>NC_137455.1:381722542-382922542 GCF_964235325.1 Thermobia domestica | reverse complement strand
GCTAAATAAATTAATAACCATTTCCAAACGTTCTCTGATAGACCAAAACTTTAGATGCGCTGGTTAGAACATCAAAATTGTTTGGTATCCACTGTACGAAATATGTTGAAAAGAATTATTTGTTCATGTGAAAAGAATCATTAGTTCATATCAAAAGAATTATTAGTTCATATCAAAAGAATTATTACTTCATATCAAAAGAATTATTAGTTCATATTAAAAGAATTATTACTTCATATTAAAAGAATTATTAGTTCATATCAAAAGAATTATTAGCTCATATAATAACGTTATGAAGATACTATTTGACTCACTATTATTTTTTCTTGTTCTTTCACTAAAAATTTAAAAAAAATGAGTGAACTTAGAAAAGAGGCTTAATTGTGTTAGAATATAAGCGTTCCTTTATTCTCACTATATATATATATATATATATATATATATATATATATATAGAGAGAGAGAGAGAGAGAGATGTATCTTTGAAAATGTTAAACATTTAGCAGTAACGGTCATAAAACTTACTATAGTAAAATAAAGTTAATTCAGGATTTTTTAAAAAATACTTGTGTCAGTACAAAATTCAAGATACTAATTTTTGGTACCATAGCGAATTTTCTATGGTACTAACCTTTAAGTACGTATTATTGTAATCTGTGCGTTCTCTGAATTCCTATTAATTGAGATTGCATAAGTCAATTTAACCATAACAATTTCACTAATATTTCAGATACAAGAAAAATATATTTAAATTGAAAACATAACGTTACGTATAATAATAATAATAATAATAATAATAATAATAATAATAATAATAATAATAATAATAATAATAATAATAATAATAATATACAATAATAGTAATCTGTAACTTTAATTAAAACTTCTTTTTTGTTTTAAATTGAAATGTAAAACAAAGATTTTATTAAAATTACAATATTTTAAAAATTATTCTTAACAATTTTTTTAAAAAATAATTTGATATGCATCACATGTACTTACAGAATGAATTTATGTTGTTTTTAATAACACTTTTAAAAAACTACTTATCATTAATCATTACGTCTAAAACTTCCAGTTTTTATATTTATTTTTCAAAACAACAGTGTTATAATGTTATTTAAAAACTAAAGAAAAATAAACTTTTAAAAAATAAACTTGTTTTGGACTTTTTTTTACTTACTTGCTGTTGATTCGTCTTCATTTTCTTCTTCGACGACGACGGAGCATGCGCAGATGCCATACATCGTAGATGAAGCCATGCTTCATTCACACACATCACAACGTATCACAAACTAAGTCCCCACAGAATATGATCTCTCAAAGGCATCTATCTGCACATAATGTGACGTCGCCAAAACAATAGATTAAAACGTAGTAAATATTGCAATTGGAGAGTCTATATGTTAACGAGAAATACTGAATTTGTATCAGGAAAAATAAACAGGACTTCTTCACTGGACAAAAATCTTCCCTCTCTATGTTTCTGTATACTTTGTGTGTGTAGATGTGTGAGTGAGAGAGAAAGAGAGAGAGAGAGAGAAAGCTGTTGGCAGCAGGGAGGCTTAACAGTCGAAGAGGAACTCGGGCGGTAATCCCCTTTCCCCTCTGTCTCAAACTCTCACTCTTGTGCTGGAGTTTTTTGGAATTGTAGCGTTTTCCTGGCGTCTGTCAGAGTATAGGATGGCCGGCAGACATCTTTCACAATTCTTTTGAACTCCAAATCTCTTTTTCTCTGTCTTTACTTTCTCATTTCTTCCTATAAGCTTACTTCTAGAATGACGAAAAGAATCGTTAATACTTAAGAGATCTACACACATTTAATTATTTGTTCGTATGCATACGTATATCTGCATTTAGATGTTCAAAAGAATTACTTTTCGTGTTCTTAAAACTACTTTAAGTTATACGATATGCTTAGTGTTTGATGAAAAAACTAATGTATAATCGATGGCTCTCATGGAAATGAATAACATTGTATGGGTAGCTGTAGGCCTAAATTCTTATGCGTAGTTTTCAAGGAAAGAAAATCTTTTGTAAAGCTAAGAATTAACGTTATATGATCACTGAAATTGGTGAAATATACACCCTCATGAAGCTCTTTTCCTATGATCATTTATTGTGGCGCTAAAATAAACAGTTGTTCTCTGGAAATCATAACCGATAATAATTTTTATTTCGCTGAAAGAGATAAATTTATTTATGTACAGTAGGCTTACATGTAATTAAAAAATGCGCCATTAAATAGCACATTTTATTTATTTTTTGTTTATCTCATTCTGATGGTGACAAATATGCTCCTGATGATGTCACATATACTTCTAGTGGTGACAAATATGCTCCTAGGTGTCACATATGCGTATACTTCAAATGTTGTCGCATATACTTTTAATGCTGTCACATGTACTTCTAATGGTGACACATAATACTCCTAATGGTGTCACATATACTTCTAATGGTTGTTTATATATTCCTAATGGTGTCACATATACTTTAATTATATCACATATACTTCTAACTGTGTCACATGTACTTCTAATTGTGTCACATATACTTCTAACGGTGACACGTATATTTAATACTCAATACAAAACTAATAGGAATATTTCATCATTTGTTTGAATGTAGGATTTGTATGAAGAACACACAAATACAATATCAGAAAAGATAGAAAAATAATATAAAACTCCCATTTAAAAGACATTATTTCTTTTAACGTATTAATCACTAATAAACTTAGGGACCCAAAACACTATGAATTCGACACCAATATCAGTCATTTTCGATCATTTATATATATACCCCTCTCCTAAGTTACATCGTCAAGGTAAAATGATAAAAAAAACATCTCAGGCTCGAACTTCTATGTTGAAAATTTGGTCGAGATCGGTCGGGTGGTTCAAGAGTTATTAGATCACAAACATAGTCACTTTCATTATTATTTATATAGATTCGTCTCGTTTAGCCTAAAGAACACAATCGTTGGATGTTAAACTACAAAATTTCGTTTCATTTTTCTTAACTACACTTGATTTACATGATATTTACGTATCAACAATGCTAAATTTGTATATTTAATTTAGACATATCTAATTGCATAATTGTAATTAATTTCTAAATAAAAGTCAGCCTTAAAAATTATGGCACGCACTTTAGTTAGTGGGATTAGGGCTAAAATAAATATTGAGTGGATTTTAAAAGCAATTACATTTAATTATTTCTTTTTCATTTAATGTGTTAAAAAAAACACGTTATTCTCTTACACGTGCTAAGCAACGCATGAGATAATTAATCAAAGTTTTGTACCTATTTGATTTCCGTTTGATACTAGTAACAAATAATGAGTACAGAACTGGGGGAACAATAGGAGAAAATGATTTTAATTATATATAGAGATATCTGATACGAAACGTATCGAATAGATGATAAAAAAAAAAAACGTGGACGGAAGTAATATTTATGGTTGTCGAGGAGGAAGGAAAGACGCCATGTTGGAGATATGTCAATTGTCCATGTGTAAAGGAGGGGTGTTATGTGAGAGGAGTACAGAGCACGACACAATAGGGGGAGGATTCTGTAGAGACGAGGGGTGGTCTTTACGGAAGAAGGTTTACTCAATAGAATTTAGTAAAAGGGTCTTGAAAAGCAGCTTTCTTCCATATGGTTCGTCTGTCCTTGACTGTTCGGTACAAAGCCCCGTCACTTTCTAAGTGGAAAAGATAGTGAAACCAGGGCTTTTCTAAAAAGCTTTAAAAAAAACTTCAGGATTTTTCCATATTTTCATCCTATACTTATTATTTCTCAAAAATAATTAAATAAAAATCACAACGGAAAACGCGATTAATGAAACTTGACGAACTTGGTATGGTGATATGCCTGGCCGAGCTTAATACACATAGGAAATATTATGGTATACAGACCTTTGTTTCCTAAATTACGATTCACCAAAATGAGGTTCGGACTTAGTAAGTTTTTTTTCTATATTTTTCTAATTGCTATTTGTAAGAGAAATATATGAAAAAGAGTTAAAAGTTAATAGTCTATAAGGAATAAAAAGTAGGTAATGAGACAGTTGATCAGCTATGTTGTCACTGCAATATACACTTACAATAAAAATTTGCTAAGATCAATGAAAAGAAAAATACATGAAAAAAAGAGTTAAACGTTAATGTAAGGAATAAAAAATAAGTAAAGAGACAGTTGATCAGTTGTGTTGTCAATGCAATATATACTTACAATAAAAATTTACTAAGATCAGTGAAGGAAGAAAAATATATGAAAGAAAGAGTTAAACTTTGGTGTAAGGGAAAAAAAGTAGGTAATGAGACAGTTGATCAGCTGTGTTGTAAACGCAATACATACTTACAATAGAAATTTGCTAAATCGATAAAGGAAATAAAGTACATGGAAAAGAGAGTTAAACGTTAATGTAAAGAGTAAAAAGTAAGTAATGAGACAGTTGATCAGCTGTGTTATAAATGCAATATATATTTACAATAAAAAATTGCTAAAATGAATGAAGATTTTTTTCTATTATAATCAATCCCACTGTTTTTTTTTTAAAGAGCTTTAATATGTCTTACAGTAACACACTAAAGAAATAACTATTTAAGAGACCGGATGTCAAGAGTTTTTTTTTTCTTTTTTGTATAACCTTATTCCTTTACTTACTTGAGTTATGTCAAAGGATTTGCTTGGTAAAGTTAACCGTAATTGCTAATAAATAGTAATTAAAAGAAGTAGTTATTGACTTCCGAATAAAACGTTCTCTTTTAACACCCTAAATCAATGTGCACCTTAACTAACACATAATGAATTATATAAAGAAAATATTGAATTATTTATAAATTATTTTAAAAAAGACACATTGAAATAAGAGAAAACAAGTTCCATTTTCGAGTATCCACTTGTCAAGTACACAAATAAATCCTGTACGCGTATTTACTAGTTTCAATCCTTTTTCTTTAACTTCCTCAAGTATCTTTCAGGATTAGGATTAGGAATTAGATTTCCGGGCTTTTGGCATCTATAGTCATGTTAGCCCGTTACAAGTATGAGAGATGACGCCCCTCAGTGATCACAGTGCCTGGGGAATTGAAGAGGAAGAAAGGGATAGAGAAAGAAGGAAGCGTCCTGTGGGACTATTGTTAGGTACCATCCTGGCATTTATCTGGTGTGAATGAGGAAAACTCAGGAAAAACCTCACTCAGGACAGCTGGCCTGGAAAAGCTGTTGCATCTTTCCGAGTGAGTGCCCCCACTAGGAATCCAACCCTAGGACCGCTATCACGAAAGACGAGAGAGTTAGCTACTACGTTGCTCACGAGTACTCAAGTATTTCCCCTTACATTTACAAGAAATTTAAGACTCATATTATTTTCCCATCCTGATTGATTGGAGCAGTCGTAATTTCAGATTTCTCCCACAGGGTAGTAACTTTCAACACACGCGAAGGAAGAGGAGTGCGAAAATTAGTATAGCAAAATTACTGGTAATCCATATTGAACATGATCGGATGTATGACTAAAATGAGCGTCTACTTGCCCCTCAAGCCATCTCCTAAAATCAACTCAGGATTGGAGTTTAACATCTCTCTTGTATACCAGGGGTATATGAAATAGATATAATAAACTGTTTCAAGTCAGTTACGAAGAGCGTGGTCCTGTATTCGATTCCTGGTAGGGGCACTTCTTCGGCAATTAACCCGAGTAGTGAGTTGAATCCCATTTTGAAATCCAGTCTTACACAGCCTCGGTGCTGGAAAGAAACGATAAATTATATCCAATGGAATTGCAATAGATTTCAGCCCTTTCTATTGTTTATATGATGTTATGCCTCATGTGCCTCATGCTGCATTTATATATGTTATGCCTCATAGCAACGGTGCTAATTTCTGTACAGCTTCGAAGAAGTGTAGGGAAACGTGCAAGTATGTGTTTCGTTGTCAGATAGCCAAGCAAGGATATTCAGGATTCTGGCTGAACTTAAGAAAAAAAAAATGGGTGATGGAGGCATCGTATGGCCCGCAAAAATCGGCGTCCGTACCTCAAAGTAATTGTAATTATCACATGAAATGAATCGAAATACTTCTTTCATCGCGAAGGTAATGAAGACATCTGAACCTTTTCTCCGATTGACACATGACATCTTTTTCTCATCATATTTAAATGAGATAGAAGAACACACAAGAAAGATATAAACTGTGATCTCTTCCTTTTTGTTTTTTCATTGCCAAGCTGTATGCTGCTAATAGGCGCACTGAAAGATTAATCGATCTAAGCCTTGCAAACGAAGACATAAAGCATTCAGACAAGAAGGAACAAAGTAAGCCTTCCTAACTGTGTCACCCCTTTCTTCCTAAGATACGCCTCAAAGAAAGGTTTCTGTCACATGTTATGTTGAAGAAACTCCTCTGATCGAATACAGATGGCTCCACTGATGCCAGAAGCTGACAGTTAAAAATTAATATATGACCTTACTTTGTATAACATCGTATTTCTTATCCGTTTCTCATTATTCTTTCCGCCTTCTTGTCTTCTCTCGTGCAATTCAGAGCCTTCGACTGAAATGTTTCACCAACCAGACTTCACCCTTCCTCAGCCGACACCATTTGGAATATGCATGGTTTTAATATAATTTTACCGGCTAATGCATGTCCTTGCTTTTTCGCAGCTAATAACTAACAAGTAAGAAAACAGGTAAAGAAGCAAATTTTATATATAGAAGTATAGAAGCAGTGTAGAAGCCTGTTTTACGTCCCACGATTAGATATATGCCATGTAGGCAATAAGGAGACGGTGGTAATGAAAATGAATGAATTGGTGCAATGAAGAAAGTGAGAAAACCCCGAAAAAACCCACATACACTGGTTTGTTGTCCACCGCAAAGCCAACTTGGCGCGAGTTAGAATCGAAACAGGGACCCCACGCACCTGAGGTGAACGCTACACCACTCAGTCATCGCGGACCCCAAATAAATTATGAAACATAGTAAAATTATTATCTCTTTCATCTAGTGAAGTAGTTTCTTGATCATCTAATGAAATCATTCTTTTATTCTACTGATTACTTCTTTTATATAGGAAAATAGTTACTTCTTTCATCTAGCGAAATAAGAACTTGTTTCATTTAGTGAAATAGTTGCTTCTTTCATCTAGCGAAATAAGAACTTGTTTCATTTAGTGAAATAGTTACTTCTTTCATCTAGCGAAATAAGAACTTGTTTCATTTAGTGAAATAGTTACTTCTTTCATCTACCGAAATAAGAACTTGTTTTACTTGTGAAATACTTACCTTTTCATGTGATGAAATAGTTACTTCCATCGTCTGATGAAATAGTTGGTCTATTTTTTCACTTCTTCATGTAGTGAAAAATTACTTGTTCCATCTTGTGAAATATAGTAGTTACTTTTTTCATTTAGTGAAATACTTACCTCTTTCACCTAGTGAAATACTAGTGAAAATAACCAAGTATTCAATGGTTAATTACATGTAATTTGCTCTGTAGGAAACTCTAGGAAAATTATAGGGCTTCCACTGTCAAATACCCAAATTCTATATAGGTATCGATAAATCTCGAAATTCACCATATATACTCTTAAATAAATAAAATGAAATAAAACTGAAACCAAGAAGACAAATAAAATAACGGCACTTTAATTTCAATATATGACAATGTAAATATTACGATATTGATATATAAAATAAAAAATAACGGCACTTTAATTTCAATATATGACAATGTAAATATTACGATATTGATATATAAAATACATAATTATTCTAACACATTTTTTTTATCGCACATGTAGCAGAAACGAGTCCATGCTCAGAAGTATCACAAGTAATATTATTGTCTTCTTTCAAGATATTTAAGTACCGTTTACAATCTTAAACATCTCAAATACTATGATTTACCAAAGTTGTTGCTTTACATGCTATGATGACCCCTAGAAAATTACAAAATATTGGTTAATATACTGTGTGTGTATATGTAATGTTATGTATTTTCACATATAATTTTTAGTGAATCCTATGTAAGAATAATGTTACTGTCGAATCTGATCATACAAGCACACAAGTTCACAGAACAAATATTTTCGATTTATATAATACATATTTCTTTTTTTCATTTACACAATAACAATGTTTACAGACTAGTCATGTTTCTTTCATCCTATTATGGTTAACACTAGTCTTGTGTTCAACTTTTCTTATGAGGTCATGCATTGTCTTGCACAAGTTACAGACGGTCAATATATATATATACTAGAAAATCTGCAGTGTTTTACTTTGTCCTTGCAACATCTCGTGCACAAATGGGCTATTGTTGCTGATGCAGTATCTAATAATACGTCCTTCTTTTTAATAAAAAGTCCCTTTCACATTGTTGCAGGGTGCCACAAATAAAGAATAGTGAACTCCTGAAAGTAAAAAAAGAAAAAAAAGTAATAATAAAAAACATGAGTAGAAAAAGCTACATGTTAGAAACAAAAGTTTGTTTTTACTGTTTGTATGTGGAGGGATATGATACTCTTCTCCTTTTTCCATTCCAGTGTTATAAGGATTTTCGTGTTTTTTTTTCCCTTATTTTCTGGACCCGGGTTCATTTTATCTCTGCGCTATCATTTTGTCTTGGATTCTTGGGTCGAATTTTGTTCTTTTCTTCTATATAATGTTAGCAATATGATGTTCACGTCTGCCTGTTTATGTGTTAAGAATGATACTGGAATTTTTTTCATATATATATATATAGAGAGAGAGAGTTTGCCAGTTTCATCATTTCTTTCACTGTTTTTCCTTGTGTTATTTCCGGAAAATGGAGTGAAAAGAAGAAAGTGCAGACAAGCATACCAGTTGGTCTTAGAGATGATGAAGAATCTCAGAAAACAACAGTAGCTAAAGAGAATTAATATACAGAAATAGGGAGAATAAGAAGCATAGGGGTAAAAAGAAAGAATGAGGAAGAAACACAAAATATTGAAAAAAGAAAAATAAAAAAATTGTGATAGCAAGTGCAGAATTTGTGAAATAAAAGAAAAAAAATGCTATTTTTGTATGATTTATATATATATATATATATGTACGTATAACTATATACAAAGAGTTCAATAAACATTCATAGAATTTCTTCATGTAGAACTATATATGAGAAACAGAGAGTTGCTGAAGCAGAATTTCATTTGAAAGTCCCCAGTATGCGACAACAACAACGAGAAAATAGACCCCGAAAAAAAAATAACAAAACAGAAATGAGAAACATTGAAAATCTCCGCGGAAAAAAAATTACGAAAGAGGGTTGAAAGAGAATTTTGAAGAGAAACAAGTTCTCTTTTTCATTTTTAGTTTCAAGAGTCTAAAAATAAAATTCTGCATTGCAAAGCAAATTTCATTCGTGTTTTTCTTTCCTTGTCTACAAGAATGTTTCTTTTTTTTTCTTAGTTCTATGGAAGCGAGGACTAAACCAATAAAGATAGCTATGTATATTGTACTACGATGAAGAACCGTTTTATACAATGTTGCCATGCATTTGCGTCTTCTATATACATATATACATGTATATATTTGTAGCTACTTAACATTCAAATGAAAAACATGTAGGGTCTATGTCGTTAGGTAGGAAAAGATTGCTGGAATAGTTTCTGGAACTGTTTTTTTTTTCTGTAATTTTTAAAAAAATAATATGAAGAACAAAAGCAACAATATGTTTGAAATTTTTCAGTGATAAATGAGAATAGATCTAGATACAAATTTATTATTACAACGCACCACATACTTATCCAATCGCACTTTTATATAGTATAGTTAACTGTATATATATATATATCCAGTGCAATTAGTTAATCTTAAATAATAGTGCGAGTTAATTCCTCATTTATTTTATTCACACTGTGTGTAATGTATAAAATACTCTATAATCGCATTTGATCGAGGTCCAGGTGTGTACCTACTAGGACCCAAAGAACTGAGCCCCCTACAACCACCTTCAGCTCTCCTGAATCTTTCAGTTTTTTTATTTAATGTTCATAAAAGTTAGCAGTTAATTTTTTTATACCTTACTTCGTTGTCAGTAAAAAAAATCTCTAGTGTACACTTGATGGATTGGACACAATGGGCCTGTAGCATGTCCAGCGCAGTCGCCCGATGTCACACCTTCTGTGACTCGTATAGGCCTACTCATCCTCAACGGCACAATATATGAGAAGTAGGAATGATCTCGCAATCATCATAGGCAGAGACGTACCGGTACGCAGGGAATGGGTCCTGGGGGTCCGGACACCCCTGAAATTTCAACTTTTGCGTAAATTTAGCCTAATTTTAGGGGCAATTTTAGAAATTTTAATATAAAATACCCTCATATTGAGTTTGGACCCCTCCTGAAATAAATTCCTGCGTACGCTACTGATCATAGGGTACGAAGTTTGGGCAGCGTTTTAAAATTAATTATGGATATTTAATACACATCTTTTGAATGAAACATATTCTACAACATATAACAACCATATACCTTTATCGCTGAACAAACGTTTCTTGTGATCTATCCCTATCAATAATCATGGTTCAAACCATAGACTATTTTTTTTTTTTTTTACGGGCATTTTCCTTTGTTTTTGAATGTAGAAAGGACTGAATTCTTTGTGGTATTTATTTAGGAATCACAGTATTCACATCACTCAAATTAAAGCAAAAGTTAAACCAATCGACAGAAATTGTGCTTTACGCATTGTTAATATTTTTTTATTTTTTTCAACTTTTCAGAACACCCCATATTGTATCAAGCCCAAACAGTAATAAGACGATGTTTATTACCTAAATAAAAATGCATGGATAATAATAATTTGCGTTTATGCGTTTTCAAATCAAACACATTTTTTAACTCAGCGTCACTCACCTTCCATCTCTTTTCACCCAATCATCTCCCAAGGAGGAGGGGATTCAAACTTAATGTAATTTTAAATAAATGTATTTTAGAATCGGAATGGCTGAGGTACTAGGATTGAACACGAGACAACACGAAACGAAATTTTCACGAGAAGACAGATACAGAAGCAGATACAGGTTTCGAGACGAGAAATCATTTTCACGACGAGAGAGAGGCGGATCTAAAAATGTAAAACCTGGGGGGAGGGCAATCCACAACCCAGACTATGATAGGTATACGGTATCATGAGTTTACTAGAAATTTTCAAAAACATTTAAATTATAACTTCAATTATTTTTGTCACTCAAAAACATGGGGTGTGTACCTCCCCCCCCCCCCCCCGGTCCCGGGCTGGATCCGCCTCTGAACGCACTATATTTTTGAGACTAGACAGACTCAACTCTTCTCTAGTGGACAACCATATCAAGTTCAACATTACGGTTACGCTTCTGTAATCTAGTGAATATGCCAATGGCTGAATTGTTCTGAGAGTGTTTTCAACAAGTAACTCGTCTCCCCCAAAGGCGCCTATTTCTCTGTAAATTTGCGGGAGGCATTCAGATGTAGAAGGTATATATGAGGATTTTAAGACAAATTGCATTCAAATTATGCCAAATATTGTATATTCATAAATACATTAGGGGGGCTCACATGAGCTTTGGGGTCCCGGGCCCCCCAGGATCGGCGCTCTTGCATCCCCCAGAACTTTTGTATACTTCTATCGTTGATTTGATTATATCCGTAGACGTAGAACCTGCATCGAGACGCTACTTCAGACACCACAGAAATAAGGGAACGACAAAACAAATCTTTGAAGTGTTGCGTACTATTTAAAGTGCGAACATATCCTTCGCAGAGACAAACTTAACTTGAAAAATGGCCTTAGACCGAATTCCCTCTCACAAGTCTGTAAGCAATGTTACGCACTATGTGTCTAACGCAGAATTTTTTAGTTTTCCTTCCTTTCCGGATGGAACGAAAGAGTTGAAAGGTTTATAATACCACCCAGATGGAAGGATCATTTACTTCTTAAAAAGAAAACAGAGCAAGAATCCTTTTAGTAGATGGCGCTGCTGTTACCGATTTAGAAGCAAGCACTAAACACGCTTAAAACCACCCAATACTCCTTTGCACATGATCATTCAACGTAAAAATAAAAACAAGTAAAGCAAGAAATACATGTGCGTATGTGAGTTTGTGTTAATGTCTCCATTTTTTTAAGACTTCTTGTAGCTAAAGACATGACTGTAGGAGGTAAAATTGTCGCTACATCTGTTGGGTAAATAGTTAAATAACACAATAAAATTAAGGTTCTTCTCTAAGGTTGCCCTCACGTTTTCGAATTTTAGATTGTAACTTAAAGATAATGAAGAATACAGTGGCGCATTTAGGGGGGCTTCCGGGCTTAAGCCCCCCCCCGAAATCTTACTTACTATAGTCAAATATATGAAATATCTTGCAGAATTTTCACATTTTCAGGCAAAGCCCCCTTCCGAAAGTTAGCAAAGCCCCCCCCCCCCCGAAAGTTAGCAAAGTGCTTCCCGAAACAAAATCGTAAATACGCCACTGGAAGAATATAAAAGAAATTGAATTCGAGCCAGAGAATATCTGCACACTGTTTGTAAAAATTGTTTTCGAGCTTTTTGATATAATGTATAAATTTGGGTGTCCCCGGATTAGGACCTTACAAATTGCGCATCCAAATTTCTGATCTATAAGCAGAGGCGGATCAAGAAGATAAAAACTGGGGGAGCTAACCAGAACCCAGACTATGGTATATCATGAATTTACTATAAACTTTCAAAAATATATAAATAATAGCATCAATTATGTTTGTCACTGAAAAAACTGGGGGCCCTAAGACACCCAGGCCCCTAGCAAGATACGTCACTGGATAATATCTGAGCTGTTTGCTACCTCGTTTATATTTTTCATTGTGTTCAAGAATTCAATAAAAAAAAAAGATTAAATAAAAAAAATTAAAAATTCACAAACTTTTACCAAATTGCACTTATCACGTCCTCCGATAACACATATGCATAACTTAAATCTTAAGCTGCCTAGGTGGGGGCATGACAGTTCAGTGCTAGAATAATCATTTCTGATTCAAAAAGTCCCTGATTCGATCCCAGATATAAGTTTATGATTGACAATATAATTTTAGTAGGTTTTCTCGAGGTTCTCCTGATGTTTTCCTCCTACATTCTCATTCCACGAACTCTTTCATTATCATACACTTTCATTAAGTACGGTACCCGTCCTTTTTTTTTTTTTTTTTAGCTAAATGGCCATAATTGTTAGATGTAAAATTAAAAATTTAATTTAATTTTTAACTGAATTTAAAATTTAATTTAATTCTTGTACGAAGCTGTCCTGTAAAGGAATTACATCGACCACCCGGAAATTTTTAATTGAAGAATGTGTGATCAGCACATTATGGGGGCCCTTACTTGTCGATTTTACTGGGTTTACTGATCGCAATTTGCTGCGTCTTCCAATTGTTTCTCAAATATTCTCACACTGAGATAAATCCGTTCTCCTGACAGTGGTATATTATACAATTATACGGAATCCTCTTGCTTACTACAGAAATCAGAACGGAGCATACGTTATCCGTATGCTACATAGACACTGCCCGTAGATGTTACATCATGCCGTTGCAGGATGTGTGATATCTAACAGTTTTCTTTATATTTCATACACATATTTCATACACGCATACCTTCGCAGCTTTTTGTTATATTCGTCCATTTGTATGTGAGATCTTGACCACCTATATTGTTTCATACGGAAAGTATGTATAGATGGAACACTTATACAGAAAGTATTATAAAACATACGTTTTCAGTTATACGTTCGCTGTACGTTAAGTCCAAAAACTACAGGATTTACAAATGTAACATACGACTTTACTAACGCCAAATACATTTTTTTTTCAGTGTACGACGTCTTGTAAACATACATTGAAAACTCCATGTATTTTCCTAATGGTCATTCATTTAAACAACACTTTTTAATTAAGTGTTCTTCCCAGAACTATTGAAGGTAAAACATGTCAGATTTACTGGGTGCTGCAAGCACCAAAAGGGAATATGAACTTTCGAATCAAGAAAATAGGAGAAAATAATAGAACTCCAAATAAACCCACTGTTGTTCACCAATATCTAAGATGATTTGGGGTCGAATCAGGGACCTTCCACATCAGAGGAAATAGCTCTACAACCGAGCACCATGTCCATGTAATCTATTTTGAAAACTTCATTGTTTTCAGCATCATCAGCGGAAATTTGGCTTCATTTTCTTAAAGCTTAGACAGAATAGGACGAATAACACACATCGTGCAAAATAATGATAATCGTCATATAAAATCTAGATAATGATAATCGTCATATAAAATCTAGATAATTATAATCGTCATATAAGATCTAGATAGTGATAATCGTAATATAAAATATACATAATGATAATCGTCATATAAAATCTAGATAATGATAATCGACATGTAAAATCTAGATAATGATAATCGTAATATAAAATCTAGATAATGATAATCGGCATATAAAATCTAGATAATGATTATCGGCATATAAAATCTAGATAATGATAATCGGCATATAAAATCTAGATAATGATAATCGGCATATAAAATCTAGATAATGATAATCGGCATACGTGTTCGTCATATAAAAATTGTCTATATGTATTGGGCTTGTATGTGGACAGTCTGGATGGACTCACTTTGTGTAATTCCAGCTTTAACTTGCCTTGAATTCAATTTATGGAAATACTTTCTAGAAATATTTAAAGAAGTTAGCAAGATTTGTTTCTTTTGGAAGTCTTACCTGAAACTTGTAACTAGTTTGATTTGGTTTCCATAGTGAAACAAGTAGAAAACAAATTTTATGGAAGCGTGTTATATTTTCATTTCACATTCAGTGTAGTTACGAAAACTACTTCATTTTCGAAATGTTTCGATTTCATTTTTGTACATTTAACAGTAAAATGTTATTTTTGTTAATATATTTATTTATTATTTATTTCTTTATTTAGTTTACTTAATATATATATAAAATCTTGAACAAAAATGTAGAAATTGAAACACCTGCAGTTCGTTTGGAATAATTCATGAAAATAAAACTGTAAAAAGAACTTTGCATACTTCTGTCTTTTACATTCTTGTTTGTAAGGCCGGCTTGCTTTCTTTTTCCGTCGGCGAGAGGGATTCCACTTTCCGTTTCTCTTTATCGACCAACTCGCGTGTACAGTGCACAGACATTTTGTTTCAGTGCAATAAAGAAAGCGATATTTCTTTTACTTAAATAGCATAAAAGTTATATCTTTCAATTTTTATATTGTAAGTAAGTTCTGAAAATTTCAATTCTACAATTCCCGGCGTTATTTAAATATCTGTTGACGATTAATACGTTTTCAAATTAGTTCCACATCAAATTAATTTACGTTCTAAAGTCATTGATAACTTATTGAATTAAATAGTTTCAGTGAATGGCAATTTTCGTACATATTGCTTCCGTCAAAGTATGAGAGCACCATGTAATCTCTGGATCATTATTCAATAAATTATTTATCCAATTATTTCTTTTTAAAATAAAGTTAAAGAATAGAAATTTTTACAAAATGGAAAATAAAACTTTGAACAAAAATAGTAAATTTTGTTCTACCAATCTTTGTTTCTGAATTGGATCCTCCAGTTTCATCCAGTTCAATTGATAACATCTCTTGAACCACCTTTTACACATATGTTTCGTTCAATTCCACATATTCAACGAAGTTATAAAGTTCATTACTGAATTATCTGTGTCCGTCTGTGTTTGTCTGTTTGCCTGTTTGTTATTTGCGAATTTTTGAATTTTGAGCCCTCCATTCGATAGAGAATCAAAAATTATCTGAGAAAGTGATAGAATTTTTCACGTCACTCTTACCGTTCCCGAGATATTGTCCAAAAAAAAGTTCCGATTTTGGGAGAAGAAGCCATATCTTGGGAACCGTAAGTCATAGGGAGATCATATTGGTGTTGATCAATATCTAAGAGGATGGTGAACATTTTGGTACCAAATAGTAACTGGTGGTCATTGGCCAACTGACCACCGTTCACCAGATATTGGCCAAAAAAAAGTTCGGATTTCGAGAGATTTAAGAAGCCATATCACGGGAACCGTAAGACATGAAGAGATAAATATTTTGCGAATTTTTCGATTTTGAGCTCTCCATTTTCAGCATTGTCTTCGTAAAACAACATATCGTAGAAAAGAACTTTAAAAAAAATGTGGAAAGAATTTAGTACTCAAAGAAATTATAAATGGATAAATATATTACAAGAATTGTTTAAAGAGTATAACAATAAAGTACATAGAAGAATTGGTATAAACCCTGTAGAAGTTAATAAGAAAAATTAATTATCTTTAAGTTCCTTCTGGCAGTGCTCTTGGTGTATTCTGAACTGTGAGTATTGTGTATAACTTTATGTTCGTTCGTTTGAATTTAGCATCCTTTCTCAGCGCAGAGTAAGGATAGAAGTCAGTGGAGAGCTTTTGTGAACGCGGCATTGAACCTCCGGGTTCCATAGGCCATAGAGTTAGTTAGTTAGTTAGTTCTCAGCGCAGAGGCTGTATGAGATGTGGATCCACAGTTTAAGGAGGAATCCAAACCACCGTAATACATTCAAATTTTAATATTCTACAACCGGGAATCGAACCCCTGTTTGAACAGAACATAAAGACACACAAAAACGACACAGGGAACATGCACATTGTTATGTGAGGGGAACCTTGAGCACCTCAAATTCGTTTCCCAACAATGCTGTATTGTTAGTGGATTAAATACACATGAATGTCAACCTCAGGGAGGGGGCAAATGACGCTCCTGGAACAGCCTGCTGAACTGGCAATATTACATTTTCATTTAACATAGGACATCTTACCAATATGGAGCCTAAATTGCTGGCAAGATTCAAAACCACCATTTTACAATGAAAAGCACTATTTTAGATTAGAAACCACCATTTTAGATTGAAAACCACAATTTTATATTGAAAAGCACCATTTTAGATAGGAAACCACCTTTTCAGATCGGAAACCACTATTTTAGATTGAAATCCACCATTTTAGATTGAAAAACGCCATTTTTGATTCAAAACAACCATTTTAGATTGAAAACCACCATTTTAGATCGGGAAACACTATTTTAGATTGAAATCCACCATTGTAGACTGAAAAACATCATTTTAGATCGGAAACCACCATTGTAGATTGAAAACCATCTATTTCCAACAATTTTTCTCTCCGCTTGTTTTCGTACTCATAAGAAATATTGAATTATGGCTCCGGGCTTTTGATACACCCTCTATATATTGAAAGACAGATAAACTAGACTACGCAGTAAGTTTCGTAATTAAAACATCTCTGAGAAAAGCTTCCCAAAATAATCTAATTATTGTTAACACACTCTGATTTCTTAAAAGTACGATATTTTACAAAGTCAAATTAATAAGATAATTTATAAGAGAGACAAAAAAATAAATTTTAATTTTTGAGATAAAATTGTCATTAGCTTTGAACGTTTTAATGTCTCCTTCCGGTTATATTTTCTAGATACATTACTTTCAGTTTATGGATATTTAATTTAGGCTCTTCTGATTCGCTAAACAAATATTAAATTCTCTTTTCAAGTTAAAACTCAAATCCATGAAGAGCATTGCTTTTTATAATAATTCATTTAGCGTGTTGTGGTCAAAAGCAAATAAATTACGAAAATTTCATAAATTTATATAAATGAAAGATGTCCATATATTTTATCCGTCTGCTATAAACTTTGGGGCACCGCATAATGAACATTTAATAAGCAATCGAGTTCCACGTTATCTGTGAGAAGAGGAAATGGACAAATTTAAAATTTAAATATTTGCTGTTTTTATTCGCTTTCTGGGCATATTTTCCTTTAAATAATTAAAATAAATTCTGTAAGAATTTCCTTCTTAATTAAATGGTAGAACGTTCATTATAAAAAGTGAATTTTTGAGGGTTTGTTAAGCGGAAAATTCATATTAAAGTTTTGATTTATTTTTTTCATTATAGATGTTCACTTTAAATCTCAAGGTATTAAAATTCTTTTTCATAATTAACAGAATAAGTTCAAACGGAATATGACATTCAAGCATTTAGGTGTAATGTAAATTCCTTGAGATTTTTTAAAAATAAATATTAAATCAGGAGTGAGACATTGTAGTATTGCTTAAAGCGTTGGATTCATGTCCACGTGATCCTGGGTTCTATTCGTGGCCGGTGCTTCCCCAATTTTCGGGAAGCGTCGTGACGCAAACTGGGGAGTCACGTGAATAAAAGACGTGACGGTCACTAGGTCTAGAAAGCTCCCTATACGCCGGTTAGCGATAGGGCGACAGCCCGTTCGTCGTTAAGCTGGACGTAGTTCCGCCAGTCGCTAACAGATGGCGTGGAGCGGCTCAGGCCCACAAATCGGGCTTTTACGCCAAGTGGCTTTGTATTAAATCAGGAATTTTCGGAGTATGAGCCACGTGCGCACTGAAACCATCACAATTTGCCATTAAAAGAGATCTACCCTCTGCGCTGGTCTACTATTTCGGTTCAATTTTCGACGGGAGAGCCTTTGAAATTTGAACGTTTTACGATGGTTCGGATTCCATCTTGAACTGTATGTCCAAGTTTCATATAGCCTCTATGCTGACAGAGACACTAAAAAACCAATCTAATGAACCAAAAAGAAAACTATTTATAGTAAGTTCACTGAGTAGGTTCATAACCAGTTCTTTTTACAGTGACGGGAATATTTTCCGTTATATTTATATAAGAATAAGTATCACATAAAGCATCTTTTACTACTTGGAAATACCCAATAATGGAGCCACAAATGCCTAGTCTTCTAAACCGTGAAGGTCTAGGAATAAACATGTTATGCACTATTCTCTTGATTTAAATTTCTGTGTTTTTAACAGCTAGAGAAGTGAGGCAAAGGTGAAGGTGGAGAAAAATGCAGATTTGACTTGTTTTTATAGCCTTCTTATATTTTAAAATGGTCACCCTCTTCTTTCTAAGAAGTCTGCATTCTAATTCATAAAATGAAATTAAGTGAAACAAAGAAGACGTATCCTCATTATCCAAGCGGGATCAAGATTGTAGTGCTCCGTATAACAGAGACCTCTCACGTCAATATACGAAACACACAGAAATTTAGATCAGTTGGTCTTGAGTCAATGTCTGTGATCACCCAGCTGAACTGATATCAAGCTCTAGCGTCGTTCGTATCACATGCAAGAGGTAGTAAAAAACGGAATCAGAAATGTTTAATAAGCAGGGTGTTCAAAGGAGAGTCATAACGCAAACGGTGTCGTTGAGACTTAAGTAACTAAAATTTATATAAAATCTGTAGAATTTATAAAATTACGAGATAGTACCTGGGAAGTTGTAGATCAGAGTCATTGAGTAAATTTTAAAGTTCTAGAGATTTTGGGAAAGGTCTAGTAAATGAGTTATAAATGTCTATAAATTGAGTCAGAAATAACAAATAGCTGAGTCCATGAACTGAATAACGAAACCAGAAACTCCTAGTAACGGAGTCAGAAGTGCTCAGGAGTTACAAAATGACAAATAACTGACTGAAAGAAGCTACTGATGGAGCCAAAAATGCATAGTAACGACGTCAGAAATCCAAATAACGGATTAATAAACATGGTTAGTAAACAAATCATAAATGCCAAATAATGAAGTCAAAAAAGCATAGAAACGGAGTCAGAAATGTAAAGTAACGAAGCCAGATGTATCTACTAACGAAATCATAAGTACACACGTAGTAATGGAATCAGAAATCACTGAGGTGACAAATAACTGAGACAAAGAACCTAATGATGGAGCCAAAAATGCATAGTAACGACGTCGAAGTGCCAAATAACGGATTCATAAGCCGGTAAACGAATTATAAATGCTAAATAATGAAGTCAGAAATGCATAGAAACAGTCAATGTTGCTACTAATGCAGTCAGAAATGCCAAGTAATGAAGCCAGATATACTTAGTAACAGAATCATAAGTACCCACGATAGTAATGAAGTCAGAAATCACTGAAGTGACAAATAACTGAGACAAAGAACGTAATGATGGAGCCAGGAACGCTTCTCAACTGGGTCAGTAATATTTATTTCTTCTACATAATAAGTTCAGAAACGCTTAGTAATGGACCCAAAAAAAAAAAAAAGTGAAGTAATGAATTGTTATGGTGGTTGATTTATAAATTAGATTTCAAAACTCGAAAGCTGTTTGAGCTGTATGCTTATATGCGGCAAATATTACTGTCAAAAGTATACATAATTATCAGAATCTGTGCTACAGATTTTAGTAACTAGCTTACACAGTTCATCCAAGTTATCTTTTGGAGAGAAGCATACAGAGTGAGTATACAGAAAGAGATTTTTTCCCTCCTATATACGTGTCGTTTCTTTTCTAAGCCCCTCCAGAGGATTTTAAATCCCTGGGAGAGAAAGGCGTTAAGCGATCCAGACGCACCCGCTTCAATTCTCGGTAATTAATGGCGGTGATAAGGATGTCAGTGCAAAGCAGTTTCTTGAATATTTCAGTAGATGTCGTCCCGACGCTTGGAAGAAGATAGAGATAGTGGGAAGGACGAGAGACAGCTGGCGTTTGGAAAACGTAACGTAAACTCTCTGCGACCAACTCAATTCTCTTCAACAGAGAGAGAAGATACTGTCTCTTCCACGAGGAACATAGGTTCTCATTCTCAAGACCAAATTCCAGCAACACTGCCTCACTCACAACTCTTGAACGTAGAATATAATAAACACAGTCGTCTTCAGAGAATTTGTTCGTATTACAATCACATGTTGTGTAAATCATCTGCACCGTTTATTCATAGTAATTAGTGAAAAGAAAATTAAAAAATTCCGTATATAAAATAAAAATTCCCCTCTTCCAAAAAACTTACAGTTCGCTATTTTTATTTTTTAATTAGTTTATAAGTCTAATTTATTAAGTTCGCAAGGAGTATCTTACAGTTTTGTCATTTTCGTAAAAGTTGGCTCTTAATTTGTTATTTTTGAACAGATTAGCTTACAGTTTCTTTGTTTTTGAACAGATTAGCTTACAGTTTCGTTGTTTTTGAACAGATTAACTTACAGTTTTGTTGTCTTTTGAACAGATTAGCTCACAGTTTTGTTATTTTTGAATAGATTAGGGGGCGCGGTTGCTCAGTGGTAGAGCGTTCACCTCTGGTGCTTGGGGTCCCTAGTTCGATCCCAGCTCGCGTCGTGTGGACTTTGTGGTGAACGAACACCGTGCTCGAGGGTTTCCTCGGAGTTCTCCCGTTTCCTCCCACTTCCTTCATTCCACCATTTTCATTACTTTCTCATCTTCACCGTCTCCTTTAGCCTAACCGGCATAATCGTCGGACATAAAACTTAAAAATTTCATTTCATTTTGAGATTGTGTCTTTGTCATATATACCTAGGTATACACATACCTGAATACGAAAGTGATCGTTGAAACGTATTTTTCGTACAGAAAATATACTAATATTAGTTCTTGATGAAGACATTTGGTTAATATTTGTGTTCAAAAGGAGGGAAAAATAACTTTTGAAGGAAAGAAAAAAAAACTCGGCTGTTTTGCACACTCTTCAATTATTTTCTTTTGTGTTTTTTTTTCTTTTCTTTTTCCTCGCTGCCATTGTTATTTTTCACCTTCTAATCCCCGGGTGGAAAACTAAGTCATCTGCCCCTGACATTTAAACCTCATTTTTCTTGTATCGTATCCCGGCAACTCCTTCCAATTTCTGAAGACGCTGCTGCCGTTTCTTCATTTTCTAATGGTTTTTGTGCTTTTGAGGTCGAGCGCTCGAAACAAAACACAATGAACATTTCGCTTAAATAGTGGAAAGAAAGGAAGGGAAAAGCAGTCTGTAAGTAACTGACTCATTCGACGCTTTTCAGCGCAATTTGCCGTTTTTCGTATCTAGCTTACAAGTAGCGAACAGCTGTTACTATGCTTTTGTGTTGCAAGTGAATTGAAGAGCTAAGCCATTTTCTGAGGATTTTCTCTTTTATATAAAGCTAAATGTCTGTAGGGATGCGCACGAGACGAGTCGAGACAGGATTTTCCTGACGAAATTCGAGAAGAGACACGGCTCTTCCAATAGAAAAATATACATTTTTCGAGTCGAGATATCACTTTTACAGCACATTTTTGAGACGAGGCAGCCACAAATCTTGTCTCCTGCGTATCCCTAAATGTCTGTTTGTTAGTATGTTTATCCACTATTCAAATTAACACAATATTTCTGTTTGAAATGAATTTTTGAACATTGTTGTTACTTGCCTCGAGCCGGATCTTGAACAAGTTACTTTAATCAAAATACATATTCATAAGGGGAGAGAATGATTCGAACTGTACGCGAAACATAGAGTACCTCACAAGTCCTTCATATTAGAGAGATGAAACTTGTTACATAAATTCCTAATTAAAAACAAGCTTAGGTGAACCAACTCACAAGCTCCTGGTATGAGTGTGAAAATAAGCCAGTGTATGATAGTCACGAAAATTTGAATGGCGTGCCTATCAAACCATCGACCTCACTGTTAATGTTCTTGTTTCGTCTGTCACTACTGACTTTGTCAAGGTCAGGTATTTCGGTCTCCTTAAATAAGTCTCTTTGTCTGAGAATTACTGAGAATCTGAAAAACTGACTAATGACGTCACAAATAGCACTGCATTGAAAATAACCATTTTAACCGCCCTTATATTTTGCATTTCCACTTTCCAAAATTATAAAGTGTTAACATGTATGTAAATTCTAATGCATAATTTAGATGCAGTGACATTTTTACTGTTTCTATCGAAGCTGCATTTTTGTTATATGTGTGTGTACAGAATATTATTATAAAGCAAATATTGTAGCTTTATGTATAGTAACCAGTGGTATTAAAAAAGAAACATACCATACTGTAACAATATATAGGAAAGATTGCGGGAGGGGCGTCTGACACCATTGATACTTCTACGTATATCGATGAGTTATAAGAAAGTATTAACAAGCCATCAGGAAAAAATATATCGTTGTCTGCCTCAGGTAGCAATTCTGTCTGAATATAATTTTCAAGGGCTGGTCCAGAATGATTCTTGTTATATAAATTTTATCCCAATGTTACTACTGTTGAATTTTCATGAGAGAACAGAAACACATTTCATGTTAATGTTATCTTTCTTTTCTTTTCTTTTTCTTTTTTGTTTTTACATTTTTGTATATCATAAATTGAATGTAAGATTACAACTCGATATCAACTGTGTTACCACATTAAACAGTTTGTGCATTGCATCCACCTACTATATATATTGAAATATTTTAACGAAATAAAATGTAGCAAATAATATAACTATGTCTTGTCTTACGAGCTCAAACTGCTACATTATTTTCATCAGAGTGGTTCTGTTTCTAATCATTTAACAATTTTAATGTAGATATAGTAAACAAATACGACTCGACGCAGTGCCGGATTTACGTATAAACTAAAAAAGCTGTAAGAGCCCCAAAAAATTCAAGAAAAAAACTGATTGTAATATAATTTCCAAATAACAAGAAAAAGAAAATAAGATAAAACGCACATACAACAATAGTATTTTGTATTGTTATATAGGCCTACTAGGCTTTTATGAAGTAAATAATGGGGCTCTATTTCTCAGCTCCACTTGTAATGAGGCCCTTGTTATCCAGCCGCGTTTATAATGGAGCCCCGTTTCCCAGCCCTGTTTGTAATGGGACCTTGTTTCCATTTAGAGATGCGTTAGGCCCATAAATTAGCATATAGACTGTAGCGTACGCAGGAATTTATTTCGGGAGGGGTCCAAACTCAATATAAGGTTATTTTATATTAAAATTCCAAAAATTGCCCCTAAAATTATGCTAAATTTACACAAAAGTCGAAATTTTGGGGGGCCTGGACCCCCAAGACCCACCCCCTGCGTACGTCCCTGCATATAGATTATTTTAGATTGTTCAAAACTAAATACACATTAGCGTTTTTTTTAGATTATTCAAAACTTTTTTAAAAAAAGTAGCATTTTGTCGCTGAAAAAGAAAACTTGACCTATAAAGAACACCTAAAGATTGACGAATAAAGGGACACTTTTCAATAGCTTAGGGCTAAATCCGGCACTGACTCAATGCACAACATTTCTAACTACTCAAAAGATATTTCATTAAAAGTTTGGCTCAATATAGTTTAATCTTGTTCCAATAAGTTGTTGGGTTAATTTTTTTACGAAAATAATAATAGTTATGATAATAGAACTGAGAATAAAGGTGATAAATTGAAATCAGTGTTTTTTTTTTAATTAAAAGATAGAAAACGCATTTTAATTCTGTACGTATGTTTTTAATACTGTTTGTCAACAGTTTGTTTGGTAGATATACTCCTGCGGTATTTCTGATTGTCCACGTATTACAGGGGCGATCGGGGCGATTACTCCCCTCAGAAGAGGAAACTTTCTTATTATATATATATATATATATATATATATATATATATATATATATAGATAGATAGATAGATAGATAGATAGATAGATAAATAATCCATCCCAAAGTTTGGAGCCCTTAAAAGTAGCAGTATGACAACCCACCGCTTCCCCCAGAAGTCAGTCCTGGATCCGCCCCTGACGTATTACAAGACAAACATTTATATGTAACATCTTATATCCACAATCAAGTAATTTATCGACAGTCTATAAGGTAATTTTTATTATACGAAACATGTATAACCTAAATCATTACCCATTTACGTATATATATATATATATATATATATATATATATATATATATATATATATATATATATATATATATAAACAATCTACAATTTATTTCAGCTTTAACACAAGACACATCTTACAACCTATGTGAAACAAATTGATACTTAAGATCAAGGAAAGACTATGATGAAATGGTTAGGCAATACATTAAACTATTTTTATGCATTTTTAAGTAATTGTTTGGTATCACATGTATATTTTTCAAGAATTGTACGGCTTGGTGTCAACCAACAAAGAAGCTATTGAGAAGTAAATGTCCAATTACCTATAACTATATCCAAGGGCGCCGATTTCTCTGTAACTTCAGCAGGGCATTCAGATATGTATTTGGTTGCAGTCAAGAGTCTAAGAAGGCATATATGAAGATTTTAAGACAAATGCCAAATATTGTGTAGGGTATATTTATGAAAAATACATATAACAATAAAAATACATATAAAAATACATATTCAAGAAAATACATGGGGTCCCATGAGAATTGGGGTGCCCGCCCCTTCCCCGCAGATCAGCACCCTTGACTATATCAAATATATTATTCACCCAGGTGGGTAATTGGTAGTGATTCGGCTTTTTGGTCTAGCGTAAAAGGAGCTGAGCGATTGGAACAAAACTTGCAGGATTCATAACCGTTCAGCCTACGATAAAAATGCGACAAAGTAACATTTTCTATTTGCAAATAGAAAGGGATACAGGGGGCATTGCCCTAAAAAAATTGTCCAAATTTTAATCTGTGTAACCTCCTGAGAACAGGAAAAAATTTGAAAATTTTCTATTTCAATTTGAGGAAGCAGAGGGCATATTTCCCTCAAAATCCTACGGGAGAATATGCCCCAGTTCCCTTCAAATTAGAATAGAAAAGAATTAAAAACATTTCTGTTCTCAGGACGTAACACAGATTAAAATTTGTTAGTTTTATCCCATTTGGACAATTCTTTAGGGCCCTGGCCCCCTGTTCCCTTTGTTTGTATGTGCAAATGGAAAATGTGATATTTTTTTCGAATTTTTAATCGTAGGTTGAATGAAGATGTATGGATCCTGCAAGTTTCGTTCCAATTGCCAGACCCAAGATCCGAATCCTTACCGCGTAATTTAATATATTAATGCAGATATGACTATCTACTGTATTTATATACTTTAGTGTATATTCACTTAAACTAATGGAGATAAAAGAGAAAGTAAGCAATACTAATTATTTTGCCTGTGAATTGATAGAAATTATCTCTATTTCTTTCGTAAATATTTTGTAGTAGTTGTAAATATTAGAACAATAATCCATTAGTTCACCCTAGTCTCTCATTCAGAGTTATATAAAAGTTATAGGGCGGAGAATAAAGAAAAACTGCTAAAACTGGACTTTGTGTAAATTCTGGGAACTCATATTGACACGTAACGTCATCAAATAAAGAAAACTGCAATTAGCTCGCTCTGGCGTTAGGTAAATCTTTTTTTTTTTTTTTTTCGTATTCGAATGTTTGGGTTTCCATAGCAACTGAGCCAATTACACATATGGACACAACTGAACTAGTTTCTTTCTTCTGTACACTAACAGAAACAAAACTCAAAGAAAAGATCCCCATCACTCGTGTTAGTTGCTAAGCAACGGAACAAAAACAATTGACGAATAATTTCAAAGGAATTTTCCGTTCGAAGCCATAATTAAGGTTTATTGAAGCTCTCATTTCGTTGGAGATACATACAGTGTGTTCGAAGTATATTACGTCTGAAATATATCGTCGTGTAAGGGGCTTTCATGAACGGAAAACATCCCAATAAACACAAATTAAAAATGTGTCGTTTTTTAGATGCAATGTGTATATAAAATGTGCAAATCATAAAATAACTTACATTAAAATACAAATGCTGAGTAAAGCAACGTTTTATTAAAAAATAATAAAATAATAATTGTGACATTTTCGGATATCTAACATATCCTTCTTCAGACACTATCGAAAAAAAAAATGCATTTATTTTCGATAGTGTCTGAAGAAGGATATGCTAGATATCCGAAACTGTCACAATTATTATTTTATTACTTTTTAATAAAATGTTGCTTTGCACAGCAATTGTATTTTAGTGTAAGTTATTGAATACAGCGAAGGTAGTATGAATCAGTTAGTAAAAGAATGAAATGTACTCGTTCGAAATCTGTGAATACTGTTAAGAAACGGCTGAAGAATTTAAAGGGGTCCATCACGGCGAAATTAAAATACCGCTAATTTTACAGTAATTCTGTGATATCTTCAAATAGATAAAAGATAATCAAAAAGTGGAACAAGACCTCCCTAGACAATATTATTTTACATGAGATACCGTTATCACCACTCAATTATCTATTTTCGATTTCAAGCCATTTAGAAACCCGGCATTTATTTTCGCGTTTCTAGATGGCTGCAAACGGAAAACTACTAGGTGACTCGTGATAACGGTACCTCATGCAAAATAATATTGTCTAGGGCGCTTTTGTTCCACATTTCGATTATATTTTATTTATTTGAAGATATCACAGAATTACTGTAAAATTAGCGGTATTTTAATTTCGCAGTGATAAGGCCTCTTAACAAGAAACTGGTTTTACGATGTTTCTAAACATCTATGGTTCATAGTCCATTGGAAGCTTCGCAACGATGAATTAAGATATCGGAATGAATTCGTAAGTGCAGAGGCCTAAGTAATGGATTTTCTTTTAGTCATGAAAAGAAAGGGGCACGGAGACTTTTCCCTGGTACATAGGGCTCCTGGTTCGATCCTCGATGAAGTAAGTTTGTGGTGTCCGTGTTTTTTAGAGCACTCTTGTTTCATCGCACATTCTCATTCCACCAGTTCTTTCATCATTTACTTCTGTTAATCATCCGTTTATTTATTTATTTATTTTACCCTAATCAAGAGATATTAAACTGAAATATTGCATTTCGTTTTATTCGTAAAAAGAAAAATTAAATTGAATTTTCTTGCTCTAACGTCCCACTTTTATTGCCTTTAAGCGAAAGAAAACGGATGATTAATGGAAGTGAGTTATTGCGAAACTAATTCTTTTGTTCTCTTTGGATACAGGGTGTTTCAAAATACTGACGTTTGAGAGATGGTTCCTGACACCGAGATAAGAAAAAAAGTGCAGACCAACCTGGGTGCAGAAATCCGTCATTTCGGAGTTATAGACTGTCGAAAACATGAAAAAAAAAATGAATAAAGGTCCATAACTCCAATACTATGGGACCTACCATAGTCGCGTCACTTAGGAACTACTATGTGCCCTAGCCAAATTATCATGTTTCAGAATCCTGCGGAACTTCCGCAATAATTTTTATAGAGGTAGTTGGTGAGTACTTCAAATTATATCGTCCCTCACGAGACAGAGGGGCGTATCTCATTTTTTCAACTTTTTCAGGAGACAAGTTTAAAGATATTATCATAAGTTTATTTTATCGCGTTCTATCAAAATTTAATTTGATCTCATATGTTACATAACTGAACTGACACAAAGGATATCAAACTAAATTTTAAAAGAAGACGATAGAATAAATAATGAGAAAAAACAGTTTAAAAAACTTGTCTCCTGGAAAAGTTAAGAAAATGAGATACGCCCCTTTGAAGTACTTACCAACTAACTCTATAAAAATTGTTGCGGAAATACCGCAGGATTCTGAAACATGATAATTTGGCTAAGGCACATACTAGTTCCTAAGTGACCCGACTATGGTAGGTCCCATAGTATTGGAGTTATGGGCCTTTATTCATTTTTTTCATGTTTTCGACAGTCTATAACTTCGAAATGACGGATTTTTGCACCCAGGTTTGTCTATACTTTTTTCTTATCTCGGTGTCAGGAATCATCTCTCAAACGTCAGTATTTTGAAACACCCTGTGTATATATACTATCTTCCTATTTCGTCGGATGAAGATTAATTTGGTACTTTTACTAAACATGTTCAAAAGCGACTTTCTACGGTTATTTCCTAACTCCCATTCTTAAGATTTTAAGTAAAGGACTTTTAATATTTACAGTTTATGCAACTAAGCAGTACTTTTAATCAGAGTATCTCACAAAAAGTAATTTGGAAATTAAACTCGCTCAATCCCACGTATTGAATGAAATTACCTGGATATCACTGATAAATTATCACATAATATAGGCTTAAGATCTGAAGTTTAAGAAGACAATTTGCTAAATATTTGTTTGGAACATCACTGTTTGTGATTATAATAATAACAAAATAACTGCCATCTATGTTGCATAGAATGTAAAAATCGTTTCTGTATTTGCTCGTGCGCTGTTTTCAAAGTTTTCGTGTCTTAATAAAAATGTTATACAATAATAGGAAATTTGACTCTTTATGTTAACATGAAAACGCACCAGTTTCTACGTTTTTATCATCTTTGAGTTTTATATACGTTTATAAACAGGTCTAGGTAAAGGAACAGGAAAACGAGTGTACTCTTTGTAGAGAAAAAATTGCGTGCAACGACTAACATTGTTAGAGCAAATCGCTGATTTCTTTGTTGAATCCTTGGCTTAACATTGTTATTTATCGCTATTACATGCACTATCTTAAAAAATAAAATGTGACGTCAGTCGAACAATAATCTTGCGTGTGAGCTAGACTCATGAGCGTGAGGATTCTTTTTTCTTTCATTGTATATTTTTTCTTGGTCTTTAAAAACTCTCTCTCTCTACATATATATGTTCACTGCCCTCTCCCCCAAATCGTAGTCCATCTACCGCTACACCTGTTGAAGCCCGGTGCTTGTAAAATTGTGATATAGGCAATAAACACGGAGTTGAGAGGGTTATTTGCAAAGTGGACAATATATCACTTACTTGTCACAGGCAACCCATGCATACAAGGTATTCTTAGGACGCCTTCATTCCTCGCTATGTCTTAGAAATGTGTGTGTGTGTGTGTGTGTGTGTGTGTGTGTGTGTGTGGCGGCAATAGGTCTTGTAAAGGAGTTATAAATGAATCTAAAGAGCCCGGCAGAGGAGCTGTGTTGCGTACTATCTTACTAAAGGATCAATGTTCGTATTTATAATATCGCTTTCGGAATCGCGTCCACACTCGAAAACGTCTTATTGAACGGTTCCAAATCTGTTTGACCCTCGAGGGAGGTAATACTTATTATTATTATTGTTATTGGTTTATATAATCAGTTCGCAAACTCGAGCTTGAAATATTAGAAACACTACAGGTTCCGGTTCATTTCACCGTTTATTATTGTTATTTTTCTCTTTCTAGCTCTTGCAAACGTATAATTAATCACTTTCATTTTATTATATTCGTTCCGGTTCTTTTTGTGGTACACTTTATCTTCGTTCGTTTTTGTCACATTAAAGTTCTTTTCTTTTATCACTGTTTCCGTTGATTATTCATTAATTTCTATTCATAGCTGTTACCAGGAGCGCACCCACAGGGAATCGTACCTAGACACATATTTGTATACTTTCATAATAAAACTATATTTATTTAGCAGAGCAATAATTGATGTAGCTTATAGATTTGATCTTACACTTCATCTGTACTCTTTCTCTTATAAAAACAATCTAGTTCTATCATTTTTCTTCTGAAAATATAGATGGAAGTATTTTACAATTACTTATCGTCTTTTCGGGTGTAGAATAACACCCGTTCAATACTAAATTTACATACTGTAGATATAGTGCCTTATGGCATTAGACTCTCCTTCCCCAATAAAAAAAAATCTATGAACCCCTCCCAAGAAAAATTTCTGGATTCATGCATGTCTGTCTTTACTAAACATCCATTCTCTTTAAATCCAATTTTATTCTCGATTCGGTACCAGAAAATTTCATTCCGTAGTGATTCCAGTTCCAGTGACAGTCACCTCTAATTTTTTTGTTGTACTGATTCGTAATTATCTTGCTTTTTTTTTAAAAAAAAATCTGTATTCGAATTTGTTGTTGATATCAGTTTTATCTTCAAATCCATGTTACTTTTATATCTTCTTTCTATTTTGAATTTCTCATAATTTTTTTTAAAAAAATGAGGAAGACTCATTTAGAATCAAACAGAAGTTATCAATTGACGAGGAACTCAGATAAGAAACAAGTATTGATTCGTATTGCATCGAGATTTAAAAGCCGTCTATGATTTTTTTTTTTTTTTTAAATATAATCTGTATCATCGAAATAAATTTTAACGTATTTGATTGTCCAATGTTGTAGAAAAATAATTGTGAAGTAACATGGTAAGGTTGTGCCACCTAGTACACTTCCCAATTTTTTACCTTAAAATTTCTATCATTTCTAACTTATGAGAAAATTTTAAAATTCTTCAATTGTTTTTATCATTGTACTAAAATTCTCCTGTTTCTATCAATCTTTCTTATACTTCTTTAGTTTTTCCTTACTTCTCATAAGGTTTTCCAAATTAACCTCAAATTTCTTATAACTTTTTTTTTTCAATTAACCTAAAATCTCCATTCCCCTTTTCTCAATTTGACTTTAAAATTTCAGCTTTTCCACGTGATCTTTCTGTCTTTCCCAATTTATCTTTTTCATATTATCTTCAATTTCTTCACTTTTTTCATAATTCACTTAATACGGCAAATTATAGATGCGTTCAAATATCAAATAATACTTTTGATAAAGTTGATACTTTCAAATACCTGGGATCAATATTAACAGACGAAAACCATATTCACGAAGAAATTAAATGTCGCCTAAAAACAGGAAATTTATAGTATTATTCAGTTTGAAATATTTTATCGTTCCGAATACTGTCGAGAGATTTGAAGTTTAAAATATATAAAACGATAATCATGCCTGTTGTTCTGTATGGTTGCGAAACATGGTCGCTTACTCTGAGGGAAAAACATAGACAAAGTATTTGAGAACAAGATCCTGAGACGAATATTCGGACCCAAGAGGAACGGGAATGGGGAATGGCGGAAACTTCATAACGAGGAACTCATAATTTATACGGTTTCCCAAACATTGTTAGGGTCATCAAGTCTAGGAGGCTCAAGTGGGCAGGTCATGTAGCTAGAATGGAAGAAAGTAGAAACGCTTTCAAAGTCTTTACTGGAAGACCAATCGGAAAACGACCATTAGGAAGACCTAGGCGCAGATGAGAGGACAATATTAAGATGGATCTCGCAGAAATAAGAATACAAAGTAGAAACTGGATCCAGTTCGTTGAGAATAGAAATCAGTGGAGAACTCTTGTGAACTCGGCATTGAACCTTCAGGTTTCATAGGCCATAGAGTTAGTTAGTTTTCCTAATTCACTTGTAAATTTTTAGTTTTTCCATATCATCTTCCAGCCATTCCCAATTCACCTTTCAAAATTCAACCCCTCCATATCAACTTCAAATTCTTCATCCTTTTCCAATTCTCTTTAAAATTTTTCAGCCTTTCCTAATTCAATTTAGTCTACAATTTTGCAGAATTTTCCAGGAATTGTTACAAATTCATAAAAAAATTCATTGAAAATTTTATGTAAAAGAAAAGTGAGCAGAAATTTCGTAGCTTTGAGCAAGGCATGAAAGCTCGCTGAAGGTAGGAACATAGTTCTTTTAGAAAGGAAAAAATAAAAAATAAAAGAAGTGACGTTACCGTTTTTTCGTTGTCTCTGGGATTGTGAAGGTATTGAGATGTGAAGTCAATTAAGGATATTTAGTGGACTTTGGGCTGACAGCAATGAAACACCAATAAAACCGGAAGATGTCCTTAAGAGGTAACCAAGGAAGGGGTAAAAGAGATGCTCCCTGAAGACGCAGAGATCAGCCTCCCACCCAGATACAGAGTGTGGAGGAAAAGGTATGCGATTGTTTCGGCCGTGTATGTACCTCATTGAGAAAAGGGAGTCCCTCGGCAACATGACAACGTGTCCATAAAAGAACCATAAAAAAAGTTAATTTTACGAGTGACATAACGTCTTCAGCAAAAAAAAAAAAAAAAAAAAAAAAGCGAAGAAGATGTTGAGTCTGACATAAACAAAACATGACACCAACAACTCTGATTGCTGGAAGCAACAATTTTGTTCTTGTTTCCTCCCTCCCCCTCCCTAATCTTAATTTTTGTTTTCTCATAGAGTATAGACGAGATTTTTTCCCTAATATTACAATACGACAATGAAAGCAAATGAAAACATTAGACTAACGTCCCACTATTATACCCTAAAGGATACGGAAGAAGATGCTAGAGTGAAGGTGAAAAAATCGATAAAACAAAAATATTTTCCGAGAAAACTCACTGACATGACCACAGACATATTATCCAGGAATCGAACCAGTGACAGCATCCAAAATGCGTTCTCTACTAGGGATGCGCACGAGACGAGTCGAGACAGGATTTTCCTGACAAAATTCGAGCCGAGACACGGCTCTTCCAATAGAGAAATATACATTTTTCGAGTCGAGACATCACTTTTACAACACATTTTCGAGACGAGACAGCCACAAATCTTGTCTCGTGCGCATCCATATCTCTACTATAATAAAATAATCATTGTTTTAATTTATTTGAGCTTTTAGCCTTTTTTTTTTTTTTGCCTTTTTAGACCTTCCTACGCCACTGATAGTGAGTAACGGTAGCTCAGTGGTAGAGTGCTTGCTTCAGGTGCTTGAGACCCCTGGTTCGATTCCCGGCCAAGTACGTTTGTGGTGGACAACGACGTGTCCATGGGTTTTCTCGATGTACTCTCAATTCCTTCCACTTTCGCATTCCATCAATTCTTCCATCGTTATTTACTTGCTTTAACCATCGTCTTCCTTAGCCTAAAGGGGATAACCATTGCACGTTAAACTTAAAGATTTCATTTCATTTTCTACGCCACTGATGAATATATTAGATCTGTTATCATCAACTATAACTGAACATTGTAAGCTCTGATTGCTGGAAATCTTTAATATTGATTCTGAAATATTTATAGCTATTTTCCTCAGTTCAACCAGACGAAGATTGGTATAGTACACAGAGAAAAATCCGTTTTCCGGACAGCGGTATATTGTACAAATATACGGTATCCTCTTGCTTACTATAGAAATCAGTACGGAGCATACGTTATCCGTGCGCTACATAGGCACTGCCCTTAGATGTCACCATGACGTTGCAGGATGTCTGACATCTAACAGTTTTCCGTATATCACATGCATATACTTATGTTACCTTCGTTAGCTATATGTTATATACGTTCATTTGTATGTGAGATCCTGAACGCCTACCTTGTTTCATACAGAAAGTACGTATAGATGGAACACTTATACAGAAAGTATTATAAAACATGCATTTTCAGTTATACGTCTGCTGTACGTTAAGTCCAAAAACTACAGGAATTACGCATGTAACCTATCTTTTTAAGTACGCCACCTACATTTTTTTTCTCTCAGTGCACTTTTAAAAATAAATCTTAGCCGTTTTCCTGGCATTTCTTTTCACGTCTCATTATTATGGTTTTCAGTCTTAAATAACGTAAGACCATCCCGACATTCCTGGTCTCTGGGATTAAACTAGAAACCCCTTGCATCAAAGTCAGAGCTCTCTATCATTGAGCTAACAATAACAAGAATGGAGAAGAAAATGGAAGGAAAGCCTACATTTAAAGGCACCATCTCTAGATTTGCCTTGTCGAACTGAAAAAAATATTAGAAGAAACTCTTTCAGGATGTCTGGTTGAGGGACTTGAACCCATAAACTCTGGATTGTAAAGGAAGAATTAGAAATACAACCTACACCCGAAAATTCAAAAAGAACTTGTATTACTCGGGTTTCTGCAGTATTAATAATAAACAGTGCGTATCCGATAGCGTTCCTCAGAATACGGTTTACCAAAAATCACTTAAATTATCTAACTGAAATATTGTGGGTGAAATTAAGCGATTGCACTCAACGTTAAGCGATCAACGATTTGTACTATAAATTAGCACAGTCCTGTAGGGATGCGCACGAGACAAGATTTGTGGATGTCTCGTCTCGAAAATATGCTGTAAAAGTGGTCTTGACTCGAAAAATGTATATTTCTCTATTGGAAAAGCCGTGTCTCGACTCGAATTTTGTCAGGAAAATCCTGTCTCGACTCCTCTCGTGCGCATCCCTACAGTCCTGTACGACTAGGCACTACGCAAGTGAGTCCTAATGTCTAATACAGTAACGTAGAAGAGCTACTTAACTTAAACAAGAACAGAATAACAGCCAAGTACATTTCTTATAATAAATATTATGATGATAACTTACTTGAGTTATTTTATCTCCTTTCTGCAAAAGATTCAGATACCACGTTGCTATTTTCTGTTCCTTGTTGCTGAGTTTCTCTAAATTTCTTTGGAAACACTCTTGTAGCGTCAGCCATGGTGATCTGAGCAGAAGATGTGGTTGTGTGAACGTTTGGCTTGTTGTTGTATTAAGTTATTTCTGAAACTTGTTATCCACTTAGAAACTAACGCTGGTCCTTTACATTTTAATAATATTAACCCATTTAGTTTTTTCTTACAAAGGTAAATTTTGTTTTTCGGGTTTATACGCTATAAACACTCAACTGGAAAAATTCTTTATTTTGTTCTTGGTGTGGTAAATCTTGGTAGAAACAATTCTTGCATTGTCCATCAATAGGTGTTATTCAATGTTATTTTTCTATTATGTTAAGATGAGAATATATGCTAAGAAAAACAATAAAGGAATGTGTGTGTGTAAAGTTATGGAAAGTTTGTTTATTACTTGCTAGGCCATCACCCTCAACTTTCACCCCCTATTCAAAGGGAAAACAAAACCAGACGGACAGACAGATCTCTAAGAACTCGGGCCCGGATAGGGTAACAACAGCCAATGAGGGCACTTGTTTTTATTCCTAAAAAAAATCTTTTTTTCTGATATTGTGAATACAATTACAAAGAGTCCTTTGTCCTAGAAGGGGCTGCTGTACTTTTTATGTTCAAAGCACTTTTGGCTGGCGATTGGACGATTTACTGTTTGTTACACCGAATTCTTCACCCTATTATAAGAGCGTCCTTTTTTTTTTTTCGTGAGTTTACGTGTCAAAAGAAAACAAAACAAAACGTGAGGAATCTGGAATAACCCTTCACCAGATCATTCCTCACATGGGTTGAAGGAAAGATCTTCCTATGTTTTTGGATCAAAGGATTATTGTCTAATCTATACCATCGATCTTTGTCTGGAGATCCTGTAATTTCCAGAACGGACTTTTCTCTCTCTCTCTCTCTCTCTCTCTCTCTCTCGCCTTGTTTATATGCTACAATCCATATTAAAAGTGGGTCAACTTTTGAATTTCGTTTCTTTTGTCCTAAAATTTTTATGTTTTTCTGTTGTTGAAAGAAACGAAAAAGATGCCAGTAACAAAACAGAGAGAAAACATATATTTTTTTATTTAGAAAGCAAGTTTGACAAAGGAATTGTTGCTTACTTGGAAGGGTGATCTTGCATACGTCAAGACACGTTTTAGTTTCCATTAGAACAGACAAGTCTCTCTTGTCTGCTTTCTTACAAATATCCCGCTCTATCACAGAATAAAGAGAAAAGTGCCGACTTCCGAGGACATGTAGGGATTTTTTCTTTCTTGTTTTGACTTCTGATACAGATCAAAAGATATTGAAACTTTATTACAGGTTTATTGTAGCGTGGTATAGCGTAAACATGGAACTCTTGTGTCCTTCAGAGTAGACGTCACTAATTGATCCTTTGAATAATAACGGTAGAATTCAAGTTTCTTAAACAATTAACGAAAACTCTAAACGAATTACTGTATGTTCAGAATCGTAAAACTTTTACAATATCTTATACCCAAACTGGAGAGGACTGGGTGGAACGTGCTCATCTCCTTGAGACTTCAAATATGAGTTATTCTGCGTTTGTTAGAATAAGCAAGAAAGAAATAAATATAGGTCGTCTATAATAATTTGATGCTTGTTACCTAGAAATAATCGGAAGTAATTAAGAGTCCTAATCACTGCGAAAATAAGATATCACTCATTTTACAGTAGTTACCTTCAAATAGATAAAAGATAATCTAAATGTGGAACAAGAGCGCGCTAGACAATATTATTTTGCATGAGGTACCGTTATCATGAGTCACCTAGTAGTTTGCAACCATTAATAAACGCGGAAATAAATACTGATTTTCTAAATGGCTGTAAATCGAAATCAGATAAGTGAGTCGAGATAACGGTATCTCATATAAAATAATATTGTCTAGCGAGCTCTTGTTCCACTTTTCGATTATCTTTTATCTATTTGAAGATTTAACATAATTACTGTAAAATTAGCGGTATTTTAATTTCGCCGTGATGGGGCCTTTCAAGAAGCTAGCGTAACATTGCATTAGTGGCTACGTATTAACAACAGATTATTTAGAATAAATCATCTTTATCTAATATCTGCTGCATTTGACTACGTAATGGTTTGTTATACTATTGCAATTTTAGTTTCAAAGTTTGTCAACCAACTCTTAAATAAAACATACTAAAAACATTTTCCAGCCTACAGGGTATCCGAAAAGTATGATGAGGTGTCGTGGAGCTGCTGAAAGAGTGATGGCTCTTGGGTGGTTGGGTGATTTAACTGTTTTGTTTAGTAACTTAAATAATATATTTAGTACAAGAATAAATGCAAAGCAGCCAGAATCCACTCCAATACGAAAAAAAAAATTGAAGTGGGTTTGCATTTCACTATGTTACTATGTGTGTACAGTACCATTGGCTGCAGGACACACCTACAATGGTTCAGGCGATGATCGATTTCATAGCGACCTTGCCGAGTATATATGGATTAACAGTACCGATTGATCGTTGCATCTTGCTTTCAGGTTATCCAAATTATTGATTTTAACACGGTACACCACGTCCTAATCCTAACTATATATAAAATTGCATGAACTCCCTCACTCACATAAAATAACGGGTACTTCCGGTTGACGTGAAAAGTTGAAATTTGGCATGATCATAGCTTTTTGGGACTAATCCACAGGAAAATTGCCAAAAGTGAATATTTTTAATTTTTAGGTCTAAAGGGAGGATGAAGAAATCCCCTTGTTATTTAAAATAGACCATTTTTTTCTACAATCTCATCATAATTTAGGTTGAGTTGAGTTGAGTTGAGTTGATTTTAGTTTAACGTCCCTTTCAGCAGCGAGGCTATATGAGACGTGGACCTACTGATTAACGTGGAATCCGAACCACATGAGCTCCCGCCGGGAATCGAACCCGGGTCTCCCACGCAAAGGCGCGTACGCTAACCGCTTAGCCACGGAGGAGCTCATCATAATTTAGGTATTAGAATTGGAATGAAAACTTGAAATTCGGTATGCTTGTACGTTTTCGTTAACATTACCTAAGTAAATCACCAAAAATGAAAATTTCCAAATTTAGAGTGGTTTTATGAGGAATAGAAAAATCTTTCCCATGTTATTGATACGGAACATCTTATACACCCCAAAATGTTTAGACACTTCCGACAGGATTAGAATGATCAAATTTGGCATGATTGTATTCTTTCGGGGACTAACCCACAGGAAAATTGCTAAAATTGGATATTTTTTAGTTTTTAAGTGGTATAAAATGGAGATGAAGAAATTTCCATGTTACTTAAGTAGGAGTTTTCTTGGGATACAAAATTTTATCTTTTAGATAGTTGAAATAGGAAAAGAAACTTGAAATTCGATAGAATTGTGGGTTTAAGAGGTGCAAGGCCGTAGCCCGAGCAAACGCAGGGGTCTGAGGGCGAATCCCACAGCTGACAAAATTCAGGAAATGTTAAGATTAAATGCACGAAATTCACTCTTCATGCAAAGGTTGATACATTAGAGAAGGGATATCGTGGGCCGAGCAAACTTGGTAGTCTAGGAGTGGAGCCCCTAGATAGCCAAAGGCTAGTCTTTGATAAAACTCCATGGGAAACATAGTCTACTAATATGCAAAGGCATTTTAACACGTTTTTATCACAATGTAATGGATTCAAGTAGTATTGCATTCGTTTTTGCAAGGAATAAACTATTTGAGTTGCCAAAAAACGTTGTATCATTCACCCACCCAAGACCCGCCATTCCTGCACAGCAGCCACATGGAATCCTACCATTCTTTCTTGAAGACCCTGTTTTTATCGTCTCGTGCTGGTGTTATATAACATGACTTCAAACCCATATTTAAAAAAAGAAAGACATCACTCTACTATACCATCTTACTAAGCAACAAAAGATTGAGGAACCATATATCTGCAAAATCAGAAAGAATAGCATCTGTGGGATAAACCACTCATCAGTGATATTTCCTCTAGAGAGAGAAAGAGGAAAAAACGAAATGAAGAAAATACAAAAAGCAAGAAGAAACGAAAATGAGAAAAAGGAAGAAAATAGAAGAAAAATATTCGCCCCAGTTGAATGGGTCTCGCATTGTATGTCTGTTTCACAGCATCCGTTTCTTAAAAGTACGATATCCTATTTTCTCTCTTCTCTTCCTATCATTCTACAGATGGAAAGGGATTAGAAGAAACATAAGAGAAAAAGAGAACAAAAGGAAAAGAATAAAATGCCTTTTTTGTGTGCAAAATCCTAACCAAAGGGGGTAGAGTATATCAGTGTTGCAAGATCAATATCAAATATATTGTGTATTTAGATGTTTTATTTAAAATCGACTTAACACGATAAACTCAAATGGCTTAACACTTGTGTAATTAATTACAGTTACTAATTGTACAGAAATTATAGTACTTTATACTAGTAGTTGTCAACGTAGGCGTTTTCCTCTCCAGAGGAGCGATGAAACGATAAAGGATGATTGGGGGGTGTAATCACCTTTTAGGGAATCGATGTAAGAGAAATGTGGCTAATCTAAGATAAACAAATATAAAATGAAAGGAAATTTTGTTTCTATAATTCTTCAAAGCTTATTTTACGAATTGAAGCCTTTTTCTACTTCTTAGATTACTTCACCCAAGTCTTATGTTTAACGTTGTGCATGGCTGGATTGAGTTAAGAAGACGTGGGGAAAAAAGGGCGCTCGCAACAATCGCATTAGGCCCCAAAAGGTTGAGAATCACTGTTCAAGACTAATGTTTCCTAAGGCTCCAAAAGGTTGAGAACCATTGCTCTAGACTAATGTTTCTTAATCTGTATTACACGGACTATAAGTGGCCCTAGAAATTTTCCTTTGTCTTTCACCTAAAATTCAAGTGAATTGCGTATCAGACACTAAAGTCGATCTCATCTCGCGCCAAGTGGGCTTTGTGATGGACAAACATTGCGTTCGTGGGTTTTCTCGGGGTTTTCCCGTTTCCTCTCACTTTATTCACTCCACCATTTTACTCATTTCTCATCATCACCGTCCCATTTAGCCTAGCCAACATAACCCTGAAACATAAAATTTAAAGATTTCATTTCATTTTCATTAGGTAGATGAATGTATCCAATGCCGTTACTGCGTTGGTCTATCATCCAAGCCAAACAGTACAGGACATGGTCAGAAGTTAGATTAGCGAACATTGGGGTAAAATCAAATTATATGGCAGTAGAGCGTCTTGTGGATAATTGGGGAACAGTTTTGAGAGAACGAAATAGCAAACACCTATCAAGCAAACCATGAACAACAGCGATGACATGCCATGACATGGCATTTACTTACCAGGCATTCCCATCTTATCATCGAGGACAGTCAGTTTAGGACTTTAGGGCCCTTATACCATTAATTTTAATACACAATTGAACATATCAAAGGAGTACAAAAAACACATTGTGTATACATATAAAAAATCCTACGGAAATAGTAAGTAAAGTAGATAACTGGTAACACTTAATTTCATACCTTCTTTTATTTTTCTCTATCTGTAGAAGCAATCCCTTTTCGTCGAAAAGTTTTCCTACTTTCTCTTAGCGTTTTTACTTTACTTTAAAAACCCTCTCGAAAAAGATCTCAACACATACAGTTTTACGAAACGACTAGAAGAAGGAAAAAGCACAAAGAAAAAATGTAGATAGAAAAAGAAAAGAAGAAAGTGTAATGTAAAATAAAAGCCCGTAGGAGGTCCACAACAAGAAATCCAATGGAAGAAGCTGGGAGAGAGCTGAAGATGAAGCAAGAAAGAAAGAAAGAAAAGGATTCGAGATTTTTATGATGGACCCATTTCCGCTTTTCTATTCTCTTCCGCTCTAAGGTGAAAAGGATTTCGGATTTTTCTTTTTTCTTACTTTTTTTTTTAGACCAAAAAAGACATTTCTGTTTGCTTCTGCGTTCTTCTTACGCCATGTTTGTACACTAGCACTCTCTATATGTACTGAATATTGTGTTCTATACTACACAAGTCCCTGTTCAGTGCACAGTTCACTCGAAAATAACAAAATGCCATAGTAAATATTATACAGGGTGTTTCAAAACAACACTAACAACGTTTGGGAGGTGATTCCTGACACCAAGATAAGACAAAAAGTATAGACCAGCGTGGGTGCACAAATGCTTCCTTTCGGAGTTATAGGCTGCCGAAAACATGAAAAAATAAAGTTTAAAGTTCCATAGCTACAAAACTATGGGACCTACCGTGACTTTACTTCGGAACTAATATGTATCTTATTCAAATATCAATGTTTCAAAATTCTAAGGTACTCATGCAACTATTTTCATTTAGCGAGTTTGACTACGGGGATGTAACTTGAAGTACTCTTCAATTACCTCTATAAAAATTGTTGCAGAAGTACCGTAGGATTCTGAAACTTGGATATTTGGATAGGGTACACACTAGTTCCAAGGTGAAGTCTTGACCCGAATAGTAGATCCCGTAGTATTGGATCTATGGACCTTTAAAGTTCATTTTTCATGGTTTCGTCAGCCTATAACTCCGGAAGGAAGTATTTGTGCACCCAGGTTGGTCTATACTTTTTGTCTTATCTTGGTGTCAAGAATCATTTTGCAAACGTTGTCGGTATTGTTTTGAAACACTTTGTACAGTATTTTCACTCGAGAAAAACAAAAGCTTATAGTAATCCATTACATTCTCTCGATAATGACAAAAGTTTATAGTAAGATATTTATTCACTCGAAAAAAAGTCATAGCCTAGTAAATAATAAATACTATACAGTGTGGAGCGGAGTCGGCTGACACATTTCAAAATTGAATATTGTGCAGGTGCGATATCTTGAAGTAAGTTGCGGCTGCGGGAATGGAAAGTAGATAGGTTGCCACTTCATAAGAAGACTGCAAGAATCACAGTGGACTTTTAGCGTAATATCAGATAACAATGAAATGCCTAAACAATCCTTGCACTTTAATTACTGATCTCGTTTTGTAATAAGTATAAACATATTGTTCAACGCTTCAATGATACCCATGGTAATTGTTATGGTATTCCTATAAGATTGCATATTATTCTCTTCCACTTTTCCACCCGTAATCCAGTCTACACTGAGAAAAAAAAATGTAGATAGTGTAGTTAAAAAGTTAGGTTACATGCGTAACTCCTGTAGTTTTTGGACTTAGCGTACAGCAGAAGTATAACTGAAAATTCATGTTTTATAATACTTTCTGTATAAGTGTTCCATCTATACCTACTTTCCGTATGAAACAATGTAAGCGGTCAGGATCTCACATACAAATGGACGTATATAACATATACCTGACGAAGGTAACATAAGTATATGCATGTGATATACGGAAAACTGTTATATGTCAGACATCTTGCAACGGCATGGTGTAACATCTAAGGGCAGTGCCTATGTAGCATACGGAAAACGTATGCTCCGTACTAATTTCTATATTTTCTAGTAAGCAAGAGGATATCGTATATTTGTACAATATACCGCTGTCCCGAGAACGGATTTTTCTCTGTATGAGCTACCCCGTCTCCGCAATATTCAACTTTGAAATGTGTTAGTCAGCTCCGCGCCAGCATGTCTTCTCACTCGAGAATAACAAAAGCTTATGCTAATTCATTTATATTTTCTCGCGATTGACAAAACTTTATAGTAAACAATTAATTTGCTTCGGAATAATAAAAAAAAACTTTATAATAGACAAGATATATTCATTCGAAAATAACAAAACTTTATTATAAACAACTTTTATTCATTGTAATATAACAAAATTTGAAGTAAACAATATCTACTCACTCGAAAATAGCAATGTAAACTAATCTATTCACTCGAAAATTATAGCCTATAGCAAACAATTTCAATTTACTTATCTCCCCCTTATCGAACTTAGGGAGATTATCGCCCTGCCCATCTATTACTACAAGAAACAAAAATTAAAGCCTCACATCTGTTCAAGAGTTATAGTGCGGAGTAACGGACGGATGGATAGACAACACAATCTTATAAGTACCATTGTGTTGTTCTTTCCTAAAAATAAATGAATATGGTTTAAAAGATGTTATCTATATCCCAGCCTTCGTGAACATCTCATGACAGGAAGGATTCTCATAGACCTAATTTCTAGATGAAAATAAGGGGAAAATCAGAGCATAAGTCACGCATATAAATTTACAAAACGATTCCAGAAATTTTCTATTCAAGACGATTCTTTTTTTAAAGAATCGAGACGAGACATCCTTATATTTCGTCCTGTCTTGTAGGCAAACACTAGTCGCGGCGCAAAGTACGTCATTAAAATTTCGAGAAACGAGAAAAAATACATATTTATACCAGTTACCAACTAGAAATATAAGTAATTAATTAAAAAAAGAAAGAAAAAGAAAACACTTTTATTCAAGATTGAACACAAGTGGGGGCGGGAAGATATATTGAAGGTAGGATAACATCCGAGGCCAGACGGAAAGAAATCTTTCAAGATAAATGGATTAAGTTTTGGAGACTAAAGATAATTTTCATGGCACCTTTTAGAGACGAGACAATTGCATCTCTCAAGCTACTCTAATTGGAGACGAGAACCATTCAGGAACTTCAGATAGTACTTTTGCAGGGGACGCGTGTGAGGATAATTTTAGAGAATGCGTTGAGGATCTTGATAAAGAATGAGAGGCCACGGTGGCTCAGTGGTAAAGCGCTCAACTCTGGTGTGTGGGGTTCGTGGTTCGATCCCAGCTCGGGTCAAGTGGACTTTGTAGTGGATAAACACCGTGCGCGTAGGTTTACTCGGGGTTTCTTCCATTTCCTCCCACTTTATTCATTTCACTATTACATTCATTTCTCATCATTATCGTCTCCTTTAGCCTAGCCGGCATAATCATGAGACGTAAACTTGTAAGTTTTCATTTTGATAAAAAGTTGAGTTGAATTTGAGTTTAATTGACCTACTGATTAACGTGGAATTCGAACAACATGAGCTCCCGCCGGGAATCGAACCCGGGTCTCCCACGCCAAAGGTGCGTATGCCAACCGCTTAGTCACGGAGGAGCTCCATTTAGATAAAAAAAAATGAAAACACTTGCGTATATATTGTAAAAATCTTCTTCAGCTATGATACTTATTGAAATAATCACTTCCTTAATTCACACAGTTTTGAGTAAACTTAAAGTGGTCAACTTATACAAATACTGTATACGGCCAACTTAAGGTATAAATAATGAAGTAGCACATTCTGAAGGCAAGGGAGGTGCTCGTTAGAAACGTAAGACCTCCAAATTCCTAGATTCACTGATATGAAGGGATCAATTTGTATGCGTGGACAGCCGTTTGTAAGGAAAAGATCATTGCAAGACAACGCTTCTTCAAGTCGAATCAGGCGGGAAACTTTACAGTTTTCCCACATACAAAGATTCTTTCCGTTCTCGTTCTATGAATGTAAAAGCCACACATATGCGTCTGGCCAAGGTGTAATATACACATTTATACAAGCACAATATTAATGAATTTCTTATTTATTGCACTAAAATATTTGTTAGCACAGCTAAATGTTATGTCAACGAAAGGAAGTTCTCATGTCCTTTTTGTTTTCAGGGGCGGCGGTACGATGAGAGAAAATGGAGCACCTGCACTCTAAAATTTGCGTTCGACTCGTTTGAACTTCTATTACTTCAGTTGATAATATGAATAAAACTATAAAATCGTTAATTTATTCATTTACTAAAGACATTTTTGTACAACCACAAACTTATTTTACATTGAAGAAACTAACAATGCAAGCTCGAAGGTCAATTTAAGATCCATACATTACGATCTCAACATTTGCTTGGTTAGATAGGAAAATCCTGGTAAATCCATCTTTAAAATCGTTGATTGTGATATTCATAAAAGGGACTCCTGATTGCTAAGAAAAACTATAATCGTCCTAACTTCCATGTAAAAAAAACAATTTATAGATACGAAATCCGTATTAAAGTGCCTGGCCTAATGTCTCTGCCTTCAATCTATCGCTAAGGCTGTAACCATAGATAAACTATACTCAAGTAGCTTATCTACTAGTATACTCCTTTCCTTCAGCAAATCGTAGTTTCTCTTCCTTTAGTTTAACATGAACTATTCAATGTCAAGGCTCTAGGATTATTGGGCATAGCTGGTTTGCCTAAGAGACAAGACAGTCTCAAATCCTTTCCTGTAGGTAATGCTAAGACAACAGTTCAATGTGCAATCTGATTTCTTACGTACCTCACTGGAAGCAGATAGCTTTGACCGAAAGAGGGATCAAATCACTGGCGTCTCTGGCATGTAAAATTTGGGAGGACATCAAAGAAAGTGATTTTAAATGGTACTACCTAGCCCAACCTGTTTACTAACTTCGATTCTATTTGTTACCTTTCTGCTCACCTTCACGGACCCCCTAAGGTATATCAAGAACTCGATTACAATCGTAGAGGCCGCAGTGGCTCAGTAGTAGAGCGTTCACCTCTGGTGCTTGGGGTCCCGGGTTCGATCCCAGCCACCGCCAAGTAAACTTTGTGGTGCACAAACAGTGTGCGTGGATTTCCCCGGGGTTCTCCCGTTTCCTCCCATTTTCTTCATTCCACCATTTCATTCATTACTCATCATCACCGTCTCCTTTAGCCTCACTGACATAATCGTGGGACGTAAAACTCAAAGATTTTATTTCATTTCATTTTTCGATTACAATTGTTTCACAGCCTGAATATTATATTCCAAATAAATATAATTATTGTTATTTATATGATATTCTGTCATTAGCAAATAAGTTAAATTAGAATAAAACATTGAATATTTTGTACTTCACAATATTGGGGGGACGCGTCCCTTCGTCCCCCCGCCAGAGACGTCCGTGGATCAAATTAACACATTTTTGGAATGCTTGATTTTCTTGTTTTTAATTAATATGAATCTATATCAATGCATCTTTCACGGATTTTTCAGAAAGTAACGTATTTGCATGTGTCATAATGTGCGCGGGTTTCGCACAAAGATAGCCATAACGTTCACATGAGATATAGTAGAAACCAAACCAAAGCACTTGGCGAAACAACCCTTTGTGGTCCTGAGCCACTCCAACGTCATTAATTAGAGACTGATTGCAATACGTCCAGCCTAGCGACTAACACGCTTTGTCGCCCTATCTGTAACAGGCATATCAGAAGCTTAATAGAGCTTGTGGCGTGCGGGCGCGGTGGCTCAGTGGTAGAGCGTTCACCTCTGGTGCTTGGGGTTCCTGGTTCGATCCCAGCTCGCGCCGTGTGGACTTTGTGGTGGACAAACACTGTGCTCGTGGGTTTTTTCGGGTTCTCCCATTTCCTCCCACTTTCTTCATTCCACCATTTTCATTCATTTCTCATCATCACCGTCTCCTTTGGTATAACCGGAACGTAACACTTAAAGATTTCATTTCATTTAATAGACCTTGTGGCTGTTACATTTTTGTATTAACGTGACTCCCCAGTTTGTCTCACGACGCTCAGTGGACGCCAAACATTGGAAACCACCGGTCGAGAATCGAATCCGGGACCAAGTGGACATGAGTCCAAGGCTCTAATCACTATAGTAAAATGTCCCTGTAATATAAAGTAAACAATATGAAATCCATACTACATTTCAATTTAATAATTTGTAATACATAGGTTTTCTTAATTTACTTTAGGACAGTGCTTCACAAGACGAATGGTGAACCTGACTCTTTCACTCCGAAGCCAAGCTTTTAAGCCATTTGGCCATGACGATTTTCTTTCAACGAAACATATCACCTCATATATCTATACCTTATTTAAAAGTATGAATTTATGTAATTTTATAAAATTACATTTACGCGTGATATAGTAGAAAAATAAAATTTCTTAATTTAAATTTGATAAAAAATAAGACACAAGCTATTTCATAACCTAAAACATATTGAATAAAATATATATTTTTAAAAAATTGCATGTCTTTTCTATGATTACAAGTCCTATACATAGAAAACCTTTCCCAAAGTTTCGCAATGTACATTAGGTCAACAATATAAAACGAATGATGGAAACAAAGTAGATTTTTTTTTTACATGTATTATATCTAAAGATAATTATCTTTATTAGAATGAACAAGCCAAATGTATGTGATTATTTTGTAAGATTATATATATATATATAAAGATGCCGCGAAAAACGCATAAACGAGTGTGGAAGAAGCATGTCTAGTTTGGTGGGAGGGGAGTAGTTGCTGCATTTGCACCTCTTTGTGCATTCTTCCTTTATATTGCATCGTATCACTTTAAATGAAAAAAAAAAAACCTATATCAAACAAGCCTCAGGACATGCTAACTTGTATTGCATATATAGTAAAACATGTGAAAAAGTGTTATACAATGTTGCAACTTGTTTTAATGCATTTTATTGCACTCAATTGTGCATGCAAACTTTTATCAAATGCTTTTTGTGTTAAGTATGGTATCATTATTATTGTGAATTCTCTTTATTCGCATGTCCTTCCCTCACACAACTACTCCCCCTCCAGGACATCCTCCTTTGAAGTTTTATCAATTAAAATAGTACGTTCTCTTCGTGCTTAGCTTCTGGCCAAATATTTTTTTTTATTATTTTTCTTTTTTTTTAAACTGAATTTGTGGGAAGACAATCTTAAGTTTTTAATTCATTCAATTAGTGGAATATTTTTAAAATTACAGTTCTTTCACTCTATAGTATACATGTGATAATAATCGTTTAATTACAAAGGATATACGTGTGAGATTAAAGAATAAATTAATTCAAAAAAAGAAATACAAAATATGATGTTGGCCTTCACCAGTTTCTGCTCTAATTTAATTCAAATGATAATACTTTTAATTATTTTGCAATTAATTTTATTGTGCTGTATACATTAGAAATCTCACGGGACCATCTTCGCGTCTGTCTGTTGCCTCCTTAGTAATGTAGCCAGAATTTCTCCTTGTGGGGGAGTAATTATTCCTTGAAAGAGATATCGGTATTCACGAGTCCGATTCTTGACCTGAGCTTGAAGTGATCACGAGCCTATGTGAGCATATGGTCTATAGACCCAAAGCATTTAGCAAGCGACAGCCATGGCGAAGGTTAGTACACGAAAAAATGAGCGAGTGCAAGCCACAGTGAGGTTAATGCACGCGTGAAGTTAATTCCACGGTGAGGTTAATGCAGGCTAAAATGAGCTAGTATGAGGCATGTTGAGGTTAATACGGGTGAGAATGAGAGAGTAAGAGCCATGGTGTTGTTAACGCAGGCAAAAATAAGCTCGTGCGAGCCACGCTGAGATTTATGAAGGCAAGAATGAGCGAGTGTGAACCACGGTGAAGTAAATGGAGGCGAGAATGAAAGAGTACGAACCACGATGAAATTAACTTGGGCGAGAATGAGCGAGTGTGAGCCACGGTGAGGTTAGTGCACTCGAGAATGAGCTGCTTCCATCATCATTCACTTGCTTTAATCATCGTCCCCCTTAGCCTAAAGAGCATATTAAAAGTGGGACCTTAAACTCAAAGAATGCAATTCAAGTAGATTTCATTATATATAATATATCAGAGACATGTATTCCAGGTTCGCGTGCCCTAAAAGACTGAAACCAAAGTAAATACCCGATTTTCTTGCAGTGGAGAAGTCCATAGTCTGGACACGCTCGAATTTCGTAGATATTGAAGTAATCTACAAGGAACTGGCTGAATGGTCCCTGAGAAGCCTAGATGGACCACTTTTTTTATTTTTAATGTCACAGGTACTTGGAGAACTTGCTATTCATAGAAAAAACCCAAAGCATCTCTTATCTTATGAAACGTAGCGTATCATGTTACACGCCTGTAGCCAAACCAAAACACTAAAACAGGGGGAGAAGGACTTACATTTTTGGACAGTACTAATTTTAGTTCACCTAGCATTCCTAACTGCTTATTTATTGCACACTTATTTAGCATTTAACTATCAACCAAACAACTGTACATTTTAGGTAGAAAATAGGTGAGCCCCCCAGACCACATCTGTCTACGGTCCTGCCATGTAATGTATAATGAGCTAAAATATTTTGACACAAAATCGGGAAATGAGATCAGTTTTGGGTAGTTAAGGAACTCTAGCCCCCTCGTAGCGTCATCCACGCAGGGGGGATCCAGGGGGGGCGATCGAGGCGATCACTCCCCACAAGAAGAGGAAACTTTCTTATTTTATATATAAATAAAACCCATCCCAAAGTTTGGAGTTCTTAAAAGTAGCTCTAAGTAGTAGGATTACAACCCATTTCCCCCAGCCCCCCCGAGAAGTCCGTCCTGGATCCGCTCCTGCATCCACGTAATCTTATTTTAAACAAAAAGTCCATATCATATAGACCTATTTCCAGTGATAAAAAGATACGTTATGCTCCAGGAAAACGCCAACCTTCGCTAATTAGCAAAATTAATACTATGACTTCATTTTCATTTGTTTTTCCTCATTTTCATTAGAGAGAAGAAAGACCAAACATAATAATAATCCATTCTCATATAAAGGAATAAGGTGCATATTTTACCAAAAAAAAAAAAAAAAAAAAAAATCAGAAAAGCGATTTTAGTATTACTTAAAATATAAATATTAACCTAATAGCTATTGAAATATAGTTGATGTATTATGAAAACAGTTCTTGACTGGATAGCAAGACATAGCAAGTGAGGTAGGGAACGTCCTGGTTCAGGGTAGGGTGACAAATTCAAAAAGCACTGCGGAGTAACGTGAAAGAGAATTGGCCAAGATCGTACATGACTGTGGAGAAGAGTTGGGGAGACCCTCATCCTCCAGTGGATTGAGAATAATTGATGATATTGATGTTACTACGAAAACATATACTTCATTAATGTTCCAGAAATATGACGAGGAGATTATATAAACGGATTGTAAAATGCTTTATGAATGAATGTGGAATGTATTAGAATATTTTTGTATTTATTAACAACCAAATTCATATTCCTCAGTAAATATCGTATGAATATCCATAACAAAGATACTTTGCCTGATCCATTCCAGGACATCCTTTACATGAGCTTAAAGCCTTAGTCATTTCTACACATGTTGAAAAATGCTGCTGTTTAGAGTGCATGGAAAACACTGTTAGAAGATTTTTGTGTCGGGATTTAAGAATAACACTTTTAATTATAACTAATTGGATTTGTGTATGTGTACAATTATGATGATATGTGATATGAAATTCTCCTCTTGCGATATGTGTGTGTTCTTTTCCTCCTAACCTACCTGAACGCACAGACACGCTTTCGCTCTTCCCCTTATCCCAGCATATGTGATGACGTCACCGCTCAGGTGCTCGTATGTGGCGGCAACTCAGCCAGTGAGCGGAGTCCGTTTTCCTCGGTATGCGTATATGTGTGTGTGAGTGCTCACATGTCTTGAGCGTGTGTGAAGCTGATTTCCTCCCATATGTGGAGAGCTCCGCCGCCGATCGAAGAACTGCCTGCCACATCCTACCACGCTATGCGCTCCTTATACCGAGTATGTGTACATCGTGTTATAGTGTGCTTTTCCTATTATGCGTGCAAGACTTTACTATTACATACTAGATTCCTAGACAAGGTCTTGCTAGATAAAGCCTTCGGAGTCGCCATGCAAGCCCAATACACATATGCACACACGCATGTATGCTGCAGTCTGTCCACGTTATGTATGTGTATGTGTGTGTGTGTGTATGTAGCAGGTATGTAGTACTATACATAGAGTACAGTGACTGTATGCCTGCACATACGGAACAGAAAAATCAATAGCTCGCTCACACACACGCATACAAATACTACTCAATACGTTTTTTTTTTCTCTGTTTGCTGTAGTCAAATACAGGCCTATATACATATATAAATAAATAAAGCAAACCAATGCTCCAACGTATATTATTTTTTTAAACATACTTCTACATATGAAACGTGTATCATATTTCTAAAACCATATCAAATATATCTTACACATATACACTCTCGTGCTTACGCAACTACAGCATGCTCGCTACATACATGTAGTGTAACGCACCCGAAAGCGCTGTATTACCCAGCATATATGTACACATATGAAGTCCAAAAGCGAGAGAGGGACTGAAAGAGGAATACAAATATCCGCAGCATAGTTTGTGCGGTGGTGTAAAATTACTATATTTTATTATTATATGACATTGTGAATATATTTAATATCAGGCAACTATGCTATGGTAGAAGGTAGGTTCACATATGCTGTTCCACATACTCACATATGAGCTTCCACGGGTCGATAAGAATCCTTCCTCCTAGTCTACTAGAGCGTGGGTTCAAACCTTGTGCACTGGTTTCTCTATCTACCCGTGCTTCACTTTATACAACCTCCTGTACTGGAAGCGCGCTAGCCAAGAACAATGATACAGTAGCAATTTGAAAAACAAATCATGATTCATTTACATATGACAACACGACAGGGCTTTCATATTCTTTGTTACATCTTTGAGGATATGTGTTCGATTTCCACATTCACATTTTATGTACATTTTCGTCATGTAGGAGGTATGTTCGCCTAAAGCAAGCCAAAGGCAACTTATCTGTCAGATGTAAACACCTAATGTGTTTAGGGTATTAAGATTGCTTTATATTGCAATGTAAACACACTGACAAACAAACTTCAGTTCCAATCTGAAAACTCTACACGTGCCTCTCAATGATTCTGTCAGTTTAAAAATTTCTCCGGCCCCTTTTGGGTTGGGTTTCTTCATTATTCATTATCCAAAAAGCTCTCCCGGTTTTGAACGGAAATCAAATTCTAGGGACTACTTAATTGTTATTGAAGATACAGACAAGAGTATTGCATCTGTTTGATTCTTCAATTATTTCGTTTCCTTTTTGCGATACGCATTAAGCTCTGCCTTGCATTCTAGGAAACATTTAAATTACTTTCTGTTTGGAAGAAACTGTGTACAATCGTTTATCTTCGAAGCAGGAAATAAACTCAGTTCGCCTTTAATTCAGGGTGCGAAATCCCGGAGGGTGAAGGGGAATTCCTTCTTTTTTTGTTTTTATTTGAATAAAGTTTCTCCCACTAATACGTTACTGGGAGTGAATAAAGTGACAGAACTGTCACAAGTTTGGAAATTAATTACAGTAATTCATATGTAATTAACATGTATTTCGTATGTAATTAATGGGTTAGCTAGTGATTATGGAAGATGCGAAAAAACAACTAGAGTTAATTAATATCTGGCAGCTTTGTTTGATAATTATTGATGTGCAAATAAATAAACTCTCTACAATGTGTGGAAGCATTCCAGTGCGAAAAGAGTTTTTTTTTTTTCACTTCTGTCGCACTCCTCCCGGCTCCCTACTTCGATTGTGATAATTTCACACCCTGCTTTAATCAATAATGTATTTTACGAATCGAAGATTGCAATGTTTCAGGAACTGAGAGTCCTGCGTAAAACGTCAAAAAATTTAAATTTTTCAACGAATTTTTGTTACTTTTGGTCTTTATTCAAATTTTTCAATTTTTTGAATTCCAACGCAATCATATATGAAATATCTCTTAAAGTTCACTATAAAGAAAATAAATAAATAAGAAATTGGTAAACTTATACGAAGGTAGAGATATCTATACAAGCCTTATGACTATTTGCATATTAAGAGAACACACAACAAATATAACAGACTTTCCTAATTGGAGAGAGGAACAGGGTGCAACCACGCTGGGGGGGGGGTCATCGGACCCAGACCCCCTTGAAAAAAAATCATAACTCGACATACATTTGTACACTTTGTGAATAAAACTATATTTGTTTAGCAGAAAAATGACTGATGTAGCATGCAACTTTGACCTTACTCATTATCTGAACTATTTCTTTTCTGATAAAAAAACAATCTAATTTTATCATTTGCCGTGTGATGGCAGTACTTCTAAACTACTTATCCTTTCTGCAGCTGCTACATAAACGCGTTCGATATTATGTACACTCATGTCCAAAATTATTGTCGCATGTCTATAAATATGTTGTTGTAAGAATATAATTTGATAACGAATTCGCCTGGTATTTTTTATAATGTTAGTATGTGTATAATCGGCAAAGACATGTATGTAGCAAATTTCATGTCAAAAGAGCAGTAAATAAGAACAATAAAACGAAAACAAAACTTTCTTCTCTCCATTTAGCAATATTTTGTTTTACTCATTCTAATTTTCGTATTTATAATTCTTTTCCTATGAAATTTACCACAAATATACATTTCCCGATTATGCACATAGTATCAGTATTAAGAGTACCCTGCAAAATTATTATCGAATTATATTCTTACAAGAAGACAGTTATAGATATGCGACAATCATTTTGGACATGAGTGTACATACCCGTGATGTCTTGTATTATCAGACACCTCCAAGCAGTAGTCTCGAGTCTTAATTGCGGGAGACCCGGGTTCGATTCCCGGCGGGAGCTCATGTGGTTCGGATTCCACGTTAATCAGTAGGTCCACGTCTCATATAGCCTCGCTGCTGAACGGGACGTAAAACTCTCAATCAATCAATCAATCAATCAATCAATCGAGTCTTAATTGAAGTGTATTATGATGCCAGCTGCACTCTTTCTGTTACACACGAAGTATATAGAAACGAACAAAACCTACATTTCATATTTTTATTCACGAGTAGGGTAAAATAATCTTGCGAGCCACCATTTGGTCATCACTAATTTGCAGTAAAGCTACATTTAATTATTGTTTCTTCTTGAGATAGTGCCTGTTCAACATTTAAGAATGGATTTTTCAGTACAATATTTTTGCACTTAATCTCCCAAAGGAAGTGACCAAAAGACGCTGTAGCTAGACACCATCAAAAGTTCTGCTTCGCTTTCAATCTCTCTCTCCCTCCCTCCCCCCTCCCCGGAAAAGAGCTAAGAAAAGAGACACGAATTATATTATGTATTTCATCAGTATATTATTGGTTGCGCAACTGAAAAGAATTTTTCTGCATGTATACTGTGTCCGCTTCGCTTAGGGAAGAAAGAAAAAAAAATACTTGCTAAACATCCTTGGTGGAAGAAAGATCTTCGCCAATTCTATGTATGTGACACATCCACAATTGGTCTTTTCAAATTCGGAATATTTATAAATCCGTCTGTCCAACCCACCAGCTCTTATTTCAATCCTTATGCCCTTGTTATATCTTATTTACGCATGTTTCTTCAATATGTATTCTTCAGTAGTACATCATCGTTTCATTGTCCGAACCTAACATCTTGTTCTTAGCATAAATAAAGAAAATATAATACGCAATGGCGGCAAGGACTTGGAAAGGGGGGTCTTGTTTCGAGTTTCTCTCTTGTCCAATAGTAACTTTGTCTGAAAAGGACCAGTTTTTCGTTCCAGCAGAACGACTTCGGAGACTTAATAATACTCTTCTATACACCAAAACTATTATTATTAGTATTATTACTATTACTACCACCATATACTACTAATACTATATTCATCAGTATATAGTAATCACATAACATAACCACGACCAGTTTTTATTATTATTATTATTTTATTTATATAGTTTTTTCTCCATATTGTTCTGTCGGTTAAGGCAGAACAAAGCCACCCCAAGTGATGAATATGTTTCCTGTACTAAGACGATCTTTGATGCTGGAAAAAGTGTAGTGAGGGTGGGGGGAACATGTGTAGAATACAGCCCAAGAACTCACACGCGTAATTTAAAATGACTTGTATCGGGTGTTTGTGACTGTGTGTTCGTTCTTTGATACAGTTTTTGCTTCTTGGGTGATTTATCCGTCAGCGCAAACTGGAAATAATAAACACATATAGACAGACATACATACAAGTCAGCAGCACATACGGACAGCATATAATGTGTAGTGTATAACATATGCAAGTTTCTGCCATATATAGAAGGGCGTAGAAAAATTAAGTATAGTTCTTCCCAAGGGAACAAAAGCTCAGCTATCATAATTCATCTTATATGAAGCGAAACCGGCATTTTTGGCTGGGATTTCTTAAGAAAATCTGAAAAGCGACAAAAGTTAAGAGGCCTAATCATTGCGAAATTAAAATACCGCTAATTTTACCGCAATTATGAGATATCTTCAAATATATTAAAGATAATAATAGAAATGTGGAACAAGAGAGCGGTAGACAATATTATTTTTCATGAGGTACCATTATCACGAGTCACATAGTAGCTTTCCGTTTGCAGCCATTTAGAAACGCGAAAATAAATCCCGGTTTTCTAAATGGCTGGAAATCGAAAGCAGATAAGTGAGTCAAGTGAGTCATAATAACGGTATTTCATGTAAAATAATATTGTCTATTGAGTTCCTGTTCCATTTTTCGATTATCTTTTATCTATTTGAAAATATCACATAATTGCTGTAAAATTAGCGGCATTTTAATTTCGCCGTGATAGGGCCTCTTCAAATGGGCATAACCTACTTTTTTAAAGAATGTAATATAACGCTGCAAATAATGGGTGGAATATGAATTGTATTTTTGTTATACACTTTGATTTTTTTTTTTTTTAATGCTAATTTGGTTTCAGATCATTTCAATGGCATGGAGTTCTGAGTGAGCAGGGTTAGTAGTAATGATTAAAGAGGTTATTCTGAAACAGCACGTCACGATCTGATTGGTTGTAAACTGTAACATTTTATATTAAAGGGGGCGAGAAAAAACATTAAGACGTCCAACACAGTGATTCGATTTTTTTTGTTCTCCCTACATTGAAGGAGTGAAGATTAAGGAAAATGTATCATAGAAAAGCACCCAAGCAAGGGTGGACAAGGTCTGTTGCATCTGGTAAATTATACAACTATAATATCTAAATTTTCTTGTAAAACATACTAAGAGAAAAAATGTTAATTTGTATGCCCCTCCTACTGTTAGGAACAAGCCACACCCTACAGAGTTAAAGGACTGTAAAAACAAATTTTCGTTCCGGTACATTAGTAGTCGACGAGACCACATTATTTTGTTGTAGATTTTCTAATTAAAAAAAAAAAAGTATAGGCTAACTCGTGTAAATTCAAACTACCTCTTTCTGTTTCGTTATTATAACTCGACATATACCCGAGGCATTCCTACTTTTTTTTTTTAACTTCAACCATTAGCTTTGATATATTCCGGTCTACGAAACCATATCATTAATTCCGTCCGGAACTTCCTTTTAGAAACATTGTATTTGAAACAACCAACCTTGTAACCAAAGTAAATCATAACTCTTCCGTGGTTCCCCTTTTGAGCACAGCCACCCTTAAGTAAGTTATAACAGCGTGCATGGTTATCAAGGGGTATTCCCATTATACATATATGTTTTAAAGCATGGTGAGTTCTTAAGATTTTTTGAAGGAATACATATGACGTGAATGGAGGTTAGGTGGGGGAGGGGGATACAGGGCCACGTAGGGCTAAAAGAAATGAATTCTCCCTTTCTTTGTTGATATTTTATTCAAGAGACTATAGTCCTTGTGTGTATCATATATTTTCATTGATGAACGTGTGAAGAAACCTATTGGATTCTTACTACAACAGAATAGACCACTCGTTGAATACAAAACACTCTGTCTACTTTATAGTGTTGTGTTCCTGTATGTTAATGGAAGAGTTTCGTGTCCAAGGTGTATTGTTTATAAAATTCTTTGAAGGGAGGACAATGACGAAACTGCTGGATCTGAAGAAAAAAATGAGGCAAGTTACTATATATTTATAACGAATTCATACCAGTAACCTATATAAGCGTCTCTCAAATTTTAGTCCGCGGACCACAAGGGATCCTCGAGTTCTGTCCTTTTGGTTTTCTTAGATTGAACATTATTCGAAAAATTCAGAATATCAATCAGAATTTGGGGGCTACATAAACAATCATATTTCACTTTTTTATGTAGTGTTGCCTATGAGATTGAGACGAGACAAGAAATAAGGTTTCCTTGTCTCACACGTAAATTTTGCAAAATTCTCGTCTCTTGCGATTTTCATGAAAGCTTTTCTAGTCTCGTCTCGATTTTTTTTCAGTCTTGTTTTGTAAATTTATGTTCAAAATTTATGGGCTCGATTTTATCTTAATTTTGTCTTGAAAACGAGACAAATTTTGTCTTCAACTCTATCTATCACGACTCTGGAACTAACTAAAGAAATAATAAACACTTCTGACCAGAGTATGTACACTTGTTTATTAAAAACTAAATTACAGTGTAACGGTTTCGACAACTTAACGTTGTCTTCATCAAACACTAACTCATGTCTGAGTTGAGTTAGTGTCTGATGAAGACAATGTTAAGTTGTCGAAACCGTTACACTGTAATTTAGTTTTTAATAAACAAGTGTACATACTCTGGTCAGAAGTGTTTCTTAAATTTTGTCTTGTTTCTTAATCTAGTCTCTTAATTTAGAAACATAATAAAGTTTCTTATTTTAGAAACGTGCTTCTTGTCTTATATTTAGAAACGAAAAATTTCTCGACCCGTGGACAACAATATTTATTTCCTAGGACTGATATTTTATTAAGTTTACTATCCTTTGTACTCTATGAACTCGTTTGTGGCTAAGCGGTTAGCGTACGCGTCTTTGGCGTGAGAAACCCGGGTTTGATTGCCAGCGTAAGCTTATGTTGTTCGGGTTCCACATTAATCAGTAGGTCCACGTCTCATATAGCCTCGCTGCTGAACAGGACGTTTAACTCAAAATCAACTCAAGTCAACCTATGTATACTCAATAAAATATGCTTGATAGCTTTGAATAATGCTAAATAAAACAAGAAAAGAAATTAACATATTTTCTTCCTTCAATACGTTTTATTGTTATTATTATATATTTACTATTTATTGTTGTTGTTATGTTATATTCTAATATATTTATTGTTTTATCCCTTCTCTTAGTCTTTTATTTCTCTTTTTCAGCAGTAGTTTTATCACTGGCGTCTCTTGCATGTAAAATGTGGGGGGGGGGGTATCAAAGAATGTTATTTAAATGGTACTACCTAGCTCAACCTGTTTATTATCTTTGATCTCATTTGTTATCTTTCTGCTTACCTTCAGAGACCTCCTGAGATATATGAAGAACTCTGTTATAATCGTTTCACAGCCTGAATATTATATTGCAAATAAATAAAATTATTATTATTTATGTATTATCTTGTCGTTAGTAAATAAATTAACTTTGAATAAGATATTGAATATTTTGCACTTCAAAATATAGGGGGACGCGTCCCCCTCGTCCCCCCGCCAGAAACGCCCGTGAGTTTTGCTATATTGTGAAATGCTTTTTTTTTTTAACTTTTATTTACGGCATGTGTTCTGATCGTGACGGCGACAAATAGCCTCGTTGCTGACGTTCTCATTAAAACTTAATCAATCAATCAATCAAATCTTCTTTTACCACCAATACAAAATTGATAAAATTTCAATTAATATTGCTTCAAAAATGTGAGGATACAAGTATTAACATAGGATATGATCAAAGAAAAAGTAGGTAATAGTAAAAACATTGCCAAAGGGGAGAGGAGTATTGTGGTCCATATAATATTCTAAACAATAAAAGTGATCTTTACGTGTATTAAATACAGAACTTGGAAGAATAACCAAGGTTCTGTTTTAAATACATTTTTTTAAAATTTAATCTTATCCTTTCATAAACAGCGAAGTACATTTGTTTCATTTATTCTTTCGGTACTTTTAATTTTCTCTATCTTTTATTTACCGTAAAGAAAGTTGCTTACCAGAAATGTACTGTCTTTCGCCTCGTGTCGGTTTTAAAATGTACTTCTCGCCTCGTTTCCGAGACAATAATCGAGATTTGACGAAAAATTTTTCGTCTCGCAGGCTACACTACAATACACCAATGAAAACGACGTACTAATAACTAATAATTATGTTCTGTGTAAGTTCACTTTGTGCTATCACGACTAAGAGTTGATTTTTCTTTTTTACTTGCACTTTTGTTTGCGTTTAACTTGAAACTGCCTGTGTTTTTCTTAAGAGTCTTCATCCCGGCGAAATTAAAATACCGCTAATTTTACAGTAATTATGTGATATCTTCAAATAGATAAAAGATAATTGAAATATGGAACAAGAGCGCCCTAGACAATATTATTTTGCGTGAGGTACCATTATCACAAGTCACCTAGTGACTTTTCGTTTTCATGTGTTTAGAAACGCGAAAATAAATGTCGATTTTCAAAATGGCTCGAAATCGAGAGCAGATAAGTGAGTCGTGATAACAGTTTCTCATGTAAAATAATATTGTCTAGGGTGCTCTTGTTCCACATTTCGATTATCTTTTATCTATTTGAAGATATCACATAATTACTGTAAAATTAGCGGTATTTTAATTTCGACGGGATGAAGACTCTTAAGGAAGTACTGTAGTGTTTCGAGACTACGCGAAAATAATAACTATTTCTGCATGTAAACATTTTAGAAAATCAGAAATCGTTCTAATTGTGTCTTTAATTAACTTGTAAGCTGCATTGTTTTTCCTCAGATACAATACAAAATATATGGTTGTATATTACTGTCGTCACTGCGAATAAGTTGAGAAATAATAATGGTTCGGAGCAGTGCAGGCAGTGTGTAAGGTCTTAATACATCTTGAGGGTAGAGCATATTCCCCACTGCATAAGGTTCGTGGTGGACTGTTAATCAAAACCAAGTTCTTCATCTTCGTTTGGTCTGAGCCCTGGGTACGCAGGAGACAGGAGGGCGGTTTGGATTGCGGATTATCAAAGCAACTGAGGGTTAGATGAAAATTGGGGGAAGAAAGCAAGTTAAGTAAACTCCAAGGCCTGAGATCCAATTGCTTTGCTCTATTCCTTTCATTTTCCTGCGTTCTCCCTTTTCTCTCCTTCCCCCAGTCTTCCAATTCCAAACCATTTCCTACCTTCTGTCTAAATTTACCCAACACTTCCAATCCTACACGTTAAAGTATATACTTTACTCCACAGGGAGATAGAACACGGTAAATTACAGGTTCCAGTTCTTCTGGAACGAAGTAAATCACTGTTTCTGCTCCATTCCGGTGTTGGCACTGCGAAACATTCATGTTTCCACTATCTAAATGATTCCTATTCAACAGTGACGGCGTTCCAGTTCCGACTCCAGTTCTTACATCTCACGCAATGGTTTCCACATTCTCATCGACCTGCACAGTTTTCCTAGTTTTTTTTATGTTAAAAATAAATAATGAAAATATTTGGAAACAAATAATTGTAATTAAAAAAATATATGATATTTTCTTACGTCAATTTTCAACAAATTCATATATTTTTAATACTTATGATATAAAATAAATCACTAAGTCAATTCAACTTGATTTCATCTTAGAGTAGACGCCTATATTTGTTCCGGTCTGGAAATTCTTTTTCTGTTCAACTACAGAAATGAACACCCCCCTTGGAGAGATTAAAGCAAACAAAGATATTATTGCTCATATCTTTGAAATCTTTCTTACATATTTATACAATGGACTTCTCCTTCGTGGCTATATTGTTAAGATACATGTCTTCTGCACGGAACCTATGAATTCGATTAACATTGCAAACTTATGGGGTTCGTATTCGACGTTAAGTTTGAATCCATATTTAGATTTGGCCCAGTGGCGGTCCCTGTTTTTTGAGTGACAAAAATAATTTAAGTTATTATTTATTGAGTTGAGTTGGGTTGATTTTGATTTTAATGTCCCTTTCAGCAGCGAGGATATATGAGACAAAACTTAATGATTAACGTGGAATCCGAACCACATGATCTCCCGCCGAGAATCGAACCCAGGTCTCCTACACCAATGGCGCGTACACTAACCGCTTAGCCACGAAGGGGCTGGAAATATTATTTATATATATTTTTGAAAGTTACGTATGACTAATGATATACGTATAATAATCTGGGTTCTGGTTCCTCCCTAGTTTATACTTTCTAGATCCGCCACTGGTTTGGATACTTAAATTGAGGTTTCATTGTGTCGAAAAGTGTAGTGAAATTGAAGTCTCGTCTCGGTTAGTGTTTTCGTTCATGTTGGGAGAGCTTTGTGTCACCTTGTACCTTGTGACGAAAATTGTGTCTCCTCTCTTCTTGTGATCAACCCTATTCACGTCTCATATACGTAGTGGTGACTCAGTAATAGAGTGCTCACCTCTAGTGCATGGAGTCCCAGATTCGATCCCAGCTCTCACCAAGTGAACTTCGTGGGTTTTCTCCCGTTTCCTTCCACTTTGTTCATTCAACCATTTCACTCATTACAATCACCACCGAATCCTTTTGCCCCAGTGCATAAACGTGGTACGTTAAATTTAAAAATCTCTGAGAAGCAACGTTAAATTTCAAACCAGCTAACTACTGTCTTACGTAAGTAAAAATTTTTTCTTTCATATAGAGCAAGAGAAACACGATGGCGCAGTTGGTAGAGTGTCTAGCCGCCAATTGGACGGCCCGAGTTCTAAACTTGCTTTCTCATGCAATACTTGATTCTCCTATGCAATTCTTCTCTTACTCCCTTACTTCTATACAAGTATGTATAACAGTTAGCAACCAAACATACGAGTATTTAATCAAAGAAAACGATACAGTAGCAACTTTATTCTTAAACAATTACAGGTCTTCTGCAAATAGGGAGACTATCTCGTGCCGAAAAGATGTCTTGAAAGTAATGTCCCGTCTCAGAAAGTGTATTGGAAGAGCTCTGGCTCGTCTCGTGTCGTGAGTAACCCTATTTGTAGCATAAAGACTTTGTTTACTGTTAATTCAAAAACTATAATTTCGGTAGTGGCTTTCAAAACTATGCTCGGGTTCGATGATAGAGTGAAACAGTTCATGATTATAACAATTATCTTCAAAACTAGTATAACTTTTTTTTTTTTAAATATGTAAGTTAGAAAAGCAGAGTCACTCCTTGTTATCAAATTATAGTGGGGTCAAATGACCAGAGATGACAAATGACTCTCGAAGAACAAAATAAATTAAACCACAAAGTATTCTATGAAAGGAGAACAAAAATTAAACTACTAAAGATGTCTGGAGAATCGAAGGACGAAAATAACCCAAACTACCAAGAATGTCTATTGTACAAAGGAAAAAGTAAATTAAGCTACGATTTATGTCTATGATACGAAGGACAATAATAAATTAAGCGACGATCGATGTCTATGATACGAAGGATAATAATAAATTAAGCGATGATTGATGTCTATGGTACAAAGGATAATAATAAATTAAGCGACGATTGATGTTTATGATACGAAGGACAATAATAAATTAAACGACGATTGATGTCTATTATACAAAGAACAATAGTAAATTAAGCGACGATCGATGTCTAAGATACGAAGGATAATAATAAATTAAGCGACGATTGATGTCTATGGTACGAAGGATAATAATAAATTAAGCGACGATTATGTCTATGATACGAAGGACAATAATAAATTAAGCGACGATTGATGTCTATTATACAAAGGATAATAGTAAATTAAGCGACGATTGATGTCTATGATACGAATGCCAACAATAAATTAAGCGACGATTGGTGTTTATGATACAAAGGATAAAAGTAAATTGAGCGACGTTTCATTTCTATGATACAAAGGACAATAATAAATTAAGCGACGATTGACATCTATGATCCGAAGGACAATAATAAATAAAGCGACTATTGACATCTATTATACGAAGGACAATAACAAGTTAAACGACTAAGGATGTCTATGGGATGCGGATTAAAAAAATCAAAACTTATAAGGAGATCCGAAGAAACCATTTTTGGAATTATAAGACTACTAGTACTGGAGACGTCAGAATAAATAAGCAAGACACATTTAAGTTTCAATGTTGCGTATAAGAAGTAAATTCCGGCACTCAACTCAATAATCCTATTGTTGGAGTACTGTGTTAAATCTCAGTAATAATAAACGATACTTGGAATTGGAGCTGTGACAGTGTGTGTGTGTGTGTCATACGGAATTTTAAAATCTGTATTCAGTCTGATTATTATTTTTTTTATTTCTTCCGCAAGTGAGATTCGTAGAACGAAAGATGTCTTTCCTCAATCATTTTGATTAAAGATGAAAGCTAGATAAAGGGTCTAACCACTACAGCCTCAAAAGGTTACAAAATTCAAGTCACCACTAAGGAGGATATCACCCATGACCCCTCGTCTCTTCTCATCGCCGTCTCTATAACCCTCTCGTTGTACCCTCCTCTTCCCTCTCCCAGCTCGTCTTGATAGTCTTCTCCGCAAAGTTAGTATGCAGCTCTCGACCCTGTGGAACAGATTGCCTATCTTGTAACCAGCAGCCCCCTAATAAACGGGACGCGAACTCAATGGATGTGAGATGCCTTTGAGCACCACGAGATGGCCCTCTGTGCTCTTAATGAAGGAATCGCTACCAGGGGTGGATAGAGGCTTCGAATCAACGATTTCCCACTTAACAACTCCTGCATAAGAAAGAGGAGCCCAAAGTGTACTTGGGTCATCAGTTGAAGCGTCTCTTCTTCCGTTCCGTGGGTTCATTACCTCCCTATTCTTCTTCAAAATGAAATGCTCATTTTTCCTTTCCCTTTTGTGACATTTGCTTCTTTTTCGATGTCAAAATACACGTCTAGAACGGACATTAGTATTCGCTTCGGTGACTACGGCAGGGGTATCTTTTTCTATAATATGAGGATGCCTCCCACAGATCGAATAACATATCCAGCAGTGGTGCCAATCCGGACTAAATCTTTTTAAAAGAAATTAATTAAAATCGTCCACGTTTTGAAATTGTATTCTCAATATCTTTGCCGGGTCACGGTGGCTTAGTGGTAATGCGTTCACCTTTGATACATGGAGTTCTGGGTTCGATTCCAGTTCACGCCAAGTGAGGTTTGTGGTGGACAAACACCGTGTGTGTGGCTTTTCTCGGGCTTCTCCCGTTACCTCCCACTTTCTTCATTTCACCATTTAATTCATTTGTCATTATCACCGTCTTCTTTAGCCTAACCGGCATAAACCGTGAGAAGTAAAATGTAAAAGATTCCATTACATTTTTTAAATACCTTTACCACAATTGAATATTGCTTTTCGTGAGATCAGCAAATGAAGTAGTGGCGAGTCGGGTGAGTGACAGTTCGTAAGCACGAGATGGTATTGGCATTATGGCGTCCACGAAGCGTCTTGAGGACAATTTGGGAGTTACTTGAAAGAAAGAACTCTCTCTAGAAAGGCAGCATTAACGGTGAGGTGGAGTGCTGATCTGAAAGACATGAGTGCCACAAGCAGGCGATTCACCTGGAGCACTTAGTTAGTACGCTTTTCAAATTGTATTTTTCAGTTCTAAGAACACTTTTTTAAATTGACAATCTTAGTAGTCTTTAAAGTTCTAACAAAGTAAATTCAGGTATGAAGAAAAATGAAAGTAGAAGTGTTAATACAGCACTCGAATAACCCAGAAGATATGAGGGAATTTAAATGAATTTGCTATTGGGAAATAATATGGAAATTTCTTCTCGAATAACCCAGAAGATATGAGGGAATTTAAATGAATTTGCTATTGGGAAATAATATGGAAATTTCTTCTCGAATAACCCAGAAGATATGAGGGAATTTAAATGAATTTGCTATTGGGAAATAATATGGAAATTTCTTCTCGAATAACCCAGAAGATATGAGGGAATTTAAATGAATTTGCTATTGGGAAATAATATGGAAATTTCTTCTCGAATAACCCAGAAGATATGAGGGAATTTAAATGAATTTGCTATTGGGAAATAATATGGAAATTTCTTCTCGAATAACCCAGAAGATATGAGGGAATTTAAATGAATTTGCTATTGGGAAATAATATGGAAATTACTTCTCGAAATTGTTCCACCAAAATTGTTCCTGACGCAGATTACAACAAAGGAAGAACCCCCCAAATTGATATCCAGATTCAAATAAATCTCTGTTAAATTACCTGGGTATAGATCCAGTTTTCATACATAGCCTTAAGGCTAAATAAAAAGAATGTTAAAATAAAATTAAAATCTAAGAACGAAATATATCTATCAAAGATCTAGAAGGTGTTCAATTTTGTAGGGACAACAGCTAGCTGTATATTACGTAATTAATACATTCAGTTAATTTATTATTATTATTATTATTATTATTATTATTATTATTATTATTATTATTATTATTATTATTATTATTATTATTATTATTATTATTATTATTATTATTATTATTATTATTTCGAATTAAATAGTCTTTTTTCTACATACTGGGGAAATAAGAAAAACTCCTTGTGTAAGAATGTTTTTACCTGAGAGCAAAATGTTTGAAATTGCCACAAAGGCTTCAAATTTACCTTCTTAAGGTCTTTCAACTTGCAAATGTTAAGCAAATTGGAATAGATACACTTATTCACTCTGACAACTTTATTTTTGTTCCAAATTAAAACATTTTAGGATACTAGTAGAAATAATTTGATTTCTATATGTGGAGGCCTCAATGGCTCAGTGGTAGAGCGTTCACCTCTGGTGCATGGGATCCTTAGTTTGACCCCGGCTTGCATCAACTGAGCCTTGTGGTGGACAAATACCGTGTGCGTGCGTTTTCTCGGGGTTCTCCCGTTTCGTACAAATTTCTTCATTCCACCATTTCATTCATTTCTCATCATCCGTCTTCTTTAGCCTAACCGACATAAGCGTGGAACGCAAAACTAAAATATTTCATTTCATTTTTACATTAATACGTATTCTTAAGTTTCAGAAATGTAACTTTGATGCTAAATAAGGATTTTTAAGTTCTTTTCCGGTGGTTTAAGTCACCCTTAGAAAAACTGGCTACGTTACTGATATTCGTTCTACTTTACCCCAGAAGGGGCCATTTTGTAACCAGGATAACACGGTTTCAGGCTCATTGTCTTTAATGAGGTTCGCGGTCGCTATCCTAGGCGAGACTCGTGATAACTCCATACCATGTATATTTACTTCATTAGGCTAGTGCTCGCTAAGGGCCCAGGCTCCCATCCTCTATGGCGCTCATATTCACTCGTGCTTGTACTTGCTTGGACTTACACTTTGATTCCCTCTATTCTCTTATTACAGTGTTTGTGCTCAAGTATTGAACCCGAAACCCAGGCTTGCTAGGTTGAAAATCTCTGCCACGTCCTAAATTCAATTGGCTGCCAGTCCGGAGACTTTTTTTTTTTTTTTTGAAATAGCTGAAAAACCGTTTCCGTTTAGATAACTTAGCCAAACATATCTTATAGACTAGACCATTTCTTCCTTTAAGTACATCGTAGTCCAATAGGCAATATCGAATTCATGACCATCTATACATAAGACAGAGACTAGAAAGAGCTATGATAATAGAAAAAAAATATAATGTACAATCTGATGGCCTAATCAAAGTATACAAGAACGTCCGTTCTCTTATCGATAGTCCTTAAAAGAAAGAAATCGCAGTAGGTAGGCAGAAAACGGAACCAATCGACCTTCAAAAGATAATAGAGCTTACCTCGTTTTCTTGGTACTTACACACACACGCCATACCAAAACTATATATACGCAATATCGAATATCCATAGACATGAAGAAATCCGTTTGCAAAGTTTTGTTTTTAAATAAGAAAGGAAAGAAATGTAGGGTAGGATGGGGCAAAATGTTTTGTGGAGCAGACGTTGGATGTGCTTTCTTTTGCGAGGCGTAGCGTCTTTTCTTGTGCTCGTTGTCTATGGCTCAATAAAAGGGAGGACTTTATTCAAACCTTATCTTAAGGCTCAGGAGACGGAAGAAAAAAACGTATACGGACCAAGAAAACAGAGGAGGAAGAATCTTTTGTATACTAACTCAGAGAATATAGCACAACGCCCTCCTTCCTCGAGCCCCCTTGTTTTCCTTTCTGGCACTCTCAGATTCTGGGGGAAAACTACGAAAAGTATTGGAGTTTTTGGACTACAGGAGGTATTTTCTTTCTTTTCTCTCTTTTTGGTACGTTTTATCTTATTTTCAGAACGTCAGAGAGAGACTCGTTGCGGGGGGGGGGGGGAAGGAGACGCGGAGAAAGGAAACTACTTCCGTAAATGTCCCCCCAACGCCCCCTGTTTTCTTTTTTCTCTTACCATCTCAATGCTGAACAGCATCCGCGCTGTTCCAGTATCCTGTTGCCTAGGCAACCAGGTTTACGAGCACGCTTTCCAGAGAGCCTAGCACCTTAGGATTCTCAAAGCCTTTTCCTGCTTCTATTCGTTCTCCGTAAATTCTCCCACATGGGTCTTCTCCCCTCCCCTTCTCGTGCTCTTCATGGCCCTTGTACAGTTTTCCTCCATTCTCACGAAGTCTTTCCAAAAATCTCTTTTTCGTTTTCTTTCTTTCCTTCTTTCTTTTATACAGCCCACTACCGCTGCAACTAGTCTTTTCTTTAGGTTTTTTCTTACCCTACTAATGTTAAAGATTACCAGATCGATAATGTTCAGGAAAAGATCTCAGAATTTTTTTTGTGTGTGTGTATGTGTGTGTGTGTGGGGGGGGGTGTAGAACTATCAATCTATGCTCATGTTACCGAAATTATTAATTGTGACGTAATGATGAGACACACAAATAAAATCTAATTATAAAATATTCCTCGCAATAAGCTTCTCTCACAACTCTGAAGATATATGCAAAATTGTTAAATAATTTATTTATACATGTATGCAATGTGAACCAGAATAGGTATATGATAATCTTTTTGGAAAATAAAACTTATAAACAAAAATTCCCCTACAAGTAAATTATTTTCTGATTTTTTCCTCCCGAGATAAAATAATTCTGAAAAAAAAAATGAAATGAAATATTTGAGTTTAACATCCCTGTACAGATAAGTTTTGTCTTGTATAGATCATGATACCTAAATTCATCGAAAACTTAATAATAATAATAATAATAATAATAATAATAATAATAATAATAATAATAATAATAATAATAATAATAATAATAATTGTTTGACTATATATTATTCTTGTAATCTTCTCTCTCAAGTTTCATCTAACTATTTGTTACTCTTGTGAAAACTGTTATTCTAAAGTTATAATTGAGACGGGGGAGGACGGTGGCTCAGTGGCAGAGCGATATACCTCTGTTGAGTGGGATCCCTGATTCGATCCCTGTTCAAGTAGGTCTAAGTTTGTTATGGACAACATTGTGCTCGTAGGTTTTTTCGTGGTACTTCCATTTCCTCCCACTTCCTCATTCTACTAATTATTCCATTATCATTTACTTGCCTTAATCATCGTCTCCCTTAGCCTAACGGTCATTAACGTGCGACGTTAAACTGAAAGATTTCATTTCATTTTTATAATTGATTTTTTTTTTTTTTTTTTTTTTACCTTGGTTGATTTCTCATTAAACAACTTTTGTAACATTATATCTACATGTTGGTTTTCTAATAGATAGTTGTTAAGCAGATTAGAAATTCTAGGATTTTCTTAACAATTGCCAGTTTATTGTAATTTTCTCATAAGCATTCGAATAGTTGAGTCTTCCCTTAAGAGTCTTCATCCCGGCGAAATTAAAATACCGCTAATTTTACAGTAATTATGTGATATCTTCAAATAGATAAAAGATAATTGAAATATGGAACAAGAGCGCCCTAGACAATATTATTTTGCGTGAGGTACCGTTATCACAAGTCACCTAGTGTCTTTCCGTTTTCAGCTGTTTAGAAACGCGAAAATAAATGCCGATTTTCAAAATGGCTCGAAATCGAAAGCAGATAAGTGAGTCGTGATAACGGTTTCTCATGTAAAGTAATATTGTCTAGGGCGCTTTTGTTCCACATTTCGACTATCTTTTATCTATTAGAAGATATCACATAATTACTGTAAAATTAGCGGTATTTTAATTTCGCCGGGAGGAAGACTCTTATGGTTGTTCAAGCCAGCAGCGCTCAAATCTGTATAGTTTCGTGGCAGGTATACGTGTGTTTCGTTGCAAGATATACATTCTTTACGTGCGTTTTCTCTCTGGGTACACCTGTTTCCTCCCACACTCTCATTCCATCGATTCTTCCCATTATTATTATTATTATTATTATTATTATTATTATTATTATTATTATTATTATTATTCACTTGCAATAATTATTGTCTCCCTTAACCTAAAGAACATAATTGTGGGACGTTAAACTGAAAGCCTTCAAAGACTTCAAGACACCAGGAAATATATCCAGACTCTTGGGAATCTACGTCCTCCTTCCCTCCGCAGGCTCAAGGTGTGAAAAAAAATCGTGTTCTTTATTTTGAACAGAAAGAAAGACAATCTCTGCGTGTTTCTTTAACAAAAAAATAAACACAACACATGCTAAGTTTTTTTTTTCTCTAAAGTCTATATGTTTAGATAGCCTGATTCCAAGAAAATATTTTTCGGTGTTGGAAAAAAAAAATTAAAGGAAACAAAATTGTTTTGGCATGCGTTAAGAAACCAGAACAGACGGTAACGAAATTAAAGTTTCGTCATTTACATGAGAGTACGTTGAACTGTAATTATTTGCATCGAACTTTTTTATTTCAATAAGCTGGAAATGATTTTTATTTTTAAATATCAGAAACAAACACTTGTAACATTTTTTTTTTAAATCAAAATATTTTTACACCTCTCTGCACTCCAAAGGATAAACATGTGGCAATTGAACTCAGGACGTGTGCGATCTGTCAGAGTAATGGAAGTAACAGACGGAAAGTTAAGTAGTAGTTGGTGGAGTAAGGGTCTCCTTTAGTGCGCAATTTATGATCTTAAAGAATGACATTCATTGCATTATAAATAGTTGGCAGCCCATGATATTGCTCACAGAAGTAACACAAGACCAAGAATCACATGTAACAAACTCTTAAGAGGTCCCATCACAGTGATATCAAAATACCGCTAATTTTACAGTATTTATGTGATATATTCAAATAGATAAAAGATAATCGAAATGTGGAAGAACAGCGCGCTAGTCAATATTATTTTGCATGAGATACCGTTATCACGAGTCACCTTGTAGCTTTCTGTTTGCAGGCATTTAGAAACACGAAAATAAATGCCGATTTTCTAAATGGCTGGAAATCGAAAGCAGATAAGTGAATTGTGATAACGATATCTCATATAAAATAATATTGTCTAGCGAGCTCTTGTTCCACTTTTCGATTATCTTTTATATATTTGAAGATATCACATAATTACTTTAAAATTAGCAGTATTTTAATTTCGCCGTTTTGGGGCCTCTTAACGCGTGTATTTTTGTTCCTTTTTTCCCCCTTTTCTATTAATTCATTTTGTTTGATGTTTATAATAACGAAACAATAGGGCGGAAAACAAAAATGTCAAGAGTCAAAATTGGCGCAAAAAAAAAAAGACTCAAATTAAACTTTTTTAGGAGCAGAATAAAAAGTTTGGTCTCATAATGGACATCGAATTGTTAGCGAATGATGATGTATTAACTTATGTCTTCCTTCAGGTTACTAGTTTCCACACAACATGAGATGAAAAAAAAAAAAAAACACTGATCAATATCATACTGGCATAAATCTTTACGAGGTCATAAAATTAAAAAAAAAACAAGGGTCAAGGTCATTCGAATGTTATTTCTAGTCATTCAGTTCCCACCCTTTCTGCACTAAATAAAACAAAACAGAATAATATTCTTATATTTAGTTGCTCTTCTTTTATAATATGTATCTAACATTCTATGACGTAATGTGTTTGTGTGTGTGTGTGTGTGTGTCCTTTTTTTAAAAAAAATTAATAAACCATACCTTTTTGTATTAATGATTACCTTTCTCAATGAATTTATTTGAGAATGAACTAAACTCAATTCGTTTGTATTTATTATAACATTCGTTTGAATTGAAATCTTATTACTTTTTACCTAACGTTTTCCTCTAAAAAAAATACTCATAAAATTCCCATATATTCTGTTATAAAACCATTACATTCCACACTCCCCCCCCCCTTTGAATACATACAAAAAATCATATAAAATTTATTGGTGTCACACACAATTTTAATATATATTTTGAGTGAGTGCGTGTCGTGTGAGTAAATTTTATGAATGAAACTTTATAAATATATATGTACCTACCTTTTTACTTAGTTTGTTCGACTTAATGAATGATTTTCTTTTTTTCTTCTCCCCCTCCCCTCCTCTGTTTTGTGTTCTTTGATCTTCTGAATGAAGCAAGTGAAGAATTTTTATGGTCTTTACAGAAACTTCAATGATGTGTGTACGAGATATTAACTTTAAGCATAAAATATAAATTATTCTTAATTTTCAGCTCATACAATATTCCATTGTAAGAGTTCTTTTATGCTTTTTAAATGCATGTAAGGTATTTTAATGGTGTTTTACTGTATGTAACGACCATTAAACATGGATATTACGTAAAAATGATGATAAACGAGTGGAAGCCTTCGAAATGTGGGTGTGGAGAAGAATGGAGCGAATTAGCTGAGTCGAGCGGGAAACGAACGACGGAGTGATAGAAATGGTAGGTGAGAAAAGAACTATTTTATACATTATTAAGAAGAGGAAGAGAAACTGGTTGGGATATTGGCTAAGAAGAAACTGTATCATGTGGAACGTGCTAGAGGGTATGGTGGAAGAAAAGAGAGGGAGGGAGAAAAGAAGACTACAATTAAAGGACGATGATGAAGAAGTTAGTGGAAGCATGAAAGCTTCTCAGTTGCAGCAAGTGACCTGCCAATAATGGCAGAATTCCTATGATGATGATGATGATGATGTAACGAAATCATTATAAGATCGATAATGATATCATCAGGAGATTAATGGCGGGTTAGTACACCTTACTGCTTCCTGAAAAAAGAAAAGAAACTTATCGGAGTGACTAATAGATATTGATAGAATTAAAAATTCAAATCCATGAGGAAATAACTCTTCCCGTTAATATTTTTATTTATTTATTTATTTATTTATTTATTCACTTATTTTAAGTTTAAAGCCCCACGATTATGCAGCGAGGCTAAGGGAGATGGTGATGATGAGATAAATGATAATGGCATAATGACAAACGTGGGAAGAAACGGAAGAACCCTGAGAAAACACACACACTCGGTGTTTTCCCACCACACAGTCTGCTTGGTTGGAACTGGGACTGGATCAGGGAGCAAGCGCTCTAACACTGAGCCACAACGGTCCTTTCCCGTTTATTAGATGGACGTGAAAGATAATCCCTTACACGCAGAAGAAAACAGAGAGAGTAAATTTTCATAAACTCAGAGTTCGAGAAATTTGTTTGGTGCCAAATAAATTTAAGGAAAAAAACGTTAAAAGTAGATAAATTTACACAGTAGGTAAAATAATGATCGGTCTCCCCTTTCAGAAAGGGCTAAAGCTCAAGGGCTGTGTGTGAAGATAAAACCTCAGCAATTTCTTGGCTTTACCACTCCTTTACTTCCCCAGGATCCTCCAGCCAGCTAAGTGTCTGACAATGAGTGAATTTCACAAAAATATTGGAACGAGGAAAGAACGAGAAAAGTTTCACGTCGCCACCGGGAATTGAACCAAGCCGCGCAGCTGGCAAGTAGGTGCCTTACCAACTATACTGCCATAAGTATTAAGGCACATAGTATAAGAATATTTATTATACAAGTAGTTACATATCAAGCACATAACATCTGGTAGCCTAAAATCTTGTATTCCGCATTGTGCATTAATCACATTTCATCAGGTAAATTATTCTGGCATGTCCACCCATCCCCCAAAATAAGAAAAGCACATTTATGAACTTTTTTATTTTTCCCGCTTCCTTCCCAAAGGCGGATCTAGAAAGTAAAAAAACTGGAGGAGGGGTAACCAGAACCCGAACTATTTACTATAAACCGGAACTTTCGAAAATATATAAATACAAGGTAATAGCTTCAATTATTTTTGTCACCATAAAACTGGGGGGTTAGGCCCCTCGTCCCCGGGTCAGGTCCGCTTCTGCCCCTCCCCAAATCCATAGTCCGTACTGTCATTATTAAAATATGTAACGGTGCGTAAATTATAAACATTGATTAATTTATATTCTACAAACTTTTAGTTGGTTTACTGATTGCTACAGATGCATTTATATTTTTTTTTCAGTCTTATTTGCTTCATACATTTCAACTAATTTATCTTAAACTAATTAGGCTTATGCTTCTACGCTGTTCACGCGTTCGAGAATCGAACTTCCGACCTTTCTCTTTTAATGCGCTCTTGTATTACACGATTGATAGGCAGTGAGGTAGCAATCAATGAACTTATATGAATGAGTGACAGAGATGTTGTACAAAATACCTCAACCTCCGTAAAAGAGAGAGAGAGAGAGAAAAAGAGCGCGAAGGTGATTTATTAAAACGTTACATGATGCGTTTGCCCAAGCTGCGATGATAGCAGGATTGTCGGTAGGCATCGTAACGCGTTTATGATCTGCTAGGGGTCGTAAAAATCTCGCTTCTTAAAAACTCTCTGCATCTCCTTTGATGGTCGTCTTTAACTCTTTTCTTACAACAGTTCAACTCTCTGTTCTACATCACCGTGATAGGCATCACTTATTTGTATACATAACATCTTTTTTTTTTTTTCACTTCTTATGGAGAAGAAGTAACGAATATTGAGTAGAGAACTTAGTATTTCTTCTTTAGTTCTTAAAAAATTCTGTATCTTTACACATGTAGTAAATATAGGCGTGGATAAGAGACAATACCTTTCCTGAGCTTGATATTTAAAGTGGATTAAATAACATTTCATTGCACCTTAGAATGTATAAAATTGACACGTGTATTCCTCTACACCCAATTCTGGATCCATGCCTTGTAATTAATAATAATAATAATAATAATAATAATAATAATAATAATAATAATAATAATAATAATAATAATAATAATAATAATAATAATAATAATAATAATAATAATAAAATGTATCTAAATAATAATAAAGTGACTATGCGACTTAATAATTCTTGAACCACCCGACGGATCTCGATCAAATTTTTAACATAGATGAGATTTGGGCCTAGGATGGTTTTTATCGTTTCTCTTTGACAGTGCAGCTTAGGAGAGGAGAGGAGAAGTTATGTATAATCGAAAATCGCCGACATATTAGTGTCGAATTCATAGTTTTCGGGGTCGCTAAGATGAACAGTGACACTTCCGATGACGTTTAAATCCAAATTCAGCCCAACAACTTGGGAGAGGGAGAGAGAATCCCTTGCTTCTCTCACAGCCAACTTTATATAGTATTGTCTCAAATTGGAGATCCAGAAAATTTATGTGTTCTAGTTGAAGAATGCAAGTCAAAAAACATCTATCAGAGAACACTTCAGTAATAGTAGAAAGAGACTGACTAACGGAACATCTGTTACTATTTTTTCTTGTTTTAAGTCAGTGAAGTGGGTAATTGACGCTAGTGATAGTAATAACAATTCTAGATGCACTCATTGTGACACCACGTAGTACACTAAAGACATTAACCATGCAAACTGGAAAATAATGATGTGAAAGAAAGCAGCTAAAATTACTTGCCATTTATTATTATATTTATACAAACAAATAATGTGATTAGAAATATCCTGGAGAAGAGTTACACCATCGCAGACTAGGGTAATTAACATTTATCTAGCATAGTAATTAATTACTTATAAATCATTAGCTAGAAGTTAGTCTAAAACTTTGATTGACTATTTGCAAAGTGTTGTTCTCAGCAGTTCATTTAGTCCACAACTTCGTGTAATATTTATAAAATATTTTCATAATTATTCCAGAACTTTCAATATTTGTTACTCTTCCATTGTCTAGGGACACTCGGCATGTCGTTTATCGAATTATTCTTATAATAGAATATTTTAGTTAAATGATGGATGGATACTACGTTACATAGACTAATTAACAGGGTAACTTGTAATTGGACGATCTGCTTTTTGATTCTCTGAAACACAGAAATAGTTTTCTAACAGTTAAACTAAAATCAGGTTTAAGAGGGTTAAAGTTGCTGGTATCAATTGATTTGTTTTTAGAAGTTGGTGCAGTATCTATGGGTTATTTGCATAATTAATCTAAAATATTATCCGTTATTAGATAATTAATTTAAGATATTATTTAAAAAAATTAAGAAAAACTGGTTGAGACATTGGATAAGAAGGAATTGTATCATGAGGGACGTCTTAGAGTGTATGGTGGCAGGAAAGAGAGGGAGAGGGCGAAGGAGACTACAATTAATGGACGATATCAAAACTGAAAAATCGTACGTGAAGACAAAAGAGGTTAGCGGAAGACCGTGGAGCCTGGAAGCATCTCAGCTGCGGCAAGTGAGCTGCCAATGTTGGCAGAATACCTATGATAATTATCCAATACTTTTAAAGTGTTGGTATCAAAAGATCAGTTCCGTCAATTCCGTTTCTACTTTTAGAAGTTAATGGAATACTTGACTTGCTTCTTACAGTGCGTCCTCATCGCAGAAGTAAAAAGAATATGAAATGGCAAACTGAAAATATGAAACTGTACTTGAAAAAGAAAAATAGGTAAAAGAAAAAAGAAAAATAGGTAAAAAAAGAAAAATAGGTATAAAAAGAGAAAAAAGAATATAACGTATAATGCTGTCCGTTTACGACTTGAATCGCCAAGTAGTGGCACTGATGATGTATGAGTGAAATCGCTGAAAGTGCCATCTACTGTCAAAATTTAAAGATTCTTTCAGCAATCTAATGCCAGTCCTCACACTTACAGAAACTCACGTCTAAGGGCGACAAAACGCAAAGAATTCTTTTGCTACAGAGTTGAAAGTTAGTGAGAAAAAAAAAGAGGTTTTTAGAAGAGGGAATAAAAAAAAAGGAACAGAGTATAAGTTCTGTTTCCCAGTTTCAGATGGTGTTAAAGTCGGCGATGAAAACGATGAGAAATGTAAGAAGGGATCTGAAGAGGCTCCCTTGGGGGGTGGCTTGAAGAAGAAGGAAGCTAATGGTGGGGGGTATAAGGATGATTTTCCCCGAAATAAAAAATTAAAATAAGAAAAACTCCAAGTTTACAACTTGAGAAAATACCTCTTCAGAGTCCGGCAGACTTCGGTAGAGGCTCAGATATCTTCTATTTCGTATGAAATCCAATAAGCTCTTAAAGCTTTGAAATGTCCATAAGGAAAGGAAAAAAAGAGAAACTCATATACCGTTGAAGTTATGTACATCTATAATATATATATACGTCAGAGGTACATATACATATATACGTCCAAATACACTCATCCAATGTATATTATGTTTGAAATAGAAACGCAGACTTGCAGTGAACGGCAAAAGATACAGTTTGAACAAGGACTTTTTAATGTTGACCGAAAGTAACGAAGAGTTCAAAACTGAAGTACATATCTTCGTTGTTAGTCCAGCGGATAGGGCGCGTTCTTTTGATCAACGATGTTCGGGAGGAGAGCATTCACGCCCTACGATAGTTCAAATATCCATTGATAGAACCGGAAATCAGTTATAACTAAAGTTGCTGATAAGACGAGATGAAACAGGAAATAAGGTGTTTTCGTCTTGTATTGTAAATTTCATAGGAGTTTCGTCTCGTCTCAATTTTTGAAGAAATATTTTCGTCTCGTCTCGATTCTCGGTAAGCTCTTACCGTCTCGTCTCTAATTTTTTCTAGTACCGTTTTGTAAATTTATAAACATAATTTACACACTGAATTATTATTATTATTATTATTATTATTATTATTTTTATTATTATTATTATTAGTTAATCATCCACTTTTAGGAATTCATATGAGACGAGACAAGAACAAGACAGAATTTTCCTAACAAAATTCGAGTCGAGGCACAGTTCTTCAGATACAGAAATACACATTTTCGAGTTAAGACATCACTTTTACAGCATATTTTCGAGACGAGACAGCCTCAATCCTTGTCTCGTGTGCATTTCTTCTTGTCATGTTTCTCGTTTAGAATTTAAAAAAGTGCTTCTCGTCTCGTTTTTGTCATGCAGGTAACACCATTTACTTGCTATGCTCGTATGTATAATTACACCTAGAGTCGTAGCTAGAACATTAAGAAAGGGGGAAGGGAAGATAGTTTTTTTGGAGGAGAGAGGTATCTTGAGTTCAACTTAACATTTTTAACTACTTTTTTTTTACACATATACGTGTATTTATCAAAACAAACAATTGAAAATTTCAGAAGAAGAGGGCAGTAAGATAGTAAGCTGATATCTGTATAATAACTAGATGAGAAACTGATAACCTAAGGGGATGAATGAACAAGTGAGAGAAAATGAGACAACCTGGAGAAAACCCACGCATAAAGTGTTTGTTGATACTAAAGCCCACTTGGTGGCAGCTTGAATCGAACTAGGAACTTTATGAACAAGAAGTGAGCATAACCAGACGTCGTTCAACTTTTGAGTTCGTAGTGCATCTTGAATTAACGCGTTACATGAGCTGTGTTACTTATTCGTGGAATCTCCTCTCTAAAATCATACGAAAAAAAAATCAAATTGTGGTTACCTATTATAGTTTTTGACCCAAGGAGATCAGAACTGAAATTAGAAGTTATAGAAATGTGTACTATAATGACGGAAACAGAACCTATTCTTCTCACACTGAAATCATATCAAGAAACCTCTTCTCGCCAGAAACTCTAGATCTGTACCATTTCCGGTTTCAATATACACTATAGTACTCGCGCCGAGTCGAGAAGCTTGGGCTCTAAACCAATCATAGAAATATTTTTCTTGAGCTCCAACACATCGGAAAACTTCGGTACCACTCGTGAAGCCGCTTCCCGAGCGCACACTTGGGGAAACGTCAAACAGCTGAAATTCACCAACAATGTTGCCAAACTTTGAAGACATAAAAAAGGCATTTAAAAATTGCCAATAATAACACTGCACAACAATAACTGCTGTAACAACTATTCTAAAATGGTGACAATACCACAAATAGTAACAACGAAAATATAACGCAACAAAAAAGAATCAACAAAACGGAATTTGATGCCAATTCGACAACACTGTACTCTTGGGAGATGTTTTCCGTGCAGCGCGACAGAAGACACTGACAAAATTTGATGGGTGGAGGTTGACGAATGGAACACACCCTCGCGTTCTATTGGGTGGTGAAATCAGTAGATCTAGGTCAAGCTTCACGACTCGGCGCGAGTACTATAGTAGGAATGAAACCAGGAAACCGTTTTTGGGACTTTGAATCCAAATCAACAAACAGGTTCTCGGTATCCATTACCACGTTTGTTCCATGATGAAAAATGTTGAAAATAAAAATCGGATCTCGCTATCTACCTTGTTTGTTCTATGGTGAAAATGTTGAAAACAAAAACCAGTTCTCACAATCTATTACCTTGTTTGTTCTATGGTGAAAAATTTGAAAACAAAAACCAATTCTCACTATCCATTACCTTGTTTGTTCTATGATGAAAAATGTTGAAAACAAAAACGATTGATTTCTACCATCACTGGTTTCAACAGAGAGTAAAGAAAGGAGATATAGAAATTGTCCTTGGGATATTGAAGTCATGTCAAACAAACTATTTCTCACTACCTTTTTACCGTTTTTGTTCTGATTCCTGTCGACAGAGGGATTGACGGACGGATGGACAGACAGAGCCGTTTTAGGAGACTTTCTACACTTATGCATATAATTTGGAAGGCTAAAGGTAACCTTTATCTCATGTAATTCTCTTCAAAATGGTTGTTTGTCCTTGACATCCAGATCTATGTATCGCCAGACTTTTGAATGTCCGGTACCCAAACTAACTATAACTCCTTTTTTTTTCGCTCTTAAACAAAAGCTTCGAAGGCGAATCTGTGAAGTTACATAATACTTAATAATTAAAAAGAAAATTGCAATCAGATAAGAGCTCAGATCAAAGGGGAAAACAAGATGGAAAATAAGTTACATAAAGGTGCAAGTATTCCCAATGACTGCTAAAAAGAAATGCATGTTGATGCATTGTATTTTTAGTCCGTCATGCTTTATGAGAATTGCAATAAACTTGCAAATATGTTGTTATCGTGTTCCATCTTTTAATACAGTTACGGACTAGTCTGTGTGCCCTCAAGTGTTAAGTCATACTTAAAAAAGAAAAAAAAGGCAAGACCATTTTCTTTTATTTTTTCTTTTTACTAAAAGAGATCAGAGTATACATATATTTAAAGATTTTTTTCAAAAGTCTATTTAAGTCAATGTATAGAACCAAAAAAATGTGTTCATCACACAGAAATGGAGTAGTTTTAAGTCTTGACCGTGACTAAATAGTTCACTACCACATCTCATACTAAATACTCTGATTCGATCGATCACCGCAGGAAATATAAGGTGATTCGAACCCTAAGTTTAAGCACATGTCTTAGAGCATCTGTTCTAAAAATGATATTGATGATATTTTCAGCTCTACTTCGTTCGATTGTGCACTTTAGGCTAAGAGAGTTGAGTTGAATTTTAGTTTAGCGTCCCTTTCAGCAGCGAGGCTATATGAGACGTGGACCTACTGATTAACGTGGAATCCGAACCACATAAGCTCCCGCCAGGAATCGAACCCGGGTCTCCCGCGCCGAAGGTGCGTACTCTAACCGCTTAGCCACAGAGGAGCTCTTTAGGCCAAGGGAGATTGAAGATTAAGGCAAATGAATTATGGTGGAAAAATTGGTGGAAAAAGAATAAAATGAGCTTTACGTCCCACGTTTATGCCGACTAGGCTAAAGGAGACGATAATGATGGAATAATGAATGAAACGGTGGAATGAAGAAAGTCGGAGGAAACGGGAGAACCCTGAGGAAACCCATGCACACGGTGTTCGTCCACTACAAAGTTCACTTGGCGCGAGCTGGGATAGAACCAGGGACACAAAGCATCAGAGGTGAACGCTCTACCACTGAGCCACTGCGACCATCAAGAATTGGTGGAATGAAGAAAGTCGGAAGAAACGGGAGAACCCCGAGAAAACCCACGGATATGGTGTTGTTCACAACTTTACTTTGCCGGCGATCGAACCAGGGACATGAAGTTATTGCTCTACCACTGAGCCATTGAACAATGGCTACATTACGTCAGATATTTGCAAGACAACAATGTATTTCACTATGAAACTAAAAGATGTGTTATTTCATGTGATTATAGGGTCTAACTCAAATTGTTGTATTTATTACATGCGGATTTGTAACGAGTCTATCGTGTCTGACGTATTTGTCGGTTCCAGCGGTATTATAGGTTCTAATGAGTTCAACAGTCTTTTCCATGTATCATTTGTTCCGAGTTTAACAGTTATGTCCGGGTAAAACTAAATACTTCGGGTGTCTTGTTCGATAACTCCGAAAACTCCAAGTACTGGACCTAATCAGCACATTGACTACGAAAACTATTATCTTGGTATACCGGAATTTTCTACTTCTTGGTATACCTGGGGAGACATAAATTTATTTTTAAATTTCAAAATTTCGCGATTTCCATGGAGCTACGCTACACACCGGTTGGGAAAGTCGGTCTTAGTGGATGAAATAAAATAATAATAATAATAATAATAATAATAATAATAATAATAATAATAATAATAATAATAATAATAATAATAATAATAATAATAATAATGAACATACTTTTACCATTTTCAAGACTACATTATGGAAAATCCGTAACATTAAGTGTTTATAGAATTCCGACAAAAAACAATTTCATCAGAAAGCAAAATAGAATTTTTTAACAAAATTTAGCTATAAAGACAATTAGGGACTATTTAGCAATAAAATGACTTGTCTTCTAATTTTAAAAGAAAATTTCCTACTTATTTGATATTAAAAAATATATTTTAATTACTTAAAACATATACATGCAATTCTTAGAAACTTCTGTGTTCTCTTTAGCGAAGAATAGAATACGTAGAAACAAAAATGTAAAGTATTTAACTATACATTTTATTAAAATAAAAGTCTTGAGGACGGACAATTTTGTTAAAACATTTTCTTCGAGGAGTATGTTTTGAATAGGTCTATATTATCTAAGTAAGATTAATAAACAATAAGTTTGACTTATTCGTACGCTTAATTAAGAACGAAGACTCACAAAACAACTAAGCTAAAAAAAAGATATGTAAAAGTATTTTTTATCGCTAATTTTCTCCTAAACATTTCACAATTTAATAAGCAAAATTTTAGCTAAAGTACACATTATCACTAAATTGGTAGGAAGTGCCATCTCGTAGAAATTAAGAGATTGTCTTAAAGTAAAAAAATTCATATATTTTATCTGGTCTTTCTATTTAGGAAAATATAGGATAGATACAGTACTGCATATCAAACCGTTCTTCTTTAATAGATGGCTTCCAAAGTATGTCAAGTTAAAATTTCGGTGAAATTTGAAGGAATTTGTCGACAAATATGCTATTAAATTTTCGTTACATTTGTTATTAAAATAATAAAAAATAACACTAATAACTAATTTTAAAATAGCGATTAGTCATTGGTATTTGCAATTCAATCGTATTTCCTGGAATAAACTTCGTTGTTATTATATTAGGACGAACTGGCAATTCATTCGTAAGTAAATACGCCTAACTGTAATTTTAGTACAGTATCAAGAATTTCACATCTATCATTCAAATGTTATTTTATTCTTTTGTGAATACACATAAGATTATTTCATACGATTATTTTTTTTAATTAGAAGTGTTTTAAATCCATGGAACTCGCGTTCCGTAGTATCGAATGTATGACCTATTTGAAGAAAAACATAGTGTTTAGGACAACGGTGTTCATTTTTCTTTCTTGTCCCCGTTCCAATGCTCTTTCATTCAAGTGTGTATCTCCAAATTTAAGCAATCTTCAATTCAAATTATAGTAACTATATCAAAAATAAATCAGAATTTATTACTTATTAACTAAATAAACCATTAATACTGTAAACAAGAATACTATAATTCCATAAGCTCAGTAGAACTATGCTACAGTTAGCATATATGATAATAAATATTGCATTATAAACTAAAATGTTTCGGACTTGTTAATAAGATGACTGTGCTTGTTTCCTGCGATCCCATATATTTCAATCTAAAATTTTCTTGTACGCTTTATATCTGGAGAATTACTCCCAAACTCAGTATGAGGTGCTTATTCCGTAGAAAATACGAAAACTCGATTTCGGGACCGTTCAAAAATTTTGTTGCCCGTGATTCTAAAACTAATTATAATTATTGGCCAAGATTGCAATCTTTTGATGCATTTTTTTTATCATTCCTAAAATTCTTGTAAATTTTATGTATCCTCTAAGAAATCAACACGCATCCTTAAAGGTACGCATGTCCAAGTTTGACTAAGACGTTCAAAGAATTCGATAAGTATGCATTACTAAATAAGGTCAACATACAGTTACCTTAAACAAATAAATTTATTTGACACACTTTTTTGCTAAGAGACTAAACATGTAATCAAGTTCCTGACTCTACAAGCCTATGGGAGATGAATTACTCAGAGGCGGACCTAGCTCAGAGCTGGGGGGCGTAGGACCCCCCAGTTTTTTGATCAACAAATATTTTAAGCTATTATTTGTATATTTTTAAAAGTTTATAGTAGAAATACTCATGATATACCTTCATAGTCTGGGTTCTGGCTCGCCCCCCCCCCCCCCCAGTTTTTGCCTACTAGATCCGCCAGTGGTTGTGCAGATACAGTAGTGTATTTAGGGGGTCTTCCGGGCTTAAGCCCCCTCCGAAATCTTACATACTATAGTAAAATATATGAAATATCTTGCAGAATTTTCAATTTTCAGGGAAAGTCCCCCCCGAAACAAAATCGTAAATACGCCACTGAGCAGATATCTTATGTAAAATTGTTTTCTTTTCTCTAAAGAATTAAGCAATTTAATGGATCAATCATTTCATGTGATTCATGCTTTAACATTATCGATGTGTAGCATAAAAGTACACGCTTGTGTGTGACTTGCAGAGAAGTTACGTCACCATATTATGAATGAACTAAAGAAAAAAAATAATAGACAATGATCTGTATGCATCCTAAATTCCATTGTTGCAATATGACTTCTATACAAGCTATTTAAACGGGTCTTTGCCCCGCGAAGCATTTTAATTGTCAATAAAGAATTATCCTAAAGGAGATATCTTACAAATACATTGACAAACATAGACAGAAACACGAACACACACATTAAAATTAAGCCTTAAGAACTAAGAGAAAAAACATGAAAAGTTTGTACTTTGTTTACATTGTGATTGAGAATTTTCTGTTTCTGACGCACACCGACACCTCGAACGTAGTTCCGCACTTTGCCGTTGACGTACAGCGCCAGAGATCGTTAGCTGCCATCTTGGTCTGTGAAGCCAAACAAACTCCGCCTCCGGTTCTGATTGGCTAAACGCTCGTTTCGGTTCCTCCAAGCTCCCCCACTGTACCTCCTGCCAGTAATGGGGTCTGCCATACGTAGAAACTTCGTCAGGGAGGGGGAAGGGAAGGAGGAATAGGGTTAGTTGAAAATGGCATAGGAAAAGGACCCCCAAGAAATGAGAAAATTAGTTTTTTTCTTTGTTCCTTTCTTTCAGTTTTGCTGCCAGTTTGAGAAATAAGGATATTATGTTTTGTCTAGCCCACAATGCTAAGAAAGATGTGGACATTGCAGGCTATATATTCCCATTCCTGTTTAATATCGTATTTTTTTAAGGCACCCATTTTCCAATGTACTTATTAAGTATTATAAAAGTTGTATATATATGTGAGTGTATATATGGTTCACTGAATGAATGTGTGTAATAATTTAGACATTAGTTACATATTCTAAAAAAGAATAAAAAGGAAAAATCGTCCCGTATAAGTGTGTTAACGAAGACTCAACACGGGTTGCCATCTGTTATAATTACAAATATCCATCGTATTCAACAGAGAAACGTGGAAATTACAGCTAGTGTAATTGTATCAAAAGATCCAATATATTTCAATCAAAAAATTTCTTGTAGGCCTTAGCCCAAGGGCGCCGATCCCGGGGGGGCGAGGGGGGCCGGGCTCCCGCCAAAGCTCATGTGGGGCTAGTGGGCCCCATTACTGTATTTGTAAATTTACAATATTTGGCTTAATTGGAATGGAATTTGTTTTAAAATCCTCATATATGCTTTGTGCATCTGAGTGGGCCTCCTTAGCCCCTATATCTGGAGAACTACAAATAGTGTAGCCAAACCGAAACTATCACTTAACTCAGTATGATGTGCTCATTTCGTAGAAAATACGAAAACTCGATTTAGGGGTCGTTCAAAAACTTTGTGACCTCTGATCCAAATACTATTGGTCAAGATCGCAATCTTTCGAACCTTTTTTTTTTGTTGTTGTTGTTGTTGTTTGTTTGTTTCTTAAAATTCTTGTTTTGTTTTATTTCTTTTTACATACAATACACATAAGATGCGCTATGTAAAGCAAGAGGCATTGGTAGGGATACGAATATAACTTTATCTCATTTAAATTTTCTAAAAGGTTAGGGACGCGCACGAGATAACATTTGTGGCTATCTCGTCTCGAAAATGTGCTGAAAAAGTGATGTCTCGACTCGAAAAATGTATATGGTAAGGACGGGGCAGAGGGACGGTGGGGGCAGACCGACAGGAGTTAAGAAATATAGTAATAGGAAATATACTAACCTGGTAACAGTGATTTGAGTCGTCTGTGGTGTATGGTTGTAGTTCGTACTTCACATCGCAGGAGTGGAATTCACCGAATATCGTGTGTTTACAGCACTATTGTGAGGAAATCGGCAACAATTACACAGAAGTAAGTGTCCCAAAACGTGATTTCTAAAAACTCGACTTCAGAAATTAAGTATTTGACAAGGAAGGGAAGTTGCTAAACATTCGCGGGAAGAGCAGCAGACAATAGCATGGATAGGCACACGCGCCACTACAGTAAATGAACGTTACGTACCCTCTATTGAGTAGGGTCAGAAATATTTGAAACCAATGAGTATGCGGGGCAGACGGACACGCAAATAGCGGGGCAAATGAACAGTGACCTAAATGGTTAATATGAAGTAGGAAAACAATATTTCTGTGTGTGATATTACTTAAGAGGCAGGTTTCTTATTAGTACTACCATTTTTTCCAGAGATGGTACGTCATCGATCTCGCACAACAGACAGATGCAAATGGGAAGATGTGTCCATGGCCGCTGCTCTTAGAGCGATACACGAAGACAAGATGGCTCTGTCAACTGCAAATGAAATGAAAATGAAATGAAATCTTTAAGTTTTACGTCCCATGATTATTCCGGCTAGGCTAAAGGAGACGGTCTGTCAACTGCAGCGACAACTTTCAATGTCCCTTGTAATAAACTACGACGATGCGTTATGTCATCCCACATAATCCGAAAATTTTGAAATCATAGAACATTCTCGCCTTGGATGAAATGGGATTTGGGTTAACTTTACGAATTACGAATTACGAAAGTTGGCGTATAACTTTGCTGTTGCAAACAAATACAAACACACATTCAATGATGATGTAAAAATGGCTGGTAAAGATTGAGTGCGTGGTTTCCTATAGCGTCACAAAACACTTAGTGTGGGTGTAGCGCAATCATTGTCCTATGCTAGAGCTAGAAGTTTAACTCATGAAAATGTTAAGCATTGTTTCTTCTGTTTCCATGTAGAATGCGATCCAAACGGTCGTGATGCTTACTTTCTATGTATTCATTGTAAGAGTGTTAGTGGTCTGTAAACTCTAACTGTAACTGTCCGTTTGCCCCACTATTTTTGTCCTTCTGCCCCACCCCATGGGGCATATGGACATCTTGCACCCTTATATACTAATTGTTCAATATAAACTTGACTAACTGACAAACTGATTTCTTTATTATACCTCTACTTTGTGCAAAGCTTACTGGTTTGTAAGAAACATCTTGAGTTCTCTTCGGTCATTCGTATTCATACAAGCAACAGATAACTGCTTAGCATGTCCGTTTGCCCCGTCTTTACCATATTTCTCTATTGTAAGAGCCGTGTCTTGACTCGAATTTTGTCAGGAATATCCTGTCTCGACTCGTCTCGTGTGCATCCCTATAAAAGGTTCATTCTTAGTTACAAGGTTAGCGTAGCCGGCTGTAGTGAAATGAACCGGGATTCAATTTTTAAAGAGAGCTCATATGGTTTGGATCCCATGTCTCCTTATTGAAGAATCCTAATTTGTAGGGTTGTCCAAAAGATAAGACGAGACAGATCTCTAAGAATATGAACTTTTTGAGACGAGACATCTTCAACTCTTGTCTTGTAGGTAACCCTTCTACCAGTGTTTATTTCAGACATGATTTTTAGGGCCACTGCTGCCCCTTCGGTGCTCTGACAAGGCCTGCCCGAAGGAGACAAAAATAATACGTCTATAATAGGGGTCTAAATAAAATAGTACCGTGTAAAAATAATATTCTATTTAATATGTGCCCCCTCCGAATACTAAATGTGCCCCCCGGAACATTTTTCCCGAAAGAAACACTGCATACTACTTTCAGCAAGGGCGACGGAATCGCCCACCCCCACCCGTGGCTCAAGAAAATGTATAACATATATTTTCAGCACTGAAACTCGTAAACCAAACGTAATATAACAACCAGAAGGATGGCAAGCCTAGAGAATTTTCTTCGGGCGCCCATGACGTTCAGAGATTCAACCAACCAAATATACTTATAGACAATAAAAATTTGTCCCTCTATTTGTTTGAGGTATACCTTCCTATGAACAGAATTAGAAATATGTATCCAAGCAATTTCTGCATCACAAATAGATTTACTTAAACTCAGAAGAGGTACTTAAACTCATAAGGAAGTTTACTAGCAGTACATCTCCTTAGCGGCAAATTATGCCGAATAAGTACGGCATACAATGACGCCAGTTTGATTCAGCATAATTCTACTCTGAAAAAAAAATTATAATTAAATTGCCAAATATTAATGTAAAATCATATACCATTCATTTTGTAAGTTGATATACATTTCCTTAGATTAAATTACAAAATTTGCTGTTCTTTTTACTGATTTACAGTAAATTTATAAGAAAGTATGATATTTTTATTGATAAAAATGTAATTTTACACCATTTCACACTAGTAATTTTACTACATAGGTGTAAAATGATTTACATAGAGGAGTGGCAAACAGATTGTCACTTTTTTTTTTTTTTTTTTTTTTGTAAATTTACCTATGAAATTTTTTACAGTGTAGCTAAAATTTTCCTTTCTTTATAGGCAAATTGTATTACATTAATAAGTCGAGAAAGAAGAAAATTTTACTCTATGCTATTACATTCATTAAACGACTACTTCCAATTGTCAATTATCGATATTAAAAAGTTATATTAATATTTACCAGTTAAGATTATAATTGATTAGGTTCAGCTGTGTTAGATATAATAATGAAATTCTTAAGAAGCAAATAATTAAGTGAATTTCTTAAAGTAATATCTTACCCACACTGAATGTCCAAGTAGATCATAAATTGGGAATTTGTTATGTAATTTATTAGTAGATTAGCACCGATATAAGGGAAGTTCCTCTAAGAGCGCGCGGCCTCTAAGAGTACGATCAACAATTTGCCAGATCTGTCAACGCTGTACGATGTTTTTGTGCATTCCTGCAGAAGCGTCGTTGTGTGAAAGGTGGTTGTACGCAATTTATCTGCTGCCATCATCTGTGCCCTACGTTTTATTGATAAGTAAATATTTTTGATACTTCCAGTGTAATAATTGAGTTCCCACTAATTAGTGTGTGTAGTTGAATACAGATATATTCTGTTTCTAAACTTAGTATCAAATGTTAGGTGTCACAATCAGGTTTGGGCATAAGGCGGATAATACCATCATATCTGGAAACTATTGCACACTTGTGATAGATTTGTAAAATGAGGGCGATTCCTCTAAGAGTACGCATTTTCTTTCCTTAAAGAGTACGCGCGCACTCTTGGGGACCGGTGATACGACTCTTGGAAGCAGTGCACTTTGGAAGCAGTGCTGTATTGTAGGGATAATTACATTACCTTTCTTTCTCTTCCTCCGTATGCAAGCCACATGCTGCAGCCCCTTGACAAGGGGTCCGGACCTCTGAAGACTGCCTTTGCAGCTGAATGTGACAAATGGTTGGTGAATGGATGTGATGAGCAGTACACGGAACCCATCATCGAGGATTAGGTGCAATGTCATGCCTGCAGGAAATGGTGGCATGAGGCCTGTTCAAATTATGAGGGCCTCGGGATTTTTAAATGTGACAGCTGCAAATGATCATAAAAATGTTAGGTTGTAGGTGCACAATTTCATTTTAATGTTTCTATTTGTTTTATTTGCGCATATAAGTTTCTGTTTAGTTTAAAAGCAGTGTCAATTATACTTTGGTATAATTTGGCAGTTTTCAATTTTATTTTGTAATTGAACTTTCTAGGCCTAGGTTAATTGTGGGCTATCTTTTGGTTTCCCTCATTATCAATAATTTGAATACTTTTGATGTTACACTTATATTTGTATTCATTTATATCAATTTCTCGCAAATCCATAAAACTTTGTACCTCTTTCCGTGTTTCTGTCATAATTTTCTTTGAATTCTGTAATGTCATCTTCATTTGCTACCATGTAATAGTATTCTTCCCACATAGCAAATGCGTACTCTTGGAGGACACATTGCGTACTCTTAGAGGCATAGTCCTTCAAGAGTACGCAAATGCATTGTTTTATAACAATGCGTCTATTGTTGTAACTATTGCGTCACTGTCTTTATATTTGCCTCCAATTTTAACCTTAAGGAATGAATAAAGATTTGTGATAGAAATTATCACTCTGGGTGATTTCCCTTTTCTTCGTTACGTGTTTAAAGACTAAGTGCGTACTCTTTGGGGAACTTCCCTTAATTGTTACTAGATAATTATTTTTTTAAAAAATCTACGCGAAATCAATTAAACTTGTGTGCTAAATTTAGATATTCAAAATTTTTTATTTGATTTCCATGACAACGAAAAATACGATTGTTGAGTTAGTTCCGTATAGTTCCACAGTAATAGGCTTCAATTAATTATTTGGATTCTTGATGCAATAACTGTAGGCTTCTAATTTGTGTACACTAAACTTCTATAAACTTCAATATAAATAATATCAGAGTGATGTGAAGCAGATATATAATTTATATTCTAGCTTTTTTTTTTTTTGAAAAATTAAATATTTGATCATGTAGTTTATTAGGGTTGTGTTGACAATATTTAATTACAATTTATAAATAGATACTGAAATTTATGTTAAAAATTCGAATTTAGTGCCGTATTGCATAAGAATAGATATTTTGAATCCTAATAATGAAGAGCAAACATTTAAGTTTGTTTGTTGCAATAAATAGGTGTCACTGTCATACCTGCGCTATCGCTTGCCTGACTGACGCCAATTGATGTTGCTAGCATTGAGACAATTTGTCGATTTAAAACCATTGTGAACTTTTAATTACAACTTAATAATTATATATTTCTTTTTCAATTTAGGGCAAAGACTTTTTTTTTGATCATTTCATACCACGTAATAACCTAACAGGAAATAGATTTAGTACAGATATGCCTGTCTATGGTTTAGTTACTACAACCACTCTCATTTCATTCATGGATACAGGACAGAAATAAATTTAAAGTAACTTTGGGGTTCGTATGTGGAAAGCTCAGGCGGAACAGTTAGTTGATTTTAAATATTGGTATAAAACGAGAGAAAAAATATTATTAGCGGAAAGTTCACATTATAAGCAGTAATAAAGAAAATATAGAGAGCTAAAAGTAATATTTGTGTAAATACGGTGCAAGGATATGATTGAAGAATAATTTACTCAGTAATCTAGACTAACTTTGCTACTTTGATTTTTGAGTTTAACGTCCCTTTCAACAGCGAGGCTATGAGACAGTACCTACTGATTATTGTGGAATCCGAACCACATGAGCTCCCGCCGGGAATCGAACTCGGATCTTCCACGCCAATTAATGTAAATAGTTAGATATGTAGTTAATTTATTTATTTATTGAAACCAGCTATGTTACAGTGCTCAATACTGATTAATGTAAATGATTGTTGATAGAACAAAGTTAATGTATTTAGTTTTACCTAGATGAGTGAAAATGAAAATGGTCTAAGTTACTTACTTATAAAAAAAAGACAAAAAAGCTAGCTAGATCTAGGTAAGTCAACAAATTAACAGAAAATATGAAGCCTAAATCAGAGTTTCATTCTGAAAGTTGAAAGTTTCATTCTGAAAGTTGAAAGTTTCATTCTGATGGTAAACTTCAACAGATTAGACCTACTGTGAAAGTTTCTGCTGACAAAGGAAACAAGAAAATATTACTTAACACCACTTTAACTTTTACTTGTCCATTTCTTTGTTTATTTTGATTATCCAATTTTCTGTCCCTAAAATATTAGTTTTACGGTTTACATTTACAATTTCAGATCTTTTATCTTCTGATTGTCTGATTGCCCTTCTTTTTGGTAGAACCAGGGGCATCATTTAGGGAGGGCAGGAGGGGGCAATTGCCCCCCCCTAAGAGTTTGAGTAACACATATACTTTAATCGATTGTCTGCTAATATACTAGTACAAAACGTGAAAGTCTGATGTCGGTGGTACTCTTGCTCCCCCCCCCCAAGCGAAGTCTGAAATGACGCCCCTGGGTAGAACCTGCTTTGAGGAAGTTAGATAGTTTTCAACGGGACAACCCGAAACAACATATTTTTTTTTCATAAGGTTGGATAAAGTATATGCAAAGTTTCATTAAAATTTGATATATTTTCTGAACAGACAGACCCAAAAATGCAGGTTGAGTCGAATGGTAGAAGCTCCATATGCTCGCTTCAGAAACATTAAAAATACATGAATAATTTCAAGAGATGGCAGCACTGTTTGTGAAGCCTATTGAAGTAGTGGCGTATGTATATATACATGTGAGTGAGACGGGAGATAGGAGAAAATTGAGAAAATCAAGGCCCCCAGGATATGTCAGTTCTAATTCCCAAGACCAATAAACAACGGCAATTAGGACTTTTTTTTCTCAACAGAGGGCCCTGGCGTATGTTATGTAGCTCCTTCTCGGAAGATGGCGTGCTAAATGTCAAGACAAAACAACGGATAAAGAAGAAGCGAGGAAGGAACGCAAATGTCCCTCAGAAAACAATATTGCTTTTTAAAACACGAACTTTGTAGATTAACAGTTCACTGTGTTCTTTTTTTTAAAAAAAAATCTTCCTTGTTTCTCTACATACTACAAGAAGAAGTAACAAAATTTGACAAGTCTTTTGTTTAACTTTTAGAACACATGTTCTAAACTTTGTGGACAAGGTTAGAACAATTTTTAGTAGAGAAACAATCCTTTTTGTTGTTGTTGTTGTTGTTAAAAGGAGTCCTACCTAACACACCACACATTCCTACATTCAATATGTCTAAATTGTCAAGTTTATGAAGTTACAGGAACGAACCCACGAGGGGTCCATCGGATCTGAACCTCCCCCCCCCCCAAAAAAAAACTTCCTAACTCAACATACATTTGTACAATTCTCAATAAAATTATAGGTATACTTGTTCAACAGGAAATATTTGATCTTACACTTCATTTGTACTAGAGGTGCGCACGAGACGAGTCGAGACAGGATTTTCCTAACAAAATTCGAGTCGGGACACGGCTCTTCCAATAGAAAAATATACATTTTTCGAGTCGAGACATCACTTTTACAGCACATTTTCGAGACGAGACAGCCACAAATCTTGTCTCGTGCGCATCCCTAATTTGCACTCTTTCTCTTATAAAAACAATATAGTTCCATCATTTTTTCCGAAAATAAAGTTGAAAGTATTTTACAATTACTTATCAATGGTACATAGACCTAGAATTTGTAGTATTGAACCTCCCCCCCAAAAAAAAACTTGGCGAAAAGGGACACTAAACTTCAACGAACAAGAAAAAAACAATCTTTGCTAAAATTTTGTTATAGATATTTCGTTCCTGCCAGCTGATTTTATTCATTCTTCACCATACTCACAATTCGATCTTTACTATTATTTTATATTTTTATTTTGAAGAAATTATCAGTCAGGCTAATTTTGGTAATTCTAACACGAGATTTCTAACACCTCAATATGATAGGGTATAATATGTACCACCTTTTAAGTAGCCTATGATTCATGAAACTAGGACAAATTCCACTGGTTAGTGACCGTGCTAGTGGGTTTTCTCGGGCTTCTCCCGTTTCCTACCACTTTCTTCATTACACCATTTCATTTATTTCTCATCATCACCATCTTCTTTAGCCTAGCCGGCATAATAGTGGGACGTAAAACTTGGGAAGATTTCATTACAGTCCGGCTCATACTTCCTGACGTTTAAGTCGTGTCCTTTTCAGAAAATCCAATGAAAGTTGAGCGCCGTTGTCTGGTAGGTATAACTTTGTTCGTGAATTAGGAGAAAGGAATTTCAAAGGTACGTCCTTATGATATATGTTACTATAAAGTTAATAAATGTGTAAGAACGAATTTGTTTTTACAATATCTTAATTTCTCGCTTTAATGTTTCACGTTATGCTTGTCCAAAAAAGGAAGCGAAATCCGACAACGTTGCATCTGCACACCATTGGCGTTCGACAGATGTGAAGAAGTTTGAGCCGGACTATAATCATCTCTATATTAATTAATATCAACAAAATTCGTTACGTTCTTTCCCGTTGCAACTTTATAAATGACGTTTCGACACCATACTTGTCAATGTTTCATTCTAATTTACAATGTAATAACTGTGTAATATTCGCGTATATCCCTCTCTACGCTGTTCAAGTGTTCCGTTAATTATTTTCTTTTGACTAAGAAAACGATGCATAAATGATATTAGATAGCTACCCCATTCGCATATGTATGACTCAATTTTCACTCACAACCTTCTACCCCTCTCTTTCAATTTCGTTGTTTTGAATAAATCCGTCCCACTGTTCAGTCCTTATTATTCAATCTTGAGAATTTCTGTCATGATAATTCTCCTCCTCATTTCTATTCTTCCACCCTTTCATCACATCCATTTTTTTATAATACGCCTTCGGCGCTATACGATCTTTTGTTTCAACTATATTTTTTTTTTCTCCATCGTGTCGTCGCGGTGGGCGCAGGGCGGGGGAACACACTGAAAATCGAATGAAAATTCTGATGATGGAACTCATAAATATCGTGTGCACACTGCGGCTACACCGCAGGGATCTGAAAGCTTCAAGGGAACATGGAGAGTTGGACCATGTTGCTAAGGGGAAGAAGAAACAGAGGCGGAGATGGGGTTTCGAAAGGAGGGGAGGGGGACGGACGGAGAATATATACTGTATGTGCAAATCAAGGCAAGGATTATATAGCTTCGAGGTTTTCACTTCCGTTTCAGGGGATATGGCGAAAGCACGTGCTTTTTTTTCTTTTTTTTTTTCCCCGGACATGAATATTGCAAATATACCCACGGCGTATATGTACATCTGAATGTACACTACTGCAAGCCTTTTTTATTAAAGTTTGCTGTATGCAGTCTTGCCAAATTGCGGTATATCTGCAGCGTACATGAGCATGTATGTACATATATATATATATACACTCACATACATAGATATTTTGTATTTCTTCTTCCTTTTTGTTATTTTACGGCGTTTTTGTTCTCTGTGTTTTGTTCCTAAAATTTAGTTTTTTTTTTTCTTATTACTTTAATTTTTTTTATGGCTTAAAATCGTTCTGTACGGAAAATATAGTGTGCACCAACTAGATTTTATACAACAATAGGTACTGTTTAAAGCCTATACGCGGTCTCTTGTTAAAATAGAATGTTGATATTGATTCTCAAACACAAACAGAAAATAGTTTAGTACATTATTTTGTATTTGTCCTTAACGTTGATCGGGTCCGTAATTCAACCAGCGTGTCCTTGTAAAATGTTTGCCAGAAATTCATTGTAATTTAGAATTATAAGTTTTAGTCTGTGTGCTATATAGTATTATTTACTACTGTAATATCATTAGTTGAGTACAAAACATGCTATCGTTATTTCTTTCTAACCTACGTAATTTGAAGCACATGCTCAGTACAAGAAAAAGTTGTTTACTCATAGTAACCCTTAGAAAATACATAATTTATGGAACCAAGTTATACCTCTATCACATAATATCCATCTGAGCGGTTTATGTATATGACGATCATTAGGTATATATGTAGGTCTATTAAATTCAAACTTCGTTATGTTATTACCTACGTTTTACTTAATTAAAAACATATTGGAAAAGAATACCTTAGGACTATATTTTATGCTTATTATTAATATTATACCGGTATTATAGTTAAGCTACTATTATTAATATTTGGTTGTATATTCGAGGGTAAATCAAAAACTATGTAGAAACTTTAAAAAAACATGAATTATTTCCTTAGTACAATAGGAAATAATTTAGCATCTAATAACTTGCAATAATAATGTTAATTAGTAGACAATTAGATAAAGTATGAGATCGTAATGAATTATTCACAAATTCGAGGTTTCTGAGTGTTCCAGTTTTCATTGGTTTGGTCGATAATCCAAAGCCACATTACTGTTTCGATTTATATTTGCTAGTAGCTATTTTTTATGTATACAATGTTTAATTCTCTACTTTAAATAAGGGCTGCGATGGCTCAGTGGTAGAACGTTCAACTCTGGTGCATGGGGTCCTTGGTTCGATCCCAGCTCGCGCCAAGTTAGCTTTGTGATGGACAAATACCGTGTGCGTGGCCTTCTCTAGGTTCTCCCGTTTCCTCCCATTCTATTCATTCCACCATTTCATTCATTTCTCATCATAACTGTCTCCTTTAGCCAAGCGGGCGTAAGTGTGGGACGTAAAACTTAAAGATTTCATTTCATTTTTCTACTTTAAAGAACTGCGTTATGTAAATTTTTAACTTAACTTAAATTTTATGCTGTAATAAGTTAGAAAAAATTTAGTAGGAAAGACAGTATCAAATGAAAACTAAGTAAATATAGTAGAAATTAGGAGTGGAAAAGAATGTGTGAAATTTGTGGTCCTATTAGGAACAGAATCTAATGTTGTTCCAATTGCTGTCGAAGAAATTTAAAAGTGAAGCAATTTACTACGTTGTACTACATGGATGCGAAATTTGGACGTTAAGTAGCAGCACAGGCGGCGCCAGGATTTTGATAATATGGGTGCAGCCTAGGAAGGGATAAGACATATTAAAAAATCTGGTACGCAATAAAAACTTTTATGAACATATTTAATGAAACTTCATGCATGGATACACGTGTATGTGAGTTATGCAATTATCAAAGAAATATCACAATGTTTAAGAGTCTTCATCCCGGCGAAATTAAAATACCGCTAATTTTACAGTAATTATGTGATATCTTCAAATAGATAAAATATAATTGAAATATGGAACAAGAGCGCCCTAGACAGTATTATTTTACATGAGATACCGTTATCACGACTCACTTATCTGCTTTCGATTTCAAGACATTTTGAAAATCAACATTAATTTTCGCGTTTCTAAACAGCTGAAAACGGAAAGCCACTAGGTGACTTGTGATAACGGTACCTCACGCAAAATAATATTGTCTATGGCGCTCTTGTTCCATATTTCAATTATCTTTTATCTATTTGAAGATATCACATAATTACTGTAAAATTAGCGGTATTTTAATTTCGCCGGGATGAAGACTCCTAAGTGTACAAAGGTACTTTCTTTTTCTTTTTTTTTCAATGGCAAGTTTGTTCCTGGACTTCGCCCTATCCTCTCCCAATTGTTTCTTCCTATTAAACGATGATTTACCAGCAGTTTCGCTTGAATTTGAAGATGTAGTTCTGATCCACCCAAGCCAAGTTTCCTGTTGTTTTGATTTAAACATTTTTAAGGGCAAATTAACATGCCGACATGCGTACATACAATAACAACTAAATTAGCAATTACATCGCAGTGTTCGCCAAAGACGCTGCGCCAACACATATTAACATTGTTGCCAGAACGCTCTGCACTATTGAGCCTTAAGATCACAAAAATAATCCCTAAGTTGTACTTTAAAAAAAAAAAAAAAAAAAAACAGAAAAACAGAAAAACGTTGAATGATTGCAAGTAACTCAAGAAAAACTTAAGAAGTCACTCAAATATATCCAAACATATGGAACAAGAAATATACAAAATCGAAAGGATTATTGTAGAAAATCTGAAAATCGAAGTTAATGTGGCGGTGCTGGACCCACTGCACCCACTGTGGCGCCGCCTATGAGTAGCAGGGATAAACACAAGACAAGACGGATTTTTTAGAAAAATATTTAGACCAAAGATAACATGTATATGTGAATGAAGAAGGTGATTAATACAGAGCAACGAAATATTAACGCATCAGCAAAAATCCTACTTGTGTATAACTAGATGTAAAATCAAAACTTCCTTCAACAATACGTGAGTTGAGTAGAATTTTATTTGGGAAGCTCCTGGGAAAGATACCTTCGGGAAGGCCAAGAATGAGAGGATGATAGCAATCTTATTTAGATTAAGTAGCCACAGGAAGGAACGTTCCGATTGTCTTTGGTTTGTGTGGCAATGAACGATATATTTCTAAAGCTATGATCTTATATTTTCCTGAAAATGTGAATGAATTTATTATTATTTGTATTATTTGTTTCAGAGTAGTACTAGTACTCTTGGTTGTGTCATCTTCGTACATGAATCCTAATTAGTCTCGTGAAAAGTACTCCTTCTTTCACATACATACACAATATTAAATCCAGGACGTTCATCTGTCACGTATTAAGGGGGTAAATACAGTGAGGATAATTCCGTATACGGCCGCTATGGGGCAGCACGTTCACAATGGTAGTAAAACCTGTCAGTGAATAACGTGTGTTCATCTCGAACCGCTCTGCAAAGGGGATTGTAGGTTGGGGGTGGAGATGAGAGTATGTGGGTACTTTAAAGGGATGGGCTTCACGCCCTGGCATCGTACATAATGATCCAACCTGATTGCAAGTGTACGTTGAAACATGGTCTAAATTGCATCGTGAATATACATGCATGGTCGCCTGGGAACTTTGGATTGATATATGGGAGGATAGGGGGATTTTCTCTCTCTGGAGGTGGGTGGGACAAATGGAAGGTGGAGGGGATGAAGCCATATGACTCATCGTAGCATTATGTATCGCTAAACACACTCCATTAGGTTTGAGCTCTCTCTAATACCAGCATCATTCGACCCCCGTTAGAGTGATTGACGTGAAAGCGAATGAAATATGTTTGGATTTTTCCTGTGATAAGAGAAAATATATATATACACATTTATACAACGTGTGTGACCACACATGCAAAACAGCAGTTTAATACGTAAATTGGAAAAGCGAGCTGTTATTGAGCAATACTTCTTTTTTTTCTCTTTTTTGCCTTTGTCAATATTGTACTGTCAAAAGTTATGCAATATGCAATACATTCTATATTTTCGTTGACAGAACGACCAAATGGAATCAGTTATTTATATCTATTGGTTTGTTGCAAATGGAGGTAAATCATACACTGTGAAGTGTAGAAATTGCATTTTTCTTTTCGAACGAAGTGGAGTTTCTATAGACATTAATATTGTGAAAGAGATACCCAGTAAATTACTGTATTGTCCCATTTAGTATTAAATAGCGTTTGATGTTAAAAAAAAATCAATATATCGTGTGTTCTACTCTTTCAATATAACCAGAATATTACATTTTCTGGATACCCAATTCCAGCATGAATTTTTAGTCCGTGAATATACGAAAAAGATAGTACTATAATTTTTTTTATGAATAGGCCCTATGATCTGTTCAATTCCGAAACATAACAGCGGACGACCCGGGTTCGTTCCTGGTGGGGGTGATGTGGTTGGAATCCCACGCTAGGTTATATGTCCTTGTCTCATATAGGATTGGTGTTGAAGAGAAAACAAATGTATGCTGTACTTTTAGTGTATATGTGGGTCTATCATTTTGTTAGCGGGCACGGTGCCTCAGACGAAGGACGCTCACCTCTGGTGCAAGAAGTCCATATTCGATCCCAGATCATATGAGTTTGTGGTGGACAGCAACGTTTTCGTGAATTTTCCCGGGATTTTCCCATATTCTCATTCCACCAGTTTCATCATTGTTGGTTTTCAATAATTATTTGTGTGCTTTTGCGTAGAGGGCACAAACGTAGGACGTAAAACTAACAAAAATATCCAGGTGACGTATCAAGGCCTGGCCCGGAGGATGTAGGCTCGACAGTTTTTTGACTGACAAAAATAATTTAAGTTATTGTTTATACATTTTTGAAAATTTATAGTAAACTCATGATAGCCTGGGTTGTGGCTGCCCCCCCCCCCCCCCTTAATTTTTACCTCCTAAATCCGCCACCGGAAATATAATTTCATCTTTTTTAACCTTCAAGGTATTGCAGTGGCACAATAAAGTAGGTTTCATTTTAACCCCGTACATATATAAAGTTCATGGTTTTACAAAGGAATATGGTAACAAAGACTTTTTAAACTTTGGTTCTAAGTCTATGTCAAAGTTTCCTGGCATTCATACAGGCAGAAATTTATTTCGGGAGGGGTCCAAATTCAATATGAAAATAAATTAGATCTATATTAACATTTATAAAACTCACTTCTAAAATCAGATTGAATTTACAGAAAAATCGGGATTTCGGGGGAAATCCGGACCCAAAGGACCCATTCCTTGGTTAAGTCCTGCATTCATACATGAAGATTGTACATATGTATTACGTCAAGTTACGTTTTGAATATAACTGCATTTCTTGCAGTGAAAAAAAAATCCATTGAGCACTAAATGGTAGCCCTATCCGAGTAATGGATAAAAGAAGTAATGTTTAGAAACAAAATAGTAATATAAAAAGTCAAAGAAACGTTGGAAGAAGAACATACAATAAAAGCGAATAATGATTATAAGACAGAGGACGAAAGGATGAGGAAAAAGGTAATAAAAAAGCGCGAGAAGAAATAATGAGTTTTTATCAATTGGGTACCGTCAGCTCCTGACCTTAGCTGAAGAGTTAACACCGATTGCCTCTTGAGTGAGCGAGCGTCGTAAAGCGGGAATCACCTGATCAAGTGGGACTTTTAAAGTCAAATAAAACAATCTGTGGACAGAATCGCTCGCAACGAAGGAACCCCTGAAGAGTAATGTGTCTATTGTTGAGTGTGTGTGTGTGCGCTCGAAGTCCACAAACTTGTCTTTAGCATTAAATTAAGCCATTTCAAGTGTTTTGCTACTGAAACTTTATTAAAGAAGAATTAAGTAGCCCGCTATTTATTGATTCCATGCTTTTCAGTAGCCGTATGGTTTAGAGCAGTGGTTTCTCAACCTAATTCCTATCACGGGACCCCATTTTTATCACCTTATAATTTCTGGTTTGTAATACGCTTGAGTGGGGAGTTAGAATATACCTATTGAGGAGATCTCACGATATCAATATATTTCTATATTAGAACAATTCTTTTCTTGTATATAGTGGACACAGTAAATTCCCTAAAAACGACTGGATTAAAACCAAATTTGGTCAATTCATTTATATGACAAATATCGAATCCGATACGTCATACTGTTTCAAAATGGAAGCCGTTTGAAAAATTTTAAAACTCCCTTAATTTTGGGTCATATGATAGAAAAATAAAGTGATTTCTAATTTTAGTTAATTAAAACTTGGACAGTTGTTAAAATAGTTATTGAACACTTTAAATGACTTGATAATGTGAATCACGAAGGTTGAACCGGACATTGCCGCACTAGTGAAATCACACCATGCTCTGGTTTCTCATTAGCTTTCAGTTTTAATTGTATTTTAATATGTATATTTTGTGCATTTGTATTTTTCTGTTATTTCAATATGGAGTTCTCGTTAGTTTCATATCGTACCTCTTTTATTTAAATTGATTTTTAAACAACTCTGCACCTATTTTGTTGAAAATGTTTAGTAGACCTATTTTTTGTTATTCTTATAACAATATGTATAAAAATAAAAAAAAATATATGCCTATCAGAACAAAATTCAAAATAATATTTAAAAATATTTTCCGGTATTAGATTCTAATTATATTTATCTTTTCCGCTTATTTTCGTGACCCCTATGAAGTTCTCTCGGGATCCCTCGACCCCAGGTTGAGAAACCCGAATTTAGAGCGAGAATACAATGATCGCGGGTTCGATTTCAGATGACGTTATTGGGTTCGAAGTCTTACACATGAATTTAAATATGTATAATGCTGCACATTTCAATTTAAACTTTTGATATAATCTGTGATGGCTAGTGATATAGATTAACTTCTACTAATGTGCCTCAAGGACCACCATTGGGAGATAAGAAAGATCGATAGTTATAGTATAGAAAATAAACAATGCATTGACGTAAGAACATAAGTGATAGGGTATAGCTCTTCCCTTTGATCGAAGGGCTAATGCAGTCGTCTTTGGTTCACGTAGTTCCGGGTTCAGTTCCCGGCAAAAGATGATTCAACGTATAACAATGCTCCTAGAAAATACCGCTATCCAGGCAGAGGTATATTGCACAAATATGCGGAATCCAAATGTTAACTACAGAAATCTGTATGGATCATATGTTATCCATATACTGCAGACGTACTGCCATGTTCCGTTTAGATGTTACATCATGCCACTGCAGGAAGAGATCCTGACCGCCTATATACAGTAGTCCAGAACCTACAGGATTTACGAATATAACCTACATTTTTACGTATGCCACACACTTTTTTCTCTGTGTGGTTCGGATTTCACCGTAAACTGAGGTCCACCTCTCATATAGTCTAGGTTCTGAAAAGAAACACTAGATTTCAATTAAAAAATAACTGATACATTTACATACTATAAAAATACTTTGTATTCTAGTTCTAAAACAAAAATATTCTCAAAATAATTACTTATGAACGTAGTGTAAATCTTATTTAAGATAAATTATCTGCATCACCTAAGAATACATCAATAAATACTTGAAGAAATCTGAGACATGTATTTGTTTAGATAAATGTTTATCTAAAGCTTTTAACATGTAGCTTTTTTTTTTATTAATATACCTTCTATCAATAAACTCACAGACATAAACAGACGTAAACAGGGCCACATCCAGGATTTCTTGAAGGGGGGGTGCACAAATAACTACCACTACATTTGATTTAAATTTTTAAATGTATTTAGACATCTGTGGTGTGAATGAGGAATGCTACTTTGTTCAGTGAATCCTTTTCCTTCAACCTTCAGGAAATCGACTTAAACTATTGCTTTTGCAAAACTAAGCTTTCTTTTAACCCTCAAACGGACACATGACAACAAAGTTTCGGAAAATGTTGCTTTTTCACTGTTAGTTTCTCATTTTAGATAAAGTGTATAATTACAGTGAAGGAGGGTGCATGTGGTCCGGTGCACTCCCACCTAAATCCGGCCCTGGACCTAAACACTGTTGTTGTCCGGGGAAAAAAGAAAGAAACAGTGGTTTACTCTAAAGTTCTATCGTATGGAAAGTGCACAGTCAGCGACAAAAGCTTTTTCCGTTTGGTAAAATTTATTTTGAGAATAACGGTAGAACGCGCACCGTTTCACTGAGTTTCAATGCTGGAACGTACAGAAAATTAAATTCTTTTTTAATTTACTGAAAACTGTACTTTAATTGTAATTCTATTCTCAAGTTATTTACGAAATTAATTTCACCAAACGGAAAAAAACTTCGTTTCATGAAATTAGTTTCTAAATAACTTCAGAATGGAAGGACAATTTCAGTACAGTTTTCAGTAAATTAAAAAGAATTTAATTTTCTGTACGTTCCAGACATACCACAGTTATCCTCAAAATAAACGTAAAGAACTTTTGTCGCTGACTGTCAATCATGACTGTCAGGAGCGTACGCAGGGGGTGGGTCCTGGGGGTCCGGAACCCCTGAAATCCTGATTTTTTGTAAATGTAGTCTACTTTTAGGTGCAATTTTAGAAATGTTCATATAATTTAGCCTCAAATTGTATTTGGACCCCCCCCCCCCGAAACTCTTTAGACCCCTCCAGAAATAAGTTCCTGCGTACGTCCCTGATGACTTTATTGGGAAGGCAAAAGTACACTTCAAATGGCGTTCTGTTTCTGCGCCAATAAACCTCAGGATATCTTAAACGAAAGAGGTAGTTAGTTTGGTCTTTCATTAATTTTGATTACAAATTGAATAAAAATTCAGTTATTTTAACTCGTAAATCAATTACGTAAAGAATGTAAAACTTTTTTTTAAAGAAAAATTACAACAATAGTTAACGCAAAATGTTAATAATTTTATAACACCCAGCCTTCCCTTTAAGACCGGACATGTTAACCATTATTATATATGCTTGTTTAGAAGAATGAAAAGAAAATATGTTAGACAATATTTTGTATCTTCAAAGAGACAGATAATGCTGTGTTCTTTCAATTTTTACTGCTGAGTTTACGCACACCTCAGTCAGTAGCAAAACAATTGAATTGCGCCACACACATACAGCCAAGAAGATAAGTAACTCTTCCTCCATCTTCCTAACTGCTATATATATATATATATATATATATATATATATTGAATGGAAAACAAAAGACTGTCGCCCAAGCATGTAATTACATGCTGACTTGCATAGAGATGAAGGATTACGTAGCCCATAGTCCCTGGTCGCTCTTTACCCCTCTGGGTTCTTGTAGATAAACGCAGGAAACATGTATGCGGGCTTACCTTTCACACATGGTGGATTTTTATTACATGTTTTTCACACTCCTGTGCATGTATACTTATCCATTTTTTCTGGTCCCTGCCGTGTTCTTGCAATTGCACTTTACTTACACGCCTTGCTATAATCACACCTCTCCTTGTCTCTCCCCTTTCCTCCTCACCACCAATTCCCTGAAGATATCCGCCTATTAGAATTTACTCGCGCAAGTCACAGTGTATTATCTTGACTTCACTTTTTCCTACCCAAACCTATACTTAGAGGACATTATTTAGGTTCCCAGGAGGACAAAAATGGCGCCAGGAAAGCGGAGTATTCATATGGTGTTGATGGTTACTCTGTTTTTAGTATGTAAAAATAAATATCAAGGAAACTTAACAATAAATAGTTTTTCGGTGTACGCAGGTATACTACCTAAAACTTCTACAGCGCACTTGAAGCTTAAAAATAGATATTCAATAGTACTAAATGTTGGGACTATGGATACGAGGATTGTAAAATTGTTATACTAAAATTACAAGGAAACACTGTCAAATATAATGACATCATATCGTTGCAAAATCACATTCCACCTCAAGAGCAACAAATTCCATTACATTAAAGAATAATTAATTATGTAAAGTAACAATCTAATAAGGATATTTTTGGCCACAATACTTAGACATTCCACGTAATGATCATGAGCACTACATATTTAAGAAACAAGAGAGAGCAATAGTCTTTCCTCATACTTTGAAACATCGGTATTCTTTTCTGTGTCACGATTTTTGTCACTTTGTAATCTTTAAAAGCGGTATAGTTAATGTACTGTCAAGATATGGTTGTTCCATTCGTACTACATCCTGGGGCATTACAGAAATAAGAAAATGTATTATAAAATTAAAAATGTAACTCAGGTTTTGTAATAGCTTCGATTTATTGCTTGGACTCCATAAGGAAGAGGACCATGTGTGTTAATACAGCGCTGACATTACTCATATGGTTGTCCCAGCCACTAAGTTGTTGTGATATTATAAAAATAAATAATATCGGACAAGTTTTTGCAATACTCCATCAATGGGACAAACTATTAGCGTCAATAGTAACCGTGACGAGCGGATTTACAATACGCCTACAATACTCATACGAATGGAATTACAATATAGTTATTAGCGCCAACAATACTCCGAGGAATGGAATTAAATACAGGTATTAGCGCCAACAATACTGATACGAGTGGAATTACACTATAATTATTACCACCAACAATACTCATACGAGTGGGATTACACTATAATTATTAGCTCCGACAATACTCATACGAGTAGGATTAAAATATGGTTATTAGAACCAACAATATTCATACGAGTGGGATTACAATATGGTTATTAGAGCCAACGATATTCATATGAGTGGGATTACAATATAGTTATTAGCGTCAACAATACTCATACGAGTGGGATAACAATATAGGTATTAGCGCCAACAATACTCATAGAGTGGAATTGCAATATAATTATTAGCGCCAACAATACTTATATGAGTGGGATTACCATACAGTTATTAACGTCAACAATACTCATACTAGTGGAATTACAGTCTATAGGTATTGTAACGTTAGAAATACCCGAATAATTATCCCAACCATATCTACTAAAAGTTAACATATTGCAGAAACCGAAACGTGTTGCAAAGATAACAAAACTGTTTTAAAAAGTTACAATACTTTTCAATTTTTTAAATATTCTAGAATTTATGTGACTGGGAATATCACACTAGTATTGTTGACGCTTTGTTTATAATACCGTTTTTTGGGTGTGTGAAAAGAATGAAAAAAAAAAGAAATAAAAAGGATTTTTCAGATAAAGCACCTAAGATAAAGATTATAAGATTACCTATCATTTATTTCACTTGTATGTACTACATGAAGATTACAGCCCAACAATACTTTCCATTGTTGAAAGACTAATAACGCTAATAACGAAACCGAGCTTTCGCTTGTTGTCGTTGTTAACAATATAATAACCAAAAGAATTAAGATAATCTTTCCTAATTTCCATGTCAAGAAGATCTTTACTCAGATGTGTGTGTGTGTGTGTGTGTTTCCTCGTATCTCCCTTTTTCACATTTAACATGCATGCATATATGCATGTACTCGTGTTTACGCTATGTTTATGCAGAAAAAGAGGAAAACAAAACAGGGAAAGATGGGATTTTCATATCAGTACAGACACGCGCATAATGTTGCATCATGACGCAAATACATGTAAACGCAAAGGCATTTTAATACATCGCTGTACGTGGCAAATTACATGAACAGCTCGCAAGAGATAAGGCGGCAGACTCTATAGCAGTAATAATAATAATAATAGTAATAATACAAACACTAATAATAATAATAATAATATGTACAACACTAGAAAAAGGGATGTAATTCACAGGAGCACGGTAACAACAGAAAAAGAAAGAGATGTTTGTTTGGCAAGACCTTGCAGATACGATTACGTCCAAAGTGGGAACGACGGAAGGATGTAACTGTCATAAACACACAAATATACAGGAAAAAAATACAAGAGTAGGGGAAAGGGTGTGGGGGGGGACATAGTGTGTCAATTGACCAAAGATATAATAAGAAAGAATTGGGTAAAAAAAAAAACTAAAAAATAATAATGCTTGGTGACAACCGGAAGGAACAAACCTTAATGTAATGGCGGTTTAGACAATAGCCCATGTGTCTACCTCCGTTTAGAGGAAACAAAGGAATTGCTGATGCGTAGTGCGATCTGTGACACCGGTCTTTTGTTATATGACACATATGCTATATATATCTGGTGTAATTTTTATTTTCTATTTTCTATACTTACAAACAACTTTGTACTTTAAAAAAAAATGCCATAACGTCGTATAACCTATACGTGGATATGTGTCCTTCAGTTATTGACAATTGCATTTCCCGTCATTCACTCGTTTTATCTCACCCACCTATCACCCTTTCATTTTTGTGAAATACGCCCAGTGTTTCCATACTTATTCAGATAGATTTTTTTAAATTCTCAATAGCTGTTTTTGACGAGTTGGACAAATTTTCGACTGAGCCTTGTTCCTTTATCATGTTAATGAAAAATATTTCGACAGTAATGTGCATCTTCGTCAGTTATGAAGATTTTCTTTTTCTACAAAGATCACCGTTACGTTAAGGAATAACTTTTCAACTGTAACATGCATTAAGTTAAGGAGAAACGTTTCAGTTGCAACATGCATTATCATTACGTTATAAGGAAAAACGTTTAAACTACAACATGCATTATCATTACGTTACGGAAAAACGTTTCAACTGCAACATGCATATTCATTACATTACGGAGAAACGTTTCAACTGCAACATTCATTATCATTACGTTAAGGAGAAACGTTTCAACTGCATCATGCATTATCATTACGTTAAGGAGAAACGTTTCAACTGCAACATGTATATTCATTACATTACAGAGAAACGTTTCAACTGCATCATGCATTATCATTACGTTAAGGAGAAACGTTTCAACTGCATCATGCATTATCATTACGTTAAGAAGAAATGTTTCAACTATGTCATTATCATTGCGATACTGAGAAACATTTCAACCGCAACATGCATTATTATTGCGTTAAGGAGAAACGTTTCGACTGAAACGTATATCATTATCATGTTAAGAAGAAATGTTTTGACTGCAATTTGCAAGTGTGTCATCAACATGTTAGGGAAAAATGTTTGAACTGAAATGTACATTACTGAAATATACAACAAGGAAACGCTGTTAGTGTCCAATTTAAGCAGGATTCAATTTACCTCGTATTGATGGATTACACTAGATTGTTTTATTAGAATTACAATATAGTACGGAAGTAATAAACAAAATAATTGTACAGATACTAACTAAAATATAAACGATCAATTGTAGAACAGAAGCATGAATACTAATTATGAATTATTAAATGAGCACATTATATCTCTGGAGATTGTTTGTTTTGAATGACTTTATTAACGTCCATAATGATAACCCTTTCAAAAATTAACTGTTGCATAAAAGAAATTTATGAGAAAATGAATGATATTTAAATGCTTCATTTAGAGAAAGAGAATAATGAAAGGAAGAGAGAAATGGAGAATTTAGAGAAAAAAAATGAGAGTAAGAGAGAGAGAGAGAGAGAGAGAGAGAGAAATGAAATACAAATAAACACTGCATAATTATTCTTATTTCAATAGAAGAAATGAGTTGTTTTAATTGTGTGAAAAGAAAATTAGTATTGTACTTTCAATTGGTATAAACTTAATACTAAGTTGTACACACTTTGTTTCGATTTAATAACAAGGTAATCTACATTTATAAAGATGCAATTATCTCTCTATCTGCGAGAGAAATATTAAATCTTTTAATCTTAGTAAATCCGATAAATTTAGCCATTTACATACCTATGGAACATGGGATAGAGCCTATACAATCTTAGATGTTATAGGGACGCGATGGCTCAGTGGTAGAGCGTTCACCTCTGGTGCATGGGGTCCTTGGTTCGATTGCAGCTCGCGCCAAGTAAAGTTAATGGTCGACAAACAAAACGCGTGGGTTTTCTCGGGCTTCTCTTGTGTCCTCCCGCTTTCTTCATTCCACCATTTCATTCATTTCTAATCATCACCGTCTCCTTTAGCCTAGTTTCCAAAACTTAAAGATTTAATTTTATTTTTCGATTCAACCTCTGACATTTTCCTATTTCACTTGTTTGTTTCATCCGTTTATCCCCAGCCGTTTGTGACAGTGGATGTTTCATTTTTGCAGGACAAAGTCTTTTCTTAGGCTCAGAATCGGGAATTATGGAATCTTTCAAAGCATTGTTTCTCTTAGTAATGCACTAAAAATAGGGTATATAATAATTACGTATTGGGAGTTGAATTGATTTAGATTTGATTTTAACGTTTCTTTTCAATACCCAAGCTATGTGAGACGGGGCCCTACTGTTGAAAGTGAGATCCATTTCTTTAGTCGGGTGTGTAGACTCCAAGAGACATAAAAAAATCGCGAGCATAGCTCTCGGGCTCGAGCTTATAATTGAGAGCGACCCTTTCAAATGAATAGCGAGCTACAACCTGGAGCTACCGTATCCCACGAGGCGACAATTTCTCGTCTCGATTTCCGTTTCAAAACAACACGAGAAATACGTTTTCAAATTTGAGACAAGACGAGAAACATGTTATTTGTCGTTTTGTTTTCGAAGCGAGAATCGAGACGAGACGAGACGAGAAAATTCTCAAGTCTCGTGGTAACACTAGTTCACCCAATTCTTAGATCTGAAACACTGTTCTAGTATAACATGGTTCATTATATATATATATATATATATATATATATATATATATATAAATTGATAAAGGGATTGTGCGAACATAATGAAGAACATTTATCAATGTTCAAAAATTTACGTTGATAGCTAGTTATTACAGAATATGCCCCAACAATAAATATTGTTTATATGTTGTTATACTACATCCTTCGTAAACCTCTCGTGATGCTGAAGGATTCTGATAGCTTCTAGATAAAATATAGAAAAAATAGGGCATACATTTTGTACATAAATTTGCAAAACGAGACGAAAACATTAGAGACAAGACAAGAAAGAAACTACTTTGAAAATTATGGCGAGAAAACCTTCTTTATCGTCTTTTCTCGTCTGTGGACAACCCTACAAGCATTTCCGTTACTGAGACAAATAGTACCACCAGGAATCGAGCCCATTACTTCCCGAACTTGAAGTACGTTTCCGACTTGTTCAGCCAAGACGCACACGTACCGGAAGATTTGATGGAATCTCGTACCAATATTCGTTAGATAATAGCAATACCTAATATATATATAAGTATATACACATATGTGTGTACAATATGAGTATTATAACAAACTTACCCGCAACTGTGAACGTTGTAGTGTTTAACCTTGCCAAACCACTATGTAAAACTAAAACTAGGACCCAATTCATATGTGTTCTTCGGGGAGAAGATATACCGTAACATCTCCAGAAGATGATGGTTACTCTAAAAAGGAGTCTCAGGGGAAAGTCTGAAAGTAACGGTAACAGCATCATATAAAACCTTGTGAAACTTAAAACGCGTAGAAGTAAAGCAAAATACAAAACAAAAAAAAAAAAAAAACAAAAAAAAATCTAGAAATTTGGGTCAAGAGTGTTTACAAGAGAAATTGGTCTTCCTAAAAAAGGGTTGAATGCCCACGATTGTCGCAACACGATTCTAAAAGAATTCCGTGGATAGAGAAGGACTTGTGTGTGTCTATGTGATGGCCAAGCGGTAAGTTAAAGAACGGTTCTCTTCTGTTTATACTTGGACGGCCATATGTCACCAAATGGAATAGATACAAATATAAATATATATGGGTTACACGAAAAGCAGGCCACTTTCAGTTACCACCATCATGGTTGACTTTACGTGAAAGTGGATGCTATAGAGAAGTTGTATAGGAAAGAACAAAAGACACTTCAGAATTTTGTAAGATAGAAACTCGAGGCGGCGACACAACAAACCCTAAAGAAGTTTACTTTTATTAAAATAAAGAGGGTTGCTTTTACTAAGTATTCTTCTTGAATGGCAAAATCAACCTATATTACTTGGAAAGGGATGAAACTAGATCCTTTTTTAAGAAATTCTGTTTTATGGCTTTAACGTACGGTATCATAAATGAGTAGCCCGTTATTGACAACCCTGTCTATCTACAAACTCGAAAATAAACAACTAAGAGACCCCATCACGGCGAAATTAAAATACCTCTAATTTAACAGTAATTATGTGAAATCTTCAAATAGATAAAAGATAATCGAAAGGTGGAACAAGAGCGCGCTAGACAATATTATATTACGTGGGCTACCATGATGAGCCACTTATCTGCTTTCGATTTCCAGCCATTTAGAAAATCGGCATTTATTTTCGAGTTTTTAAATAGCTGCAAACGGAAAGCTACTAGGTGACTCGTGATAACAGTACGTCATGAAAAATAATATTGCCTAGCGCGCTCTTGTTCCATATTTCGATTATCTTTTATCTATTTGAAGATATCACATAATTACTGTAAAATTAGCGGTAATTTATTTTCGCTCTTAAAGCGTTAATTGGTTGGTTTGGAATTTAGGTCTATTTCAGTACCAAGACAATATGGAATAGGGACATATAGTTTTGATGTGAGATCAGAATTACGTCAGCTCCCACCAGAAATCGAACCCGGGACTCAGTAACATATCTAGAAGGTAAAATTTGGGGGACAACCAGAACCAAGACTATGATAAGTATATCATGAGTTTACCATATAAATTTTCAAAAAATATGTAAATAATAGGTTAAATTATTTTTGTTACTCAAAAAACTGGGAGGCCTAGGTTCCCCGACTCAGGGTAGATCCGCCTTGCTCGGATTCTTGCACCGAAAGCGCGTACACTAATTTCACTTTATACAATATCGGATCTCACTTTGTACAAAAGGTTCTGCCTCATATATTCATGGTGTTGAAAAAGGACACAAAACGCCTGTAGACTAACCAAAATGAATGAAAAGTAGCACCACATTTGAACTTAGTTGTGCATGTATATGCACATATATTCGCAACTAAAAATTCATATGAAAAGAACGTACCTATTTTATATAAGAACAATAGTTTTGATCATGGCCTACCACGATGGAAAGAAGGGTGTATTTTATAATAAAATCACTAAGAAAGTTTAAAAATCAACGTTGATTTTGGAAGGACACATGTCAGGAAAATTTAAAGAACGTCTTCTTCGTGAGGGATGAGTCCTGTACAGGCGGGCATTCAGATTTATTTGTTGTGGGTCCTTAAACGAAAAACTGAAGGAGGTCTACACCGGATGAACCCCGAGTAAGTGCGCTCAAATGTAGACAAAACAGTAGATTATTTAAGAAGAATTTCAAAGTTCTTTTTAGGGGAAGTCCGGAACCGGTACCTCCCCGTGGGTGCGCCTGTGTCCTATATGAAACAAAATTGCAAAAAAAAAAAAAAAAAAAAAAAAAAAAAACTAGAATATTTACTCTGGAGTCATAAATAGTCAATAACAACAGTGGAAAATGGGAGGAAGTGGGTAAGGGCCTATTTTTAAAAATGTCATGCCCGCATTTACCTAGTACAACTAAGAAATCTTGGGATAAATTTTGTTAAGATGACCGGCTACAGAATTCAAACCCAGGTTAACTCGATTTTGAAACAAGAATGAAACCGATAACCTACGCTAACCTTGCTTTAGTTTTAACCCGTTCTACGAATTTTTAAATATTTTCGGATTAATTAATCACAAGAACAATTTCTCTTGGATCCTTTATAGTGCTACTGCTGCTATTACTACTACTACTACTACTACTACTACTACTACTACTACTACTAATAATAATAACATAGGATGCTGCTATAGCCTAGGTTACGAAGGAATATGTTCGACCAAATAGCGCATACTGAACTGGATAATGTATGGACAGCGCATTAGTTTCTAATAGCAGTATTTCTGGCTTTGGTAATACCATCCATTAGTCAGGCATGCAAGCGATAGCACAGATAGGTGGTTAGAAGATGAACAAGTAGATCTATATTCTGTATAAATATAGAGTTTAATTATTGAAATTGAATGATATATAAAAACAAATAATCTAATATCTAATGTAATATCTAAATTATTAATCGAATTTACATGTGTTTACAGGTGGAATATTAAATAAATAAATTAATTAAATCTCTAATTATGTTGTCAAATTTAGTGTTATAAAATAGTGGACTTGGGAGAATAATATATTACGAAATTACCGTTATAATCTACAGCTTAACGTGGGATCAGAACCACATGATGTATTGCTGGGAATCGAATCCGGGTCTTCCACGCGAAAGGCACGTGCGCTAATCGCTTAGTCATAAGGGAGCTCGACAGAATCATTGAGACTTAATGCATAACGATATACAGATATGTATAATTTACAAAATAAACTAATCACATGAGCTATCTTGCGCCGAAATCTAGCTGAAAAAAGGAATGACTTGAATTCTTCTAAGATGTGAGAAAATAGTGTATATTTGTCAGTTGTAACACCGTAACCCAAATATTTTCCCAATACAAAATGTGTAACGGTTTTCGCACTCAAAACCAATATCCAACCATACAACAACACACGCTCTCTTTTGGTTCTTTGTTATTTTTCGTTTTTTTTTTTTCCTTTTTTCATTTTATGGCACTATTGATGTCGACAACTACCCCAAAATCTGAGCAGAGAGGGAGGCTAATAAACTGTAATAGGGGTAGGTAACCCTTCAGTTTCAATAACCGACTCTTTTTCAGTTCAGATCCCGTTACACATACTCATAGGTCATAAAAACAGGTAGGGCAATATATATATACATAGGATCTCAACTTGATCTTCAGAGGCTGTAATTGATACATAGAATATTAACATTCTTAACTATAATAAAATACATTTAAGTATTTCTGGCAGAAAAATTCCACAAGAGAATGTGTATGTCTCTCCTAAATATTTTCTGTTATCAATTGTTGGACTCCTAAATTACAGAGCTGAATGACTAGCATCCTCGCTTCATATTTTGTAGATCACAGTTTCATTTTGAACGCCTTTACTGTGCTTCCTGTTGTTTACTTACTATAATTTTCTAACACAAAATTACTCCCTTTTACGTCATAAAGACAGGAAAATTCGGAACTTATTTCAGGTAATCCCTCCTTCCAAGATCAGTGATACAGCCCTTTGCTCACTTGACATATCCCCGCTGAAAGCGCGTAGTGGTTAGAGCGTTGGACTCACCTCCATGTTGTCCCGGGTCCGATTCCAGGCCGGTGCTTTCTAATTCTCGGCACCCACCCGGCGTCGTGAGGCAAACTGGGGATTCATATAAATAAAAGACGCGATGGCCACTAGGTAGAAAACTCCTGGTACGCCTATTAGAGATGGGACGATGAAGTGCGCTGACCACGTATTCGCCGTTATGGTGGACATAGTTCAGTCGATTGCTAACAGGTGGTGTTGGAGCTACTCAGGCCTACAAAAAGGGCTGCTACTCCAAATGGTTTATCCCCCCCCCCTCTAAAAAGCATCTGTTATTAAATTTTCTCAAGGGTCATGGTAGAGCGATAACTTCTGGTGCGAGGGATCCCTGGTTCGATTCCAAACTGTAAGATTGTGATGAACAAATCGTTTTCTTGTGGTACTCCCATTTCGTCCCAAATGCTCCCAACTCGCCAATCTTTCATAATCATTCATCTTCAATGATTGCGGGTCAGCAGTGTCATTTCAGGTTTTGCTTTGTGGAGGAGGGGGACACTAGATATCAGTAGATTTTCAGGTTTTTCATTGTTATATTATTATCTTAAGGATTAAAATGTATACAAATGTCAAAGTCAGGGGGAGCGATTCCTCCCTTCCCCCGTGGAGTCCGAAATGACATCCCAATCACGGATATATCGTTATTTCTACGGAGCATTATTTCTTTTATGTTAAAATGATTTTAGTAGTTGACCAGGAACCGTCGCCGTGGTCCTGTAATCCAGATCCTATCTTTGTTGGAGCCATAGTTTGGTGGGAAAGATACTGAGAGGGTTGATCTTGTATGATGCTTTGTAAGCCTGCCAATTGCACCAGTTCCAAGCTCTTTCGTTCAGAGCCAAGGTTAATAGTAAGCACCGTCCTTCATAACTCCGTTATTGAATAAAATCTTTAAAAAAATATTCTAGTATTCGTTGAGTGGATTTTGAGTTTAACATCCCCTTCAGCATCCAGGCCATATGAGACGGAACTTACTGATTAACGTGGAATCCGAACCACATGAGCTCCAGCCGGGAATCGAAGCCGGGTCTTCCACGCCAAAGGCGAGTACACTAACCACTTACCCACGAAGGAGCTCTATTTTAGTGTTCGATGTTTGAACAATGATTAAAGTAATTATTGGTTTATTCAGACATTATGACCAACGGTCGGATCATTGTTAGTGGCTCGTCTCATTCTCCTAAACTTTGTAAGAGTCTCGTCTGGTCTCTCGAAGACCTCTTTCTTGTCTCGTCTCGATTCTCGGAAAGCTTTACTTGTCTCTTCTCGTGTTCCAAATTCATATACAATATTTATGTCCTGATCTTTTTTTCTTAATTTCATCTAGAAGTTATCAGAATTCTTCCGCGTCACAAGAGGTCCACTAAAGGTGTGATATAACAACACTCAAACCATATTTATTGTTGGAGCATATTGTGTTATGACTTGCGTATCTTGAAATGTTGATAAATTATCTTCATTGTGGTCGTGCAATCACTTTATCGATCATGGTTTTTAAATATAGTATGATTCATGTAGATGTAACACTAAGACAGTGTTTGAGATCTAATATTTGGGTGAACTAATGTTGATCATGAGGTTCTGGTAATTTTCTCATCTCGTCTCGATTTTCTCATCTCGTAGTATCAAAAACGAGACGAGAAATTTCTCGTCTCTTAGAAAACACTAATTATTAGTTTCTAAGATCAAACAAAGCGTGATGATAACGAAATTTAAAAACAAGGGCGAATGGTAAATGTTTCTCCCCTATTTTCCCGGAATATCTCACATGTAGAATGCTTTCTCTGACAAAATTTCCAGACTAAGATATTGAACTCTCCCAAATCTGTGTTCCAAGCTTCCAACGATGAGATTACTATAACTGTTTTATAAATTACATTCGGGACCACAGTGACTCACTAGTAGAGCGTTCATCTCTGCTGTATGGGGTCCTTGGTTCGATCCCAGCTCGCGCCAAGTGAGCTTTATGGGAGACAAACACCGTGTGCGTGGGCTTTCTCGGGGTTCTTCCGTTTCCTCCCACATTCATCCTTCCACCATTTCATCACTGTCTCTTCTAGCCTAGCCGGCATAATCGAGAGACGTAAAACTTAAAGATTTAATTTAATTTTACTTTGTTGTAGTACATTCATTTGGTACGAATAATTAATTGATTACTTGATGCACCTTAGTGTTTCACTGCAATGTATTTTAATGCATATTTCTTAAATTGATATATTTTATGTGTCGTTTGAATTAAAAATACAATTAACGATGCATTTTTCATTCGATTTTAATAACTATGAGAAATAATTTAACATAAAATTTATTTATTATCATTCTAATGCATGTCTCCATCTCTCTTTTCTTTCCTGCTGAAATTTTGTTTCTTATTTTTAGACAGAAGCTCGACTACATCCCTTTTGTACTTGTCGACTTTTGTATATAAACGTTTCTTTACTTTGAGCTCTCCGCGCACGTGTGTGTGTCTTCAGCTAAGGCGATTGTTTTGATTGGTTTTTTCCCGTTTTGAGGGACCCCGAATTCAATTTCCATAAGGTTCTTTGTATTAAGGAGTTCAAAGGCTAAAAGCATCCCTAAAAGAGTTTGCCTTGCATCTTCCAAAAGCAAACGAAGTGTAGAGAAAGGAATGAAGGGGGAGGGGGAAGCAATGACTTTCTACCAAGAAATGAGGAAGACTAAAAAGGGGGGAAAGAGGAAAGATGTTACTTTCTACGGCTTCCAGATGAAAGAAAAGTTGCTACTTGCAGGAGTTCCCGCCCAGAACGAAAGAAAAAAAAAAACGATCTAAGACTCTATGGCCTAAGTAAAAAGAGAGAAAACTTGGGAGAACTTATTTGATTTCAGTGTTGCCCTCTCTATGGTAGGCAAAAATAACCAAATATCAATTGAATAACGTTTCTTTGTAGTGTTTCAAGATTTTTTAGTGTTCAAATATAATCAGATGTCAAGCTATGAAGTTATTTTCATAAAAAAATTACATATTTTGATCTATAAAGTCAAATAAAATAATGTATAGGCCTACCTTTCAAGATAGTTCATGCGCTGTCCGTCCACACCTACTAATTTAAAAATGAAATCTTTTGAGTTTAAAGTCCCACGATTATGCCCTATAGGCTAAGGGAGACGATGATTAAGGCAAGTAAATGATTATGGGAGAATTGGTGGAATGAGAAAGTGGGAGGAAACGGGAGTACCCCGTCCACCAAAAACTCACTTGGCCGGGGATCAAACCAGGGGCCCAAAGCACCAGAAGTAAGCGCTCTGCCACTAAGCCACCGTGAACCCTTATTCATTTAAAAAGTTTTAACAAGTAATGGTTCTTCAAAGTACTGTAGTGCCATAAAATTTAACTTTAGGAACCATGTATTGGCAGTGATTGATTTCAAGGGGTGACCCGGAGGAATACCCCAGAGCAGCGAAATTTTCGTCGGTACAAATCTACAGTGCTTAATAAAGGTACCAGGATTTTCGCAGTGCTACTTTTACCCACCGTGTATTGAAATTATCTCCCCTCCCCTCTTTGGATGAAATCGTCTGAAATCATCGACACAGAAGCTAAACTGCACTGCATGACAGATAAATAATCATCAGATAATCATGTTCATTGCATGCTCATTGGTCAGCACATTAGATTCATTTAGTGCCATAATTTCCAACTTTTTAAACGAGAGTTGGCTACATCTTAATTCAAGTAGCTAGAGTTTCCTTGAAGACAAATATTGTGGCTACATCTTAATTCAAGTGGTTAGAGTTTCCTAGAACAAGAGTTGAAAGCATATCTTAATTCAAGTAGCTAGAGTTTTCTAGCAGACAAAAGTTGACTCTACATCTTAATTCAAGTTGCTAGAGTTTCCTTGAAGACAAGCGTTGAGGCTACGTCTTAAATCAAGTAGCTAGAGTTTCCTAGAGACAAGAGTTGAGGCTACATCTTAATTCAAGTTGCTAGAGTTTCCTAGAAGACAAGAGTTGAGAGTATATCTTAATTCAAGTAGCTAGAGTTTCCTAGAAGACAAGAGTTGAGGGCACATATTAATTCAAGCAGCAAGAGTCTCCTAATAGACAAGAGATGAGGCTACATCTTAATTCAAGTAGCTAGAGTTTCCTAGAAGACAAAAGTTGAGTCTACATCTTAATTCAAGTAGCTAGAGTTTTCTTGAAGACAAGAATTGAGGCTACATTTTAATTCAAGTGGTTAGACTTTCCTAAAAGATAAGAGATGAGGCTACATCTTAATTCAAGTAACTAGAGTTTCCAAGAAGACAAAAGTTGAAGCTACATGAGACACACTTTTCTTACGTACAATATGAAGGTAAGTTAATACTTGACTTTTGATATAGAGAAAACACTAAATTAATGCCATTCGTGCAGGGGATGGAAATGCTGAGTGGATAACTGTGGAAGGAAGCCTGTTACCGCTAAGGAAATGGAACCAAGCGGCGGAGAGGGCAAAATCCAATTTCCGTAACTCGGAGCATTGGGACAGAAATTTCTCTTCGGTCACCTTTCCTTATGGCCTCCCATTTGGTTCCAAGACATGAACTCCCCAACAGAAGACACACGGGGGTATCTCTACAGTAATGCTACTGGAAGACTTTGATGTTACTGGGAGGAAGAAGAGCAGGGGGAGAATGCGTGACACACGCAAACTGCATGCGTAATGCATGGTTGATTTCACGATGCTTTTGTATGTTCTTACATCTCCTCTTCCCCTGCCTTAGGTTTACCAAAAAAATACATGGAGTTTCTAGTATCAAAAAAAGAACCAAGAAGCCAGAGGGCGTAAGGATTTCAGAGAGACATATGTTCTTCATTGCCCAATGGGAAAAGAGGCATACCTTGTTTCAGAATGTAAAATGGAAGAACATCAGCAGACTTCAATTTCGTCACTAAATAGATTGTCCACAGACAAAAAAAAAAAAAAAAAAAAAAAGCCTTGTCTCTTTTTAAAATTTTGCATGATGAGGTATGCTCAAAGAAACTGTCAAAATTTTTATGGAATTTCAGTCAATGTAATTACTGATTACGGCTTAATTTAGCGGTGGAATAGTTGATGAGGAGTCTCTAGGACAGTGGCGGATCCAGCCCGGGGGCGAGGGTCCTTGTCCCCCAATTTTTAAGTGACAAAATAATTGAAACTATTATTTATAATTTTTGAAAGTTTATAGTAAACTCATGACAAAATTACCATAGTCTGCGTTCTGCCTGTCCCCCTAGTTTTCACCTTCTAGATCCGCTACTGATCTAGGAGACCCGGGTTGGATTCTTAGTGAGTGTGAAATTTATTTCTGTAAAATTACTTGTTCTCACTTTTTTAAATAAAGAAAATACTAAATCTACGTTCGTAAAACAAATTGATTACACAGAAAAAAAAGTCTTAGAAGAACGTAACAATTAAACTTATATCCATTGTTAGCTGCCAGTGATCCAGATCCTTCCAGCATCTGTAAATTAGACATCTGGAGAAAACAGAGATGATGGATACTGATTACGTCATCATTTGTATGTGCCTAAGTCAAAGTAAAAACAATTCAGTATATTTATACCACACATTGAGCTACTTTACTTGTTTCTTCAAGGAACAAAAAAAGCGTCCAACACAGTGGCGGACCTAGAAGGTAAAAATTGAGGGGTGCCAGCCAGAACCCATACTATGATAGGTATATCATGAGTTAACTATAAACTTAAAATATATACGTGTATATATAATAGTTTAAATTATTTTTGGCACTCAAAAAAAAAAAAAAAACTGGGGGCTAGGCCCCCGGCCCTGAACTATATCCGCCACTGGTCCAATACTCTTATTATCGGTTACTGGTTACTGTTAATCCGAATAATTCCATTCTGATCACTTAGCGCTTGTCCTTCTGTTTACAGACGAAAATTACTGGTAATATTCCTCATAAATCAAGTCTGCAATTTATAACGCAAGTATGTAAATAATGAATATTTCCATTTCATATCATCTAATGTTGCAATATGTATCAGATGTATGTAGACCTGATATAACGTAATATACATTTTATATGTATATTACAAACTAGCTCGTGTTGTGACAAGACATGTTAAAATTATTCGAAATTGTCTCATTCTTTGAATATGTCAACTCAAATAAGTAATCGAAAGATGTTCTGAAACTCATTTTGTACATAAATTGTTATATTTAGACAAAATCTGTCTTGTCGTGTCTGTATGTTCTGCCTTAACGTAGATCCTACCTTTTTTCTTTTTTTTTTTTTTATCTAATCGGAATGGAACCAGGAAGCCTCCTAATTCAACTTAGTGAAGATAACCAAACATAATCCTAGTCTCACCTAACAAAATCTAACTAAACAAATTCTAACTAAGTTTACCTAACCAAATGTAGTGTAATCTAACATGACAGAGTGTAATCTACCCTAGCCTCATCTAACCGAATGTAATCAAACCTAGCCTCACGTAGTCAAAAGTAATAACCTTACCAAACCTAGTCTCACGTAGTCAGGCGTAATAACCTTACCAAACTTATTCAAACGCAATTTAACATAGCCTTACGTAACCAAATATAATCACTATAGTCTTACCAAACACCAAATGAAACGTAATGTAATTTAGTCTAGCCTCACCAAGTCTGAGGAAATGTAATATGATCAACCTAATCAGATCTAACCAAACGGAATCTAAGCTAACGTAATCTAACCTAACGTCATGTAAGCAAACGTGATTGAACCTAGCCCTGACCTAACCAAAAGTAATAGGCTGTACCTAGCCCTTACCAAATCAAACCTATCCAAATACAATTTAACCTAGCCTTAACCTTCCAAACGTAATCTAAACTAGTATGACATAACCAAACACAAATAACCTACCGTTATCTAACCAAACATATTCTAAACTAGCCTCACATAACCATACGGAATCTAATCTAGATGGAGTCGATAAGCCAGTGGAGCAGGGATAAAGTGATCTATTTTTTTTTCTTTTTAGTTCAAAAGGGTACACTTAAAATAGGAAGTATATAACTGGTATAATTGAATAGATTGAGAATTATAGGATTAGAAGAATGACATAAAAAATAATGATTTAATTAGATATATATATATATTGGCTTGCAGACAGTCATTTACACATTAGAACAGTTGAATCATTAACATAGCTATTGAAAAGGCACGTTCTTAGAAAATCTTTTGAATTCTAGCAGCTGTAATTGTGACCTAATTTCTTCCGAATATCGTTGGGAGAAGATGATTTGCTGTGGAATGCGTTGAAGGTCGACAATTAACGAAAGGAAAACAAGATAAATGAGTAAACAAAAGAGAGAGAGAGAAAAAGAAACTCTGAAATGAATCAAGCGGGTCATAATTTTTGCTGAAATATTTTTGCAAAGATTCTGACTCTTAAAATGTGCCATTTTGTACCGCCGCTAATACACACATACACATATGCAAGTGTAATTTACGAGTCCATTGGTTGCTAGAAGCGCCTGCTTCCGTCGGCGTCTATTTTTATGTTCGCCACATCATCGACTGTCGGAGGTGGGGGGAGGGGGGATGAATGTAGTGGGGAGAGACGCATCTCTGTTGCTTGACGTCGCAAAGTAGAAGAATGTAATAAGTCTTTTCCTGCAGAAGGAAACAATTATACAACTTTTTTGGGGGTAGTTTTTTTCAACTGAAAAAATCTTTCTTTCACGTAAGTGTTCCAAATGTTATCATCAGTCGATGTTTTCTGTAGACAAAACGTGTGTTACCTAATCAGAGTGTTTCTTTGTATTAGTAATCGGCCTATAGTTAAATTTTCTATCTTTACACACTATAGGTTCTATCATATAATCCGCAAAACAATTTTGTTGAAATCTTAGTTTCCTAATATTAGTTCGAAATGTTTTTTTGTATAAATAGTTAACACATAACTTCATTTGTGTGTATGCGTGAATAAAACTAATTTTACTAACAGCATACAGTGCGTGTATTATTTTTCCTTCCCGGAAAGTTAGTGAATTATAGTGTCATGGGGTTAGATTCCCGAGATAATTTAGTGGCCATCACTTTTTTTTTTTTTTTTAATTTTATTTTGTGTGCGTGCGATCAACCACGTTTTGGTACATGCCATTCATATCCGAGGATATCCAAAATTGCATACTCGGTGCTCGGACTAAATCCGAGTACCAGCCGTAGTAATTAAACGCAACTTCTATGGTAGATAGCAAACTCAACCCTCAAACAAGTTCTAAGTGGGAAATAGAGAGAGCAAACAGTGAGCTCAAGTTCAAGGTAGCCAGTGTGTCATTTAGGATTCCCAACCGTCCGGTATTTTACCAGACTGTTCGTTTTTTGACCTTGTCCGGTATCCGGTACCACAAAACCGGACGTTAAATGTCCGGTATTTTTCCTTTTACTAGTCCTATTCTCTGTTCTATTCAGATTATTTTGGAGTGACGAAAGAAATTGTTTGTCAAAGAACATGGTTAAAGCAGAGCTTATAATTCGCTTTGATATCGACCTGTCGTGCACGGAATTTGCTGAAGAGTTGAAGGCAGGAAGATCTACTGGACTTATCAAAACTGCTAAAGGTCAACAAAAGTGTATTTTCAAGAGCGCAGCTAGGACTGTTTCATCCTCAGCTACATCTTCCAATTAAATAATGCATTCAGATCCAGTAAAAGTATGTAAGCATTATGAGACATTACCAGACCTTGCGAAGCTGGTAAGACTTACTTTTCAAGTATATTTTGTGCATGCCATAATTATATTGTCAATTATATTTGCTTTTCTGTTTTAAATATGGTATATTATTAATGATAACATACAAAAATTACATGTGCCGACTCAACCAAAACTGGAATAAGTAAGTTTTATAAATCCTTCAGAAGTCAGTAAAGTTATTAAATTTGAACTCCGAATCGCTCAATTTTATGTGAAGTAACCACTTTCGGATTGTTTACATTTTTGACGAGCGATGATTTCATTATCTTAAGAGCATACGTACTCCAGGATGGTGTCCTTCTTTCCATTCGTTAAAATTGACAATCCTAGTGTCATTGTGGGTAGTGTGTTTGAGCCCCGTCTGTAATAACACCATTTGTTTTCACCTATCTCGCTAAAATCATAGATCCGTATCTCAGGGCCCGCGATGGCTCTGTGGTAGAGCGTTCATCTCTGGTGCTTGGGGTCCCGGGTTCGATCCCAGCCCCCGCCAAGTGAACTTTGTGGTGGACAAACACCGTGTGCGTGGGTTTTCTCCGGGTTCTCCCGTTTCCTTCCACTTTCTTCATTCCACCATTTCATTCATTACTCATCACCACCGTCTGCTTTAGCCTAACCGGCATAAACGTGGAACGTAAAACTCAAAGATTTCATTTCATTTTATATATTTACCACAATGACAAGGATTCACTGTCAAATATATTGACATTCTATTGCTGTTAAATTACAACCAATTGTAACGGAAAAACATCGCATTGATATTTACAAATAACCTACTTTTCATGGTAATATAATACTAGTATAGGTTATTCTTCACATACAATTGTAGATACATAGGTTTCCTGGTTTCTGTAATTGTCCACGAGACGAGAGGTACTTTTTCAAATTTGAGACGAGACGGTAAATTTCTCAAGTCTCGTGAACAACGATAGATCACTCAAATCTTAAATCTCAGATACTGTTTCAGTACTACATGATTCATAATATAAAAAAACTATAAATTGACAAAGTGATTGTACGAACACAATGAAGAATATTTATCAACGTTTAAAGTTACACAAGTCATTACACAATTAATCCAATAATAAAGTTGATTTGAGTATTGTTATCTCACACCCTTCGTGGACCTCTTGTGACGCGAAAGAATTATGATAACTTCTAGACGAAAATAAGAAACAATTCAAGGCATAAATTTACAAAAGGAGACGAGACGATACTTTTATAAATTTAAGAGAGACGAGACGAGACAATCTTTATTTCTCGTCACATGAGCAACTCTACTGGTTTCCTACATTAAGGGTTTTCACTACAGCGAAATTAAACTACCGCTAGTTTTTGTTTTTCCTGTAAATCTTCAAAACAAATAAAAATATTCGAAAAGCAGAAACGTAGGGAACTAGACAATACGATTTTCTATGGGATACCTTTACCATAATTCACCTAACTGCTTTTGATATGCCGCTATTTACAGAACCCGCAAAAAAACACTAAATCTATCTACAGTTCCAAATCGAAAGCAAATAGATGAGTTGCGATAACGGTATCACATGCAGAATCGTATTGTCAAAGTTCACTACGAATATTTTTATTTGATTTGAAGATATTACAGAAAAGCTCTAAAATTTGCGGTAGTTTAATTTTGATGTAGTGAAGACCCTTAATGTGTACTAACCATTAGTGAATACCTTTGTTGAATTGTAAAATTGTATTCGAAATTCTACTGCTGCTAGTGGGTAACTGCGTTGAATTTCAGAGTAAAGTTTATTGACAAATTTAACTTAGTTGAATGGTAAAATACCTTGATTCGAAAAATGTCTCTGCATACCAAGATAATGGTTGAAATTTGGAGCATATAGCGCTAAAATTTTTGCCTAGAGCTTAGCTTTCAAAATCCTACAAAATCCGTTCCATTAGCCTAATATGGATTTTCTTGTGTCTTCTTACGTATGATCTTTGGTTCAACTCCCGGGACGTATTTAATTATTTTTTCTCACTATTTCATTTCATTTCATTTTCAACTCATAAATTCCCAAGTAACGTTCGTTCAAAGAATCATGAATTATCCTGGTTGCATACAATATGTTAAAGAAAACTATAGTAGAGTCGCTGTATGAACCGTCTTATAGTGATTTAGCACTACAGTCTAAAAAGTAGAAGTTTGCACTCTTATCGTTAACTTCTTATAACTGCATGTCTTTAAAAAGGCCCAGATGTTAAAGAAAACTATAGTAGAGTCGCTGTATGAACCGTCTTCCAATGATTTGGCACTACAGTCTAAAAAGTATAAGTTTGCGCTCTTATCGTTAACTGCTTATAACTGTATGTCTTTAAAAAGGCCCAGATGTTAAAGAAAACAATAGTAGAATCGCTGTATGAACCGTCTTCCAATGATTTAGCACTACAGTCTAAAGTAGAAGTTTGCGCTCTTATCGTTAACTGCTTATGACTGCATGTCTTGGATGTTAGGGTAATTATAGTCATGTAGCTAGTATGAACCGTCCTCTAATCACGTAGCACTGCCTTCTAAAACAGAAGACGGAGTTAACGGTACACCTGCTCCCTTGGTTCGCCTGTATTTCTCAGCAGCTACACAAGTTGTGAGTTATTCCTTTACTAAGTAACGGAGCTTTTCGTTAAATTTAACATTTCTTTAGAGTGCTTAGGCTAAACTCAGTGAAATGGTGTTAAAAAGACTCCATTTATATCTAGGATATTTCATTGACGAGATACAGCTTCTTTTATTAGTTTGATTCTTGCCTGCAGTGTTTCTTTCATTCTAACACAGGTAACAACATCATAGGGTACAGCACGTCAAAGAATTTGGTTCTTTTTTTTGGTAAACCGATTCTTATAAAGCCTCTACCATGATCGTAATAACTTGAATGGTTTGTTCGGAAATAAAGACTCCATAATTGAATTAGAAAAAAATGAGTTAGTGTAGCATTTAACATTTCATCCCTTACACTACGATGTTTCTTTATAGACAGTTTAGAACATTTCAGTTTGTATGTGTTGAAGTCGTTGAAGTATGGAAAATCAAATCTTTCAGTTTTACGTCCCACGATTATACCGGCTAGGCTAAAGGAGACGGTGATTATGAGAAATGAATGGAAAATGAAATGAAATGAAATCTTTGAGTTTTACGTCCCACGGTTATGCCGATTAGGCTAAAGGAGACGGTGATAATGAGAGATGACTGAAATGGTGGAATGAAGAAAGTGGGAGGAAACGGGAGAACCCCGAGAAAACCCACGAGCGCGGTGTTTGTCCACCACAAAGTTCACTTGGCGGGGGCTGGGATCGAACCCGGGACCCCAAGCACCAGAGGTGAACGCTCTACCACTGAGCCACCGCGCCCCCGAGAAATGAATGGAGTGGTGTAATGAATAAAAAGGGAGGAAAGGGGTAGCCCCTGAGAAAACCCACGCACACGGTGTTTGTCCACCTCAAAGTCCATTTGGCACTAGCTGGGATCGAACCAGTGACCCCAAGCACCAGAGGTGAACGCTCTACTACTGAACAACCGTAGCACCTTCTTAAAAGTGTGCATGTAAGCAGTGGTGTACGCAAGGGAGGTTTGGGTCTTTAACACTCCTTGAGCAAGATATTATGCCAAATTAAACATTTATCATTTTTAGATAAGGATAAAAAAAATTACATAAAATCGTGAGCAAGAATAAAATGCCGCGAACACCATTGGACATTACCCCATAGAACTTTCGCCATCCCAAATGACCCTACTAGCAGAGACAACTTGCAAACCGCTTGCTGTAAGCTTGCATTGCAAGTCAGCCAAGCTTGCATCCAGCTTGATTGGAAAGCGTACAAATATGCCGCAAGTTGGATTCTAATAACGAAGTTACATGGGAGCAACCATGCATTCAGCGTACCATTCAAGCTTGATGCAAGCGTTTTACGCTGCCGGCAAGCCAATAGCCGATGAATGGCCAGTGTTGCGATGACGCTCTGTGAAAGTTCTAAAACATCGCATGCAAGTACAACAAAAGGCAGATTTGTGAAAGTACGCGTTGAAAGTGCAAGCCTAGAGAGCCAGAATCCAAGTACGCGCCAATTGGCCGAAAGCTTTCTTGCTACTTGGGGAATGATGTTTATACAATTACTTCTTTAAAAAAAAAATAGCGTGCACAGTCTTATATACAAATTTCATTCATTCTGCAGAATATTTACAGAGTTTCGTAAATTTATTGAACAAGCAGTTTCCTACTGTATTCAAATATTGACAAATGTTAGTAGTTAAAGCATTTTATTGTTTCTCTTTGTTAAATCAGTAAAAATAAAATATTTTTAGGTTGTGAAATGAGCAGAATGAGCTTCTTTTTTTAAAAAAGAAAAAAGAAAGGCAAAAAATTACTACAATGTTCGTATACTTTGATTTTCTTTTGTCGAAAAGATAATAAATATCAATCGAGTTATTTGTGTAATATGCTATATACGTAATTTCTTTTACAATGTGCTAGTAATAATTTCTTTAGTAGTAGGAGTGTGAAGAAATAAAAAGAAAGAGAGAGAGGAAAAAGAAAGTTTTACTATTATGAACTGGAAGTGAGTCAATGAAGGAGATATGATAAAAGACGAAATGTAAAGGCTTTTGAACGACCAATTACACGTTAATGGCCGTTTGGTTGGAGGCAAACGTAGAGTAAAAGAGAGGGGTTGTAAATTCATTCATAAGTTTCTTTTTTTTTTTTTTATTCTGTTTGGTTGTAAGATTTTTTATTGTTTTTTAACAGTAAAGTGATTGTAAATTTACAATGAATAACCGTTATTTGATATTACCCGAGTACTAATAGAATTGTTGTAGTTTTTTATTATTAATATTGGTAGTAGTAGTAGTAGTAGTACATGTTATGCCCCCGCCTCACTTCGGGATATCCCATCCAAGACTTACGAGTTGAGTTGTTTGAAAATCGTGGCAGCAGGAGACGAATGCCTCTAAAAATGGGTTGTAACGCAAATGTTACTGCTTTGCTAACGTGGATATAATCAGTGTTTATGGTGCCATCTCGCAGTAATAAATCGCTTAACAGTGATGAGACTTCTTCGTCTCGTCTCTAGGCCCCGTCATGAATGAAGTAACAGTCAGGAGAAGATGTTCTTTCCTGAAGATGGGTTTACAAGACGCCTCTCTCTCTCTCTGCAAAGCAGTAGCACGCGCGCAAAGAACGTGTGTGTTAAAGAGAGAGCACGTCCTCTCTCTCACACGCACACAACACATATACCAAAACAGAGAATTACAGTAACAAACGAAAAAAAAATTAACACATAACACACATCTAATATAAATAAAATAAAGAGTTTGTCTGTCTGTCTGTGCGCGGCTTAAGGACCAGACGAGTGAACCGAGAGTTACCAAATTTGGGTCACTGGTACCTTGGTCCAGGCCCCAGACCAAGACAAAGGGTTTTTCTCAAAATTCGAACCAGGGGGTGTCAGATGGGAGTGTTTACCAGGACATGTAAAAGTAGTAGAAAGTGACCAATATTAGTGTCAAATTTATACACTGAGAAAAAAATTGTATGTGGCGTACGTAAAATAGTATCTTACATTTGTAATCCTGTAGGTTTTGGACTTAACGCACAGCAGACGTATAACTGAAAACGCATGTTTTATCATATTTTCCGTATAAGTGTTCCATCTATACGTACTTCCCGTATGGAACAATATAGGCGGTCATGATCTCACATACAAATGGCTGACGAAGGTAACACACATATATGTACGTAATATAAGCAAGACTGTTGGATATTACACGTCCTGTAACATCTAAAGGCAGTGCCTATGTAGCATACGGATAACGTATGCCCCGTACTGATTTCTGTAGTAAGAAAGAGGATTCCGTATATTTGTACAACATACTGCTGTCCGGAGAACGGATTTTTCTCAGTGTAGTTTTCGCGATCGCTGAGATCAATAGTGAAATTCCGATCGCATTAACTTGCAAATTCACCCTATTCAGCTGCGAGCTGAGGGTCACCGGGAGATACCAAGACATGTAAAAATAATCCAAAATAATAGAAATGCCTATTAGTGTCAAACGTATAGTTTTCACTGTAGCTGGGATCAATGGTGACATTTCCATTAGAGATAACTTTCAAATTCAACTATCATTGTATACAGTGCGGGGTCACCTGTGGGAGCGGGTTACCAAAATAATCCAAAATGACCGATATTAGTATCAAGCCCATAGTTTTCGCTGTCGCTGAGATGAATGGTGATACTCCTATAAGCGTTGACTTCGAAACCAGGGGGTATCGGGGGCGTTTACTGGGACATGTAAAAGTAGTAGAAAATGACCGATATTTTTTCTTTCGTTGTTTAGTTTGTTTACATAGATATTTTATCTTACTCATGCGAAGAATGGATATTTCAGCTAGTCTTTCAATAAGAATCGATTTTTTTTTTTTTGTGCCTTAAATTATGATTTTTGTCTTTCTTTTCATAAACACCACCTTCTCTTATAATCTAACGCTATCTGGCCTATATCGTGCCTTCAGTTTGATACTCTACTTTAAAATTATGCTTTCGTTTCCTTTTTATCGTGATTTTTCTCCAATTATTTCTTTTCTACCTTTTCGCGTGTGTGTGTGTGTGATTCAGGTAACAACATAATGAGAATAATCTCTCTTTATGTCTCCTACGGTTGGCGTGTGTCATAAATCTTACCACATTCTTCTTGTGTCCATTAACGACCCGTCTCTTAAGTTAATACTGTGCGTTTTGTATGTGAATATATATATATATGATGGGGGAGGGGAGGGGAATGAAACGTTTCGTGAGTTTTCTTTTATGATCACTTTTATGGGCTTTCCTTTATAGTGAATGTGTGTGTTTAATTGTGAATTTGACTAGAATATATACTTACTTACACACATATAGAACTACATACACATACAGATGAACGTATCTCTCTAGAAACGCAATTCTTCACCGACTATTAGCAAATAATAGGTTGTCATTAAGTTTAACTAATTTTGACAAGTGATTGAGAATGAATTATTGTTTTCTGAGTAGATTGTTAGTGTAGTGTAGTGGTGCTGTGCCCAATTGTTTATTTTCATAGAAATCAAGGCAAATAAGATATGTTTTTTTTTTTTTTTTTTTTTTTTAAAATCTAAGCAGTATGCAGGCATCAAATATATTATAATTTACCGAATATGTAGCGCATCCGTTGTCAATGTTCGAGGTCCTGGGTGTGATCTTCGATAAAACCAAATATAATAGTGATTCACCTTAAATGGTAAAAATTAATTAAAATTAAATTTCTTATTTTATATCCCTCGGTTACTAGGGATGCGCACGAGTCGAGTCGAGACACAATTTTTCTGAGAAAATTCGAGTCGAGCCACAGCTCTTCCAATAGAAAAATATACGTTTTTCGAGTCGAGACATAACTTTTACAGCACATTTTCCAGACGAGACAGCCTCAAATCTTGTCTCGTGCGCATCCCTATCGGTTACAGTGGCGGATGTAGCCCAAGGCCAGGGAGACCTAGGGTACCCACTTTTATTTTTAAGTGACAAAAATAATTGAATTTATTATTTATATATAAGGGACACCGTAGCCCAGTGGTTAGAGCGTTAAAATCCTGTTCGCGTGATCCTGGGTTCGATTCCCGGCCGATGCTTCCCAATTTTCAGAGTCCATTCAGAGTCGTGAGGTAAACTGGGGAGTTACGTGAATAAAAGACGTGACGACCACTAGGTCCTGATACGCTTCTTACGGACAGAGCGTCACAGCTCACTGAACACATGCTCGCCGCTAGACTGGACGTAGTTCAGCCCGTCGCTAGCAGATGGCGCTGGAGCAGACTTAGGCTCACAAATCAGCTGTTACGCCAAATTGTTTGGCTTGGTTATTATTTATATATTTTTGAAATTTTATAGTAAGCATTGGCTTTTATTCCTTATTCGATTTTTTTTTTTTTTTTTGAAACATTACATACAGTTTCAGTTGCAGAATATCTGTTATGCAATCGGTAAAACAACACTTAAAGATGCATAAGGTCAACATTCAATCTAACTACATGCATAGGCAGAAAGTTAAGTTGGAAACTTTTGCAGGACCCATGAAAAATTATAAACAAATGATAAACCTATCTCCTCCCCCCGGTTTTTACCTTATAGATCCACCACTGCATGGTTATTCCCTAGAAGCTAACGGGGACGGATGGTTACTAATACTAAATGATTATTACCATTATAGGTCAGTATAAGCTGTAGTCAGAACACTAAGAGGTTGGGTCGAGATAATTTTGGGGCGGAGCTAACATGAGTTCACTTTACATTCTTTACTTTCTTCACTACTCATTTTTTGTATAGGCCCCTATGTGTAACGCCCTTTTCAGCACTAAAGCTATCTAAGACGTGAACCGGACCTAAAGCTTAACGTGCAATTTGAACCCGATGTACCCCCTCCCCTTTGAAATTGAATCAGTTTCCCGCATCATAAATGCGTAGACTAGCCATATTGCCAAAAAGAAACTCTATTAATATATCTAAATAACTGAAAGTTTAAAGAAGAAGGGTTGCAGGTAGTCAGTAGGGGGCCGGTTCCTCCTAACTACCCCTATCTACGGTTCTGGCTCAGTGGTACAGATCCCCTCCACTTGTACTAAGTGTTCCTGATTTGACCGTAGTTCATGTGATTTTGTGATGAGCAACACCCTCTTGTGGGTTTTTCCGTGATTGTCCTGTTTATTCCAAACCATCTTCATTCTACGAATCCTTGCGTCATCAATCATTTGTAAAGGCATCCAAGTTGGTGTTTATTTCGCCACACTTATCCATTATCAAATAACATTAGCCTCAGCAAGACGTAAGCAATCATTGTTTTTTCGTATCTGGGCTTTCCCGTTGTATCTTCAGGCAAACTCACCGTCTATCATAGTATAAGATGAACTTTTTGTATAAAATTAATTATGCATTTGCGTATTACATTTGCCAATCAGGTCTGGAAAATCCAGGTGGGCAGTGGATTCGATGACGTGTTCGATTCAATTATTTGGTTGTTTAGTATTTATATTGAATGTCACCAATGAGGCTATTCACATTACTGTGCAAAACATAAAGGCAATATACGAGGAGTTATCAGAAAGTAAAGTTACAAAACCTGTAGCGAAATGTGTATATATTATTTCATACAATCAATACAGCCAACTGGTAGTACATACTGTACATTAGGTTACTTTTTGACATAGTCTGCATATAGGTTAAGACACTTGTCGCATCGTGGGGTGAATTTGAAGATTCCCTCCTGGTAAAAATTCTGTCCTTCCGTGTTCAGCCACGTTGTCACGAAGTGTTTCACCTCCTCGTCTGAAGCTTTTAGGTGCTTGCGGGAACAGGTGAAAGTCGCTAGGAGCAAGGTCTGCGCTGTAGGGAGGGAGGGTTGCCGATGATCCCAGTGAAACTGTTTCAATAGCGTAGTGGTCTTCAGGGCTGTGTGCGGGCGCGCATTCTCGTGAAAGAAGATGACGCCCTCGCTGAGAAGTCCTGGCCGTTTCCTCCTGATTGCTTCGCGCAATCGTATCAAGGTCTCACAATATCTTTGAATTTCAGCCGCGGTTACATGTTTCGCCTACAGAAATAGAATAACTGAGTGGACTTCTTCGCGAGACGAGTTTTTCATTTGTGTTTACCTATAACTAGCGCTGTAGTTGACGGGTGGCTAAAACTCTGCACAGTTGCCAACTCCATGTATTAAAATTACCGCACACACCTTATTCCTCTATAACAGGCGAAACTCCAGAAATATCGGCCTTGTAATTTTCGTTTCTGATCCTGCCTCGTATTGTGTAGTCGATGAAAATGAATGCATGCCCGGTAGCATATTGCCAGAAGTCTCCCACAGGAGTACAGGGAACAAAATGTTGCATAGTACTACGTCAGCATGACTGCAGCACTGAATTGGTCTCCTTCTCCAACAGGAAGTAGTTTAATAAAAAGGGACGAAACACTGAGCCTCAGTCAGAAAGTGTTAAGATGCATTTTGGTGATATTATCACAACATGGCATAAAGGCAACAATTGGGTTACTTCACACGAGAAAGACTCGTCGAAAAACTGGGAGAAGGACAAGGTGTAACGAGTGTGACCCAGGAGCCTAATATTACCTTCAAAATAGTTTCATATGTGTGAAGAGCATTGTGAATCACAGGCAATGCTGTGTGAAGGAGAGGTTGTGATCGATCATGGTCACCTAGGGCAAAGGCAAGAGACAAGAAGGTACCGACATCAAAGAGCAGGCGCAATTGCCAACGTATCTAAGTGGACTGCTAAGTCTCCCAATCTCATGCTCTACAATGGCATGTCGACTGAATAGGGGTGATCTCTCTACCAAACGGCTATTACGTTGAATTTAGTTGACACTCACACATCGGTGGCATTTCCCTTGGATTTCAATGAGATGTGTCTGTCACAGTAGAAACTTTAAGAATAATGGAAATATCCTCATAATTTCCCTCGGATTTCAATGGGATATGACTGTCACAGTAGGAACTTTAAGAATAATGGAAATATCCAAGAATTTCCCTTGGATTTCAATAGGATGGGTCTATCGCAGTAGAAACTTTAAGAATAATGGAAATATTTACATGATTTCCCTCGAATTTCAATGGGATATGACTGTCACAGTAGGAACTTTTAGAATAATGGAAATATCCACATGATTTCTCTCGGATTTCAATGGGATGTGTATGTCACAGTAGAAGCTTTAAGAATAATGGAAATATCCAAGAATTTCCCTCGAATTTCAATGGGATGTGTCTTCCTCAATAGAAACTTTAAGGATAATGGAAATACCCACGGGATTTCTTTTGGATTTTAATAGAATGTGTAAGTCACAGTAGAAACTTTTAGAATAATGGAAATATCCACGTGATTTCTCTCGGATTTCAATGGGATGTGTGTGTCACAGTAGAAGCTTTAAGAATAATGGAAATATTCAAGAATTTCCCTCGGATTTCAATGGGATGTGTCTGCCTCAATAGAAACTTTAAGAATAATAGAATATCCACGGGATTTCGCTCGGATTTCAATGCGATATGTCTCCTACAGTAGAAATTTTAAGAATAATGATAATATCAGCTGGATTTCTTTTGGATTTGAATGAGATGTGTCTGTCATTTAACAATATTTTGATGTTCAAAAGTCGTCTTGTGATTATCCCCGGCTTGTTAGTTATAATGTTATTTTCATATATTTTCCCTTTCACTTGATATTCTTACACTAATGAACTAAATTGTTACGTGTAAGATAAGATTAAGTGCTTTAATTTCGACATTGAAATTTATAAGTTAATAATTAAAATAAACAAATAATAATTTCTTTATCTGCTTTCTTTTCAGGATGGTTTTGAAGATGAGTTTCTTGTAATGCATCAAAGTGTTCGGCGTGGACAGAAACATTCACTTCAAGCTCTCTAACAGGTAAATATCTAATTAGCTAGTAATGCTTAACATAGAAAGTACTAATTATTATAAAGGTTATCGGTTAATGTAAAAAAATATTGATAATTATAAAAATTTGACTATAATTCGATAGTCATACAAGTCAAAATAACTATTTATTTATTTAACAATCACCAGATACAGCTCAGAGGCCATTTTATACTGGTTATGTAACAACAAAAGCAATGGAAAGGATTTGGGAAGGTATCGGCCAGGGCCTATTTAGTAGGTATCATCCCGTCATTTGCCTAGTAGGACTGAGGAAAGCCCTGCAAAACCCCGATCAGAATGATCCGTAGCAGGAATCGAATCCACAACCTCCCGAATGCCAAGCCAACGCTCTATCACGTGAGCTAGTTTGCTAATATATACTTCCGAATATTTTGAGAGATTTTTTTTTTGAAGAAATACTTTTCAAACCAATTCGAATTTTTCGAAACTTGGCGCCTTTAGCATAATCTACCTACAAGCATGTTTTAGGGATACGCACGTGTCGAGTCGAGACAGAATTTTCCTGAGAAAATTCGAGTCGAGACACAGCTCTTCCGATAGAAAAATATACGTTTTTCGAGCCGAGACATCACTTTTACAGCACATTTTCGAGACGAGACAGCCTCAAATCTTGTCTCGTGCGCATCTCTAGCACGTTTGAAATATAGAGCTATATATCATAGTCATAAGTCACTTTTTTAATCATTTGCAGTTTGTCATACATTTTGGACCAGAAAAACACTATCTATTGAAATGAAATCTTTGAGTTTAACGTCCCACGGTTATGCCTGTTAGGCTAAGGGAAACGTATGACTAAGGTAAATGGTGGTAGAATTGGCGAAATGGAGGAAACGGGAGTAAGTCGAGAAAACACAATGGGCACGATGTTGTCCACCACAAGCTTACCTGGCCGAGGATTAAACCAGAGACCCCACGCACCAGAAGTAAGCACTCTACCACTGAGCCACCCTGCCCTCTAACACTATCTTTTATCTGGCATTATGGGCGTATATCTGGATGTAATAAGGAATATGCCTTTAACCACGTTTCATAACATTTTCGTTTTAAGGCATTATAATGACATATTTTATGGTTCATTTTGACTTACCTGAAAAGTGTTTTTGACTTACCCTTTATGGCCTGTGTATCAAAGATACCTATAATACTTTTTGTTTATTATTTTTTAGAATTCTGTATTAATAATAGAGAATAAACACGATTAAATATTACACAAATATGTACAACTGATCGTAAAAATAATAATAAAAAATAGCGATGATAAAATCGTGACAGGTTCTTGTATTACAATATTTACAGCCAGAATGTCTTTTCTAAAATGTGTTTAAGTTTATCCTTCCTAAAGACCGAGGGAATCGAATAGTGTGAAACGTTTTGAATTTTTAAAGGTCTTTTACTTCTCTGAAAAATTTAGCATGATATGCCTTCTGTATAGCACAGATAACCCCGATGAAGAACGTCTGTTCGGGCATCATATACAGAAATGAAATCTTTAAGTATTATGTCTCACGGTTATGTCGGCTAGGCTAAAGAAGACGGTGATGATGAGAAATGAGTGAAATGGTGGAATGAAGAAAAAGGGAGGAAACGGGAGAACATAGAGAAAACTCACGCACATGGTATTTGTGCATCACAAAACTCACTTAGCGGCAGCTGGGATAGAACCAAGGGTCCCAAGCACCAGATGAGAACGCTCTACCACTGAACCACCGTGGCCCTTAGCAAGGGCGCCGATTTCACTGTAAATTTGGAGGGGGCCCACTTAGATGCAGAAGGCATATATATGAGGATTTTAAAGACAAATTGCATTCAAATTATGCCAAATATTATAAATTCATAAATACAATGCGGGGGCCCATATGAGCTTTGGGCTGGCTGGGCCCCCTCGGTTCCCCCAGGATCGGAGACCATGCCCCTAGCTATATACAGAGTTTAAATAGTTCAAGAGGTCGTATACGAAAGCTGTTTTCGATATATCAATGTACACGTGTGTATTTTCATTTCCGTTCAGAACTTAAGTTACTTTGAATGCTTAATAACAAGTTAATCATATGCTAATTAATTGAACAAAAAAAATGTCTGCTCCCTCCCGTATTCTTCCCCTCTCAATGTAGATTCAGAAAAAGATAATCGGAACTAGAAGTTATCTCCTATCTGCATCCAACCTTGTTTTTGAGGTCGTCCTTCTGAACACTGCACAACTTGTGAAAAAGTTCTTAATGAATATGCAACAACTGAATTTACTTTTTTTCCCTTGTTTTTGGAGTAGGGTATACGTTATATAATTTTCGAGGAAGGTACGGGATTTCAGATACTTATTTTTCACTCTGCATTTCCACATGTGAATTTTTTATAAAATCAATAGCCAATAATGGAATCTGAACAGTACATGGCAACTGAAATACAAAGGAAACAAAGAAGAAGAAGAAGAACTGCCGATAATTATTGAACACTACCTTGAACACTAATCGGCAACAAGAGATTATCTGAAACTTTAATTACTTTGCTGTCAAGTTCAAGGAATTCCTTTCCTTTTCCCCCTTCTTTTTATAAAGTTTTGACGCCAGATGTCAGGTACGTCAGCCCACTTTTGTATCCAGGAAGTGCAGTTGTATCTTATACTTACGAAATAAAAACTTCTTTTTCCTCCGTGTCTTCATGTTGTACAAAGGTTAGTGCAAAATCACCTGTAATTATAGGTCTTGAACTAAAGATACCCAGCAAGAGGTAAAAAAAAAAAAAAAAAGAAAACAAGAAAAAAGAGATAATAAAAGAAACGTTGGGCAACTCGACCTTCGCTTGTTCTTTTTCAAGATGGCGTCGTAACTGAATTTCATTTCGTATTCTTTTCTTTCTTAAGGAAACCTATTAAATCATAACCTATTAAATCATCAAATAACTAGAGTCAAGTACTGTGCTTCTATAACCTGAATTTCCTCTCAAAATAAATAAATATAAATGAAAATAATTAGAAACAACCTAAGTTTAGTTATTAACTTAAATGATTAAATCATTACCCAAGACTCAGTAGAATACCATCTACTTCCAATAGTTGTGAGCAGCAGATGCTTTTTGAGCTGTTGGGGTGCCTATCTCCCTTGCTCTATGAAACAGATTTTTTGGATCAAAAGATGCAATATATTTCAATCAAGAATTTTCTTGAGGCCTTATATCTGGAGAACTACATACTGTGTAGCCAAACCTAAACTATCACTTAACTCAGTATGACGTGCTTATTCCGTAGAAAATACGAAAAATGGATTTAGGGGCCGTTCAAAAATTTTGTGGCCCCTGATCCAAAAACTAATTATTGGCCAAGTACGCAATCTTTTGTCCTTTTTTGGGGGGGGGGATCATTCCTAAAATTCTTGGCCAAAATGGCAATCTTTTGATCCATTTTTTTGATCATTCCTAAAATTTTTGTTAAAATCCACTTCTGTCATATCTGTTACCCAAAGTAAAACTATTCAGCTTAATCTGACCTCATCCCCCACCCTGGCCTTTCTTTAAATATACAGGATGGTCCAAAAGTAGATCTACACCCCTGCATTGATCAAGTATAGCATTCTAGCTTATAGGTTTATTTGCTTCGGCTGTTCTTAGCTTAAGATATAAGTAAAAAGCACATTAAGAACAAACAATAAAGAAACCAAGTCTGCCTGATGGATAACAATAAGAAATTATATAAAAAGCAATGAGTTGATCAGTACGGGAGTGTATACCTACTTTTGGGCCACCCTGTATATATCTATATCTATCTATCTATATCTATATATATCTATATCTATCTATCTATCTATATCTATCTATATATATATAGCATTTAGCTACTTTTTATGTTTGTACAGTGCCTCAGGGGTGCATGCACCATGTGCAGTTGGGGGATCCGTGGTTTGATATCAGGCCATTTGAGTTAGTGGTATAGAACACGTTATGTGTAGATTTTATCTTAGTTCGTCGATTTCCTCCTACATTTTCATACTAACAATACTTTCATTAATTATTATTTTTTTTTAGCCTATAAGGCATGACGTTGGGTGTTGCACTAAAAGTATCATTTAAAATATTTAATTTTTTTTTCGACTACTTTAAAGTTTTAATGATGCATAACTTTCATCACGATCAGCGCTTGTGTGTACCCTGTTTTTAAGCAGATCCAAAAACACTATCGCAGAGTAGAAGACGCTTGACCTTCTACTAAACATTATTACTATTTTCTCAAATTTGTCAAGTTACAGTAATATAATCTACTAGATTTTATTGTAAATTTTCGGGAAAGCAAATAAATAAATAAATAGAGCACGTAGTTTTCTTTAAAGTTATAAATAAATATGCATACTTTCATTTCCCAAATTTTTAAAGTCTCTAATTTTTTTAAAAAATAATTTTTTTTAAAACTTTTAGAATCTATTAAAATTTTCAAATTTTAAACCTTTAAGCAACGTTTGAAACTTTCATATTTTTACGACTATCAAGAACTTCCAGTTTCCAAATTTTGAAACCTTCGAGTAACTTTTGAAACTACTAAATATGGTTTTATCAACTTTTTAAAATTGTTTAACTTTTAATCATTTAAAATAAAAATACCTTTTCAATCTTTCTTTTCTTTAAAAAAAATCAAATTTTCAAACTTATTAAAATTCTCAAACTTTTCTTACTTTTTAATTAATTTTTAAAATTTTCAATTTCTGTAAAACTTCGAAACTCTTGAAAATTGGAACTTCCAAAACGTAGAGATATTAACATTTTGCTAAGTTTTTTTTTAAATATATTAACATTATAAGAAATCTTGCCCGTGCTATTATTTCTGACTTTTTTGTTTCACCAATAATGTACAATCAGCGACAAAAGTTCCTTGAGTTTGATGAAATTAATTTCGTAAATAACTTAAGAATAGAAGGACAATTTGAGTACAATTTTCAGTAAATTAAAATTAATTTAATTTTCTGTACATTCCACATATATATACAATTGTGGTACGTTTCAGCCATACCACCTTATTCCCAAAATAAATTTTACCAAAGATAAAGAACTTTTGTCGCTGAGTGTACAATCAATCAAACACGAACTATAAGCAATGATACATTTGATTCCCGTCAGGAGCTCATGTGGTTTGGATCCCACGTTCAGCTGTAGGTCCTCGTTTCATATAGTCCTGCTGCTGAAAGGGACACTATACTCAACTCTAACTAGTGGCTCAGTGGTAGAGCGTTCACCTCTTGTGTGTGGGGTCCTTGGTTCGATCCTAGCTCGTGCCAAGTGAGTTTTGTGGTGGACAAACATCGTGTGCGTGGGTTTTCTCAAAAGTAATCCATTTTCCGTCTACTTTCTACCATTTCATTCAATTCTTATCATCACCGTCTCCTTTAGCCTAGCCGGCATAATAGTGGGACGTAGAGCTTAAGAATTTCATTTCATTTTTCAAATCTAACTAACCAAATGATACATAATGATACGATATAAGCATAATGATCTGGTAATAATAATAATAATAATAATAATAATAATAATAATAATAATAATAATAATAATAATAATAATAATAATAATAATAATAATAATAATAATAATACATTATAGCAACATCTACTTTGTTATATTTTTTTAAACAAAAGGAAGCAATCCATGAGTATACATGTGATTAATTTTTAAAAACTAAAATTTCACTATTTTAGTAACAAATAATAGTTACTAACACTCATTGAATTTCACCTACAAACCTACAAACACCTCTAAAATAAAAAATAAATAGATTTCCTTACTTGAAAAAGTTCCTTTTCGAAAGTAACATAAGTTCCTATTGAGTGTCTATGGCAATAGATCTTCTGGTCCCGGTTATCTTGTTTGAAATAGCGCAAAATGGTGTAGCAAAAGAATGTAAAATCGAGAGATTTGTTGCTCCATATTCCTTTCGTTGCCGATTGGCGATTTTGGTTGCTGCTAAGAGGAACCGAGTGTTGACGCCTGGAAGAATGTCCCCAGCAAAAGATACTTCGGAGAGCATATAGGGGGAAAGAGGGCCGTAGAACGAAGGCAGAATTTGGGGTTTTTAATATTGTTTGTTTTTCAAAAGTGTATTTCTGGAAAGTAGAAGAAGATTCCCAGAAAGGGGTAGAATGTTTCTTATGGGGAAAACATAACGGGAAGAAGTTACATCTGGTGTAAGCGTTCTATATCTTGTTAACGATTTGGCGTTTGATACTACAAGAACTTAAAAAGGGCCTTATATCGGAGAAGTATTAATTCGTGTGATCAAGTATATACCTACGTAATAAAGCTATAGTTACTTAGTTCTTAAATTTGTGGTATCTTTAACCTATATTCTCAATTAGTGCCCATGGGAGATACAAGACAATATTCGCAACGATACCGTACTCTATCAATAGTAAGGGATGTACTTTCCGAGACGAGACAATGCTTCACGACACATTTTAGACACGAGGCAGCCTCAATTCTGATCTCGTAGACAACTCTAGTATACCTACACATAAGTGGAGACATAGCTCTTCCAATAGAAACATACATTTTTCGAGACGAGACATTACTTACGAGACATTTTAGAGACGAGACAGACTCAATGCTAAGAAAGCAGACAAGTGGATGTCGTGTTACGAAATTTAGTCAGTATGCAGTGATGATTTTAGATTTTATCCAATGGAAACTTCAATATAAGGGAGAAGATGACAAATACTGTAAAAATACTGATAATTCACAATAGGTCAATTTTTTAAGTTTAGAAAAAGATTAGTTTTCTCGATTTTGTCGAAAACTACGCATGAGAATTCACCTTCACCCATAATATTTTGTTCAGTTCAATTAGATTTATTGGTTGTCAAATTTTTCATTTTTGGATATTTTCTCTGTTTATAAGCTAATACGGTTGATTGTTGAATTATTGAACGTTATTTTAATATCAAACTCATTCTCAGTATTATTCTCATTGTATTTTAGCGATTATTTTAATTGCAAACTCATTCTCAGTAGTATTCCTCATTGAGCGATTGTTTTAATTGCAAACTCATTCTGAGTATTATACTCCATTGTATTTTAGCGATTATTTTAATTGCAAAATCATTCTCAGTATTATTCTCCATTGTATTTGAGCTAACAGTTGATTGTTGAATTATTGAACATTATTTTAATTGCAAACTCATTCTCAGTATTATACTCCATTGTATTTTAGCAATTATTTTAGTTGCAAAATCATTCTCAGTATTATTCTCCATTCTATTTTAGCGATTATTGTAATTGTAAACTCATTCTCAGTATTATTCTCCGTTGTATTTTAGCCTACTCGCCTTTGGGAGACTCGGGTTCTATTCCAGGGGGATTCTAATGTGGTTTGGATCCCACTTCAAGCTCTAGGTCCATGTCTTATATAGCCTCGCTGCTGAAGAGGAAAGCTAAACTCAAAATCAAATCAAATCAAATTCAATTGTATTTTAACAGTGTTGGTCTGGCATCACATATGGCAGTTAATTGAAGTTATTTTACTGGAAAATATCTGAGTGCACACGTGAATTCATCAAACACAAGTACTCATAATTGTTGTTTTCACTCTACCGCACGTACCATCTACTATGTAGAACGGGACACACAAACACACACATCTGTTATTTTATACTCGTAATGGGGAGTATTTTATACTCGAATAAAACGTGTGGCACGCTCCGCAATCGTGACTACTTCAAGAGCAACAAAGATTAGAATTCTGTAACGTCTTAAGCCACCGCTCAGGAGACTAATCCATGTAACATGCTATGATATCTCTTTTTACTGTCTTTCATATATGTAAGAGAAAGTTATGGGCTATGTATTAATATTTCTTCAGTTTCTGTACGCATTAATATGTTTCCACTAATATTTTTTGAGTTATATATATTAATATTTTTCCATTAATATTTCTGGAATTATATAAAGCTATTAATAGTTTTCTATTATTATTACATGAGTTATATTATTAACTTTTCATTAATATTTCTTGAGTTTTATGTGTATTAACATCCCCTTAACATCTTTCCAGATTTAAAAAACACATATATATGGCCTATTAATGAATCTCCAATTATCTATATTAATTTATTTTTATTACATTAATATATACAGTAGTAGGCCTAATATTTTGCCAGAAAAAGACCAGCTCCTTGCAAGGATTTCGCCCTCTATCAGGGATGGGGTTTTAGGACATGTTCGGTGTTTAGATATTGTAGTTGTTCAGTTTTCTAGTTTTATTAGTATCCTGTATATAGGGATGCGCACGAGACGAGTTGAGACAGAATTTTCCTGACATAATTCGAGTCGAGATACAGCTCTTCCAATAGGGAAGAATACATTTTTTCGAGTCGAGACATCACTTTTACAGCACTTTTCGAGACGAGACAGCCTCAAATCTTGTCTCGTGTGCATCTCTAACTGTATATGTTTATACATTATAATTTTTCAAATTAAAATGTATTGTTTTCCGTAGCTAGTCAGGAATCAGCATATTTTCTAAAAGTTAGTTAGGTTTTAACAAGTTTTTTGTGCAAAACCAAAATAATATTTACAAATTTCTCTAAATATTTGATTGAGAGCCAGAGTGAGCCATTTGTACTTTTATGAGAATCTAGAAATGAATAGAAGTAATTCAGTTAATATGTTCTTTTCTTAAATACATTGGATGACCTACCAAAAAATTCTATTTGTATTGTAGATTGAACCTAGGAGTCAGCACAAGAAACGGAAACATGTAAAAACTCGAAATGAATTTAAATAAAATCTTTAAGTTTTACGTCCCACGCTTATGCCTGGTTGGGTAAAGGAGACAATGAATGAAATGGTAGAATGAAGAAAGTGGGAGGAAACGGGAGAACCTCTTAAAAATACACGCAGTTTGGAAGTTTTCTGGTTTCAGTACTTAATTCAAATAGTTTGGACGTTTTCCGTTTTCAATACTGAATCCCAATAGTTTGGAAGTTTCCAGTTCCATTACTGAATCCCAATAGTTTGGAAGTTTCAACTAGTTTCGGAATGAGAAATGAATCTTTATTTTTTTCATAACTACTGGGATTCAGTATAAATTTTCCTAGAAAAGTTTTTTTTTTTAACTATATATTCATGAGGTACTGCTTGCACGAAACTTTCCTATTAACAGACTTGTAAGAACAAAAACACAAAGAAACGGGGGAGGAGCCATTACTCACGGGGAGGCAAGTAGAGAACATAAATCATCTACAGACAGCATTCTATCATGTTTTTCATCCATTGTGGTTTTCTTTAAACGACCTTCAGCTGCCCTCGGTTCAAACCTTGACAAGTTACCACACTTCTGTTACGACATCCAAGAACACTTAGTAATAGCATGCAAATAAAAAAAAAAAGCTTGCAGGAAGATTTTTGTTTTTAATACTACTACTACTACTGCTAATAGTAATGCTGCTACTGATGTACTATTATTACTAATATTAAACTAACAACAACAATAATAAATATAATAATAATTATAATTATAGTTTAATTTATAGCATTACAATAGAGTTGCTAACAAACATAAAAACTTAGTACAAATAAAACAAGTTAAAATATTGTAGTAAGAAATAGCATATTACTCTAATAATAAATTTACTAATGAATGTTATATATATATATATATATATATATATATATATATATATATATATATATATATATATATATATATAATGTTTATTTATCACAATTGATTATATTCAAGAAGACTTAGGTGATTTAGTGCGTTGTAATTAAATGAAATATTTGAGTTTAACGTCCGACGATTAGGCTAAGAGAGACGATGATTAAGGCAACTGAATGATAGTGGAAAAATTGGTGGAATGTGGAAGTGGGAGAATTGGGAGTACCTGCAGAAGACCCACGTACACGATGTTGTCCACCACAAACTTACTTGAGCGGGGATCGAATCAGGGACCCCAAACACCTGAATCACCGTGCTGATCTACTGTATAATCAAGTGTGCCATAATACAATTTTATTCCGTGTAAATTTTGAGTTTAATGTTGGAAGGAGTGACTGAAGTTGATATTCACTTCACTCCGCCTATAACTAGGTGCTAGTGTTGCCTATGGGAGCATACGAGAAATAATGTTTTATAGTCCACGTCTCGATTCTCGAAAAGCTTTTAACGTCTCGACTCCTTTTGTAAATTTATGTACAGAATTTATGACTTGAATTTTCTCCTAATTGAATCTAGAAATTAGGAGAATACTTCAGCGTGATGAGATGATTACGAAAGGGTGTGGTATAACATTTAAATGATATTTATCGTTGGAGAATTTTATTTAATAACTTGTATATCTTTAGACCTCTTTAAATACTCTTTATTATGTTCGTACGATATCTTTATCAATGTAGATTACAACTAAGATTTGGGTGAAAAATAGTGTTGTACACACGAGTCGAATGTTATCACTGTTTACGAAGAATTAATTTGTACCACACTGCAATATATACAGAAACTACTTTTAGACACTGTAGGACACTGTACACATTACCGACACTCTTTGTACACCTCCAGATTACACATATTCACCCCTTTTAGATATTCTGTTCTTCAAGTATTTCTCAGATGTATTTGCAAAATGTGTCTTCACTTTGTTTTTGAACTGTTTGTCGAGAAGAAGTGTTTTACATATGTTGTACTAGATACTGTTTTCGGAGAATGAGCGTTCTTGGAAACGTGAAGTACACTTAAGAGTCTTCATCCCGGCAAAATTAAAATACCGCTAATTTTATAATAATTATGATATCTTCAAATAGATAAAAGATAATTGAAATATGGAACAAGGCCGCCCTAGACAATATTATTTTGCGTGAGGTACTGTTATCACAAGTCACATATTGGCTTTCCGTTTCCAGCTGTTTAGAAACGCGAAAATAAATGCCGATTTTCAAAATGGCTCGAAATCAAAAGCTGATAAGTGAGTCGTGATAGCGGTTTCTCATGTAAAATAATATTGTCTAGGGCGCTCTTGTTCCACATTTCGATTATCTTTTATCTATTTGAAGATATCACATAATTAATGTAAAATTAGCGGTATTCTAATTTCGCCGGGATGAAGACTCTTAAGAACACTATTTCATCAATTTTCCCAACATCTGTACTAAAAGTGTTTAAATGTGTTTTATTTTTTTACAGTGCAATTTTCACGGGAGACGGGGTTACAAGAAGTACTAGATTAGCGTTTGTTTGAATAATAATGGGATTTAGAATTTAGATTTCTGGGCTTTCGGTAGCTATGGCCATTTAGCCCGTCACGTTTGAGGGATGACGTTCCCCGGCGAGCACACTATCCGGGGAAAGGGAAAGAAGAAAAAGATTGGGGAAGGAAGGAAGCGACCTGGGATTTATAAGTTAGTTACCACCCCGGCATATACCTGGTGTGAGTGAGGATAACTGAGGGAAACCTCATTCAGAACGGCTGACCTGAAAAAGATTTTTTTACACTTTTTCGACCGAGTGCTCCCACAGGGAATCAAGCCCAGGACCGCTCGCACCGAAGGCGAGAGCGTTAGCGACTAAAGTTAGGTTATTTTGTGGGCAGACTATAATCAATTATCTCCTTTACACGAGAATTTAGTCTCATCTAAATAAAGTTACTCAATTCAGTGAGATATGTCAACTGATATATGTCTGAATTTTTAGACATTATTTTTTCTTAGTTAAATGTCGATAATTTTACATAATTGTTATTTGTTAGGAAAACTAGATATTTCCTCTCTATGTAATACCGATTGATTGATTTTTATTGTAAAATTTTTGGGATATGAGTTCTACGTTATGAATGCTATGTTCTACGTTATGAATGCTACGTTCTGCGTTATGAATGCTACGTTCTACGTTGGGATATGAGTTCTAATCCGATTTAATGAGTTCTACGTTCCTTTATATCATAAAATTATATCTTAGATTCAAAATTCCCATAATTCATGTAAGCCTTGTAATTTTTTTTTACTACTGCATAGACAATTTTAAGGAGGAAAAATCTTTAGATTAGAAAAAATATTGATAATTTTAACAAGAATATATTTAAAGAATGAATTGTGTATATACAATCTGGTAATATACCTGGAACCACTCATTCCTTTCATAGGAAGTATGTTTATTGTATTACTGAATGTATAAGATATATATATATATAAAAGCGCTATGGTCTAGAATGTATGTTGTTCATCATATGTATACAAGATAGAATTTAATAATAATTTTTCTAACACCCAAAACCTGTGAGAAGTTTTCAAGTCGGCGTCACATGTTAACATCAAAAGATTGAAACTGGCAGACGTTGAAGGGAGAGGAGAGGGGAGGGGAGGTCGTTGAAAACAGCATGCTTTGCCCCCTTCTACGTGACTCTTCTTCATGCGTGTAGGAGGAGGGAACCATCAGTATGTGTGTGTGTGTTCTCTGTGTTTATATCAAGGGTTCCAGCTTCAGCCATGCTGTATCAAAATAAACAGTGTTTCCGCTTTCGGCTCGAACAAAGGTTTTTTTGGTGTTCCATTTTTTCTTCTTGCTCCTGTACACTCCCCTCCCCCTTTTCCCTGCTGGTTTCTTGCCACAGCATAGCATACCTTTTTGCTTATTTTATTCCCGTTGTTTCTTTTTGGGAAAACCTTACAAGTGGATGTACCTCCCTAGCTTAGACACAGATAGCTGTCAGTTACAAGAGAATTCTCCACCCACTTCTTGCAAACATGGCTCTACATATCCAACAATAGGCCCTTTACATAACATTTCAACATAGTTTGAAATAAGATTCCACAATGACGCGTCTTGTATTATGAATTTCTTATATTGATAATAATAATAATACTTTATACACAAGTATACACATGTATACTTTAGACACAAGGAGTCTGTACTTTGCGGTAACTTGTGTTAAACGGAATATATGGCGTTGGATTTTTCTATATAATTGTAGTAGAATTAAACCTGAATTATACAGAATCTAGTTAACGTGAAAGTTAAAAGTAATAATGACTTTGAATAACAAAATAAATTTTTTGAGTTTATAATTCAGAATTTCAGTTTTCGTCAATTTACCTAAAAGATTTGGAACATTTGTAAAGGTATACAAATGCTTGATATTAATAAACGCAACAAGCATAACAATTTGCAATTACAATGAAACACTGACAAGTTTGCTCTACATGATTCTTTTTAGTGTGAACAATTGTAAATTTACAATAAGACGTTAGATATTCTTCATGATATCGTATTACGTAACAATTTGGTGTAACAAAGGAACGTTAATAGCAGTAACAACTGTAGAAATTACAATGAAATATTGAGAAATGTGTTCTCTAATCATTTTAAAATAGAATCAATTGTAAATTTACTATTATTTTTTCCATTGGAGGTTTAAGAGGCCCCATCATGGCGAAATTAAAATACCGCTAATTTTACAGTAATTATGTGATATATTCAACTAGGTAAGAGATAATCAAAAAGTGGAACAAGAGCTCCCTCGACAATATTATTTTACATGAAATACCGTTATCACGACTCACTTATCTCCTTTTTATTTCCAGCCATTTAGGAAATCGGCATTTATTTTCTCGTTTCTAAATGGCTGCCAACAATAAGCTACTAGGTGACTCATGATAACGGTACCTCATGCAAAATAATATTCTCTAAAGCGATCTTGTTCCACATTTTGATTATCTTTTATTTATTTGAAGAGATAATATAATTACTGTAAAATTAGCGGTATTTTAATTTCGCAGTGATACGGCCTCTTAAAAACGTGTGTAGATTTTCATATAAATGCATAGTGCAAAGGGCACATCTTAACAGAATATAAGTAGAGTTTTTTCCCTCTAATTTCTTCATTCTGTCTTTGACTGCATAGCGCTTCTATAATGGTAGGCTTTTTATCCTCAATTCTTTCACAAACCTTAAGTTTTTTTTTCTTAGCTAATGAGAGTGTTATTTAAAGGAAATAGGTATATAAAGCGAAAAGGTAGCCTAACTGTTTATAATCAGGGGTGGCAAGATAATATACTCGTTACTATTTTATTTTTACGTAAATTACACGTAATTTACTAGAATTTACGTCATGTAGAAAAAACAGTTCTTTACACATATGTAAAAAAAATATTCAAACAAAAATATTCAAAAATATTCAAAAAATATTTAGTCAAAAATAAAATACAAATTACAATTTCTTCAAACTTACTAGTTGCATCAACTGTGGTGAAGTGTAAACTTTCAGGGTTCATATTAATAACTTAGGGAAAGAACATGTGCAGCGTGTAGCTGATATTCCTTATTCCTTTACCCTCGTTGCGAATTGCAGAGCTGAAAGTGCATTGGAAACTGAAACCGACAAAACAGTCGACAGCACGTGTGAAGTGGAGTGGGTTTTACTGAGTACAGAAAGCCGACAGACGCGACAATCTTAAAGGCGCACGGATATCAAAAGCAAACATTATTGTTGAATTGTACAAACGTTACTCATTTTGCCATAGCTTTTCTTTCTTAAAACTTTTCGAGCATAGAGGATCTAAAACGTAAATTATTATATAATATTTTAAAATATACATAATTTTGCACGTAAATCGTAACGCTTATTTATTATTTATAACAAAGTCAATATGACAATTCCTAAAATTGCAAAGTTCAGTAAGAAGCCATACGAGTTCTGATGTAAGCTTTTAAAACCTGTGCCAAGCAAATCAGTAAGCAGCACGAAAAAAATATTTTTAATTTATACATTTGGTTCATTTTTTTTTAACTCACTTTACGTACTTCAGATAGTTTACCTTTCTTAAGTGTAACCACCCAATCCTGCTTATACTACAAATTATGACGTAGTAGCGTAGTTATTTTACTAGGATATACCGTAGTTAATTCGATACGTAAGTTAATATACTTCAATACGATGTCCTGTATTACATTAAATCACATCTACAACGGAGACAAAATATTTGAAACGTTGTGTTCCAAGAAAAGGAGATTTCTGTACCTACCTTTGCTGTATCTTTCATAATGTTACAGTACATTTGAGAAACGTTATCTCGTGTGAAAAATATTGAAGTTGTTTTTCTGAAATATGAATTCATACAGCACATTTGAAGTTTTAAAAATATCCTACGAAATAGTCAACCAAACAAACAATGTTGCAGTTTGGGTTGCCTATAAACCAGGAATATCTTATTAATTTAGAAATATATTGATTTCTATTCGACTTTTAGATGTAATCTATTACAACTTCTATCAAATATTGTAAGGTGTTATATTATGCATAGTTTTATTTATATAAAAATATACTATATGAATATTGTGTATAACGTGAGAGTAAATTTTAATAAAGCGGCTTAAAATAAGGGTTTACGTTTACTTGATTTAATTCTGGTTACACTTAACAATACAGTACTTTCCAAAGAAATGTGGTTAGACCAGGACTTTTAGAACAAAACTATACACAGAATAATATCCTTTGTAAAGGCCTGGAATGTGAATGGGAAATAAAAACAAGAATAGGAAGGAGCAAAGAACCCTTTAAGAAGACCAAGAGCATTATTAGTGAAGATTTGAAACGTAAACGGAAGATAAAAGCAAGGATAGGGATGATAAAATTATCATGTAGGAAAAATAAATCATTAATAATAAGCATCTGACTTGTGAACAGGGAATAAAAGCAAGGGTAGTAATGGCAGACAGAGTCTTTAAGAAGAAGAAAGGGATAATTAAAAGTTGCTGACAGAAAAGCAATACAGGATATAGAAAGATTAAGAGAAGCTGGTTAGAGCATTCTTTATGAAGGAGGAACTGTGCTAGTAGGGATGCAATATGAAAATATGGTGGAAGATAAATGAGGGAGAGAGAGAATAGGACAATTCATATCTCAAAAGTAGGAGATTAACGTAAGATTGTAATTTTTTGACAAATGAATTGGGCAATGAGAGAATCATTATGGCAAGAATCGTGAATCATACGGTACCTCACAGAAAGACTAGTTTGTGCAACTTAAACAGTTAAAGACATACGAAGAAAAAAAACTAAAAAGTTATAACAAAAATTGGTAAACGTATACTGTAATCTAATGTGTTGCGTTAAGATAATTATATCTGTTTATTAATGGTTAACTTAAGAGCCGTTGTCTCATTGAATGTTTGTTTTGAAGTGCTGTATAAATCATGTTTATTGTCTTTTTCATAATCATGGAAGAAATCTTATTGTACTTTTGTGTGTGTGTTTCGTTCATCTTTTTTTTCTCTTCTTGTTTATCTCTCTTCTGCTGGTGTGGTAGGTCAGTTCTTGTGCTTTTAATGGCCACTACACATGATCTTTAATTGCTCCTAAAAATTCCACTTCTTTTATATATAACGGGTGTAGATACAGCTTGCGGGATTTTTAAGTTGCCAGTCTCTAGTCGATATATTGCTCTAGAATTACTCATCATGGAAGAATACACGAGTCAAGATTATGAGCTGTTTAAGTAGCTCTAACTGTCCGACAAATAAAAGAAAGAAAGAAATCTTGATGTATTCTCTTAACCCTTCCCCCTTATCCTCTTAACGACAACGTGTTTTAAGATGGATATAAAATCAAGATTTTATTTTTACCTTCTCGTTTTTAGCTTCTGATTGAAAAGAAATTATCAAACAGCCGTTCTTTGCTGATCTTATTCAGAACCTTAAAATTACCAAGAACACTGTTTTATGGCCAAAACGGCTTTGAGTTGGGTTATATGTGGTCAGCTCCCATTCCTCTTATTTCTGGCTTTCTAGTATCGAGTTCACTACTCTTAATTTTAAGTAGCTGCCCAAGTACCTTACGAATCTCTGCCCAAAATGCTGTGCTTTTGCGAAGAATTGAACTTGAACATTCTGGATAGGTCAATAATGCTCAAGGGCTAGGTGGATGTACATTGATAAAACTGGTCACGAGTCATCGGATCAGTTACTCGCATCACATATCACTACTTCTGTCCGGTTAATTGTGGTCTGGGGCTCGCTAGACGGACCCTGTGACCCAGACAGACTCAGTGACCCAGATAGATCCTGTGACTCAAACAGACCTATTGACCAGACAAAACCAGTGACCCAGATAGACCCAGTGACTCAGACATACCCTGTAATCCAGACAGACCCAGTGACCCAAACAGATCATGTGACCCAGACAAATCCAGTACTCAGACAAACTCAGTGATCCAGACAGACACTGTGACTCAGACAGATCCTGTGACCAGACGGATCCAGTGACTGGCAGAGGCTCGATGACCCAGAAATAGCCGAAACGTCAGTTCTACATTATCGCCGCATAATCTTCTGCTGGATTATTGATATCCACTATTCAAGCTAGAGTATTCACGTGTTTGATTTCACACTTTTTAATCAAAGTATCATGTTTTGGCTATTTCTAGTTGGTGATTCTAGTATATTAGAGACTAATAAACATGAATATTTTTATTCATGTTTATTAGTCTTCCCATACTGAAAATAATGCAGTAAGTTGAAAACAGTCTATACAAAAAGATTAAACAAAACACTGTTTTTGCTAAGCGCCGTATCTTGCATTCTACACGACAAATGCACATCCTATTACATTTTGACGATACCTCCTATAAGAAAAAACATATTATTTTACTTTTCTGTGAGTCTTACGTGTTTATACTTTGACAATTCACCTTGCAGCTATCAGTGCATTGCTTTGACACACATAGACACACACAAATTGAGAGAAATTAAACAATAGGTTCAATATAAAGAGAGAGACAGACAGACAAACAGACAGGCAGAGACAGAGTGGAAGGAGTCGTTTTTGAAATATATTATATAGTCTTCATAAATATGGCCGTGTTTCCGGGTCGCATCAGGCCTATCTGGGTCATCCCTGGTCACTCCGTATAGTCCTGAGTTCGTTTTCCATTGAAGCCAGTTATTTACAGGTAAATGCTATATTTGTGCTACATAATTGCAAATATCAATTAGGTGTAACAAGTACCTAAAACTGTAGGTAGGTGAAGTACATATTTAGCACATGAATATCATATGTGCTAAGTGTCAGGTACCTAAAAAGTAGCTGGGACACCTAAATGGCACATGCCTAGCACATCTTGTGCTGTTAGGGTAATAGTTTAAATTATTTTCGTCACTGAAAATCTTGGGGGTTCCTAGACCTTCCGGCGCTTGGCTAAATCCACCACTGGAAATAGTGGGAAATGAATTTTTGAAACGGATTCAGGGTCCCGAAAATATTTTGTTTTATCTCCATCCAGATCCCTCTATTTAAACTGAAAGTAGAAGGTACGGTGGCTCAGTGCTAGACTGTTTATCTTTGGTTCCTTGAGTCTCTGGTTCGATAACCGGCCACGTAAGTTTGTGATGGACAGCATCGTGTCGTGAGTTTCCTTGGGGTACTCCCGTTTCCTCCCTCATTCTCATTCCACCGATTATCCCATCATAATTCACTTGCCTCAATCATTCGTCTCCCTTAACCTAAAGGGCATAATCGTGGAACGTTAAACTGAAATATTTTATATGATTTCATTTCATTTAAACCGGAAGTAGTAGACATATTGGATTTCCGGTTTTAGTATTGATAGCTACCTAAAAAAGACAGTAATAGATGACGAGAAGATATTTTTTGATATGATCTCAGGAACATTTCTCACCTTAAGATGGGTGCCTAACCGGAAGTCCTAGATATACCATTTCCGGTTTCCATATTGAACATTGCAAAATGCAACTCACTTGTTTGGTTTAAATTTTCTTGAGTGTTGTGAACAGTAAAAAGCAATTGAATAACAATACTTAATCAACAATAGTTTGCGAATAAAGTAAAGCTAACGTTTGCAATAAAACAATATGTTGATACTAAAATATAATAATATGAACTTAATGTGTTGTTTTACAGATGAGCTACAAAAATTAAAATGATTATTAATTATTAAAAGTACAGCTGGTAACGGGTTAATTATTAGAAGTAGAAGGTGTAACGATTATACTGTGACATCCACCTTAGAAGAATTTTTATGAAATTTTCAAGCAAGACAATATGTTAACATCAACGCCTTTTAGTCTTAACACCTCATAAATTATAAAACAAAAGAAATATTGCATGGTTACTTATAAACAGTTTACATGCTTTTTCTTACATTTTCACATCTATTTTTTTTAACTTTCTTTTAAGGGAAGAAAGTCTTATACGTTTTCTTGTAGGTTTCGATTTTGTGTGTAAAATGTATGTACGTATAGTGTAGTTAGGCCTCCTGTTCAGTTGAGGTTGGATATTATGCTTAAACGACTTTGTATTTGTGGCATATGTGAGGTTTCTTTGCTTCAGTGTCTGATGACCGTCTAATATTAATTTCTTCCAAATCTTAGAATTTTGCTTTGCTTATGGATAGTCATGTGTAAGTATGTTTTTTTTTTTTTAATTTAGTGTAACCCACAAGGGGAGACGAGACAAGAAATCTCCACGACTCATAAATTGCATAGGTCTCGTCTCGATTTTTAGAAAACAAATTTTTCTTGTTCGTTTTGTAAATTTACGTATAAAATTTTAAAATGAAATGTAATCTTTCAGTTTAACATACCGCGATTATATCCTTTAGGCTGATGGTGACGATCATAAAGGGAAGTAAATGATGATGGAAGAATTGGTGGAATGAGAAAGTGGGGGAAACGGGTGTACTCCGAGAAAACTCACATACACGATGTTGTCCACCACAAACTTCCTTCGCCGGGGATCGAACCAGGGTCCCCACGCACCAGAGGTGAGCAGTCTACCACTGAGCCACGGAATTTCCATTCAACGTCTCAAGAACGGATTTCACCATTATCCATCTATTTAAACCGAAAGTGCAAGAAATCTGTTTCTTCTTTCTTTAAGTTTATCATCTCACGATTATGCTCTGAGACTAAGAGAGATGATGATAATGAACAAAATGGTGTAATGAAGAAAGTGGGTGGAAACGGGAGAATCCCCCTCCCAAAAAATCCTTGCACACTGGTATTATCATGTACAAAGGTCTCTTGGCGGGATCTGGGATCGTTCCACGGACCACACGCACCAGAGGTAAATACTCCTCCACTGAGCAAGTCAAATCAATTGTGACGTCATAGTGGTCGAAGGGGCGGATGAGGGATTAATTCCACCTAAAAAGAAATTAAAGAAAAGACAGAGAAAAAACGTAAGCAATGTACGTAAAAACGTAGGTTACATGCGTAAATCCTGTAGTTTTTGGACTTAACGTATATAACACCCTGCAGCAAACGTATAACTGAAAACCTATGTTTCATAATATTTTACGTATAAGTGTTCTATCTATATGTACTTTTTCGTATGACTGTATATAAGCGGTCAAGATCTCACCTACAGATGGACGTATACAACATATAGCTGACGTAAATAACATATGCATACGTATGTAATATACGGAAGACTGTTACATGTTAGACATTCTGTAGCAGCATTAGGTAAAATTTAAGCAGGAAAAAGGGCAGTACCTATGTAGCATATGGATAACGTATGTCCCATACAGATTTCCGTGTAAGCTTGTAGATTCCGTATATCTGTACAATATGTCGCTGTCCAGATAACGGGGTTTCCTCAGTGAAGAAACGAATAAGAAATTATATATTTGAGATAAAGGCCTGTCTTTGGTATACAAGGTCTTTAAACACAAGGTCTCGTGTTCAATGCCCATTGAAGAATATCTAACCCTTGAAATTGTTCGCGTCACCTTATATAACCTCGTTGCTGATGTAGGACGTAAAGAATAATAAAATACAAATCAATTTATTAAAATAGCAATTTTCGATTTGCGAAGGTAGGAATAAAACAAATTAAGTCTATACAGGGTGTCTCAAAATTCCCCTGACATAAGGTAACTCTGTTATTATCAGAGTTACGACAAAATGTAACAGAAGAAACAGTTTCCAAATATGATGTTTTCAGTCTAAAGTGAAGAGTTTTTCTTAAAAAAAATCAGACGAATCGTTTGTTCTGTACACTCTTTATGCGCCAAATGTTAAGTGAAAATGCAACGTTGCAACATACCTGGAAAAACAACATAAATGAATGAAGTTATTGTTTGAAATGGAGGCTGCCCATCGACACGTTAGCGTAAAAGATAATAACATTCATTTAACATAAAGAGTATACAACCCAAACGACTAGTCCGATTTTTTAAAAAAAATCCTTCACTATAGATTGAAAACATCAAATTTGGAGACGGTTTCCTCTCTTACATTTTGTCTTAACTCTGATAATAACAGAATTGCCCTATGTCAGTGGACTTTTGGGACACCCTGTATATGCTATGAACATGACAATACGCTCTACTTTTATTTTATTTTATTTTTTCTTGTTTTTCGCAAACGCTTATTTTGTTCCTTACCTAAAAATAATTATTATTATATTTAACTTTTCATCGTATCGTTTCTGATTTCATTTGTTCTTTTTGTGTGAAAAGTGTCAAAGTCTTGGCGTTCAATCGTAAGTGAAGCATCTACGTCTTAGGTCCAAACCTTTGGTCCCTTGGAACCACTTTGCGTTCCTTTATGGCTTGTTGATTTCGTGTTTTATTGAGTTCCCGCCTCCGCCACATATCTCGGCGGCACTAAAATACAACTTTACACCAAAAACCGACAACGAGGGGTGTTGTGAGTTGGTAAAGACATCTCATCGATATATTATGGGGCTCCACTTCTCTTTAGGATGAAAACACTTTCTCTTTAAGTTTCGTAAGGTTCCCTCATGATTTTAACGCCCTTGGTTCATTGTTGCAGACGAAATTATGAGTTCTCTACTATACATTGAAGCTATGATCATTGGCAGAATCAGGGACATCCACAGGCTACATTACCAAGGGTAGCAAAAGACACAAGCGCCGTCGCGAACACACACATCAGGGCCGTACTCACAGGAGGGGAGTCCATCGTTCCCGGACCTCCTAAAACTTCTGAACTGAACATACATTTGTATAGTTTCTCAACAAAACTACAGTAAAGAAGACAAAAAATGAACAAAAATCTCATTTATTTATTAACTACACATTAATATGCCTCCTTTATATGTTATAAATTATTGATTATAATTTTACTATTTATTTCTTGAGTATAATATATACTTTTCATCTGCAAACAGACTAATTAATGAATTTCGATTCGTTACAGGCTCACCTGTGTCTTTCCCCCTGTCACACTGGCAAGCATCCAAGGTAAGGTACTGTTCATTTTTTATTTTCCTCACTATATATATATATATATATATATATCATAGTACAATAGAAAGACTTAGTTATAACATTTGGAGTTTTCAGACTTCAATAATCGTAATTACATTAGAAATTGATTCATATATATAATTTATTAATTTTTTCTTAAACTGCCCATCCATTTCTCTGAACGGTCGGACTCTCATAAGGACGAAAAAAAACATTTCGGCTTTAAAAGGCTGCATCACAGCGAAATTAAAATACCGCTAATTTTACAGTAATTATGTGATATCTTCAAATAGATAAAAGATAATCGAAATGTGGAACAAGAGCTCCCTAGACAATATTATTTTACCGTTATCACGACTCACTTATCTGCTTTCGATTTCCAGGCATTTAGAAAATCGGCATTTATTTTCGTGTTTCTAAATGCCTGCAAACGGAAAGCTACTAAGTGACTCGTGATAACGGTACCTTATGCAAGATAATATTGTCTAGGGCGATCTTGTTCCACATCTTGATTATCTTTGATCAATTTGAAGATATCACATAATTGCTGTAAAATTAGTGATATTTTAATTTCGCAGTGATAAGGCCTCTTAAATAAACATCTTGAACAATAAAAAATGTTATTAGCTGATTAATTTGTTTTCTGAATAAGAGAGCACGATATTTTAAAGAGACATGGGTGGCTAGTCTGTAAGGATAAAATGTATTGTTATATTGAAATACAAACATTGTGAAATTACATCGATTAACAGGCAATTCTGTTCTTGTGTTTCAAATTATAGCACCATAGTTACTATTGAAAAGTATAGTTATCGATATACTATTATTATTAATCATTGCAGTTGTACTATTTACAAATTAATAATATTTATTATGCTACGAATCAATTTAGTTTAACAAAGACAAATCATTAACATATTTGTCAATATATGCTACTTTTCACTTAATGTCATACGTGTTACAGAAATAAATGTAGTCTTTTACACAAATACAGTGGTATTTTGATTTACAAGGTTTCGTCCTTCGAGTGAAATATATTGCAAAGTTTTCTGCTTGTATGTGTGTAGGCAGAGCAAATTACAGTCCGGAATCGTTTTTCTACGACCGTTTTTAATTACAAGATCCACTATAAACACTATATTACAAAAATGTTACTTTAATGTAAATTCTCTAATACTGGGTAAAGAGAGGTAACCTTAGGACCCAGCAACCTAGGGCAGGATTTCCACACAGCTCCGAAGCAAGCTAGGTGACTCAGGCTAGGAGGCCCAATAGAGCTCCGAGCAAGCTAAGAGGCAGAGAGGAAACCTAGAGTTCCGAGCAAATTAGAGGCTTAAGGTTATTTATCGTCTAGTGTTCTATGCAAACTAGAGGAGGGGTGATCAGTCGCAGACTGGTGCCTCTCATTTGAAATCTTTTCGGTTACCGGTAAACGGGTTTCCAGGCGTGGCGTTGCTGTTCCAACGTCGTCACATAGCCACTGGTGTCGTTGCTGTCCTGTCGTCTACAGGCATAGTAACCCATAATAAGATGCACATGGTTGATGTTTATCAGAAGAAGCAACATGTTTGATGTTTGTAAACATAACCATCTGGAATATTACAATATTCGTAAAATACACCAATTTGCAAATTAATATTCAGGTAATGATGATAGAAATATAGCATAAGATTATAATAAAGTCATCAGACAATAAATAGTGTTCACCATCTTTTTTTTTTCCTGAGATACAGAACACCTTTTCCTATCTCACTAGTGTTCTGGTTCGTACGTCCTCAGTCAGTTCTGAAACAAATTCACTTGTGTTTTCTTATTTTCAAAGTTTTCTTACGGAAGTCACGATATCCCTTTAAAAAATTAGTTTGTAATGAATTTTACACACTTAGTCAGCTTCAATCGGCGTCGCCTAGCCTGTAACGTGTGTATCAGAAGCTTTTCTGGAACTAATAGCCGTCACGTCTTTATTCACGTGACTCCCCAGTTTGCTTCACGACGCACACAAACAAATCTGGAACCACGTGGACGTGACTCGAACGCTCTAACCACTAGACTTTTAACCTCACTACTGTAAATTAACATTTCTATATTTTTTTTTGGGGGGGGGGATAGAAATGAAGTAATGAGATATCCATAATGTTATGTAGGGATTAATTGAATCTTCATTATTTAAATAGGGATTAACGGAATTTGCAATAATTCATATTGGAATTAATGGGATCTCAATTATATTATATGGGAATTGATGGGATTTCCATTATCTAATGTGGAAATTAATCAGATCTCCGCTATTTTATATGTGAAAATTCAATTCCAGATTTTGGAGACTGGGCAAATTTCGGGAACTAATTAGCCTCGTAAGTCGAAGTACCACTGTATTACTTTAATTTGTAAATCTAGTGATATATTTATTGGTAATTTAAATATATATTTTTTAAAGTTCACATCTCAGTAAATTCTTTAACCTATCAGCAACAAAAATATGCTTTGTAGGGGTATTAAATTAATAAATTTACATGTTGTTTAGTAAATATATCACAAAGATTATAATTACATATTGATATGTTAAATTTTGTTAGCTATATTATATTTGTTCATTACATTTGCTTTCAGTTTAGTGCTTTAAATACAAGGTTTTGGGTAAATTGCAACAAACTACTGACAAATTAACTGTCATAATTTAATTGTTTAAGTACAATCCTTTATTTTTTAAAAAATTTAGTAATATCTTTTGATAAAGACGTTTATCAGAGATTTTTTGTAAAGTATGGGTAAAATATTACAGTTTACAGGGTGGTTATAAAGTATGTGGATGGATTCGAGCTACACGGTAATTGGATTACATATTCACCGCCCTCCGGATAGGGAGAAAAATGTCTGTGAAACTGTCATTATTATAACGTAACCTGAACTGATAGATTCGTCATATGGTAATTGGATATACCGGGTGTATAAAAAGTCCAAGGCATGGGCCAACTCCGTTAAGAGTGAATATACAAAAAAAAAAAAAAAAAAAAAAAAAAAAAAAAAAAAAAAAAAATGGAAAGTTGGTCTATGTTCCTAAACTTTTGATACATCCTGTACCATGCTATGGAGTGAAAATCCGAGATCTCGATCAGTCCTGGTCGACTGGCATACTTGAACAATATAAATTGATCAAAAGACCTGTCTGTTGCTGGTTTGAATTCCGCTTAACAAAGGAAATGTTTGTCTTTTCTCATTTGAAATTGCATTATCATCAATTAATTCTGATCTTTTGTAGTATAGAGGGAACAATTGTGAAATTGATCAGCCGTGGGACAGTTCTTCTGTATTCTTCATATGTTAAAGGAAAGTCAAAGAAATATGTTGTTATTGTTTGGAGAAGTGTATTGAGATAGTGATGGATATATGAAATTATGTTTTGATTAGCTCTCCATACTTTGGAATCACCCTGTATATTTGGTGACATAAATATTTAAACATACATTGATAAAGTGTTGTTTAGTGTTTTTATAATAGTTAAGTGAGAAACTTCTTGGCCACAATGCAGGAAACCCTTATTCTTCAAAATGTGTTACAAATGTTTGAAAGAAATGTAAAAACACATTGAACATCAGCCAGCTGCAAAATAATCTTTATTTTTAGAGAAATTGTAATTTATTATTCAACGAGTCATATGTTATTGTGAGACATGTACTAAGAAAGGTGAACTGTCAAAGTTTTCTTCAAATAGATTACAAGCAGGGTCGGATCCAGGATTTTCTGAGGGGGGTTACACCAATAACTACCAGTACATTTGAATTGAATTGGAAATTTTTAAATGCCTTTAGGCATCTGTGGTGTGAATGAAGAAATGCCCTGGAAATCCTAAATGTCTGTTCTCGATAAATCCTTTTCTTTCAACTTCTGGATCTCTTTGTTTTCAGCCTAAACGGAAACATGACATCAGAAATTTTCGGAAATTGATGCTTTTTCACTGCTAGCTCCTCACTTTAGGTAGTGTATATTTACAATGAAGGAAGAGAGGGTGCACAAGCACATGCACCTTTGCACCCCCCCTAAATCCGGCCACGATTACAAGTATTCGATGTAAGCACCTCGCGTAACACGGAGCACATCATGCCGATAGCCTATCTTCTGCCAAATCTTTTGTACTATGTTGCGGTCAATATCAACCATTCAACAGCTCCGCCGAATAACGTTGCAAGAGACAATTTCGGTCACATTGAGCTTTTAACAAAACAACAGTATTGTAATAGAAGTTTCAATTGATATAAAAACACAGTTTGAAACTAAAAAAGTAAATTTAAAGCCTATACTTAATCAACATATAGGCAGCGCCGTGCCTTAGATTTTTTCTGGGGGGGGGAAGCATTAATACGCGTATTTGTGTACCCTAGAAAATTTTTTTTACTAGTTCTTGGGCTTCCTCTTTCCATCTTTCTCCTACTCTTTAAGAGCCCCCGGAGCTTATGGACCCTTCCGCACGGCAAGGTCTGCGGGGCCGTTAGTTACTCCCGTTCTCTGCATGACCGTTCCCTACATGACAAATTAATTAAGAGAACAATATTGACAAATTTCAAAGCCATATGAATAAATATTATATCTAGGGCCCTTAATATATATTGAAATGGGCCCACGATTCATTTTTGTTTTTTCTACCTTTTGTGTGCTGTTTTGTTTATGTAATATAGTGAACCGTGAACCTGTTTGATGCCTCAATTATGATTTCGTGTTCGTTTCGTATATGGAGTAAGAAAATTTTGTCTTAAAATAGGCTGCCCCCACAAGTTACGGCCCTGCATATAGTTTTTATTATTATTTCCTAAACTTGGATTGTTGTCACTTGCAACGTTGTTTGGAGGAGCCATTCAATTCATTTCATGGTCCCTGCTGACACCTACCGGTAGAAAGTAGAAACTATACTTCGAAAGCCAAGCTTTCGAAGCGCATGTCTCACAATATATGTATATTAGATTTCACATAATAAATTTCTGAAATAGGGTCCATCATTTTGACTTGCCCTGTATATTCAAAGTACTATTTCAACTTATGACAAACTCTGGGAAAACTTTACAGTAGAATTCGAAACAAAATTCTGAGTTGCAAGACGAAGGATCCAACTGTAGAGATGTTCATAGACGTTCGGCTGGTACACTGCGCTGAGAAAAATCCGTTCTCCGGACAGCGGTATATTGTACAAATATACAGAATCCTTATTTTTACTACAGAAATCCGTACAGAGCATACGTTATCCATATGCTACACACACACTGCCCTTAGAAGTCACATCATGTTGTTACAGGATGTTGACATCTAACAGTCTTCAGTATATTACATACGTATACGTATATTCAGGGGGTAAAAGTGCGGGGGAACGCGGGCTGACGCCGTCCCTTCACCTCCAAAAAATATGTACGGCGTCCCCCCAGTTCTTAAGAAATTACAATGGGCAAAGATAGGGAGGGGGGACGGCGTGACGTCATACCGCTACCTACCGTCCCTCTAACTTTTCAGATCCACCTTTAGCCCTGCATACATTATATATGTCAGCTATATGTTACATACGTCCATCTGTATGTGAAATCCTGAGCACTTATGTACAGTTCTTTCGTTTGTACAGAAAGTACGTTTATTCAGAACACCTATTCAGAAGGTACGTATAAAATATACTTTTTCAGTTGTACGTTTGCTGCACGTTAAGTCCAAAAACTAAGATTTACACAAGTAACCTACGTTTTTACGTACGCCACGTACATGTTTTTCAGTGTATGAAACATTTTTTCTTCTCACACTGTCTGACTATGTGAGCGTGACAATGTTATGTTTGGATTCTAGTATCATCACTCTGTGCTCTGGCAGGCTCTCCAACAACAAATATAGTGTTTGAATTCGAGTGAAGGTTACCAAACCATATTCTCTGTGAGAACTTCACATACGCGAGTGCGTGTTCTCTCATGGTATACAGAGTGACTGTGAGAAGGAAGGAGGGAGACCAGAGCTCAAGATAAGGGAGGCAAAGATTTTTTTTCTCTTTTTGCTTCGAAAGATCAAAATAGCCCTATACTCTATGTACACAAACTCCGGAGGCCCTGCTAAACGTGGGAGTGTCGGTAGACCGCCCAGTCGAATCTGGACGAGTCGCATCCAGCCAGTGTTCTCATTAATACAACAGGAGAGCTGTAGGAAGAAAAGAAAATAAGTAAAAAAAAAAAAAAATTAAAAAAAGAAAATAAAAGAAAAAAAAATTCTTCCCGACACGCAATATTTCAAAGCCTTTGTGTACAGTAAGTTGGAAACTTGTCAAACACCAAGGCGGAGCCCTTTGCCAGCGAAGAAATACATATACGCACGCGTGTCTGTATGTGAACACATACAAACGTTACACACACACACACTAGAAAGAGCAAGGAAGAGGGGAATTTAAAAAAAATTCGAACAAACCACCATTAATAACTAATTTCAATAAATAGTAATAATAATAATAATAATAATATAAAATTGGTAATAATTGTAGATTGACACAATCACACTTTGATTGATTTATGAAACATATGGTCTAGGACTAGCACGTGTTCTGGGTTCAACTCCTGGTGGGAGAGCAGAAAAAAAAATAATGTCACAATCATTCATTTTCATTATCGTCCGTTCTCTTTAGTCTAAGATCATTAGCTTGGGACGCTAAACTAAATATATTTTTGTTCTCTTTTAGGTCATTGTATTCTATTGATGAGACTGAAACCGGTGAATATATTCCAAAGCGGAGCGGGGGGCAATAGTGGCTCAGTGATAGAGCGTTCATCTCCTGCAGGAATCCTTGGTTCGATCCCAGCTCGCACCAAGAGAACTTTGTGGTGGACAAACACCAAGTGCGTGGGTTTTCTCGGGGTTGTCCCGTTTCCTCTCACTTTCTTCATGCCAACATTTCATTCATTTCTCCTCATCACCGTCTCCTTTAGCCTAACCGGCATAACCGTGGAACGTAAAACTTAAAGATTTCATTTTCATTTTCATTTCCAAACCGGAGCGACTTAAGTGGCTAGTTATTCTTTAAAGCAGCAACTTCGAAAAATTTTCGAGAATTATTATCAATATTAGGGGCTTCATTTGGGGAGGATAGAGGGTAATTGCCCCTCTGAGTGTGAGAAACATCCTTTTTAATAAATTGTGTACTAATATGTGAGAAACGTGATACTTTTACGTCAGTGGACAACCTTACTCCTCCCCCGGCAAATTTTGAAAATACACTACTGATTAGGAGTCACCTCATAAAATCTTTAAAAAGTTGCTTTTTTTTTTTTTTTACCCCTGGAAACGTTGACAGGGACAGAAGTAACAAATCACTGCAATATTTTATTACATTGTAACAAAGATAAAATCTCAATGATTTAATACTTTTTTTTTTTTTTTTTTTTTACAAAATTATGATACATTTCATATTATTTTCTGTTTCAACATATTTAGGGGGATGGGGAGGGAACTGTGGCTCAGTGGTAGAGTGCTCACCTCTGGTGTTTGGTGTTCCTGGTTCAATCCCCGATCAAGTAAGCTTGTCCACAACATTGTCTCCGTGAGTTTTCTCAGGGTACTCGAGTTTACTCCCACATTCCCGTTCCACCAATTATTCCATCATCACTCACTTGCTTTAATCATCTGTCTCCCTTAGCCTAAAGGACATAATCGTGAGACGTTAAACTGAAATATTTCATCACGAATAATTAAGTTTACAAACAAATTTTGTGAACAGTTTTTTTTTTCGGTTCATTAATAGTATTTCAGGATATGAACGCTCTTAGGTGCTTGTACCGGAAATTCCAGTCGCCAATAAGAGTACTGATTTTGAGCATTTGCCGCAAACATCGTCTTTCAGAGCTCTGCGTATTAAAAAAAAAAAGTTCTTTTTTGCACTTTTAAGAAATATTGTTTCGCCCTCGTACTTTTTGTCTTAGTGTTACTCGTTTATCACTGGCAGAACGGCGGATCTAGAACGTAAGAACTGGGGGGAGGGGAGCCAGACCCCAGACTATGATAGGTATATGATGAGTTTACTATAAACTTTCAAAAATACATAAATAATGGTTTCAATTATTTTTGTCATTCAAAATACTGAGGGGGGCCTAGGCCCTTATGTCCTCGGACTGGATCCGCCACTGTTACTTGTACTTAAAAAGTATATTGTTATTTTCATCCTATATCTTTCTATCACACACTTAAAAAATGCAAAAAAAAAAAAAAAAAAAAAATACATATAGTTGTATGTTTCTGTACCTAGGATAGATTCAGTGGCGGATTTACGTGTAAGCTAAACAAGCTATAGCTTAGGGTCCTACTCGCTTGGAACTCCAAAAACATTAAAGAAAAAAACATTGAATGTAATTTCCAAATAAAAAAAAACAATAAGATAAAACGCACATAAAACAACGGTGTTTTCTACTGTTATGTACTAGGCCAGCGTTTCCCGACCTTTTTCAACTTGCGGCACACTACGGGTATAACTTGAATTCTCGCGGCACACTCATAAATATTATTATTTATAAATATAAAATACCGTGGTATTTTTTAAAGTGATTACTGATCTCCTCAAGAAACTTCGATCACTGGTTTTTCCCGTGGTAAATCATTATCTTATTTTTCGTTCTAATTTTAAAATAGAAGACAATTGCAATGAAATATTGTACTGAGGGTTTTAAAAATACGCTTTCTTTTTAGAAAATTGTATCCAACCTTTCACTAAGAAGAAAGATCACTAAATAACGAACAAAGAAACAAATCTCTTGTACTTTTAAAACAAATGTAGGTAATTTGTATGCATGTTTGGCATGTTTGCTATGTCGAAAGGATTAAATTATATTTTAAAATTTCAAGTTGCGAAATATCTGCAACAATAAAGAAGCAATAATGGTCATAACAATGATAACAAATACTTTTTTCAACATTAAAAATGTACAGAAAAGTAACAAGGCATGAAACTTTAAAATTGTAGATTCATAATAGAGGTTCATCGTAATGTGAAATACAATTATACATTTTCCCCATGTCTTGCAATTTGATACCTATAGAATTAACAATTTTGTTTCGATTTACTCGCGGCACACCAGCGGCCCATTCACGGCACACCAGTGTGCCGCGGCACACCGGTTGGGAAACGCTGTACTAGGCTTTAAGAAGCAAGTAATATGCTCTATTTCTCTGTCCCACTTGTAATGACGCCCCTGTAATCTAGTCACGCTTATAATGGAGCCCCCGTTTCCCAGCCCTGCTTGTAATTGATTCTTGGTTACATTTAAATATTCATTAGGCCCATACATTAGCATATAGCAGCATATATTCAAACTTTAAAAATGGCATCATTTTGTCATTGAAAAAGAAAGCTATAAAGGGCTCCTTTCAATAGCTTAGGGCCCCATCAATCCTAAATCCGGAACTTGACAGATTAATTGTATTTGCATTAATTTCAATGGGAGGGGGGGGGGAGAAATTCGGTCTACGTACAACGTTACAGATCGGGAGAAGTTTGTAACCCGTGGGTCCACTGTATATGGAAAGCGTGCTGCCATTTTCAGGCGATGAAAGTGCTGATGAAGTCACCTTAAATTCTTTCTTTCAAAAAAAAAAAAAAAAAAAAAAAAGTTAAGGTCTTAGCCTCTGTAAATACCGAACAATAAAGTTGCTTATTCTTCAAAATTTACAACATAGAACTCGATTCTCATTATGTTTTGGAAGCAGCGTAGTAGTACGTGAATTGCGGAAATTTCACATGTGAACAATTACAACATAGGATGACCCATGTTCTTTAGTTCTCTTGTTTTATTTTTCAAATTACGTAATCATTAGCCGTTGTTAAGAGAATACAGCCTTGGAGGAGAAACGTGGGACAATATATGGTAACTAACCATGAAAATGCACTGTTTTCCCTGCATAATAATTATCTGTAATACCCATCTATTATTTATTAAGTAAAGCAACTCTGTTACGTCATTACTCAATGTTCATTACACATTTACGCACTCACACGCAATATAAGCAACTGGAAGTTCTTGAAGATTACCGTAAAAATTCAAAATGCATAGAAAATGTAATAACAATAATAAGGTCATTTAATTTACTTATACTATAGTCAAGGGCGCCCATCGGGGGGAGGGGAAGGTGGGGCGCTAGTTCCCTAGAGGAAATTGTACTTCGGAATATCGAAAAACCAATATAATTTTTAGAATAGTTACATCAAAATTTGAAACTATATTTGAAATGTCGCTTATACTTGCCCTCCCCCTTGGAAACCACAACATGGGCGCCCTTGGCTACAGTCCGAGCGCGCACATAGAAATTTTTGTTGGGAGGGGTACAATACTACATAGGGATGCGCACGAGTCGAGTCGAGACAGGATTTTCCTGACAAAATTCGAGTCGAGACGCGGCTTTTCCAATAGTAAAATATACATTTTTCGAGTCGAGACATCACTTTTACAGCACATTTTCGAGACGAGACAGCCACAAATCTTGTCTCGTGCGCATCCCTAATACTACAAGCCACTACGTCAATGTAGTATTGAAGGATATTAGTCTGCACCCGAAAAGACGATAAGTACACTGAGGAAAAAAAATGTAGGGGCGTACTTAAAAAGATAGGTTACCTGCGTAATTCCTGTAGTTTTTGGACTTAACGTACAACAGACGTATAACTGAAAACGAATGTTTTATAATACTTTCTGTATAAGTGTTCCATCTATACGTACTTTCCGTATGAAACAATGTAGGCGGTCAGGATCTCACATACAAATGGACGTATATAACATATAGCTGACGAAGGTAACATAAGTATATGCATGTGATATACGGGAAACAGATGTCAGACATCCTACAACGGCAGTATGTAACATCTAAGGGCAGTGCCTATGTAGCATATGGATAACGTATTCTCCGTACTGATTTCTATAGTAAGCAAGAGGATACCTTATATTTGTACAATATACCGCTGTCCGGAGAACGGATATTTCTCTGTGTAACTGTAAAATGCTTCCATCTGTATTTTCAGAAGAAAATGATAGAACTAGATTGCTTTTATAAGAGAAAGAATATGGATGAGGTGTAAGATCGGTTTTCATGCTACATCAACCATTTCCCTGCTAAGCGAGTATAGTTTTATTGACAAAGTGTACAAATGTCTGTCGAAGTACAAAGTTTTGAAAGGATCCGGGCACGGTAGAACCCCCCCCCCCCTTGGGTAAGCTCTTTTTACTGTCTCGTTTAAAGAAATCCCGATTAACCGAATTGCTGTTGATAAGCATTTACTTAATCTTAAGCAAAAATTAGTATTATATACATTTTTTTTACAAGCCGAATTAAACCTTATAGTTTTAGTCTTAAGGTTTTAATTCAGCAATGTTCAGTTTTAAAGTTAGTTTTTGAGCAGGAGTTCTTCCGTGGCTAAGCGGTTACCGTACGCGCCTTTGACGTGGGAGACCCGGGTTCGATTCCCGGCGGGAGCTCATATGGTTCGGATTCCACGTTAATCAGTAGGTTCACGTCTCATATAGTCCCGCTGCTGAACGGGACGTTAAACCCAAAATCAACTCAACTACGTCTGTTCAGCTGAAAACATATAAAAAACCTTTGTTCCCTATTTATCCGAAATTTAGCTTAATCGGAGCACGATTGATCCTATCAAATTAGGTTAAACTTAGCTCGAGAGTTATTAGGATCATGCTAAGGTACCTTATAAAAATGTAATGTTTTTAAGATCACGCTAGAGGGCCTTATAAGAAGGTAATGTTGTTAGGATCATACTACGGGATCTTATAAGAATGTAATGTTATTTGGATCATTATAAGGGGTCTTATAAGAGTGTAATGTTATTAGGATCACGCTATGGAGCCTCATAAGAATGTAATGTTATTAGAATCACGCTAGGGGCCTCATAAGAATGTAATGTTATTGGAATCACGCTATGGAGCCTCGTAAGAATGTAATGTTATTAGAATCACGCTAGAGGGTCTTATAAGATTGTAATGTTATTAGGATCACGCTAGAGGACCCTGTAAGAATGTAATGTTATTAGGATCATACTAAGGGCCTTATAAAAATGTAATGTTATTAGAATCACGCTAGGACACCTTACAAAAAGTAATGCTATTAGGATCACGCTAGAGGGCCTTATAAGAAGGTAATGTTGTTAGGATCACGCTAGAGGGCCTTATAAGAATGTAATATTATTAGGATCATACTAGGGGGTCTTGTAAGAATGCAATGTTATTATGATCACGCTAGGGAGTCACATAAGAACGGAATGTGATTAGAATCATGCCACAGAGCTTTATAAGAATGTAATGTTATTAGGATCACGCTAGAGAATCCTGTAAGAATGTAATTTTTTATCAGGATCATACTAGGGGGCCTTATAAGAATGTAATGTTATTAGAATCACGCTAGGGAGCCTCATAAGAATGTAATGTTATTAGAATCACGCTTTTGAGCCTCATAAGAATGTAATGTTATTAGAATCACGCTTTTAAGCCTCATAAGAATGTAATGTTATTGGGATCACGCTATAGGACTTCATAAGAATGTAATGTTATTAGGAACACGCTAGAGGGCCTCATAAGAATGGAATGTTATTTGGATCATTATAAGGGGTCTTATAAGAATGTAATGTTACTAGGATCAAGTTCCGAGCTCGTTAATGGAATTAATTCGTTAAGATCTTTACATTAACGGCTAGTTTAGCAATATTGGGTATCCATATTCCATATCTCATATGTACTGAGGTTACATTTTTTAGGATAAACTGTAACGTTTTTTTCAGTTTAACTTTTTTTGGTTATATTAATAAATATTGGTGAGGTTAAACCTCACATACTTGAGGTATGAGAGGGTATATACCTCACATAGTTGGGTATTGTTGTTATTTAGATCAATTTAATCTCAAATTTCGAAAGGTAAAAGGGAAATGTGCTCCCTAGATATGACGTTCTTGACTCTGGGAGGGATCAATGGAAAGGTATATACAAACTGGGAAAAGTGGCAGAAATTTATCATGGCATTTCTAAACTTGGTAGAATAATAATACCCTTAACTATACCATTTCCCTGATACTAATACTAATTTGGTACAACCTAAAAGTGGTGCATTTTGAGTTGGCTTAAGTATTATTATATATATAACTAACAAAATAACTGTTCTTCGCGCAGAGAATAGTGAAGTTTACTAGACAAAATAAATAAAAAGAAAATAGGCTATATATGAACAGAATATACCATGGAGTCTACAACCGTTTATTACAAGTATGTCATGTGAGTTATCTAACATCCTAGGTGGTTAGTATTTGGTTTCTCGTATTCAATGGACAATTTGAAGATCAACTATCAAAGTGAAATGGCAAAGACTTAGTTCGATGCAATTGGTGTGCTCAAAAACTTACTTCAAACAGCTCGGCCGTTTTGTCGTGGAAAGATGACATACAAAGACGATTTCATTTGTATATACAGGGTGGCTCAAAAATAGGCATACACCCATGCATTGATCAAGTATGACATTCTAGCTTATAGATTTATTTGCTTCGGCTCCGCCGAGCTTAAGATATAAGTAAAAAGATATTATCATAAGAACAAATAATAAAGAAACTAAGTCCACCTGATGAATAACAATAAGAAATTATATAAAATGCAATGACTTGATCAGTATGGTACAGTATACCTTTTTTTGGATCACCCTGTACAAAGACTTTAAAGAAACTTACTCACATTATGTGCCCTAAGAAGTTTCAACACCAAAGAGCAGTTGCAGCGATTAGGGGGAAGGGATATATGGGAGTAACTGTCATCCGTCTCTTAATACTTATATATTAAGCTTTGTTAAGCAAAAGCCCTTGGAAGATCGTAGTTTTGCATCCTAATAACCTCCTCTGCCACCGAGTAGCAATTAAATCTAATCAAATAATTAGGATTGTTAACTGGATAGTTTTTAAAATTTAACGTTACTTTCGCGTGCGAAGGATATATGGAAAATGAACCTACAGATAAACGTGGAATTATATGTGTACTCCTATGGGAATCAAACCTAGACCTGGGGACACGGTGGCTTAGTGGTAGAGCGTTTACTAGGGAAAGTCCCTGGTTCGAGCCACGGACAAATAAGTTTGTGGTGGACAACATCGTGTCCGTGGGTTTCTTCGGGGTACTCCCGTTTTCTCCAACATTTCATTCCACTAAGTCTTCCAGCATCATTCACTTGCCTTAATCATTCGCATCTCCTAGTCTAAAGGGCATAATCGTAGGACGTTAATCTCAAAGATTTCATTTGATTTTTCGAACCTAAACCACTTGCATCGACGACGACAGTTGTAACCTGTAAGTTCTGGGAATCTCAAATCTGGGATTTTCATTTATCCTCTTTCTATACTACCACCTCGTCTCCTTGGCCTTCCCGAAGCTCTTTTCCACTGAAAGTTTTCCAAGCAACAGTGCTCTACACTCTCGATCTTATATTAACATTAGATCTATGCTTGTTTTGGTACAGTAGACCATAGTTCAATCCCCGATGAGAACTTATGTGATCGGATTCCATCTTTAAGAAGTAGATCAATGTCTCATATAACCTCTGAGCTGAAATAGACATTAAACCGCGAAGAAATATATCTTCGGGTACGGGAGATACAGGTTCGGTTTCCGGTGGAAGCCCATGTGATTCGAAACCTATTCTAAAGCTGTAGATACACGTCTCATATAGTATCGGTCGGACGCTAAATTCTAATCCAACCAAACTCCATGGACACACGCAGGTAATATTAAAATTTTAATTTGTTTGATTTTGCAGTTTATTAAAGAAATGTCCATGAACAGTTACATAGTTTTTCATTTGTTAAGAAATGTTAGAACATTCCACATATGTATACTACATCCCTGAGTATTAATGAATATGCTAGGGATATACTTGTCTTCCCTTTTCTTACAAATGCCAGGAGAGTGGGATACGCCTATAGCTAATTCAGGCAGTGTTTACAAGGTCCCGATATCTGAATACCCACTCAAACACGAATATTGCATAATAATAACCCTGTATCAAATATTACATAATAATATAATGCAACTGTCTTTTATTTTTTTCCATGCAAATGAATAATTCAAGACTTCTTTTGTCTTGCTTTGAGAGGAGCAAATACTTCGTTTTCTCACCCATAGATGTCCCTCCCTGTCTCTTTCTCCCCTTACACACTGACGAATAATCGAAGATGAGACGGGAAAGAAAGAAGCAATGTGATTTCCCTTCGTTGTCTTCTCACAGCGTATTGTGATTCCCAAGTTCTTCCAGCGTCTAACAGTCCCCCGGCGTCTTTCGACTTCTAATCTCGTAGTAAGATGATAGCGTGTCGTGTAAGTATGTACCTTGCTAAACCAAGACAACGAAAGCTTCAAAATCCTTTATACAAGCGTTTCTCAAACTATGATCAACGGACTACATCGACAAGTGGGCCTCGAGTTGTGACCTTTTAGTCCTCTTAGATTACTGATGGATCCACGGGGAGGGCACTGCGTGAGATTACCCCCAAAGAGTCTTTATAGGCCTATATGAAAAATATTTCAAAATTTTAATTTGATTTGATTTAAAACTGCCTATTTCAAGCCTACTTTAATTGTCCAGGAGGAGACCCGTTCCCCTCCACAAAATAACCCTTCTGAATCCGCTAGTGTCTTAGATTGAACATTAGTCCAAACCGGACACAAAAAATAAAAATAAATTCGAATGAATTGCGGTGTCATACATTAGATATACTTAAGAATCTCAAACAAGGATAGATGAATTGTGCAGTTTATTAATTTAAAAATTACACAAATTCTAATAACATAAGGGGAGCTTGGTAGCTCAGTAATAGAGCGCTTACCTGTGGTGTGTGGGTCCTTGATTTCATCCCCGGGCAACGTGTTCGTGGGTTTTCTCGGGATACTCCCGTTTCCTCCCACATTCTCATGCCTTCAATTCTATCATTATCCTTCATTTGCCTTAGCCATCGTCTCTCTTAGTCTAAAGGGCATAATCGCGGGACGTTAAACAGCAGGGTCGCACCCACGGGGGTCGAGCGGGTCAGGACTCCTAAAAACTTCCTAACTCAATATAAATTTGTTCACTTTTTCAATAACACTATACGTGTTTAACAGGGAAATGATTGATGTAGGATGAAAATTTGATTTCACACTTACTGTACTCTTTCTCTTATAAAAACGATCTAGTTCCAAGGGCGCCGATCCTGGGGGGCCGGGCCCCCAAAGCTCATGTGGGCCCCCCTGTAAGGTGACACTTATATAAAGCTCCTCAGTTACATTTATATCTAAACTAGGCTACTAAAAGCACCATAACACATTTCATATTGCATTTACTATTTTCCTTTTTATTATGGCACGTAATTACTATAATAAATACACACCTCAAAGATTATGTATGCTTGCAGCTTTTTATAAGATGGTTCCGGAATTATATTGATACTTTATTGCTATGACAACGAATCTCTATTTTTAACACAAAACAGCAACGTATATCAACAGCAAAGCAATTAAAATTTTTATATTTCTTCTTACTTTTCTTAAATAGCTTGTGTATCAATTGAAAGTACATTCTGCCCTAAGATGTTGAAATACAAGTAAAAATACACGTATTGTTATACCTGTTGTATTTATGAATATACAATATTTGGCATAATTTGAGTGCAATTTGTCTTAAAATCCTCAATCTTCGGCATCTCAATTCCCCCTCCCCCAATTTGCAGAGAATCGGCGCCCTTGTCTAGTTCTATCATTATTTTTCTAAAAATATAGGTCGAAATATTTTACAATTGAAGGGGTAGATTCCAAAAGAGCCTAAGTCAATTTTTTGTCAATTTTGAGATATTGTTTCTATTAAGTTCCTTTTCAGCATCTTCGTATATTGAACAGTGTTTCATGCCAAACCCCCATAAATCAAATTGATTGTAGGCAAAAGAAAATTGCGTTGTTTTCCAAAATATCCTTAGTCAACTGTATTCTCTGAAGTTATTTTCTGACGCATGCCTACAAACGCTTAAAAAGCTCATACTATAGATGATAATTTCACCGTTATCTTACGAAACGTAGGCAATTACAATTTTTTTTTAGCTAAAGATTACTTTTCTTTTACGGAAATAGAATGATAGAAACGCACATAAAAATATCGTCTTCTGAAAAACTTACTTTTTTGACTTAGGCTCTTTTGGAATTGAGCTCTTCAATTGCTTATCGCCTTTTCGGGTGCTGAATATTTCCCGCTTGTAGTCTTGGACACCCCAAACCTCAAAGCTTGCACCCGTCCCATCAAAAATTTCTGGGTGAACACCTGGATTGATGTATGCCCTGTTACACGTAGATCGCACAGGCCTATTGGACAGTTGTACGTAAGGAAAGATTTCCACTTCGCTTTATCTTCGTTCGATTTACGTTACGCTGCTCGCTAAACAATATTAATTTACACACGATATTGTTACCACGACTCACTTATCTGCTTTCGATTCCCAGCCATTTAGAAAATCGGCATTTATTTTCGCGTTTTTAAATGGCTGCAAACGGAAGGCTACTACGTGACTCGTGATAACGCTACCTCATGCAAAATAATATTGTTTGTCGCGCTCTTGTTCCACATTTCGATTATCTTTTATCTACTTGAAGATATCACATAATTACTACAAAATTAGCGATATTTTAATTTCGCAGTGATTAGGCCTCTTAACACCTTTCTTCAGCACCGAAGCTGTTTGAAACATGAACCTACATCTTAGCGTGGATTGCGAAGTACATGAGTCCCTACCAGGAACGAACCCGGGTCTGCAGGGTCATTAAAGGTTAGTGATCTTGTCTATCAACTGATATATAAGACAACAATAATTTCAGAAGTTTTCCCTTGGAGAGAAGAAATTTGAATAAACAAGGGGTGAAAGTATTACTGGTAACCCAGGTTGAGCACGATTGGAGTGGGATTCCATAGCTCTGGATGGTATTAGATATTTAAACAAATTGACCTAAAACGTACTTGAACACTTTTGTTCAAAAAATCTTGGCCACTTACGCATCTCTGCAAAGCTCAACATCCTTACCTTACATGGAATAAGTTAAACAGAGATGCATATTCTCTGGTTAATTGTTTTTTTTTTCAATATATTAAATTTCACATTAGAATTGTTGTTTTTAAAAGAAGAGTTAAGTAGTTATTCTTCTCTGTAAATTTAGTAAAACTTTATACAGTAGAAGTTTTGGCTATACAATTTTTAATCCCTCACCCTTTCACGTCAGCGAGCCGCCACTGTTTAAAATTTACAATATACCATTACATTTTAAGAATTCATATCAAGAAGGAAAGAATCAATTTTCTTTGCCAATACTTTTAATAGGAGAACTAAACTTCTTTGAACAAACTTGAAGCAGTTTTCTTGGAAAAAGTTCAGCCGAATTCAATAATAGATTTGTCGGCTTTCTAAACATTCCCTGTTCTACAGTTGAATGTGTTAGATCGTGAATACCAACAGACTGGATTTTATGTCAATTTGAATGAGGGAATGCTTGTTTCTGGATTGGAAACAATAAAGTAATTTTATGACTTTCGTGGAACAATGTTTCTCCCTAATCGTTAACTGTTTTGTGATTAACAGCTCCGCAGACTGTTAATGAAATTTAGATTACAAAATTTGTTATTGAGTTTGCAATCCTTTCTTTCCGAAAAAACAGCTGATGAGTTAAATAAAACTTCTTTTTTTGTTCAACAGCTGATTCAGAGAGCACATCACATCACTTGCTTTTGCTGTTGTTCTAGAGTTTCGCGTATCTGCCGCTCCACTCATGCTGGCGCTAGTGGTATTCTTCCACTTGTATGAGAAGTTTGTTGTCAGCGTTTAACGCTAGGGGGCAGCATGAGCTCCGACACAAACCAAAAATTCGTCTGCTAATGGTCCTTGCCTCTCGGAAGTTCGCGTGAGCAAATCTTTTTCGTTTTCTTTTTCGAGATCTAAAAAATATAAAATAAGATGAAGTTGGTATTTGTATAAGTAAAGAAATATAACAGACAAATGTCTTAATTTTAGTATTTAATTCGCGTGACATTGCGATGTAACTGAGAAAATGAATCGTAAATTTCATCAGGGGAGAACCATCCAAAGGATATACACAGCAAAGGATTCTGTGGAATCAGGGGGAACTGCGCGAGTTTGCACTGCGCTGAACAAGGAAGCATCATTGTCCGAATTCTAATACTGCATCTATAGCTACCAGATCTAAAGTTAAAAAGAAAAAAGAAGTATTCAAATATATGTCTATCTATAATTCATGCATATATGTAAGGAGTTATCCGTGCAGACGTGTTCATGTTCCCGAAGCGAGAAGTTAAAAGTCTTTGCCGGCAAAACAGCGGATTAATAGATCTGGGAGCGGGACCACGTGATCGCCTTGTCCAATCCGAGGCGTGGATTCGCCTTGCGCGCAATCTCCACTGGAGTATCCCGTCAATCAAACAGTGAGGCGAACCAGAGTGTATGAGTCCTAGCACAGTACGCGAGGAGAAGAACTTGCGCTAAGCGAACAGAGTGTTAGCTCAAAGCTCGGTTTCGTGTTTATCGAGGTTGCGAGCGCATAAAACCGCTGCTTTTCCTGATAACACGTATTGTTTCTTTTCGGGCGCGGACCGGGTGGACGTTCTACAATATTCGTATTAAGGCGTTACGTAGCGAACAATAACAAGAAGGATAAACAATAGAAAACAAAGACAAACAAGAACAAAAAAAGGATTCAATGACAGTTTTTCGTTACCAACAACAACAAAAAAGTGAGAGTGTATTTGTGTAGTGGATTCCTATTGAACAAGTGATCTGTTGTTCTGACGCTATTATTTTAGTATTTCTACTGATGGTCATTGGCTACAACTGTCAACAATTTTAACCGATGATCTAATTATCTTCTTTCTGTTAAGTGACATCTGAGACGACCAGTGTTTTATATTGCCCCCTCCCCCCGCTGTGAACACACCCCCTTTTTTGTACAGCAAAGAAAAATATACACTAGTGGCTGGTGACAGTGTAACAGTGTTTCCATGCATTGTGGCCGTGAAATTCTGATTTAGTCATAAAGAAATAATATTTTAATTATAATAAAAAAGTGAGTGGTACTGGGGTTTGAGTTGCCTTTCATTATAAACATATATTTAAGTAACAATTAGTGATTTTTAAGTGGCTGTTTTCTCTTTTTGGTGGTTACTAAAACAAAATAGATCTGCAAACAGTGTTGACAAGTGCAACTAATAGGGGTCTTTCTCTGTTCTCTCTCTCTCTCTTTTTTTTATAACAAAATTATTTCATCCTACCTACCTCACCTACGTCCAAACTTATCGTCACCTACGGCTGTGTTTTCTTTTAAATAATTTATTTTCCCCCCTCTGTGTATGGTATATGTGTATACAATGTAACGTAATACACACATATTATACACTTCACGTTCACGTGTTCCCACATCCCATGGCATTTTAAATTTAATTTAATTCCCGTAATTTGAAACAAAACCTTGACCTGGTCTTTCTGGCAAAATCCCGAATGAATATTCCTGTTTATTTTTTTCCATTTTTCATTCTTTGTCGCTGTGATATATGTGGTGTTGTCAACAATGATTGTTAACAATTGGTGCTGCTCGTGGATTGTTGCTACATTGGCCATGCTGTTGGGAATTGTCATTGTTGTTGGTGGTTACTTTTGGTGAACCAAAATTACCAACATTGACGAAAACACGGTGGCCGCGACGGTGCACGATGATGCATCGCTTTCGGCTGCCCCATCGGCCAACGGTGGTGCAGCTGCCGGAGCATTCGCTACAGGGACTTCTACAGGGGTGACGTGGTGGGCAATGATGAACGGCAGCTTATATGAAGAAACACCAATAAATACGGCTGCCGGAGCTGCATCAACGACGACCACAAACGTTGTAAGGCCTAGTCTTGAAGTTGTCACTGCACCACCGCCTTCCCAGACTTCATCAGTTGCATCCGCAGGGCCCTTGCATATCCCAGCGAAGAGGGTGGCCACCTCGTTAGCGGTCTCTTACAGCCATCCGGCGGACTGCCCAGTGGAAACGACAGCAGGTGTCATCAGGCATTCCCACGGGACTCAGCCTTGGAATTATCCTACGGAAAACCACACCGCAGCAGCTACGGCAGCGGCATTCGAACCCCAGTACAACCCTGGCCTGTGCCGAGAGGGTATGACACCAACTTACTATAATCTTTCGGACGGAAGGACGGACAGAAAAACGGCAGCGGCTGCCGCTGCGGCGGCTGCTTTGCCGTTCTGGCCAAATGATTACAAATACCCGGCCGGCCCTAGTACAATGACCACTGATTCTTGCCAGCCATTTGCGGCACAGTCGTGGTGTAATTATTCCCCATATACTGGTCGCGTTCCCAGCCATGTTGATGGACATACACAACCCGTTCCTTATCTCCCCACTGACGACAGGAGTAGGACAGCTATGGAGACAGCGGGGTTTCCTCACGACAGTTACGGACTGAGGAATTACACGGGGCCCGAACCAGTACCTTCTACGCCGTATCCACCTCCAGGTAAGTAAGCACGATTTTTTTTCTCCACGAAATTTATTCATATTTTAACGTTTGTTACGTAAAGTGTACTTGCAAAAATTATTTTCACATAGTTCTAATTTCAGCGTGTCAAAATATAACATTATTTATTCATCAAATCACGTAAAATTAACGGTAAATAAATTTTAAATTAATTAATAATTTAATTTTATGTAAATGGCTTAATTTTCATGTTATTTTAGTACTGTTTACTGTAGTTTCGCTAATTTTAAAATCCGCTAAAGATTTTTGCTTGACTTTTTTTCAGGAGGAAACTTTCGCTTCTATTCTGTCTGTGTGATTTTTCTTTAGTGTTTTTTGTATCTTTCTTTCTTTTTCTTTTCTTTTTTTTTGGCTGCCATAAAATGCTCGTCCAGGAATGTACACCACCACCATTTCGCTTGACAAGAATTCATTTCATCCCCACTCCATCTGGTAATACGTCGGCGCACTACCTTCTGCAGACCTGTCTGACTTTTCGTCGTTTGTTCAACTCTTGTGATGTTTTCTCACAAACTCAAAAATAATTTTTAGTTACTATTTATACATCAAAAACTGATTTAATATTTTTCTTAAATTTTATAATAAAGAAAATAGACTTCAACCACGTGTCGCGTGTCTCGAAAGTGAGTTTGGTGTGCTCAATATTTCAGAAAGCCACGGGTGTGGTCTGGAAATTCGTTACCCCGTTGGAAGAGTTGTTATAAGCGCTCTTACCTACCTACCTTTTTCTTCTCTCTCCCCCCGCAGAAGCCCGAAGGGTCCTACAAAGTCCTCGAAAAAGCGAAACAGCTGATGGGTCCATTGAGCGAAGCCGCGCTCTTAACTGTTTAGCGGGCTTTTTTTTTCAAGGTCAATTTTCGGTTATCTTAATAAAAGTGGGTGGTTCTTTATTTTTCTTCCTTTCAGAATAATTTGAAATTCTTTTTGTAAAATGAAAATTTTACAGATGAAACAATTATTTATGAAAATTTAATTGGTGGCATTGTATGTTATATCAAATAAACTAAAATATAGCCTACATCTATTTTGCTTTAACAGTGTAGCCAGATTGTTAAGAAACTATTGTTATCATTTTAAAGAATGTACATTATTTATTTTTATTGCATATTCATTGTATGATCTATACATATACAAGTAAAATTCTGGCCCTCATGACTAAACATTGCTGGCTAGAAGGACTTTAAAGCCAGTCTAATTTTAGGGACATAAAACCTTTAAAAAAAAAAAAAAAATAGGCCAATTTTAAATTCGATTTCATTTAGTCATATAATTGGTTCCGTAAACTATGTCCTATTCTAATATACAAATTATTTAATATCAAAGTATTACGTCTCCAATAATATACAATATTAATTGAATTAGGATTGTTTCCCATTGAAACTGTTTTTACGTATTCTTTGAAACAAAATACACCCATTTATTTTCGTTGTTTTTACATTCACCATTTTTTTCTCCATGAATGTAGTACTCTGCGTTAATCCTTGAAAACTGCAAACTGAAACAGTTTATCTGAAATACTATATAGTTCGTCTCTTTTAAGAATGTATAATTTCTTGATTTAACTGTGTGCAAAGATAAGGGAAATCATGTTTTACATGCTCCCTCTAGACACACACACACACACACACATGCTAAATGTATCCATATCAATGTGTCAGTGGAAACGAAACCAAATTTTTGCCCTGTTGTACGTAACAGCATGTACCATACGACATACATGTTTCAAATTGAAATTTGATTTATATTGAGTCCCGTGAAATTTGTATCAAATTTTATTGAATATATCTTACGGTTTAGGCTTTCGTATTGTGTATTGCAACTAAATGTTAAAGGAATCTTTGATATAAATATAAGTTCCTCCATTATAAGGTTTGTGGTAAAATGGTCCTGTATTCGAATCCTACGGCACTAAATCTTAATACGTTTGTGAACATTACTCTACAGCAATAGTTAAACATTAAGAAACATTAAAAAGAAATAACAATGCAGAGTGTAAATATATAACCAATATTATAGAGTTAATTTTGATGTTATTGGTATAAATTCAATAATTGAAGGTTTTTCAAAATTCAATAATTATTTAAAAAGAAGATGACATAATTTGTTTCGCCCGTAGGTGTCTATAACAAATTGCTCATAGATGTCACTTTACTTAACTACGCCTTGATGTTGTCTAGATAATTTCAAAATTAATGATATATTTAAAAGAAACGTCATATTTTATTTTCCAAAATTTCTTTCCTTTGTTTAGAGCTGTATTTTTTCGTGATATGTCTCAGTTCATGAAACAATGGGACTCCTATTACCTTTTCTTATGTTGGCAATTGAATAGTAACGATTTTTGTTCCATATACAACGAATTCATATATTCTTATTCGTATATTGGTGCCTTTACTACTTTTGAAATTGTATTTAACAAAGTGGTGTTCGTTCACAGATATCACTGCAGGCAAGTTTCACGTAACTAGTGCCCTCTGGTGTGAATTGAGGACACGAAAACAAACAATGAGGGCGAAATTTAGAAGTGTGTCTGTTCCTATTGGCTCACGACCAGTAGATGTGCGAATGAGCTTGTTTTCAATATTAACAAGTATCTTTTTTTTTCTTGTTCTTCTTTTAATAAAGACGAAATATTTAAAACGAAAATTCTTATGACAAGTTTTCAGTCGTGAAGCTTGGAAAGGGATTATTTAATTCAGGAATTGGCTATGTTTAAACACATGACAATTCTGGGTGGGATAGAACATTACGTAACGCGTTGCTGTATTTTAGTAGATGATCTTTCGTGTATATAAATTGGCAGATAGACTTTCCGGCAAAAGTGCATATACTACCCACGAAATTCACGTGTTGATTTGTTATAAGTTATTAAGCACGCGGATATCATGTCATAAATTTATAATATGATCAGTTGGAAAATAAAAAGGTTTAGTAATTAGATTTCTGGGCTTTCGGCATCTTTGGCCTATTAGCCTGTAACGTATGAGGGATGACGTCCCTCGGCGACATGACAACTATCCGAGGAAATGAAGGGAAGAAAGGATTGGGGAAGGAAGGAAGCAGCCTGGGACCCATAAGTTAGGTACCACGCCATCATTTGTCCGGTGTGAATGAGGAAAACCCAGGAAAACGACATTCAGGATGACTGGGCTGAAAAAGCCTTTTACACTTTTTCGACCGAGTTGCAAAATAAAGGAATACCACAATGTTATTATTTAAAAAGTCAAACCCTTATTAATATAACAAAAAAGAAAAAAAAGTAGTTGAATAGGTCTTCCCGTATTTAATTGTAGTTTAATAAGTTCAGAACGAAAGAACTTAATTACATCTGACATGATTAATTTGTCTACAGTACACTTTTTTCTTAATGCAATGAAGCAGTGGCAAATATACTGTCACGTTATAGTTGACAAATTATATCGATCGTAAAACAAAGAAAATGAAATGAAATCTTTAAGTTTTACGTCCCACGGTAAGTAAAACAAAGAATACAATATGTTTTATGTATTGGAAATTCACTAACCTATATGATAACATAAAATGAAATGAAATTTTAAGTTTTACGTCCTACGTGTATGCCAGCTAGGCTAAAAAAAGACCTATATGATAACATAGCTTGTTTCGTCTGTAGGTGTCTCTAACAAGTCACTCGTAGATGTCACTTTAGTCAATTAAGTCTTGGGTAAATTAGTATTCAAATATTCAATTAAAATTTATTATGTCATTATGAAGAAGAACCATTGAAGAATTAGCTTCAGTCTTTGTGTTAATAATAGTACAAAATATTAACATTTTCATTTCTTAATACCTTAAACATTCGGTTTATTTGGTGTTTCATACTCTGAATTAACCATTATTATCACTGCGGATTTAGAAGGTAAAAACTTGGGGTGCAACTAGAACCCAGACTGTGATAGCTAGTCTATATCATTTGTTGACTATAGACTTTCAAAAATATACAAATAATAGCTTCAATAATTTTTGTCACTCCAAAAACTGGGGTGGGAGGCTAGACATCCCAGCGCCGGGCTAGTTCCGCCACTGAATATTACATATTACATAACATTAAAGTCTACTATCGAGGAATCGAACCCAGAAGTGTACTGTGGAAATCATTTTGCTACTTAGGACCAGCAGCCACAGGATCAGGACACTACAAAAACATTTTTTAGGGGAAGGGGGATAGTACATTATTTCATTTTCCCATATACCCATCACTCTGAGTTTCAAATCGTGCCTTCCTTGTTTTCTATTTGCTGTTCTCCTCAGCCTGGGGCCGGGGTGGGGGAGGGGCAAGCCACCATTTTCCTGAGTGACAGTTCCCCCGCTTCCGAAACAATATCTAAGGCGTCTACTTACTTCCTAGAAAATTACAATGGACAAAGATGGGCACGGGGGACGGCGTGACGTCCTGTATCCCCCTACCTTTTCAGACACACTTTTACCCCTATATATATATATATATATATATATATATATATAATTTTTAAGTTTATATTAGACTCATGATATATCTATCTTAATTTGGTTGCTGGCTGCCCCTCCTAGTTTTTATCTTCTAGATCCGCCACTGGTTCTCCTGCTTTGATCATAGTACCCATATATTATTATTATTATTGCCTTTCGTCCAATTTTTTAATGTTAAACCTCTGTCAATAGATGTCGCACATATTTCATGAGATAAACTCAAAAATAAAATTGTAGGCAAATTTTGAAATATGTGTCCGTTCTATTAGCCAAAGAAGGAATTTATTTTTTCAAGAAATAAACAAATATAACTTTTATTGTTTAATACACAATACAATAGAAGCTGGTCATTGTATTATTACCTCCAGAAAACTCAAAAACTAATATTATTAAATATGTTATGTGAAGAAATAATGAACTGTGGTCTCCAGTTCCTGTTCTGTGTTCTGGTAACATTGAATGTGTTTGTCGTTGTCGAAAATGGAGTGCTAGGTGTAGAAGTGTGTGATGAAATAGTTTTTTTTTGCGTTTATCAGATGTTTAAACATGATATATGCGACTGTTTCACAAAATGTAATTATAATGTATATTTCGTTAATTAAAACATGATATATGTCCGAAAAAAAAATAATACGGTAACAATTAAAAGTCTAAATTATGAAACATTCGGGAATAAATTTAAGTGAAAGGTGAAAATAAAATAGGGTCTATATTGTTTGCTTGTTCATTAACATTTCTACAAAAAGAATGTTTGTATAGGCCTATAGTACACAGTTTGCTTTCATGTTGGAAATCATATATTTTATTTGGAAGGTCAATTTTATTCAGTATTTTTGTTTATAATTCAAAAACTATATTATACAATAGTTCTCCTTGAGTCTAAACAGGGGCGGACTTCCGGGAGGTGGAGAGTGTAAAAGATTTTTAGTTTTATATTCTCACCTGGCTTTTGCAGCGTTGGTGCCTGTACTACTGGGCAGAGGGACAACCTTCCTCTCCCCCTGGATCCGCTTAAGTGTCTAAATGGTTTTAAACGTTTTTGTACATCTAGTGTGTGGGGTTCCTGGCTTCGATCTCGGCCAAGTACATTTGTGGTGAACGACATCGTATCCGTGGCTTTTTCTTGGGGGTACTTCCGTTTCCTCCCACCTTCTCATTCCACCAATTATTTTATTGTCTCCCTTAGTCTAAAGGCCATGATCGTGGGAAGTTTCATTTCATTTCAAACATTTTTGGCTTCCTGCAGGAGGACCAGAATCCATTCCCGGAGGAAGTAAACATCGTTAAAGTGTACGTCGATGTCTCGTAGTCATCTCGATGTTGAAAAGAAAGGCGTTAAAATTCAAATAAATAATCCAGATTGTAAGATGGAAAACTGTGGATTAATATTTATGAATTTAATGCATTACAACTTTATATGTACCTAATAAAAAATGGAGAAAATCAAGTTAGGGCATTATTTGATTTTTAAAAATATGTTATTAGAGATGTGGTAGAAGACAAATTTTTTTGGGCTTTTGTGTGCTTATCAAACACCACGGTAATGAAGGACAGAGCATACTGTTAACTTGGGTCCGAACCATGACCGGGTCTTGAAAATCCGTTGCAGTTGGCGTCTGCATAGATCATCATGCAAAACCAACCTATACAAATATCAACCGGCCCCAACGATAGAAAGTAAAGGAGGGAGAGGCGGATTCTGAATAATTTGTGATGATAATAACGATGATGATGATGGTGATGATACAGACGTGCACCCAGAGTTTTTTTGTTGGGTAGAGTTCAAAATTTGGGAGGTCTAATAATAAAGACAGTATGTCTATGTATTATAGAACGGGTGTTATTCTACAGCCGAAGAAAACGATAAGTAGTTTTTCTCATGTGCTGCCACCTATATTCTTACGAAAAGTGGTAAAACTAGATAGCTTTTACCAGAGAAGAAATAGTACAGATAGTGGGGTCAAATCTTTAATCTAAATCAAAGTGTTCTCTGTTAAACAAGTATAGTTTTATTTAAAAAGTGTATGTTGAGTTATGAAGTTTTGACCGGTGGACCCCCCGTGTGGGTGCGCCCCTGTGATGCTACGACTTTTGAAGGGCTTAAGCGTATCTATTTTTTTAAAAATTATATGCACTTTGCTGTACTTCAGTCCTGTGGGATTTATTTTTTAACAATTTTGTTTCTTTTAAAAAAGAGACACGTTTATTTTGTATAACTTCCATATCACACCCATCATTTCCTGTTGAAATCATGTGAGAAAATACTCTTTCCACGTTGCTTTCATATAGCAGCAGAGACACAAGTTTTCAAACCTTTAAAATTGCGCTAAATAATATTGTCTGCAGTTTCGTTCTTCCTACACACTAACACGAGTGGACAGTGTTGCTAACTGACTTTTTGAAAACGTCTCCAAAATACATGCTACTCTCCTGGATGGTTGTTCACTGTTACGTAATAAAAATAACCAGTTCTACAAGATTTGGCCGATTTATTAAACAGAAACAAAAAATATGTTGATGTGGTTATTTCTTTATCTAATTTGGCCGTTAATGTGTAGAACGATCAAAATATAATAGTGTAGGGTCTATTTATACCGTAAATTGTCCATTTTCTAGTTTGGTCAGTTCTTAGAAATTGGGAATTAGATTACTGGCCTCTCAGGATTTAAGGCCCTGTTAGCCCGTCACGTTTGAGAGATGATGTCACTTGGCAATCACACTATCCAAGGAAAGGGAAGGAAGAAAGAATTTGGGGGAAAACGGAGCGGCTTTCGACCTGTATGTTAGATACCATCCCGGCATTTGCCTGGTGTGAATGTGAATGCGTGTGCATATAGATATAAAAAAGAGTTTGATAAAAAAAAAAAAGGATCATACTTTAACTGGGACACGAGAACCAGTGGCGGATCTAGCCTGGGGCCGGGAGAGCATAGACCCCCAGTTGTTTGAGTGACAAAAATAATTGAAACTATTTATGTATATATTTTTAAAGTTTATTTAAACTTATGATATACCTATCATAGTCTGCGTTCTGGCAGCCCCCTCTCCCCAGTTTTTACCTTCTAGATCCACCACTGTCGAGAACCACGATAAATTTCGTCTGACAAATATCAATCGAACGCCACAGACCCAGGTGACATTGATTGCTGTATTTATTTGGGGCGGAGGAGGATGGACCCGTCTGCTACCCCAGGATCGGTGCCTTTGTTCAGACCGCTTGACTACACCACACCAGCCTACAAGGGAGCTGTGGGATTTGCAATGTACGAAAAATGACTTATTATTGCAGATGTAAAGGCTGTATCTGAAAGTTTGTTAATACAATTAATAGTGGAATATGTTGATCCTTGTCTAGGATCGCCAACGATAACATAATACCCATAAGATGTTGCGAGACAGGGGCGGTTTCAGGATTTTAATTTTGGGTAGGCCCTCTCCCTCGCTTACGGATACATATATACACTTGATTGATTAATGACAGTAGAAAATTACATTTACAGTAGTGTTTGATGCTATACTATTTGTTAAATAATTATCTACCATTAATATAAATAGTGGAAAATATATTTACTCTTCATTGTATCTTTTAGCGTTTATATGTTTTTCAAAATTTTTAGGTAGGTCCGTGCCTACCCGGCCTACCCGCTAAAACCACCACTGGAGATGAACAAATTGTCTTTGCGCACATACAAAACAGCTTGAAAGGATTCTCGGGTTCTTGGACTTGCTACAAAAGCCTTACAGTTGATAATTGGTGTTTTCTGTTTTTATCCCTCTCTCCCTCCCGTCAACATTGCCTTGATCATTTGACCTAAATCATTTTGCTCTTCAAGATGTAAGCATAAAGGTCAAGTTAACGAATAGAGATTAAGAATGTGTTGCTTTTTTAATCTTTTATTTTGAGGATTATCATTCACGCTTGCACAAGGCGACAGAAAAAGACTTGGGATGCGCCTCCACGGCCCGACGTGTCTATATTTTTGTCCCTAGATGGCGTTTGGGTGCATATTTTTCCTTCTCAGACCCGATCGCTGACTCACGGACACAAAAAGACAGTTTGGGTGGCTGCTCTGGTGATGGGGAACTTGTCTTTTGTGATCTCTTTCCCCCTTTCCTTCTCTGCTCCTCTGACATCATTGTCACAGTTGCTTTTTCATTCGTTCATTTTGATTCTTTTCTTGGGTGATTCGGCTACGTTTCGTCTTGTTTTGCCTTTGCGTTGCGCGTGACTCTTTTTTTTCCCCACTCTCTCTCTTGCTTCGTTCCGGTTGAACCGGAGCAAGAACTGTGACTTCTCATCACCGTGTAAACAAAGTTCACATGCAATAAGTAATAATAATAATTACAGGACTGCATCTATAGTTCAAAAAGAGAGAATAATTTTTTTTTTTTTTTTTTTTTTTTAAGTTGGTAGATATACAAAGCACATGTTCATGTTGAGTACCTTTGTTTCTTCGTAGCTTAGCTGTTACTTTTTAGATCATTTGTTTCTAAGTATAACGAGAACTTAGCTTATAAATAAACTCTACACTCCAATAATAATAATAATAAGTATCCCCTGCGAGCAGGGGCGTCATTTAGGGGGAGTCAGGAGAGGGCAATTGCCCCCCCCCCAAGGATTTGAGAAATGCATATGCTTTAATTGATTGTCTACTAATATACTAGTACATAATGTGAAAATCTTATGTCGGTGGTGCTCTTACCCCCCTCAAGCGAAGTCTGAAATAACGCCCCTGCCTGCGAGAGTAGATAATTTTGTATGTAGGTTAAGCAGCGATTTTATTTTTAAACGTCTGTAGTGAACGTGTGTATTATTTTGCTTTCTTAGGCCACGCTTTCTCAACCTATCATATCACAGCCTTCCCCCCAGTGGCGTATTTAGGGGGTCTATTGGACTCAATCCCCCTTCTGAAATAAATGTGTTAGATTTTTACATTCCACATACAACAATAATCCTTCTTACCATTTCTAAGAATTATTCCACATATAACAATAATCCTTCTTACCATTTCTAAGAATTATTCCACATATAACAATAATCCTTCTTACCATTTCTAAGAATTATTCCACATATAACAATAATCCTTACCATTTCTAAGAATTATTCCACATATAACAATAATCCTTCTTACCATTTCTAAGAATTATTCCACATATAACAATAATCCTTACCATTTCTAAGAATTATTCCACATATAACAATAATCCTTCTTACCATTTCTAAGAATTCCCTTGGCTTTCCATTTTCTTATGCTCTTTGTTCAGTTATAATACTGTATTTGTAAAAGGAGACCGTACAAGAAGCATTGCATTTCCTTGTCTGTCCAATTTGGGTGATTTTTGGATATGTTGTAGCTGTATATATGTTGTTTTTCGAGGGGATGGAATGAGGTGGAGCGACAATTGCCGCCACTGGTATTGAGCCAGCCACATGAGAGAATGTGTAGGAATCTGCTTGAGTTTTTGAAAACAAAGCAGCAGAATGTGGAATAATGCACAGGGTGGACCAAAATCATGATACTTATAGTAAGGAAATATCTTTGGCTGAAAAAAAAGAGAACCAATAATAGTTTTAAATTTTAATTCTGTAATATAGTTTTAATTCTTAGAATTGCATATGAAGTTTTTCTAGCGGAAAGTGACTTTTGGGTTACTCTTTAGTTGAAACTCGATTATTTAATTGAGCTATTTGGCTGACTACAACGCTTCATATAGGTTACTCTAGCGTAACAATTTATTATAATTACTGTATACACCAAATAAGTATAATTCATAACTTCAAGCAATTGCAGCTCTTGACTGAATCACCTCAATTAAAAAAAAAGTTAAAGAAAACAAAAAAGAGGAAATGTCGTTCCAAGCTAAGGGGAGAAACTTTAACTAAAGTACTAATATATGTATATAATTTTCTGAGGCTGTATGAAGCTCACCTTAGGTTTTAGTGATAAAATTTAACTGTTTACCGATGTGATTTCCCTCAAGAACCGCCTCTAATTTTAAGTAATATTATTTTTATCGTCTCGTAAGCTGGTCTGGCAGTGCTGCTAAGGTGCAATATGCTACTCAAATTTTAACAATATTCTATCTGCTAGGAATATTCGAAATTACATGCTTTCAATATCGTCACCTGTGCGTCAGGGGTGTCGCCAGGATGCTATTTCTGGACGACTTGGACTCTATCGAAAAGCGGACTTTACATTTGGAACCAACATCCTTCATTACTCTGTCCATTTCTGATATAATGACTTGTCTATCATGGCAAGGGCCGCAGTGACTCAGTGATAGAGCGTTCATCTCTGCTGTATGTGGTCTTCGTTCGATCCCAGCTCGCACCAAGTGAACTTTGTGGTGGACAAACACCGTATGTGTGGATTTTCTCGGGGTTCTCCCGTTTCCTCCCACTTTCTTCATTCCACAATCTCATTCATTTCTCATCATGACCGTCTCCTTTAGCCTAGCCGGCTTAAGTGTACGACGTAACACTAAAGATTTCATTTCAATTTTTTTTTCTATCACGGCGTCGCCAACTTCTCTTTCGTCAGAGTTGAATGTTCATGCAACATCACACTTTTGCTGGCACTAAAATTACAAACCACACAACTTTACCAGCAAAATATTATTTTTGTCTTAGTCTCAAAAACTTCGGAACGGACTGTATATATGTAAGATCATAAATATAGTATGTACATACATGCATTTGCAATCGAGACTCGTCAAAAAGGATTATGAACGTTTGACCCGAGTTCAATTCAAAATTTCGCTCCTGTGCGTCTGAGTAAAAGTCCAGGAAAGGGATCAAGTGGGGTGTCCATTTTTATTAAACAAGTCTTTGCGAGCGATGACGTCACAGCTTCCGAAGTGAGATGATTCGTATGAGCAAATCCAAATCGATCTCTTTCCTATCTCTCTTTCTTTCTTTCTTTTCTCCTCTTTGTCTCTTTATTTTCTTTTCTCCCTTCATCACATTGCCTTCAGAATACACATCTAAAGTCCTGCCTTTCGCAATACGTGCAGTGTTTCCATCTTCACGGGTACAAAATATATCCATCTTCATCTTAAGAATTCTGTCATTATTGGCATGTCGCTTGCCGCAACTGAGAAGCTTCCAAGCTCCACGGTTTTCAGCTAGCTAACCTCTTCGTCTTCAAGTATGATTTTTCTGTTTTGATGTTGTCCATTAATTGTAGTCTCCTTCGCCCCTTCCCTCTCTTTCTTGCCACCATACCCTCTAGCACGTTCCTCATGATATATCTAGAGGTGTATTAGATACAAAATTCTTGGGCAGTACAACCCACGAAGACTTTGAGTAGTAATTGTTTATTAGGAGTTCGTTTCTCATACTTTGAAAATAAAGAAAGAAAATGAAATGAAATGAAATCTTAAGTTTTACGTCCCACGGTTATGCCGACTAGGCTAAAGGAGACAGTGATGATTAGTGTTGCCACGAGACGAGACATTTCTCGTGTCTCGTCTCGTCTCGTCTCGTAAACGAGACGAGACACGAGACGGGACAGAACCCTCTTAGACGAGACACGAGACGAGACAGACTACTTGTCCCGTCTCGAAAACGAGACGAGACACGAGACGAGACGGGACGTCTCGTGAAATGTCTCGTCTTGTCTCGTGTCTCGAAAATGAAAACGCTGGCGGGAATGGCCAAGATTGAAATTGCAGGTGGTCATATAGATTGCAAAAGGAAAATCCCATTTGTGAGATAACATGTTGAAAAGCCTTCATAGAAAAGTGTCCTCTGTCTATTGAATGAAACAATCGTAATACATGAGCTTCCAGAAATATAATCCTTAATGTCTTGTCCCCAATTCCCCTTGCTGTAAACTGAGGAATTCTCTTTTTTTTTATTTCTGGCTGGAATGATGACAAACAAACTCAAAGACAGGGAAGATTTTTACAAGGTCAAGAAACCGAACTACCACTACCATCTATTCAATTTGAAAACTGGGTAAGGTCTACACTTGTCTTTATTCTCTGGTGGCGGTATTCTTTTGCTATATGAACCGAAAACGGCAATTGAAGTATGTCATCTTGCAACTAAAATTTTGTCTTCTCTCTCTCTCTCTCACACACACACACACATAAAAACACACTTTTACCATTTTACCAATCGCTCGCTTATTATACAGCAGTCATGTTGTAAAATTCACCTCTTCGTTTGGAAGGCGGGCGGACAACAAAGGAAGCAAAGATATTATCGACGAACCCTTCAAATTGTTTGCTTTCAGCAAATTTATGATACTAATAATAACACAAGTTTTACAGGGGGACCTTCGTTTTGTTACGCGGAAATGTTTGATCTGACCAGAGTGCGAAATTGCCCTCTGCTTCCATGTTCAGAGGAGGGGAATACTTCCCTTTCCTAGTGAATAATATTCATTAGGACCTGAATTATCTTCAGAAATTGTTTCTTACAGGCCCATAAAACCTCTCGAACTTGATAAGTGTAAAGAACATTTGGTATAATATTCATGGAACTCCGTTGAAAGCAGAAAATATCATAAGAATGATCAAAATTCGACCATTGAAGAATATAATTAACAGAAATGAAATAGGATGCCCAAACCATATTTTTAAACCTGCTATAAAATGTATATCCTATATTTTTACTAATTTCTTACTCCCATGAAAGTATCCCGGGGAGGATATTCTCTCCATTTTTTCAGACTGAAATCCTTTTATCAAGTACGATCCCCCCCTGACACAGTACGAAAAAACAAATGTTAAAATCCATACACATGACCCTTCCGGGAGTCAACCCGGGGCCTTCAAGCCGATGGTCTATCGCCGCAGACCGCTAGGCTTGGTATGAAGATGTTCGTTGTATGATTGAGAATAGATCCCGACAATATAAGGAACTTTAATCCAAAATTGCCACCCAAAAATCAACTTTTTTTTTTTTTTTTTTTTTTTTAAGACATTAGCTAATCTGAGTGTACTGTCATGAGTTTGTTACACAAACGGGGCAAGCATCACATAGTAGCACACACCCCGCGGTTATGGTAACAGATTTGAACCATAGAGGTGAAGACTGGCCCCAAGCATTCTTTCGTCCGATGTGTCGTTCAGCTCCCATTACTATGGCACTTTAAGTAGAGCTTAGTGTGCAGTAACATATAAAATTTAAATCAAATACTTTCCATTACTCAATAAAATTATTTGGTTCCGAGCTTTTTTTTAAAAAAAAATAATTGCAACAAATCTATATATGCTAAAATGAAAAGTAGTTTTTGGATTGTTATGGGTTAACACTGTGAAACCTAAAGGCTGAAATATATGAAATCAAAGTGTACACACATATCTATCTCTCTATTTATCTATATATCTTTCCATCTCTCTCTCTCTCTCTCTCTCTGTGTATATATATATATATATATATATATATATATATATATATATATATCGGGTGTTGCAAAATAAGTGTTACAACTCTTGGGAGGTGACTCCTGCCACTGAGGCAAGAAAAAAAGTTCTCTTGAACTTTCGGCTATGGGACATAGTTTCAGATCTACAGGGTGCCGAAAGCGTGGGAAAATGACTTTCGGACGCCAATAGTTCGGAAACTATCCAACATAAAGAGAGCGGGTAAAAAATTCACTGAAGAAATCAGACCTGCTCTATTAAATTTTGCATGTTTCACAATTCTACCATGCACGCGCAAGGGATTCCCCAAAGGAACGTAGGGAGTCCCGGATAATCTGCCAAGTGAAACTTGGTATAAATTGAGATGAATTGATAGGCTTTCTACCAGGTAACAATAATTCGTTAGTATTAAGTCGATATCTGGAACAAATACAAAATGGCGGACACCTTCATGCCCGTTGTGTGTGGTTGCATAATCGCCAAAAATGCCCAGAAATGCACTCGTACTCAGTAAACGTGAGTTCAAATCGTCGGAAATGTAAGGATTAGCGTCAAGAACATGAAAGCCATTGCCAATTCATCAATAATATTCCCTCAAACCGATGCAATATGATGTGCACGGTTGCATACCAATAAGGATGCAACAACTGAGGCCAAGTTAAAATTGTACAATTGAACTCACTAAGAAACTGGGTAAACTAAATGAATGTCACTAGTGGGATCGCATGATCAATATTGAAATGTGGCAAATGTGTGTGTTGATATCAACATGTTGCTAATGAACAAATGTCAACATGTCGCACTACTGCTGGAACACCGTCTCACGTGCGAAAACTAGGAAAATAACATTATACATTCTGCTATTACATCTGGTGCACCTTTTGGTAGAACGTAACTAGAACACGATTGTATCAATGTCCCTCTTTGTTCCGGACATTGTCCCACAGTCGACACATATGAAAAGAAATCTCTTAATGCATGGTTCAAATTCTGATAGAGCGTGAAAATAACAAACTTGTATCATGTCCCACGTCTTCTGGAACATATGACGTACTCGAAATATAGGAAAATACCTCCAGAAATTTGTATCTTACACACGTGCACATGCCAAGACAAAGACGAAAATGAACCGATTTGGCACATTTAACACTACAGCTGGAACACCATACATATGGAAAATAAAATAACATGAGAAATAGGAAGAAACGTCTTAAAGCTGTGATTGTTTACAACTGTGCGGTAGGAGTAACAAAATGAAACACGCAAGCATGTCGGGAGGCTGTAGAAGAGCGCTTGCCAAACAAAGTGGGTACTCCTAAAAGAAATGAATATAGAGAAAGTGAGGCCCCTTCGAACCTCAGGGCTAGAGCGCTCGCTTTTGCTCGTGTGGTCGCAGTTTCCAATCCTACTGGTAGCCCACGGCCTCAGATTCAAGACCCGAGTAGTTATTTTCCTATTTTTCGCACGTGGAACGGTGTCCCAGCAGTAGTGGGACATGTTGACATTTGTCCATTAGCTACATGTTGATATCAACACACACATTTGCCACATTTCAATATCGATCATGCGATTCCACTAGTGACATTCATTTAGTTTACCCAGTTTCTTAGTGAGTCCAATTGCACAATTTTAACTTGGCTTCAGTTGTTGCATCCTTATTGGTATGCAACCGTGCACATCATATTGCATCGGTTTGAGGGAATATTATTGGTGAATTGGCAATGGCTTTCATGTTCTTGACCTTAATCCTTACATTTCCGACGATTTGAACTCACGTTTACTGAGTATGAGTGCATTTCTGGGCATTTTTCGTTAAGTGTTTCCACACATGTGAATCACCCTGCTTCATCTGTTATGCTCTACCGACACTCCAGAAGTTCTTCTAGAGCATTTGAGTACAAATTCACTACACTTAATACTCAGAACGTCACTGTTGGCCGGAATCCGTACCTGGCGATTATGCAACCACACACAACGGGCATGAAGGTGTCCGCCATTTTGCATTTGTTCCAGATATCGACTTAATACTAACGAATTATTGTTACCTGGTAGAAAGCCTATCAATTCATCTCAATTTATACCAAGTTTCACTTGGCAGATTATCCGGGACTCCCTACGTTCCTTTGGGGAATCCCTTGCGCGTGCATGGTAGAATTGTGAAACATGCAAAATTTAATAGAGCAGGTCTGACTCCTTCAGTAAATTTTTTACCCGCCCTCTTTATGTTGGATAGTTTCCGAACTATTGGCGTCCGAAAGTCATTTTCCCACGCTTTCGGCACCTTGTAGATCTGAAACTATGTTCGATAGCCGAAAGTTCAAGAGAACTTTTTTTCTTGTCTCAGTGGCAGGAGTCACCTTCCAAGAGTTGTAACACTTATTTTGCAACACCCGATATATATATATATATATATATATATATATATATATATATATATATATACAGACACTATAAAGCAAGTGGGCTGATAGTATACGATAGTGTCGGGGATGATGACACCTTTACATCGAACTTTGCTTGTCGTGTAAACATTATTTAACATTAGTGTCTTCATCTTCAACGTACCTATGAGCAATTTACTGTATATTCGTGTATTGAAACTGGCGAAACAAATTTCAATGTTTTAGAATGTAATAAAAAGAAGCCAGGGTCGAGAAGCCTCAGACAACTAACAGCAGAGATATATTATCTTGTAAACTATTTATCCTTGCCTTGTGAGCTTATTTGAATTTATTTTTAAGACCTTTAGGTAACTTTGGCCGAATGGATGATAATGGAAAAATTAGTGGAATGAAGAAAGTGGTAGGATACTAGACAACTTCGAGAAAACACACACATTCAAAAAATGAAATGAAATGAAATGAAATCTTTGAGTTTTACGTCCCACGGTTATGCCGGTTAGGCTAAAGGAGACAGTGATGATGAGTAATGAATTAAATGGTGGAATGAAGAAAGTGGGAGGAAACGGGAGAACCCCAAGAAAACCCACGCACACGGTGTTTGTCCACCACAAAGTTCACTTGGCGGGGCTGGGATCGAACCCGAGACCCGAAGCACCAGAGGTGAACGCTCTACCACTGAGCCACCGCGGTCCCCACACACATTCAATGTTTGTCCACCACAAAGCTCACATGGCATTAACCGAGATCGAACCGACTACCACATACACCAGAGGTGAAGGCTTCACGGTGTAGCTACCGTGACATTTCTTGTCTTGTGTGTTCTGGGTAATACTTGTAACTTACAAGGGAAGAGAGGGAGATTATATATCGAAGTGGAAGATGGTTTATATACCAATCGAAACCACTAATGACGCCTATTACAAAACTGTAATAAAAATTTTCCGAATGCATATACTATGCGAGTTATATGGATATATAGAGTGTCCAGATAAGCCGTTACCACCCCTTGAAATCGCAAACGATAAGACTGGATAAGCTTGCATATGTGCATTATTTTTATTCATATTAGTTTCATTTTTTGTATATAGTTTAGTGGTTTAGTGAATTCTTTGTGTTTCTTTTAGTGATTTTTTGGTGAGTTTTTAGTGAGTTGTGTTTTGTATTGGCTGGCAACAGTGCCTTCAGTGTGCTATTCAAGTGGGTCTGTGCATTCGAAAATGTGCTGCGAAGTACAACTAGGCAAGCATATTCATTCATAGTTTTAGAAAAGCATATTTTTCATAGTTTTTAGAGAAGCACTCATGTTTATTAATAGACAAGATTTACATGTTGTTAACAGTGTTTTAGAGTGGTACTCAGTTTATGTGTGACCGAAGACAAAGTATAATGGTTAGCAAGCAACCATGTGGTTTAGCAGCAAGCAAGCAACAATTACTGCAGAAACAAGTTAAGATAAGTAATTCATTGTACTAACCTTTAAGCATTATATCAATCATTATGTTAACATACGAACAAAGCATGTCATGTTTATTATATTAACGCATGTACCTCGGAATAAGAATTGAAGCAAGTAACATCTAAAATATTCGTCAAGTCTTATTTCTCGTTCCTCCATGATATCTGGGTGAATCAGTAATATGGGTTTAATCATACAGTTCATTAGCTGTGGTTGTGATATGCGTGATTTGTAAATAAAGTACATAAACATATCACCCCTTCATACATCATCATTTTTTTTGGTCCTCCGTCCACGGATATCAGAACGAGAAACGTGACTGCATTCTTTGTTCTCGTGTGTGTTTGTGTGGGTGCTGGCTGTCATAGGCAGTACAGAACTGTTCATATCAGTACAGTGGTGTGTGTGCATTCAACCCAGCTGAATTCAAGGTTACACGTTTGTAGGTCACTCAGAAGTGAAAAGTAAAATATATTGTCAGCGGTTTGAGTAGTTAAAAAAAAAAAAAAAAAAAAAGACTGAAACAATGGCAGAAGTGCAGTTGGGTCAATTAATTAAGAAACGTGCTTCGGTCAAAGGTCAGGCAACAAGAATACAGACATTTCTTCAAAAACTACAGAATGAAAATAAACCTAGCATACAAGAAGCAAGAACAAGGCTAGTTGCACTTGAAGGGGTTTTTATTAAGTTTGATGAGATACAGTCAGAAATAGAGCTCTTAGATGAGACGGGTGAACAAGAAACGCACAGAATTACATTCGAGGAACTGTATTATGATTCAAAGGTTAAGTTACAAGAATTTATTGATAGTTTTGAACAAAAAACGGATTCAGGGACAGCAAATAACAAAGCTGGAAATTCTAGTAGTAGTTCAGTACAATTGCCTAAAATTTCCTTGCCCACATTTTGTGGTAAATACGAGGAGTGGTCGCCCTTTAAGGACATTTTCATTTCCCTTATTCACAATAACGAATCATTAAGTACAGTTTGTAAATTTCAATATTTGCGCACATCACTCAAGGGAGAAGCGTTTACATTAATAGCAAATCTGCCAACGGTAGAAGTAAATTACGAAATTGCATGGAAGCTTCTTGTTGAACGCTACGAAAACAAACGGTTGATAGCTTCGACATATGTACGAGGGTTGCTCAATATCAAGCCAGTAACGAAAGAAAACGCTAAAGACATTAGACAATTTGTAAATACTGCTCGCAGTAATTTTCAAGCCCTTGAAGCATTGAATTTGGACAAACCTTTGCATGACGTACTACTAACACAGCATTTAGTAGAAAAACTTGATTCCACAAGCAAAAGGGAATGGGAAGCTGAGCAAAGTAGTGACTCCTTTCCATCGTTATCGGAATTATTTTCATTTTTAGAAGGTCGTTGTCAAATGTTAGAAAACATTCGTCCTACTCAATCTGAAGGTACTTATGACAACAAAAGTGTAGATTCCAAAGCAAAAAGAAAGAATAACAGTCAAGTGAATGCGTTTGTTTCTGTGCTTCCAAATGCATGTAATATTTGCCGTAGCAAAGAAACGCATGCTGTTTTTCGCTGCCCAGAATTTCTGAGTGCTAACATTAATCAAAGAAAGGAGCTCGTGAAGCAAAATAAATTATGTTTTAATTGCTTAGGTAATAAACATCAAGTAAGGGCATGCAAATCAAGTGCTTGTAAGAAATGTAATTTTAAGCATAATACACTGTTGCATGAAGATACTACTCAGGAGGCTACTAACAAAGACAGTTCAAGCAAAACAAATAACAATAATACTAACGTACCTAAAGTTAAGGAACAGAATCAGATTAAAGTTCAACCACAGGACTCTTATTGCTCATTTAAGATTAATTATGGTCAGCAAGTCTTATTAGCAACAGCGTTAGTTAACGTAACAGACACTAAAGGTCGTTTTCAACAATGCAGAGTGTTATTAGATGCAGCGTCTCAATCGAATTTTGTAAGCGAAGCTTTAGTTCATAGATTAGGTCTCAAGAAAACGAAAAATCTTGTTCCCATTACAGGTATCAATTCTGTAACCTCCGAAGCTCAGCACAGTGTTGAAGTTCATATTTATTCAAGAACATGTGATTTTAATGCAGTGGTCGATTGTTTAGTATTGCCAAACATTACAGGTTGCATACCTTCTAAGGATATTGATTACAGTAATTGGAACTTGCCAAAAGATATCTGTTTAGCCGATCCAAATTTTAATCGCTCGTCGTCAGTGGACATGCTTATAGGTGCGGGGTTATTCTACAGTCTCCTCGAGCCAGGCCAGAAGACTAGAAAAGGAAATTATCCAGTTTTGCAGGAAACGAAGCTAGGATACGTTGTCGTCGGAAATATGCCTTCAATACCCGAAGAAGCCAACCAGTCGGTAATTTCATGTTTTGCTCAGATGGAGACAGACTTGGATACACAATTGAGAAAATTCTGGGAACTCGAAGATCTTCAGACTAAGATTTACACGCCGGAAGAAGAAAATTGTGAGAAGCATTTTTTACAAAATACAACCAGAAATAGAGACGGAAGATTTATTGTCAAATTACCAAAGAAGGAAGAGAATGCTGTTTTAGGAGAGTCTTACAACATGGCACTACAAAGATTTAAGCAGCTTGAAAGAAGATTGCTACAAAATCCTGAGTTTCATAAACAATATGCCGCCTTCATGGATGAGTATTTAAGTTTGGGTCACATGCGAAAAGTTGCAGAAGAAGACGTGAACAGCAACAGCAGTTGTTATCTTCCACATCATCCTGTATTCAAGATGGACAGTACAACAACTAAATTAAGAGTGGTTTTTGATGCAAGTGCAAAAACATCTAATGGCAAATCATTGAATGACATTCTTCAAGTTGGGCCAATTGTTCAAGATGACTTGTACTCCATTATTTTAAGGTTTCGGTTGTATCCAGTTGCATTTACAGCAGACTTAGAGAAAATGTACCGCCAAATATTAATTCATGATGAGGACAAGTGTTTACAACGCATCCTTTGGAGAAATTCAGTAGAAGAACCGATCCAGTCGTATGAGTTACAAACAGTGACGTACGGGACTTCGTCAGCATCCTTCTTGGCAACAAGATGTCTGAAGCAAATAGCGGAGAAAAATTCCAAGGAATTTCCAGAAGCGGCAGAAGTAATAAAGCACAATTTCTACATTGATGATGTGTTAAAATCAGTACCAAACGTGTCAAAGGCCTTAGAACTACAGAAGGATCTTATTAATATTTTAAGCAGAGCAGGTTTCAAGCTTTGTAAATGGAGTTCTAACAAAGAAGAAGTACTTCAAGGAGTTCCTGAAGACTTCAGGGAAAAACAACAGCCAATCATACTTGGTCAGCAAGACGGTGTTAAGACTTTAGGAATAGCATGGATTCCATTAACAGACAAACTTATAATTTTGAACAAAATTTGTAAACACGGAACTGCAGTAGAAAGTAATGTTGCAATGACAAAAAGACAAGTCGTCAGCATAGTGTCATCTATCTTCGATCCATTAGGTCTAATCGCTCCAATTGTCATCAAATACAAGAATTTCTTACAGAAGTTGTGGAAGACAGGAATGGATTGGAATGACCCATTAGACACAGTCCTACAAGTTGAGTGGAATCAATTAATGTCTTGGTTACCTGCGATGGCGAAGATACAAATTACAAGAAACGTAAGGTCTTCGGAGAACGTTAAGGAAATTCAATTACATGGTTTTTGCGATGCAAGTGAAGAAAATTTTGGAGCAGTAGTGTACATCAGGGCTACAGACGAACAAGGAAACATTGAAGTCAATTTACTTTGTTCAAAGTCGAAGGTTGCACCACTGAAGAAGCAAACTTTGCCTAGATTGGAATTATGTGGAGCACTGTTACTTTCGAAGCTAATAGACAAAACGCTATCCATATTGAATATAGAGGTCAGTGGTATACACCTGTGGACAGACTCGACGATAGTTTTGTCATGGATCAAATCACCTCCCAATCGTTGGAAGACATTTGTATCCAACAGGGTGGCTCAAATTCAGAGAATCACATCAATCAATCAATGGCACCACGTGCCTAGTAAAGAAAATGCGGCAGACATAGTTAGTCGAGGAGCGGATCCCAATACTCTTATTCAGTCTCGAGAATGGTGGCATGGTCCAGAGTTTCTTCACACAGCAGAATGGCCATGTCAAGAACAAAATGAGCCAGCTCATATATCAGAAGAGAAGAAAGTCATGATAAGTTTGGTGGCAGTTCATGAAACAAGCTTTATGAAAAGGTATTCATCGTTAAACAAAATGTTGAGAGTAGTAGCATATTGTTTGCGATTCAAACATAATTGTCTTTCCAAGAAATTAGAAAGAAAAACCGATAGTCTTGACGCTTCGGAACTTCGTTTAGCGTTACACAGATGTATCAAGATAGTACAACATACTACCTATCATGAAGAAATATTGAACTTGCAGCAACAAATGGAAGTTTCAACAAAGAGCCCAATCAAGGATCTTTTTCCATTTCTGGACACGGAAGGAATGCTAAGAGTAGGAGGAAGATTGGAACATTCAAACTTGGAGTACGACAACAAGCATCAATTCATCCTACCTGCAGGTCATCATTTCACCCACCTGATAGTCAAAGAAGAACATAAAAGGTTGCTTCATGCAGGACCACAGCTTCTTATTGCATCTTTGCGTACCAGATATTGGATTCCAAGAGCTAAGAAGATGGTCAAGGCAATAGTACACAATTGTTTGGTTTGTTTCAAATGGAGATCAACAAGTTCATCACAGTTAATGGGACACTTACCCAAGGAGAGAGTAAATGAAGCAAGACCATTTGTACACGTGGGAGTGGACTATGCAGGATTCTTTTATGTCAAGCCCACAATTCGCAGCAAAATTCAAATGAAAGTCTATGCAGCGTTGTTCATCTGTTTAGCCACTAGAGCAGTTCACATAGAAATAGTTTCAGACTTAAGTTCTCAAGCCTTCATCGCAGCATTGAAGAGATTTATTGCTAGGCGAGGAAAATGCTTATCTATCTGTAGCGACAATGGTTCAAACTTTGTTGGCGCCAATCGAGAATTGCAACAATTTTTTGAATCCAAGACTAACAGAAAGGACATCTTGGAATACTCAGCTCAAGAAGGTTTAGAATGGAAATTCATTCCTGCCAGATCTCCTCACATGGGGTCATGGGAAAGTTCAATAAAATCCATGAAGTACCACCTACGGCGTGCAGCAGGAACAGCAAGTCTGACATACGAAGAGTTGAATACGTTACTTATTCAAATTGAAGCCATTCTAAATTCAAGACCATTGACAGCCATTTCCAACGATCCTACAGATCCAATGTATCTCAGTCCAGGACATTTTTTGATGGGAGCTACACTTCTCAGCCTTCCGGAACCAGATCTACTGGACGTACCTATCAGCAGACTAGGCAGATGGCAACGGATTCAACAAATGAAGCAGCATATTTGGAAACGTTGGTCAAGGGATTACCTCAACCAGTTACAACAAAGAAGAAAATGGAAGTCAACTCAGCCTAATCTACAACCGGGCATGGTCGTATTGTTAAAAGAAGACAATGTTCCTCCTCAAGTGTGGAAGTTAGGTGTGATTGAAGAAGTTCATCCGGGCAGTGATAATTTAGTGCGAGTGGCAACTGTGAAGTGTAAAAGTGGCATTTTTCGGCGCAGTGTTGCTAAATTAATTCCTTTGCCCCTAGAATATTAATTGATTGTGTCCAATCAAGGAGGGGGAGGATGGATAAGCTTGCATATGTGCATTATTTTTATTCATATTAGTTTCATTTTTTGTATATAGTTTAGTGGTTTAGTGAATTCTTTGTGTTTCTTTTAGTGATTTTTTGGTGAGTTTTTAGTGAGTTGTGTTTTGTATTGGCTGGCAACAGTGCCTTCAGTGTGCTATTCAAGTGGGTCTGTGCATTCGAAAATGTGCTGCGAAGTACAACTAGGCAAGCATATTCATTCATAGTTTTAGAAAAGCATATTTTTCATAGTTTTTAGAGAAGCACTCATGTTTATTAATAGACAAGATTTACATGTTGTTAACAGTGTTTTAGAGTGGTACTCAGTTTATGTGTGACCGAAGACAAAGTATAATGGTTAGCAAGCAACCATGTGGTTTAGCAGCAAGCAAGCAACAATTACTGCAGAAACAAGTTAAGATAAGTAATTCATTGTACTAACCTTTAAGCATTATATCAATCATTATGTTAACATACGAACAAAGCATGTCATGTTTATTATATTAACGCATGTACCTCGGAATAAGAATTGAAGCAAGTAACATCTAAAATATTCGTCAAGTCTTATTTCTCGTTCCTCCATGATATCTGGGTGAATCAGTAATATGGGTTTAATCATACAGTTCATTAGCTGTGGTTGTGATATGCGTGATTTGTAAATAAAGTACATAAACATATCACCCCTTCATACATCATCAAAGACAGATGCCAAAACTGGAAAACATGTGTTTGATCATTTTAAAAGTACAACGTATCAAAGCAAAAATTCTTGTCACAAGGCCACCCGCAGTGTACTGGGCGGGGTCCAACTCAAAAATTACAAAAGGTAAGGGGGTCAAGTAGTATATCGTTCGAAACTTCTTGGGAAATGAAAGAAGACGGAACAAGTCTCAATACTCTAAAATTACCTTGTGCAAAATGGCGGCCGATCAAACTGTCAGCAAAAACGTAATTGTAAAGTCGATGGCCACCCCCAAAAAATCCTGAAACGGTGAGGCAGATGTCAAAAGAGGGAAACATGTGTGTCATCATTTCAAAAGTACAATGATTGGAAGTAAAAATATTTGTCTCAGGGTTCTCCACAATGTCCCAGGGGGGTCATGTTCAAATTGTTCAAATGGCAAGGGAGGTCAAGTAGCACATCGTTTAAAGCTGTTATTAAATGAAAGCAGATAGAACAAGTATGGACGCTCTACGATAATACTGTGCAAACATCTTGCATTTTAGTTGTTCTTTCTGTAACCGGGTTTTAGTTTATTTTCACTTTAATTCTTGTACTCAACGGAAAGAAAGGAAATGCTCCTACTGTGAGATTCTGCTCTTTGAGCCCAATAATATCTAAATAAAGAAAAAAAATTAATAAAATAAAAGCAAATTAAGACATAAAGAAAAGAAACGACAACATTTGACATCTTTAAGTATAGAACTGACTAGTTAACATATAATGTACTTCCACAAACATAAATAAGTAGAGGTTGGAGCCATCAGAAGTAAAGACCCTTACCTCTACTTATTTATGTTTATGACTGCACAACAGTGGTAATTATGCTCGTTATCTGGTTTATCAATTATACAATGATTCAAACGAAAGAATTCCTTGCACCAGGAAGAGTAAATACATACAAATGTCTCAGAATGAATACAAGTGTCGATTGCAAAATGGAAAGTGAACGTGCTCAGAAAATCGAAATGAAGATGTACATTTTGACCGCCATTTTACACAGGGTAATTTTAGAGGATCGAGACTTGTTCCGTGTTCTTTTATTTCTCAACAGCTTTATTTGACCATATTTGCCATTTGAACATTTTGAGTAGGACCCCGTCTGGAACCTTGTGGAGGACCCTGGGACAAACATTTTTACTTTCAATCATTGTATTTTTGAAAAGATGACACACATCTTTTTCTTTTTTGACATCTGTCTTACCGTTTCAGTTTTTTTCTTTCTTTGGAGGGTGGCCATAGACTCTACAATGACGTTTCTGCTGACAGTTTGACCGGCCGCCATTTTGCACAGGGTAATTTTAGAGAGTTGGGACTTGTTCGTCTTCTTTCATTTTCCAAGAAGTTTCGAACGATATACTACTTGACCCCCTTACCTTTTGTAATTTTTGAGTTGGATCCCGCCTGGAACTCTGCGGGTGGCCCTGGGACAACAATGTTTGCTTTGATACATTGTACTTTTATAATGATCAAGAACGTGTTTTCCAGTTTTGGCATCTGTCTCATCGTTTGCGATTTCAAGGGGTGGAAATGGATTTTCTGGACACCCTGTATATTCATATAACTCGCACAGTATATGCATTCGGAAAATTTTTATTACAGTTTTGTAATAGGCGTCATTAGTGCTTTCGATTGGTATATAAACCATCTTCCACTTCGATATATAATCTCCCTCTCTTCCCTTGTTAGTTGTATCTTGATTAGCATGGTGCAGCCTGCTACATTTTACTTTCGTTCCCATGGTATGCTGCTATATTTTTACGAGACAAGACGAGACAAAACGAGACAAAACGAGACGAGACGAGACGAGACGGGACAGAACATCTCGAGACGAGACACGAGACGGGACGAGCACATTTTTTCGAGACGAGACACGAGACGAGACAAGCTTTGCACGAGACGAGACGAGACAGCCTGAAGTCTCGTCTCGTCTCGTCTCGTGGCAACACTAGTGATGATGAGAAATGAATAAATGCTGGAATGAAGAAAGTGGGAGTAAACGGGAGAACCTCGAGAAAACCTGCACACACGGTGTTTGTCCACCACAAAACTCATGGCGCGAACTGGAATCGAAACAAAGACTCGGCAACAGAAGTGAACGCTCTACCACTGAGCCGCCCTGGCCCCAGTAAAGAAAATAAATAAATCTCTCTTTTACGTTTACACTTATGATATGCCCTGTACATTACAGGAGACCGATAATCAATGAAGAATTGACGACATGATAATGTGAAACCAAAGGGAGAAACCCGAGAAAACTCATGGGCACGATATTGTCTATCACAAACCTATATGGCCTGAATCGAAGCAGGGATGATTTGCGTCAGAGATCCACTGAGTCACGGTGCTGAGTACTAGGTTGGGTATTCTAGTTTGAGCTTGCTCTTAATTCTAGAGTTTGAGCTTGCTCTTAATTCTAGAGTTTGAGCTTGCTCTTAATTCAAGAAACTTTGATCCTCGATTGTCTCATGTTAGCATCGAAAACTCTATATTATCATCGGGAATCGAATCTCGGACTCCACGCATCAAACATAAAAAAAAAACACCTCAAGCATCGACATTTGATTAAGTGAGACTCATATTACAAACCAAACTACAATTAGTTTGGTTCTGGGCGGACGTGCAGTGACGTATCTAGAAGGTAAGAACTGCAAGGAGGGGGCAGCTAGAACCCAGACCAGGGTGGAAAAAAATCATGATTTTTTTAAAAAAAATCATTTTTGTTGATTTTTTTTGATTTAAATCGATTTTTTTGATTTAAATCAAATCTTTTTCTTCGTATAATACAAGTCGCGAACTGAAGAAAAAACATTAAGAATTAGTATTAAATGTTAATTATGTCATTTAAGTGAAAGTATTGGGTTTTAATTTTGAATTAATTCCCAATCGTTAACCTATTTCAATCCCAAACAATGTTTCTTAAGCATTAAGGAAAAAGTACAACAATATATATCAACATGACACTTTTCTTTTCACGAAAGTTACTGATATTTGGCAGGGGCATATTTTTAAACAATTGGAACTAGCTAGCGGCAGGAAATACATATAAAGTACGTAAATTTTGCCTAAAATTAACTAACTCACTCTATGACCTATGGAACCCGGAGGTTCAATGCCATGTTCACAAAAGCTCTCCACTAACTTCTATCCTTAGTCAACTGGATCCAGTTTTTACTTTGTATTCTTATTTCTGCGAGATGCAACTTAATATTGTCCTCACATCTGCGCCTAGGCCTTCCTAATGGTCGTTTTCCGATTGGACTTCCAGTTAAAACTTTGAAAGCGTTCCTACTTTCTTCCATTCTCGCTACATGTCCTGCCTACCTGAGCCTCCAAGATTTGATGACCCTAACAATATTTGGTGAATGGTATAAATTATGCAGTTCCTCATCATGAAGTTTTCGCCATTCCTCATTTCCGTTCCTTTTGGTTCCGAATATTCGTTTCAGGATTTTATTCTCAATTACTTTCAGTCTGCGTTCTTCCCTCAGCGTAAGCGACCATTTTTCACAACCATACAGCACAACAGGCATAATTATCGTTTTATATATTTTAAAGCTTCGAATTCCTCGACACAATTCGCGACGATAAGAGATTTTGAACTGAATAATAACACGAATTCCCTGCAGGAATTCCAAAATAAAAAAATCAAGATGATCAGTTCCAGAAGAAGAAACACTTCTGATTGTTTAAAATATGCTTTATGTGACGTGAAAAACAGTTCAAATGCGAGTTGTCCGTGCATTTAAGACATCTATACATAGCAGGCACGTTTTTATACTTTTCTGTTGGCTATTTTATTTCCTCTGACAATTTTTCCTGCACAGGCGCGGCAAATTTTCTGCGATCACATCGCAGATCGCGGCATGTTCTGCAATGGGATCAAGTACGATATCCACTTTATCAAAAGTATTATTCGATATTTTAACGCATCCAAAATTTGTCTTATTACGATCCCGAGGAACTTCTATGTATTTAGTACATAAATTTCGCCCAAAATTTTAAAATCTAATTTTTTTGTTTGTTTGTTTCGGAGAGGAGATCGGACCCCTCTAAATACGCCCCTATTATCTGGAAACAAACAGACGTCGACACAAAAGAGTTTTCATCTTAAATGTCCATGTGATTTCACCGTTGGAATAGATATTTTAAAACCCTGTGTTACAAAGAGAAGAAAGCAGGGTTCACCCGTAACCCGTTCAAACGGGATTTTCCCTGATCGTTCCCTACATGATACTCGTTTTCATACTGTGCTTACATACATTTGAGTCTCATTGTATTATGATTATTATCTTCCATAATCGAAATAACAGAAGAGAAACGGGATTTTATTTACTTTCACTTTAAATTAATTCATTTCGGAATTTGATTTAAATCAACGATTTTTATTAAAAAAATCAAGTGATTTAAATCTTGATTAAAATCGTGATTTAAATCAGACTGATTTAAATCAATCCACCCTGACCCAGACTGTGGTAGGTAGGTAGATCCCATGAGTTTACTATAAACTTTCGAAAATATATAAAGAATAGCTTTAATTATTTTTGTCACTCAAAAAACTGGAGGGTCTAGGCTACCCTGGCTCCGGGGTAGATCCGCCATTGCGAATGTGGATACATAGACTAAAAGTGTGGTCCCAAATATTGAAATGCCCTTCTACCTGGTCTGTTCGCTAGCACGTACGCTTTTGATGCACAAAGTCCTGGACTAGCACTAGATCCCTTTTCAAATTATAGGTCTTGTCCTATAAATAGCCTCACTGCTGATAAAGGACGTAACAATCAATCAATCGAGTAAATCACAGTGTATGAAACTATTTTCAGACACAACTGTTAACACATAGATAAAGTACACTGAAAATATTCCATTTCTGTGTTGACCAAGGGATTAAGGATCACCTTAAATCAAGAGTTAGCGAACTGAGGTCTAAAAAGCCACAAACAATGGCGGTGGGAGACAATGTGTTCTACCGCACAGCTTTTTCAGCCTCTCTCACACAGTCCTTTAAAACCGTCCTTCCAGCCATAGCCTCTCGTAAGCTATAATATCGAGGAGAGAATTTTTAATGTAATTTTTCCATAAAAACGAGGATATTAGTAAATGATCACAGTGAGGGGACTATCTAAATTTGTTTAAGTAGAAAATATACCAGGAATAGAAAAGAAGATGAATGTAGATGGCTTATATTTAAAGACATACTCCCAGCATTCGTCTGATAGAACTGAAGGAGACTTAACTAGGAATAAGTAGTTAGCGAGAATGGTGGTCCACCGAATTTGATACTGAGACCTTCTAACTGCGAGTCAATAACGCTAACCACTAGGCTGAATCCCAAATTTTATAAATCAAAAAGCAAGTTATAAAATAAACTTAAAACTTCCATATAATTAGATGTGCTTACCCTCTATACGATGATTTCATTTACATCACTGATAAGCGACAAAGTTATTCCCACATTTGTACCTGAGGTGCTAACAGTATTCTGTATATCTTTGAGTTCTTGTTTAATGATTTTGCAACAACAGAGTTGAGTTGAGGTGATTTTGAGTTCAATCCTTTCAGCAGCGAGGCTAGGCTAAATGAGACCGGACCTATAGCTTAACGTGAAATCTGAGCCACATGAACTCTCGCTGAGAATCGAACCGGGTCTTCCACGCCAAAGGTGCTTACACCAACAGCTTAGCCACGAATGAGCTCCATGTTTCAAAAACTGAAAAACAATAAATAAATAAATAAATAGTAATCAACTTTAAAGTCAGTGAAGCTGTGTTTCAGTGGCGTTATGGGTTTGATTAAATTGATTCTTAGGAGTTGGACATGACATCCTACTTCACCACCAATGAGATTATATGAAGCGGAACTTTTTATTAAATATGTAGTTAATCTGAATCATGCTCCTCCACCAGGAATCGATCCCGGATCGACACGCATAGAAATCACACGAATTAAGCACAAAGAAGCAATGTTACATGTTACAGCGTACCAATGCTCATATTTTTCACTCTTATGTTCAAATTAGAATCTAAAATGCCCGTCCTCTGAACGGGGAGAATAGGAAGTATCTGAATGATTAAAAAAAAAAAAAAAAAAAAAAAAAAATCGAAATCTCTCAGCAACCCCGAAAACTATGGATTGGAAACTAATATTGATAACCTCCATCCATCACTCCTATACATCATCTTATGCCAATAGGGGCTGAATTTAGACTTAAACAACATCGTGATTATGGATTAGACACTAATATTAGTTGTTTTTGATTATTTTCCTAGAAGTATCCCGAGAAAACTAATCTGAGGGAAACCTAGAAGTACCCCGAGAAAACTAATCTGAGGGAAACCTAGAAGTACCCCGAGAAAACTAATCTGAGGGAAACCTAGAAGTATCCCGAGAAAACTAATCTGAGAGAAACCTAGAAGTACCCCGAGAAAACTAATCTGAGGGAAACCTAGAAGTATCCCGAGAAAACTAAACTGAGGGAAACCTAGAAGTATCCCGAGAAAACTAATCTGAGGGAAACCTAGAAGTATCCCGAGAAAATTAATCTGAGGGAAACCTAGAAGTATCCCGAGAAAACTAATCAGAAGGAAACTTAAGTTATGCCATGCTTCAGTCTTGTGCCAAATGCCATCAAAATTGGTGCAGGATCTAGAAAGATTATCCATCAAGCAATGTGATTTTTATTTATATAGTATAGATAACAGGGAAATAAATAAATAACAGTCTAAAAGCAAAACAAAATAAAATATTTTAGTTTAACGCCTTACAGTTATGACCGTTAAGCTAAGGGAAACAATGATTAAAGTAAGTGAATGCTGATGAAAGAATTTGTAGAATAAGCATGTGGGAGGAGACGGGAGTACCCCGAGAAAACCCACGGACACGATGTTGTCCACCACAAACTTACTTGAGTGGGGATCGAACCAGGGACCCATGCACCAGATGTAAGCGCTCTACACAAAGCCACCATGTCTCCCCCCAGTCTAAAAATAAGTGCAAGTGGCCCCTGGTTCCCATGTAACATTAGCGTGAGACAGAGGATAGAGGTCTTTAAATCGGATCTTAATTCGGACATCTGTGGTTCTTATGTGCATAAAGAAGCGCCATATGAAGACATCGCCCATAACAAGGTTCAGCTCATATCTAGTTAGTATATGCGTGTTGTCTGTATTTTGCAATATACGGTATATTTGCGTATTGTTTTCATCTTCCACAATGCTTCAGTGTAAACAATAATAAAAAACATAATAATTAATCTATTACGAATAGTACATGATCACATATTTTCATGTTATGAAGATAACGAAGTTGTAAAGAACGTAAGAATTTCAGTCTTACACTTCGGAATTTGTTTACCATAAATAAATATGTGTTTTGTTGATATTTTATCTGGCCGGCTTATTTATTTCTAATGATTTCATTGGTCCATTGCTATTCATATCAAAGGCGTAGTAAGAAAATATTTTTTCTTTTCTCTTTCTCTCTCTCTCTCTCTCTCTCTCTCTCTTTTTTTTTTTTGTTTGAGCGAATGAATGAGAAGATTTTTCTTCACAATAAAAAATACAGTTGTCCATATGATTATTGAGTCATCTACAGATGTACAGCGCATACCTTTCGTGCTTTGGGTCCCTGCTTCGATCTCCGTTCAAGTAAATTTGTGGTGGACAACATCGTATACCTGGGTTTTCTCGAAGTACTCTCGTTTCCTCCCACATCCACATTCCACCAATTCTTCCATCATCATTCTCTTGTCCACGTCTCATATAGCCTCGCTGCTGAAAGGGTCGTTAAACTAAAATCAACTCAACTCGTTTCCAAAAGTATCTATGAAGATATCTGGCTTTCTGAGTTATAAGAACTACAGCCACGGGCGCCAATTTTGGAGGGGGAGAGAGCCACACAGTAATGTCATTTCTGATTTTGCCAGGCGGAGGCAAGATTGTTCATCGACTTATGTGTTTCACGTTTTCTATTAGTATGTTAGTATACAATTTATTAAAAGAAATGGGTTTCTCAAACTCACGGGGTGGGGACAACCAACGTTCGATTCCTGGCAGGAGCTGACTTCGTTCGAATCCCACGTTAAGCTGTAGGGTCCACGTCTCATATAGTATCGGTTCTAAAAGATGCGCTAAACTGAAAATCAAATTAAACTCAATTATCAGCAGTATTACCCCTCTGTTTTCCCTAAATGACGCTCCTGGATCCCGAGTTCCTCGAAAGCTTGGACCCTACAAGTCTGGATACATTTACTAGTATTTGGACGTTTGAGTGGATATCTTTCTCCACCCATGTGCACTAGAGTTGCCTATGAGACAACATTTGAGGTTGTCTCTTCTGGTCTCCATGGAAAATCTTAGGGGATGATCACGCAATGAGGATCGAACCCGGATACTTCTCTGAAAATACAAGGAAACCACTTAAGAACAGCCATATATACAAATGAAACTTAAAAGCACGGTGGCTCATTGGTCGAGTTCTTACTTCTGATGAGAGTTCCTGATTCAGTTCCCATTAGGGATGCGCACAAGACAAGATTTGTGGCTGTCTCGTCTCGAAAATGTGCTGTAAAAGTGATTTCTCGACTCGAAAAATGTATATTTCACTATTGGAAGAGCCCTGTCTGGACTCGAATTTTTGTCAGGAAAATCCTGTCTCGACTCGTCTCGTGCGCATCCCTAGTTCTCATTCACGCAAGTTTGTGCTTGTCTTAATCGTGTCCGAATTTTTTCTCGATGTTCTCCTGTTTTCTCCTACATTCTTATTGCACTATTTTTTTCCAATATCTTTGCCTTCATTAATCAACCGTCCCTTTAGCCTAAAGGTCATAAACGTGGGACGTAAAGCTAAAAATTTCATATCATTTGACGGGTGCTCCCTCAATCAGCAGTGAAATTATAATAAAAGTATCTACTAGAGCTTTTGTATTAACCCTCGGACTACCAACGGGAAGGGGGGGGGTACTTTGTGCCCACCACAGTATATTTTTTATAATTACTCTTCTAATTATTTGGGGGCCGCGGTGGCTCAGTGGTAGAGCGTTCACCTCTGGAGCTAGGGGTCTCGAGTTCAAACCCTACTCCCACCAAGTGAATTTTGTAGTGGACAAACACCGTGTACGTGGGTTTTCTCGGGGTTCTCCCGTTTCCTCCCACTTTCTTCATTCCACCATTTTCATTCATTACTCACCATCACCGTCTCCTTTAGCCTAACCGGCATAACCGTGGGACGTAAAACTCAAAAATTTCATTTCATTTTCTTCTAATTATTTCTTTAAAAAGTGTATGAAAATATATTATTACTCAACATATTTAGCTAAATTGAATACTTTATGATGGTTCAAATCATAGGCGTGCGCACGTGGGGGCAAATGGGGACGCTCGCCCCACCTAATGTTATGGCATTGCGGTTTTTTTTTTCATTTTTTAAAAATAATTTTCTCAGCTAATAAGGATTATACGTATTTTACTAGAACGGACCCTGAAAGACGTCTGTAATCATCGCTATACAAAGTAACACTTTGAACTTTGCAATATTCGACCAAAAATTTCCCGATTTAATTATATTTCAATCTTTCTTCCGTTTGTTTCCTCCCACCAGTATATTATCACACACACACACACACACTTAACACACTATCTGTAAGCGCTGACTTTAAAAGGGGGGAGGGGCGAAGCTTTTCTGTTCCCTCTCTCCAAAGTAAAAGCAGAGGAGCAAATTGAAAATAAAAATTAAATTATAAAGAAAGTAATGATTACAAGGTGGTTGCATATCTTCAGGAGTACCGCTATTGATTTGCTCCCCCCCTCCCCTAATCCAAGGATCTGCGCACGCCTGTGGTTCAAAATGAACGTTAGTGTGTCTCATAAAATTTTGCTATTTTAAGTTGATGGGCACAAAGCACCCCCCCCCGGTTGGTAGACGTGACTGACATTTAGAAGTTTCACTCCCAGATGTCAGCACAATAAATAAGTGTTAGTCTTATACTGTGTTATGTTAACTTCAGTTTCTGTAGATTTTTGTGAAACTCTAATTTATTTCTTTTGCGAGATATATTTAATCTTAACAGGTACATAGGCATAAAATGACCAGGAGCGTCATTTCAGATTTTACTTGGGAAGGGGGGGGGGTAAGACCCCATGATATAAGTAAATTTTTGGCGTTTTTCAGTGACTTTCTACTACTGTGTTGATAAAATCTATATACATCTCAAACGCAGGGAGGGCAATTGCCCCTCCCTGCCCTCCTAAATAACGCCCCTGAAAATGACCCCCGTCCTTTGGTATTCTGCGTTACAAAAAATACCTAGGTAGTGCAAGGGTTAATTAGTGTTATATTGTTATTTAATTCATAATAATTCTGGAGTAATGGATTACACGTTATATGTATAAAAATATAGTAATTACAACACTTCACTGCGAGATGTTAGCAGTCAGTTATGTTTACGATAAGAAATGAAAGATTAAAAAAAAAAAAAATAGAAGGAAACGTGTTACCGATTTCTTTCCACCTACCATGACAACAATCTGAGATATTGAGAAGTTATAATTAAGCATGGAATAAAAATAAACTAGAAAAAGAGTATGTATGATTACCATCTGTTGTTACCGAATTGCACAATTCTCTCTCTCTCCTGCTGGCGTCATAAATAATTTGCGTGAAGAACGGAAAGGAAAAAAAAAAAAAAGTCGTAGGTGTCGCTAAGCTTGATTCCGTAAAGAGTTTGACGAACTATGCTGCAAACGTGATGTTTTCTCGAAACACTCAATTTTCCTAGTTTGATTTTACATGATGCAATATGGCCATTGTTCAGGAGCTCCACTTAAGCGTTCCTTGCTGATAACGCCTCTCGTTTCTTTTCTTTGCACATATTTTTTATTAATTTTTTGGGATACTTTTTCTGTTGTTTCTGTCCCTGAGGAGAGCGAGTATTTCTTTTGAATGTTCGTTAGATGGGATTCCAGCACTAGAAATGTAACAGAAAGACCCTTAGATCAGACGTCATAGCACGTGTTATTTTGTGCAAATTAGAATATTGTACACACTAAAAAAATTGAAGGACATTATAAAGTCAAGCATAATAATCAATAAATTGTGATTCTTTTTTCTTTTTCAGTTACGTGATTCTATGTAAGTTTTATAACTTGATAACCATATAAGGGAAAAGCAGATAATAGCACAGGCGGCCAAGGGCGCCCATCAGGGGGGCAAGGGGACGCTCGCCCCCCATACAGGAAATTGTTCTTCAGAATATCGAAAACCCAATAGAATGTTTACATTAGTTACAGCAAAATTTGAAACTATATTTAAAACGTCGCTATACTTGCCCCCCCTGGAAACTACAACATGGGCGCCCTTGCAGGCGGCGATTCTGGGGGGCGAGGAGGCTCAAGACCTCCGAATTTTGTTTGAGACCCACATATTAGTATGAAGATCCTTATTGATATATGGCTAGATGATCACGAAAAATCTACCTGAATGCCCTCTCCCCTCGGCGCTAGTGTATGACACATATATTTCAATTGATAAATTTTCTTGAGCTGGACAACATGTAAATGAAATGAAATCTTTCAGTTTAACGTCCCACGCACATGCCCGTTAGGCTAAGGGAGAGGATGATTAAGGCAAGTGAATGATAATGGACAAATTGGTGGAATGAGAATGTGTAAGGAAACGGGAGTACCCCGAGAAAACCCACGGACACGATGTTGTCCACCACAAACTTACTTGATCGGCGAGTCGAACCATTGACCCCGCTCACCAGAGGTAAGCGCTCTACCACTGAGCCACCGTGGCCCCCGACAAAATGTTGAGTGAATTTCGACGAAATAAAAAAAAAAGATTATCTTATGCTGTAGGAGAACCACGCCATTTAGAAAGATACTGTTTCCCAAAAGTAAAGAAGGTCGGAAACTTTTTCGACCGGCCTTGTATATTACGAAATACTGAGTTGCTTTATTTTTCTTTAACAATTAAATATCGTAAAAATTTAATACTATCCCTTTACTTTTGGTTAGTAGTTTTCGCTTCGGTGCAAGGAGATCCAGGTTCAATCCTCGAGTGGTTCGAATCACACGTTAAACTGCATTTAAATCCAGTAACGTTGAACTTCAAACAAACTAGGTGTCATACATTCGAAACTTAATTCTGGATGGCTCAACTTTTGATATTTAGTTACATACGATATTTTTTCTTTCTCTCCGCCCCCTCTTTGTTTCCTCTGATCTTAGGGCCAGTGTGGTATAGTCGACCGATCTGAGGCTGACGATCGTGAGGCAAAACCCACTGAGGATCTGAGTCCCTCTGAAGAGCAAGGGCGGTTTTTACTATTTTCGAAGTTTCTGTGTTCGTATCCAGTCGATTTGGAGAAATTGTTTCAAGATTTGGGAGACGAAAGAAATGGACGCTCTATAATCTATATAAGCCTATGATTAGGTATTGAAGGCTTATTTGACGAAATGAAGCTTATAAACTACATTCACCCTCTCCGCCCAGGTGTTGTGTTTATATACCACATCGACTGAGTTTATATGCCAGGCCCTATATGAAGGGTTAAGTAGAATATTGTATAATAAAAATTCCATGGAGAGAAGTGTCCCGGCTGGGGCGATTTTAAAAAAGTGGCTAGCACGCACGCTTTTCGTGCATGGGGGTCCTGCGTTCGATTTCCGGTGGGAGAACTTGAATGCATGTCGGTGGTTCCACCGTACGCTATAGGACCACCTCTCAAATAGACTTGGTGTTAAAATTGGATTCTAAACAACAATTTTCTTCCTTTTTTTATATATACAAATGTGTAAAATGAAAACGCGAGATATTATGCGTATTAATTCTGCTTTTGTTTCTTGCAAAAAATATCGTCCGAGACAGGTACTCATGTATTTCTCTTTACTTTTCCACAGTCTCCATGTGTCATCCATATTTCAGGATACTGCTTGCATTTCTTTCCCTCATTATCTTCCAGTTTCAACCGAGATTCAAGTAGCATTCATTCGTGCGCATGCGTGCAAATCTTAAGGTTGATATGCGTGTTTTGTGATATTACAAACGGTTTCGTTAACTTAATCCAGTCATATATATGCGTATGTTTCTTATATTTCCACGTAATGTGTTAACACAGAGGGGGTAAAGTTAAAGAAAAAATAAAAGAAGTAGAGATGTTTGTAGATAGGAGTAAACATTTTAAGTTCTCTTTTGTCTTACCATCTCCCCTAGAAAGAAAAACAGTTGAAAGTCGACTGGAGACTAGTCACAGACTCAAGGGGTTAAAACATGATAAGAGAGAAATAGTGTCGTATGTTTAACATGAAGTCAGGAGACTAAGGGAAATGTCAAAATACCAAGAAGGTATTGTCAACGCTTTCTAAAGAATCTCTTGTAGGCGATAGTATGTGGTGGGGAACGACATAAATTGTAAATCTTGATCTTGGATTATGGTCTATGCATCATCTAACTGCGCTGGATCCAAGCCCCCTTTGAGGATCGGATGCCACGTTAGTAGTTTATCCTACTCTTCATAACCTAGGTATTGGATCAGGTACGTAATTTGAGTTTTTGAGGAGCAGGGGAACATTCTCCATCAATACTAGTAATTTTAGGTATATTACTGTATTATTGATTAAGAAGGTATATCTGAAACTCAGAAGGCAATTGATTCCACTTCCCCCCTCTAAATGACGCTTCTGTGTTGTATACTAACTCTATGGCTTATTTAACCCGGAGGTTCACTGCCGGGCTCACAAAAGCTCCCCATTTACTTATGCCCTTAGCCAACTTTATTCAGTTCCTATTTTGTGTTCCTATTTCTACGAGCTCCATCTTTATATTATCCTTCCATCTGCATCTAGGTCTTCCTAATAGTCTTTTTCCGATTGGTCTTCCAGTTAAAATTTTGAAAACGTTCCTACTTTGTTTCATTCCACCTAGATAGTACGAGATTGCCCACTTGAGTCTCCTAGACTTAATGACCCTAATAATGTTAGGTAAACCGTATAAATTATGCAGTTTCTTGTTATAATGTTTCTGCCATTTCCCATTCGCGTCACTCTTGGGTTCGAATATTCGGCCCAGGATTTTGTTTTCAAATACTTTAAGTGTACGCTCCACCCTCAAAGTAAGCGACCGTGTTTCGGAATCATACAGCACAACATATAGTATTATCGTTTTATATTTATATAAGTAAAATATATAAAACAATAATCATGCATGTTGTGCTGTATGGTTGCGAAACATGGTCGCTTTCTCTAAGGGAAGAACGCAGACTGAAGGTGTTTGAAAACAAGATCCTAAGACGAATATTGGACCCAAGGGAAACAGGAATGATGATAGGCGGGAACTTCATAACGAGGAACTACATAATTTATATCGTTTACCAAACATTATTAGGGTCATCAAATTTTTTGAGGCTTAGGTGCGCAGGTCATGTGGCCAGAATGGAAGAAAGTAGGAACGCTTTCACAGTTTTAACTGGAAATCCAACCGGAAAACGACCATTAGGAAGACCTTGGCGCAGATAGAAGGACAATATTAAGATGAATCTCGCAGAAATAGAAATACAAGGTAGAAACTGGATCCAGTTGGCTAAAGATAGAAGTCAATGGTCTTTTGTGAACGCGGCTTTAAACCTCCAGGTTCCATAGGCCATAGATTTAGTTAGTTAGTTATAAATATTAAGCCTGTGTTATAAAAGAATTCACAAGTCAATTTTCTAAAGGAAGGAGGGAGATGTGCAGGTCAGTCCCTCACTCAATTGGTAGCAATGAATGTGAAATTTTTGAAAGCTTTGCAGTATGCATCACATAATTGGTAGTCATTTTAAGTTTTCTTAGAGCAGAATTGGACATTGTCAAAATGAATTTGTATCTTGAGGTAGCGCCACCTTAAACGTATTAGCCTGATGAGGACTTGTCCGGTGGCTCCAGGAGCCTTATGGGGTTTCATGTTAATCTATGGGTGGCTTGTCATAAACACACAGTTGTATAGATCGCCAAAGTGTTTTTAGGAGAAGTCCAAAGAAAAGGGAGAAAAAATTTAGACGGAACAATATAATTTATTTTTAAAAATCATAGTACATTTTACAAAATTCTTTTGATGCAAAACCCTTTTAATGATTGAAAGATTCTGAAGGGGAATGTGATGAATGAAATACTGAATACATTTCTAAAATTTTTCATAATCGGATTCGTTTTGGGATGGGACGATTCTTAGAAGTAAATTTAGGGATCATGTTGCGTGTTGGATAGAACCCTCTAGAGGGCAGCATCTGAGCCGCGGGCTGTAGTTTGCCTATCACTGGTCTAGACCAGCCTTTCCCAACATTTTCCACACTGCAGCTCCCTTTAGTCTACAGTACTCGTGAAGGACCCCTTACAATATATATACACACAGGTATATATGGTTAGTATTTATATTTCTTCCCCATGTATAATTATTTTGCTACGTCTCCTTCCTGTTTCGATATATGTTTATTGACGAAAGCATTCGTTATTTCGATTTCGTTGATATTCTACAAACACGTACATCTGTCTCTACACGATTTTTGGCTCTGTCAGAAGAAAAAAAATAATGCCGTTGGAGTATAATCAGCTTCTTGTAGGTCGAGTGTCACTTCTCACACAAATTGACTTGCCAATAATTCGATCATTTAACTTAAAATGGTGTATTTCTCACCACTGTGTACCTTTCTCAGATTGGCTTGCGGATCCACTGAGATCGTCTTGCGTACCCCAGGTTGGGAAAGGGTGGTCTAGTCTAGACTATACTAAATTTTGAAGTCATATTTCCTGTAATGTCCTGTTACAATGTGAATTGTAGTATTTCCGGGCTAGAATCGCACTTACCTCTGCCATAATGTCACTTGTCATGCATTTACACTTTGAGCATGTTACCGTGAAGTCATCACTAGACTGATTTGCCCTTATGCCCGTTGTGTTATTAAGACAACAATTTAAGTTCGAATCCGAACCACCCAAATGCGTTCAAATTGTCATTCCCACCGGGAATCGAGCCAGGAACCGCTAGTCACTACAACAGCGGGAAGGGTTCTCTATGTGTTGAAAGTCCTCTCTCTCCTCGGGAAAAATATTCTCAAATCATCAATGTATGAAAGCAGAGGTTAGGAAGGAACATTTATTTCGCCGAAGTTGATCTCACAGCGTTTGCGGAAAACAACGCGAGACAATAATGATAATATAAAACAATATAATCTTAAACTTACATTCTCTTTGTAAATTTTGAACGACAGCGTCCTATGCAATAATATCCGGAAGACAGTTTTTCCTCTCTCTTGTTTGAAAGGTTTTCGTCTCTTTGAAAGGGTCTCGTCTTTATAATAAGATGAACGTAAGAATAATATCAGTACAGACTAGTGAATTAAAAGAAAGGTTGGATATTGTGTGTATTCCAACTTCGGAATCCGCGTGACTCATGCTTTTTATTTCTGCGCGCACAAATTACAAAAAAAAAAAAAAAAAAAAAAAAAAAAGTGTGTACCAAATTTCCTTCTACCCTCGACATCTTATATATTATAATGCCTGCCCGTTCCATTGGGGTCAATATTTCGTTTCTAGATGGTTGTGAAAACTTAACAGAGACAGGGAGAAAGGGATTGCCGTATATCTATGTCTTTCGGAGGTGGAAGGGGGCAAATACGATGTCTCTCGTGACTCAGAGTGTGACTTCAATTACATCCAATTAACAAAATTGGAAAGGAGGGAAATGCGGAAAGTAAAATTAGCATGATATTTTGTTGTCTGCATTCAATTAATTTATATATCCCGTTTTTAAGCCCTTAATACTATTTTGCATATGTCTATAAATCTTTTAATAGAATTTGTAAATCATATATTGATAAGAAAATTGCTAAGGTAATGTATTTTCCAAAAACTGTGTAGCGTACTCCTTTGCTGGGCTATCACAAAAGAAGCCTTATATCTTTTAGGGTTCCGAATAGTTATTTCGCGCGCATAGTACCGTACTATCTCTATATTTGACCTCGGGTCTACATGTGATCCGGGCCTCAGATTATATAGCAATATCATGTCTTGTATAGTGTTCGTGCTTAAATTTCTCAGGCTGTGACCCAGGGGCGTCATTTCAGACTTTGCTTGGGGGGGGCAAGAGCATCACCGACATAAGACTTTCACGTTTTGTACTAGTATATTAGTAGGCAATCTATTAAAGTATATGTATTCCTGAAACTCTTGGGGGGGCAATTGCCCCCTCCTGCCCCCCCTAAATGACGCCCCTGCTGTGACCCTCCTCGCTGGTCTAATGGTTAGGATTCGAGCCTTTGATGTACGTGATCCCGGGTTTGCTTTCCTTTAGGAGACCATTGAATGGTGGTTCGGATTCCGCTTTAAACTGAACAACTTGCCTGCCAGTACATAAATATAATTATGAAGTTTATTTTCTAATGCTGATAGTGAATAACGTTCTCTTCATGCGATTTTGAAGTTCGAAGTTCTCTCCTGAAAAATTTAAATTTTGGAGTTACGCCAATTGGTATCAAAATGGTCCAACTGTAGGTCTACGCCTTGTCTAGCCTCGGTGCTGAAGAGGGACGCTGAACTTCAACAAATATTAGCAGTTGTGGACCTGGCTGCAATAATGGTTTAACCAACCGAGGTCCATAACATAAATAAATAAATTGCAATATAAATCCCAGCTTCTATTCTAGTAGAGATCTGTAGTGCAGCGTACGAGTTGAGAGTTTCGTTGTACTAGCTGCTAAAATATAAGCTCCGTAAAATAATTTTCAGAAGAGAATGGACAACTTTTAAATAAATTACTGCTTATTAGACCACTATTGCGTCCAGATCCACAATTCTCGGACTGTGGCCTGCTAGACAGCTCAGGTTCAACTAGACGATGAGTGTTAAATGCATCGGTTGTGAGAGATTTCTGAACTTTGTTAGCTGCTTAATTGCCTCACGACATAGAATCACCACTGGATACTGGGAATTGAACCCTCAACCTACATACTAACTAGTCAGCTACACAGCTTGTATACCTTTTCTTATAGAAAAGATGAAGAAATTTCTAAAAGCCAGAAACACGGCTTTTGAGTTTGAATTACAGATCGTAGTAATGCTTGTAACACCCTATTGTGGAAAGAGGCTGGCAACACGAGTGCTTCTTACGTTAGCACCTGGTACTATTGCTCAAAATTGCCACGAAGAATTACTATGAGATACAATTGGTACAAAGGTAGCGACAATTGCTAAAATTCCATTGATTCACATGAATTCTTTTCAGGTAACTTTTTTTTTGTACGGAGACAGGATTCCCGATTGAATGTTCAATAAGAAAAAAAAAAAAAAGGTTTGACTGATGTGATGCGTTTATCCTTTGCAGAACAATATTCTGGGTGATCGTAATTTACTTGTTCCTTTATCTATTTGAAAGTTTGCCACCATTTTCGCTTCTTTTTTTCCCCAGTCTCTATCGTATCTTTTTCCATCCCTCAAACACAAAAGAACCCCCTGCTTCACTCAGCAGCCATAACCTTCCCCAACAGGTAATAATCGCTCACCCGCCTCGTAAACAGTGTTGCTATCTACACTGCAGTTATCACTTTCATAGAAAATTACTTATAATTGACAGAATTGGTTTGCTTGTTTGGAGTCCCTTTTCAGCAGTGAGGTTACATGAGACGTGGACCTACAGTTTAATATCGGATCCTAACCAACGTAATGCATTCAAATTTCAAGGGTCTTATAACAGGAATCGAACCATGTAACTCTTGCACGAAGGGCACGCTTACTAACCAGTAAACCGGTGAGAAGATGGAATTAATTAGGAAAAATTAAACACAGCATTTAGTTGAAAGTCCCACGATTATTTCCTATAGGCGAAAGTGAACGAATACAGTAGTGTGTACAGCCAGTGACAAAAGTTCTTCCCGTTAGGTGAAATTAGTTTCGTAAATAATTTCAAATGGAAGGACAATTTGAGAACAGTTTTCAGTAAATTAAAAAGAATGTACGTAAATTTCTGTACGTTCTAGCCATATTACCACCGTTATTTGCAAAATAAATTTTACCAAACGGAAAGAATTTATGTCGCTAACTGTACAAGTAAGCAAGTGGGAATTCCAAGCATACCTATGGATGCGATTTTGTAAACCACAACCTCACATAACCTGTGAACGAACCAGAAACCCTTCGCGCCAGAAGTGAAGGTGTACCCACCGTGTTTTTTTTTTAAAAAAAAAAAACTAACATTAAATGTGAAACGAAAAAAAAACTATTGTATTAACTGTATTAAGTATTTTGATATCCAACTAAAGAACTGGTAAGTGTGAATCTTGCGCGTGCTTTCTATTCGTATGGCCCCGAGTTTGATTCCGAGTGGAAGTTCTTGCCTCGGATAGAAATCCGAGTAGTCGAATCCCACTTTAGACAGTGAATCGGATACCATCTCAATTAGGATTGTCTATGAGACCAGAGATGAGGATGTCACATCTCGGAAAGATATCGTGAAAATAAATTCTCGTCTCAAAAAGAGTGTCTGCTTTTTATTGGAAGAGCTCTGATTCACTACGAAAATTCTATTTCGTCTCGTCTCGTGGACAACACTACGTTCCACGTTAAATTCAACCAATCAAGCAGATATAGAGCCATTAAGCTACCGATTTCTAAATACATTTCATCTTCTTATCAAGGCTTCTTTAAAACTCTAATGTATCTGGGTGCTAGTAAGTAATGAAGCACTTACTTTCATTTCATGAATGTTAGGGTTTTATTATTACTTACTTTCATTTCGTTAGGTAGTAAGTTCAAGCTCTGCTGTTAGTAAAATTCCTTTGGATTGATTCCCTTACGTTTTTCATGACTCATCGTTAAAAAAAAAAAAAAAAAAAGCTATTAACATTAGTACCATCCCTAAGTGTAAGAACACTCCAAAGTGAAATCTTTTAGTTTTGCGTACCACATTTATGCCCTATAGGCTAAAGAGGAAATAGTGATGACAATTAATGAAATGATAGAATGTGAAAAGTGGGAGAATCCCGAGAAAACCCAAGCACACGATGTTTGTCCTTCACAAACCCCTTTTGGTGCGTGATGAGATCGAACCAGGGATCCCATGTACCAGAGGTGAACGTTCTATCTTGAAATTTCACCTGATACGAGAGGAAAGTACTGGATCAGGTTGGCCGCCTGCAGGGTTCGAAACCTCAACCTTAAGATTGCAAAACAAGAACCGTTAATTCTCATCTGTTCGTTTCTTTGTTTGACATATTACGAATAATTCACATGTAAGTGTAATCAGAAACTATTTCGTATGTGATGTAGAGTTTATTTTGTCTAGCAGAAAACTCAAGGTGAGCGACAAATAAAAATCAGGTTCAAGTGTAATTAGTACGCTGCTGGTGTTGTTTAAGCTGGGGTCCGGCGTAAACGGTAAGACGTCTATCTAGCGACCGGTCGGGCGGGATTCGATTCCCCGTGAAGGCACTATTTATTTCATTTTCAACCTTCGTGCCAGAGAATCTCAGGGATCCGTCCAACTTCTGTAAACAATAGTAAAGGCTTTTTCTCTTACCGGAAACCGTAATGACTACGTGCATCAAAGGATCATGCGTTAAATATTCGAGTACCCTACACCAGTAAGACGTCTTAATACATATTAATATATATATATAACTGTTTTGAACCCGTGATTCTTATTTTAAAGTATGCTGATGATAATTTAATCGTGGGAAGTAATTTTATTTGAAAAATATATTCTCTGCCTCCTATACAGTTTAATTTTTTTTTATCAATGTTCATATTTTACTTACCTCGAAGTATGATATATTTTACATATAAGATTGTATATTTAATTCAAAGCTAGGCAACCCTTTTATCACGACTAGAAATCCGTTATTTTGTGAAATGGAAGTATTCCTTAAAACTTTGTGCTTGATCTGCCAACCATGGCCAGTTTCTTTCTTTTTTTTTTAACTTGTTGCCTTCCTTTTAATATGTTGCGTGCAAAACTTGTTTTTCTGTTATGAACGAAAGCAGGGCGAAGAGGGGAGAATGAGGAGGAGGCGAAGAAACTATATGAGACACTAAGGAGCAACAAGGGGTGGATTAGTGATATTACGAATTATTTCCGTACTTTTTTCTTTCCTTTCTCTCTCTCTCTCTCTCTGTCTGTCTGTCTCTCAATATATATAAAGCAAATTATAACAATATGATCTTAATCCCATAGATTTTAAAGATAAGTTTTTAACAATATGATAAGTTTTTTTCGGAAGGTTACTGAACGAATTCTCAACAAAATGTAACACCAGCTTTCGTCAACAAGTATGCTTTATAGATTGGATTCAGATTTTGTAATATACATTAAATTACATGAAATTTTTTGTTTTATGCCTCACGATTACCCCTATACTGTAGACTAAAACAAACGGATGATTAATGAAGGTGAGTGAGAATGGAATAATTGATGGGATGAAAGTGAGGGAGGAAACGACAGAAGTCCGAGAAAGTCTACCAAAACAATGTTGTCCAGGAAACGCATATGGTCTAGGATCGAACATTGACCTCTCGGTCCACTAGTTACCACAGAATAGCGCTCTACCACCGGGCCACCATGCCCCTTAATATAGACTATTCTAGATTTACAATAATAGGTTTTAATAGGCTCTTCTTTTCTCTCATCTGTCTGTTCAGGATTCTATCTATATATTAAAATGATACGTTTAAATATTTGGTGCCAATTCCTTTGGACAATAAGATCTTGGAAACCTCAAACTCTAAGAACGTGGCGTTTTCGTTTGTCAATTCCAAATTTTACATTTTTCATTGAAATTAAAAAATAATAACGTTATTATTATGTTGAACGTTTTAGGAATCTTTTTGAGCCCAATTAACATTGTCGCTAGGGCGTTGCTAAGGTTGATTTCCTTGTGTTAGGCAACCAGTAGAAGAGTTACGTATAATGGGTTGACGGACATTTCAGGCGCTTTGCTCTTAATCTGAATGTCAAATTCTATAGGATGCTGGCAACTTGAAAGGCCTATAGAGACACAATGAGGCATACTCGGATATGAATTTAGAAGAGGAAAAAATCCATTTACATTATCTATCACTTCTACAAGTTGGTCACAAACTCTTCCGAATATTTATGCATTAAAATCCCACGTATGTTTGCTGCTTTTATGAGTTCTGCCTTCCTTCACCTTGTCCGTAAAGGAACATTAATTGGATGGTGAGCAACTAGAAAGAAAATTCGTGCTCATATTAGAATGATGTTCTGTGTAGACATCTCAGGTTCAGCTAGTAAAAGTAATTAAAACTTATAAATTCTTGTCATTGCACCCAGATTACCTGTTAAAGGGAATTAAGCTCGGTTTTTTGATGTTCCATAAGCATACCGGTTTTCTATGCCAGATTTGTGATTGTTTCAGATCCGAGTTCAATATCTCGTCGTCCAAATAATTCTCAAATTGTTTCAGAATGCTAGGTCCGTACTGAAAATCTATGTCACTATGGTTAGCATACGTGCTTTTAGCATTAGAGACTTAAATTTATCTTCTAATAGGGAGAGTAAATGTGGTTCAGATCCCATGATAAAATGTGGGTCCATGTCTTATAGGCTCGGTGTTGAAACGGAAAGTTAAACTTCATACCAGCCTAAGCAGATTCCAACCCGTGACCTCGAATGTTAACCGTTCTGACTCAGTTGAGTAGACAATAAGCGTGTACTATTTTATTGTATTTGAGATCGAAAGTCGTCGATCGAAAGTAAGAAGTTATCGTTATTACTTTACAGTCAGAAGTTCGGAATTTGGATTCCACGAGTTCTTATCCGGACGAATTCTTATCTTTTTTTTTCTGTTTCATCAAGTGACTGCTGAGGAGGTACCTTTAAGTACAAGTCCTGGTAGTCTATCTGTTTAGTTTCCTTGGAGTTAATGTCAACTGTATCCTAGGAGTTTTTTGGGGGAGGGCAGGGAGCAATTTACTTCTTGAGTTTGACATAAACTCTACATTTCATGTGAAAAAAAAAGCAGAAGTGAAATTTTAATTATATTCCTCCTCCAAAGCAAAACCTGAAATGACACCGCTGTCTGTATGAACAAGTCTCATGAGAGTGTCTGTGAAAACCTTAATAGTAAATATAATCATCGTCATCATCAACGATATTCTGCCATTATTGACAGATCAATTGCCGCAACAGAGAAGCTTTCATCGTCTACGGTCTTCCGCTAACCTCGTCGTCTTCACGTACGATTTTTCTGTTTGATATCGCCCAGTCTCCTTCGCCCTTTCCCTCCTGCCACCATACCCTCTAGCATGTCCCTCATGATACAGTTCCTTCTTATCCAATATCCCAACAGTTTCTTTTCCTCTTCTTAATAATATTTAAAATTGTTCTTTTCTCCCCCACAGCTTGTAACACCCGCTCATTCGTTTTCTGCTCGACCCAGCTAATGTTCTCCATTTTTTACCAGACCCACATTTCGAAACCTTCCATCTGTTTTTCATCATTTTTGCGTATTGTCCATGTTTCTGGCTACACAATTTCAGGGTAATCAGATTTCAAATTTCATGTTCGAGTCTTCCTGCAATAAATGTTAGTGTTTTTGCCTCTGTTGCTGGCGATCTTAGTTCCCTGAAGGAAAATTATGTGTTCCTAAGCCCACGACAGGTTCTAGGTTCAAATCTTGTATGGCGTTGAATGCACAAGGAAAGGGTTAAATCTACTTTGGGTTATTTTGGACGTTGTTATTGTTTAAGATGTAACATCTAAAGCTCCTTTCAGGGCTTAAAAGTTTCGTGTCCAGGTATTGTAAATAGCTTTTATTATGTAAAAAATGTTAGCTTTTTCCATGTACTTGAGCGTATCCTACGTGATGGCTCAGTGGTAGAGTGTTCACCTCAGGTCCATGGGGTCCTTGGTTCGATCTCAGTTTGCACCAAATGAGCTGTGTGGTGAACAAACACCGTGTGCGTGGGTTTTCTCGGGGTTATCCTGCTCCCTCCCACTTTCTTCATTCCACCATTTCATTCATTTCTCATCATCACCGTATCCTTTAGCCTAACCGGCATAATCGTGCGACGCAAACTGAAAGGAGAGTATCCTACAAACATAATGTCTATTTTTGTTACAACTTTGATAAATGGATTTGATCCCATTGTGCTCTGAACGATCCAATTATATCCCCGCTGCTGAAAAGGGACGTCAAACTTCACTCAACATAAAAAGAGAAGAAAGAAAAGAAAAGAAGGAAGAAAGAAAGAAAAAGAAATCAATTAGTGTTTGTTATCATTTCCTTTAATCATCCGGGCATAAATGTCGAACATTAAAGTTCTTGGTTTCAATTCATTTCTTACTGAAAGAATCATCTAACTTTTAACAAGAAGTGTGCGTGGAAAAAGATGCAAACTAGTAAGTATGTTTCCTTAGCTTTGCAGACGCGGTTTTAACTTTGTAATCGACGGTCGATTGCACAGAAACTGGAAATAACAGCTAACCGTATAGCGGTCTTTTTCTCGATTGATTAGCAATAACAACTTTTTCATTTGTGTCTTTTTTTTTCTTTAAAGAAAAAGTTAAAAATTCCTGCTATTTGACAGGAAATGACAAAAATCTTATAATCTTTGGAGACAACAAACTTTAGGTTGAAAAAAAAATTAAAAAAAAAAGATTAATTATTTTTTATTTTTGTTATAACGAAGCAACTTCCAATCAAACATAAAAAGGATGTTCCATGAGACAAAGAGGTTGTCCCGTTCTCGAAAAATATATACACAGTATGTCTACTAAATTTTAAGACTGGCATTGACAGAAAATAATGCAGAAGAGAATTGCTTTGATTGGCTACTAATCTTCAATATATGATCTTCCTTGTTGTATGCAGGAGTTGTACGGCTGCAAAGTTTGTGAATGCCATTCTGGATTTTGTCCGATAGTGTTGAGTTCCTTCGTCACAGCTTTTTACATGCCCGAAATCGAATCCAAATGGGCCATTTTCGCCCAGTTGGATCCACTCCTGACACGACAACACTCAGTTTTCTTCTTTTTTTTTCCCTCTCTTCTGTTAGATTGTGGGGCACAAATCTGAAACAAATCTTCCTCTTCTGTAGATTTAGTTCCACGCTCTTCCGAATAGTATCCTTACCAATATGCAAGTCCTCTGAAATCATCCTGAGGAACTGACAACGATTTTCAGACAGCTTTTCCCGCACTTTGTCAACATTTTCGTCAGTTCGAACGGTTACCGGACCGCCGGATCTGAGGTCGTTCGTGATCGCCTTCCGACCCTCACGAAAACGAAGATACCACGCAAAAAATGTTCGCTCGAGATAGAGCATCATTGTTGTAAGTTGTTTGAATCGTGTCCACGGCCTCGGTGGCTGGTTTGCCAAGATTTACACAAAACTTGATGGCTACTCTCTGCCCCATCGCACTTAACTATCCATGACGAACAAAGAAAACACAGTTTACTGAAATCACATAACTCACAAAATTCGGAACAAATATTCGTGAATTCTTCGCACAATGCACGACATACTCGATACTAAAAGCTACGTACATAACTGCATGGTAGTTCCAGTGATTATCTTACAGTGTTGCCATCTTAAAATTTAGTTGACACACTGTGTATGTTTCGATTAGAAATGCTCTATCTCGTCTCATATCTCGTCATCAGGGTGTGCTAGACATTGGGGTCAAGACTGTCCGAGCGACAAGACAGTATGTTATTTAACTATTTATTAATATACATATATATACAAGGTGGTCCATTTATCTTGATGCACCCTTATAACTTTTAAACTAATGGACAAAAATCATTGAAATTTTGTATCATGCAAATATCAGCGGGGGGACATTGCCACCATCTCCTCTAGCACGTTCCTCGTGATACAATTCCTTCTTAGCCAATGTTCCATCCAGTTTTTCTTTCTCTTCTTAATAATATCTAAAATTATTTTTTTCTTCCTCACCATTCTAAGACCCTTTAATTCGTTTTCACTCGACCTACACCTACGTTTCGAAAGCTTCCAGTTGTTTTTCAACATTTTTGCATAATGTCCGTGTTTCTGCCTCATGTAGTACAATACTCCACACGAAGCATTTTATGAGTCTTTTTCTCAGCTCTTTATTCAAAATCCCACAAAAGGCCCTTTTCTTCTTCCTAAAAGGTTCTTTCGCCATTCCTATCCTTGCTTTCATTTCACGTTCACACTTCATATCATTACTAATAACATAACTAGTCACCTGTTCTATTTTCTCCCTTCCTACTTCTATATTTGACACCGACCGCTTCGCTGCAAGATGATTTTTGTCTTTCTAACATGCATTTTCATCACATATTCTTCACAGCCCTTTCTCAAGTTTTTTTTTATCATCTTATTGATTTTATTTTCAGATTCCGCAATAAGCACTATATCATCTGCAAACCGTATACACTTAATCATTTTACCTTCTACCGAAATGCCGTCTTCATCATGTAGGCTCTTTTTCGCTATCTCTTCCAGATAGGTATTAAATAATATTTGCGAGATACCGCATTCCTATCGAACTTCCGCTCCAATTGCACTATTCTCTGTCATTTCCTCTCCTATTCTGACACTTACTTGTTGGTTCATATATAAGTTTCTTATGAGTCTTCAATCTTTCCATTCCAATCCAACTTTCTTTAGAACTTCGAACAACAATTCTCAATTCACGCAGTCAAAAGCCTTTTCTAGATCAAAAAATAAAACATACACTTCTTTTCCTTTTTCTATAGACCTTTCACCGATCATCCTTAATAATCCAATTGTATCTCTTATGGCCTAAAGCTCTTGAACCTGAACTGTTCATTCTCAACTTTTTCATTTATTCTTCCATACAAGCTTCTGTTTAGTATTCGAAGCAAAATTTTTGCTGCATGTGATATGAGACTAATAGTTCTATAATCTTCATATATATCTCTGAATTCCATTTTTTAGCCATCGGTATCATGATCGTCTTCAGGAAGTCTTTTGGCCACTTTCCAGTTTCATATATTTCATTGCGAAGTCAGAACAATTCTTTCTTGTTCTTGTCTCCCACATTCTTAGTGAATTCGATTGATATATGGAAAGAGCAATGAGAAGGATAAATCGAAGCTGAGTCTCCCGTGTCATAGGCTAATCACATAAGAATTTTCGGAAAGATAATAATAATAATAATAATAATAATAATAATAATAATAATAATAATAATAATAATCCTTCTTTGTTCAGTACAATATATCGCGTCTATTTATTACTATAATTAATGCTGCTAATAACACCATCAGAAGTTGTTTGTAGACATAAGAATTTAACCTTAGCACAACTTGTTGATGGAGGAGGGGAGAGATGATTAAACTCTTTCGTGTTTTGCGTTCCTTTCTTATCTCTTGCTGGCTGCTGTTCCGTCAGTGGCTTCGTCAAGCTTCAGAGCTCGAAACATTCACTCTTTTCTTCTTCTTCTTTCTTGTTTCGTCGTTACCTTTTGTGGTCTCGTTTCAGCATTGTCCCCTCGGGATCGTGCAAAACTCGCATCCAGAAATCTTTTTTTTTTTTTTTTTTTTTTTTCAGATCCTTTCTCCAACGTTTCAAGAATTTCGTGTCTCGTGCTATCACCAACAAAACTAGGTTACTTTGACAATCTTTTCAGTATGAGTAGACCAATTTTTTTAATGTAGTTTTTGTGAAACAAAACTTAAGAGAATTTGTGGAAATGCCCTGAACAATGTGGGATGAAAATAAACGTTAAGAAAGAGAAATGCGAAAGTGACAGAAGGCCAGGGAACTGTGTCCAACGTGGCAATTGGAGGTGAGAATTTCGAACAGGGATTAGCTTTAGGGATCCACTATCTAGGTAGAGTCGTTAGTGGAAATCTGTAATGCGAACAGGAAGCAAAAGGATGGCGAAAGAACTTTTACAAAGATGAGTAGCATTACTAGTGAACGTTTGTAAACTGAACGGGGAATAAAAGGTAAATAGGGATGCCAAAGAATATCTTTAAGAAGAAGAATAACATCGTTAGTAAAGATGGGACACATGAACGGGAAATGTAAGGAAGAATAGGAATGGCAAGATAAACCTTTGGAAGAAGAAACGATTATTCGTGAAAATCTGAAATGCTATTTGAGGGATCGTTAAATAAAGGGTTACAAAGAAATACTCATCAAATAATTCTCGTTGAGTATTGCACTCTGAGTAAGAGAAACGTATGTTACGGAAGACAGATGAAAAGAGCAACTGAAAACATTCAAAATATGCATATAGTGAAGAAAAGAAAAATGTGCTGATGCAACTAAAATCCATTTGGGATACGCTGGTTGAAGTTGGGCAAGCAGAGCATTACTTGTAATATTATTTTTAGAAAGGAAAAAAAAGCTTCTTAAAACATTATTTGAGAAGAAAATGTGTTATTACGAATGCGATAAAAGATATGATAAAAGGTAAGGGTAAACGTTGAAAGAGAGAAGAATAACACTGGAGTTAGCTAGAAAGAGGAAAAGAAACTGAATAAGATATTATTTGAGAAGAAATTATGTCTTAGGGACGTGATAGAAGGTATGGTAAAAGGTAAGAGTAAGTTTTGAAGGAGAAAAGAACAATACTGGAGATAGTTTAAAAAAAGAAGAAAAGAAACTGGTTAGGACATTATTTTACAAGAAATAGTTTTATTAGAGATGTTTAGAAGGTATGATAGGAGGTAAGAGTAAGTGTTGGAGGAGAGAAAAATAATATTGGAGATATTAAACAGAGGAAACGAAACTGATTAGAACAAAAGTTGAGAAGAAATTGTATTGTTAAAGATGTGATAGAAAGTATGGTAGAAGGTAAGAATAAGTATTGGAGGACAAAAGATTAATATTGGAGATAGTTAAAAAGATTGTATTAACTTTACAAGACATTATTTGAGAAGAAATTGTATTCTTAGGAATGCGATAGAAGGTAAAGTAGAAGATAAGATTAACAGTGGGACGAGAGAAGAACAATACTGGAGATAGTTAAAACGAAGTAAAGAAACTGGTTAGGACATTATTTGAGAAGAAATTGTGTTATTAGGAATGTAATAGAAGGTATAGTAGAAGATAAGAGTAAAAGTAGGGAGGATAGAAGAACAATGTTGGAGATAGTTAAAAAGAAGAAAAGAAACTGGCATTTTCTAGAGAAGAAATTGTGTTATTAGGATTCTTATAGAAGGCAAAACTAAGTATTGGAGGAAAGAAGACGATATTGGAGATAGTTAGAAAAAGTAAACTAAACTGTTTAAGACATTATGTAGGAAGAAACTATGTTATTAGGAACGTGATAGAAGAGCAATGTTAAAGGACAGAAGGACGATATTGGAGATAGAAAGAAACGAAAGAGACGAGAAAGAGAAAGAGACGAAAAGAAACGGGTTATGACATTTGAGAAGGTTTTAGGGAGTGATACAAGACAAGAGTGAATGTTGGAAAAGAGAAAAACGACAGCAGAGTAATCTAGAGTTAAGTGGCCAACAGGATTAATCGAAAACGGACGAATCCATTTAAGAGAATCGATCAAGTCGTATTGACAACAGAAAGCGATCGACGCCAAAGGCGACTATTTCCGGTTACTTACTTCCGGTACAAGATTCCTAATGATGATTTCGATACTAGGGTATATCCAGCAATTTTCACCTTTGCAACAGGACTACGCGTTAATCAACTCGGTGGACATAAATAGTGGATATTTTCCACTTATCGATAGATTGTCTACATACGATATAAGTCATGCACGGAAACAATATTAGATGCTCTGTGCCGAAGGTGAATGGCCAGAAATGGCCAGTTTTTGTGTCGATCTCTTCCTTTCATCAAGATAAGTTGACTGACATACTGTAAGTGTTGTATGGGTGCAAACGTTTCATATATCACTAAATTGTTTTCTCCAATATCTTCTATAAAATGCTGCACTAATTTTCAGTACTCGGAAACGCAATATGTAAACTATAGTGAATATCAAACAATTTGAAGCTTAAAACATATAAAACGATAATTGTGCCTGTTGTTCTGTATGGTTGCGAAACATGGTCGCTTACTGTGAGGGAAGAACCTAGACTGAAAGTATTTGAGAACAAGATCCTAAGACGAATACATATTCGGACCCAAGAAGAACGGGAATGGGGAATGGCGGAAACTTCATAACGACGAACTTCATAATTTATATCATTGACCAAATATTGTTATACCCTATGGTCATCGAATCTAGGAAGCTCAGGTGGGCAGGTCATGTAGCCAGGATGAATGAAAGTAGGAACACTTTCAAAGTCTTAACTGAAAGACCAATCAGAAAACGTCCATTAGGAAGACCTAGTTGCAGATGGGAGGACAATATTAAGATTGATCTCGCAGAAATAGGAATACAAAATAAAAACTGGATCCAGTTGGCTAAGGATAGAAGTCAATGGAGAGCTTTTGTGAACATGGCATTGAACCTTCGGGTTTCATAGGCCATAGAGTTAGTTAGTTAGTGGATATCAACATATAAGTTATGCAGAGATGGACATTGTATCAATCTTTAAAGAACTTTTAAGACCTGCTTCCTAAAACCGAGCAAGTCTTAAGAAGGTTATGTCTTCTATGTAACCAGTGATTTAGAAGATTTCATAGAAAATTACGATCTGCCAACATTTGTAGAGGGTTAATGCAGAAATACTGTGAGGAGTACATTATTTTAAAAGAGTATACAACAAATGTACGCCTCTGTCTCTCTGTCTCTCTCATGAGCATATATATATAATGTTCATGTATAATAAATGAGTTGCAAATTGGTTGTTATAATTTTCGAAACGGAAACATGAACATTAATATTCTATTATATGGATATCTTTTAATGAAGATATGTTTTCCATTTCGTATAACAAGAAGATAAGAACTGTAATATTGTTAGAGGGCTTTATCTAATTATATCTCTTTGACACGCTTAATATAATATTCATTAAATTGAGTTGTTAAGACAGAATTAATAATTCTCTCTATCTTTCATCTAATGTTCTCCTGTTTATACAAGTAAGTACAGTGATTAAAGGCAAATAGTGATAAAAATTTAAATTTTCCAACTAACTAGATATCTATTGTGTATTTCTACAAGCATGGATCAGGGTTATGAACTTCGGGGTTCATGTTGAATTATAGCAGTGGTACTCAACCTAAATCCTATCACGACCCCCCATTTTACTACATCCGCTTGCCGGTGACCCGTTTTATAATTTCTGGTTTGTAATAAGCTTGTGTGGGATTTTTAATATACCTATTGCCAAGATCTCACAATATCCTTCTGTTTCTATTATAGTACAATCCATTTCTTGTATATAGTGGATACATTAACTTCCCTAAAAGTGAATGGAAACAAATTTGGTCAGTTCATTCATATTACAAATATCGAATCAGATCCGTCATACTGTTTCAGAATGGAGGCTGTTTGAAAATTTTAAAACTTTATAACTCCCTTAATTTTTGGTCATATAATAAAAAAAAGAAAACTGATTTTCAATTTTGGTTTTAAAAATAACTTCGACATTTGTTAAGAAAGTTATCGAGTATTTTAAATGATTTGATAATTTGCGTCATAAAGATTGGACTGTACATTGCCACACTAGTGAAATCACACCATGCTCAGGTATCTAATTAGCTTTCAATTTCAATATGCAGGTTTTGTTGCATTTGTATTTTCCTGTTATTTCAATATGCAGATCTCATTAATTTCATGTCGTACCTCTTTCATTTAAATTGATTTTTAAACAACTCTGCATCTGTTGAAAATGTTTAGAAGACCTATTTTTTTGTTGTTGTTCTCAGCAGTATGTATAAAAATAAAGATATGCCTATCAGAACACAATTCAAAATTTTATTTAAAAATATTTTCCGGTATTAGATTCTAATTATATTTATCTCTTCCGCTTATCTTCACGATTTCCATGAAACCCTCTCTCGACCACCTTAGGGGCCGTGACCCCCAGGTTGAGAAACCCTGAACTATAGATTTCATCTTGACTGGTTGTGGCTTATTTACTGGATGACAGAAAGTCTTAAAACGGCCTTCTGGTGTGGCGTAATGCTCCAAATGTACCGAGATGTGTCAATGTGGTACCAGTTTTCATACATGGTCTAGTGGCTGTTGTGGATGCCTTTTGTGCCCGAGATCGCAGTTTCGATTCCCCTTGGCAGAGGATTAAACGCATTAAAATGGTTCAGATCACACTATAACCTGTATGTGAGGTGTGTTCAAAAAGTATTGAACTTTTTGTTGGTAAGAATACCTTTATTGATTTGAAACTCCAAAACACTAACCCCCTTCAAAGTAATCTCCTTGGTAATGCACACATTTCTTCCAACGCTCCCAACATTACTGGAATCATTTCTGGAACGCTTTTTTTTTTTTGGAATGGTGAGCAACCTTGTCGTCGCATTCCGCATGATGTCTTTTCTTCACTTATGCCATAAATGTGTATCTATCTATTTCCACCAATGCATTACTAACTTAATAAGAAAATGACTAAGTTACAGAAGTGACCAATTTTTACTGCAGTATGTTATTATTATTATTATTATTATTATTATTATTATTATTATTATTATTATTATTATTATTATTATTATTATTATTATTATTATTATTCGTATGGCTATACCAACCAAAAGCAACTGTATTCTGTTGAATCTTCTTGCAACAAGCTGTATTCCCTTGAATAGGATTTTTTTTTTTTTTTTTTTGCCATATTAGGACAACTGAAGGCATATTCTGTGCGCTTGTTAGGAAAATGTCAGCTTTCTTAATTGTGAAAAAAAAGGAGAAGAAGAAGAAGAAGAAAGAAAATATATTAATTCCTTTTCACAAAAATAAGGAAAAGAAAACTTAATAAAAGTTGGAATAGTACTGAAACACGTGGAAAATTTTGTTCGTGGGACGAAATGTTAATATATATATGTACTACGATAACCTACTAATCCTGCAAACAGGTTTTTATTTCTCTTTATTTAAGAACGAAAAGAAAAAAATATGGTTCCACTCTGCTGCTTTCGCGACTTTAGGTCGTTAAGAAGCAGAAAAGAAGAAGAAAATTTCATATGTGTATGAGTATGTGAGTATGTGCGTTGAAGGAGGGGCCGAGGTGGAGAGGGAAGGGTTGAAATGCATCGTTTGTGATAAATGCGCTGACATCTGTGTATGCCCTAACTGCAAATTAAAGAAGGTTTTATCCTGTTATTTCGAATTATTTGCCGTCTTCCGTGCTATCCACACCGCTTTTGGGTTGTTCGTATTTCTCCGATAATTAAAACGAAAGAAAAAAAACTATATTGTTGTCTAAACAGAGATATATCGCAACTTGGGAGCCCTACTTTTGGTCTCAATTGACCTTGAGTTCAATGAGCTTAATAAATGAGCGCGAGCTCATGTAAGCTCAAGTCCTTCTCAACTTAGAGTGCAAGAGTTCTAGGGAGTGCGGGCCACCATGAGACTTGTGAGCACTAGGGAGTGTAAGCCTTACTGGTGCACTCATTGATTATAGCAAGCTCTAGTCCAACGAATTTAATGAGTACTAGATCGAATTAGCGCTAGCTTACCGATGATAGCAACCCCGAGCTCAAGAGTGCGAACCTGAGCCAGCGTGAGCATGATTCATATTAGTGCGCGCAAGCCTCATTAAGGACACTAAGCCCGAGCACAATGAAGCTAATGAGCTCCAGTCTCCTTGAGGAAATGGAGCCCGAGTTCAAGATCTGAGCTTGCTTAGGCCTCATTGAGATGAGTAAGTGCGAGCTCTATTGACTATAGTGAGCTTCATTGGGATGAGTGAGCTCGAGCTATATTGAGGATAGTGCGCCTGAACCCGCTGAGAACCGAATGAACCACGATTCCGAGATGTGCTACCTGTGTTAAGAGGCCTCATCCCAGCGAAATTAAAATACCGCTAACTTTACAGTAATTATGTGATATCTTCAAATAGATAAAAGATAATCGAAATGTGGAACAAGAGCACCCTAGACAATATAATTTTACATGAGATACCGTTATCACGACTCATTTATCTGCTTTCGATTTTCAGCCATTTTGAAAATCGGCATTTATTTTCGCGTTTCTAAACGGTTGAAAACGGAAAGCCACTAGGTGACTTGTGATAACGGTACCTCACCCAAATTAATATTGTCTAGGGCGCTCTTGTTCCACATTTCAATTATCTTTTATCTATTTGAAGATATTACATAATTACTGTAAAATTAGTGGTATTTTAATTTCGCCGGGATAAGGCCTCTTAAGAAATAGTGGTACTGCCGTGAGACAGTTAGTGTTGCTCACGTGACGAGAAATACAGTTTTCTCTTATCTCGTCTCGTATTTTTTGCGTCGAATTTTCGTCTCGTCTCGTAATTTTTTGGGTTGAATTCTCGTCTCGTCTCGTCTTGTCTTGAAGCATTGTTTGTAGCATGGTCTCGATTCTTGTAAAGCTTTTATCACCTCGTCTCGAAAATGTTCTAGTTCCGTTTTCTTTTTTTCAATTTTTGTACACCTTATTAATTTTATCTAAACAATATCAGACCCCCTTCTGCGTCACGAGGGCTCCTTAAAGGGAGTAATTGCGTTGAGACAATATTTAAACCATATTTATTATTGAAGTACACTGTGTGTTGACCTGCGTATCTTAAATGCTCTTCATTGTGTTCGCACAATCACCTTATCAATGTATAGTTTACTACTATGAATTACGTAACATTAAAACAATATTTGAGATCTGTGCCTTGGTTGAGCTAGTGTTGTCCACAATTTATCCTCTCGTCTCGATACTCGCCTCAGAATTGACACGAAAATTTCCATCTTTCTCGTCTTGCCTTGAATTTGAAATGGACTTCTTGTTTCGACTCGTGGACAACACTAATGACTGCAAACGACTGAAGCAAGTTTTTTTAAGTTGGAAAAGGGAGGAGGAGATTCACTGTTTATTATTGGCTTATTTCAGCCCCAAGCAACAGGACTTTTCGGAGACCTTTTACGCCAGTCTGGTAGCTAATTCATGAGCCTTTGATACATGAGATCTCGGCTTCGATTCCCGTGGAGAAACCTTGAAAAATTTGTACGCATTAGGGTGATTCGGATTTCAGCTTAAACTGAATATCCATATTTCATATAATCTCGGTGCTGAAAGGGATTCTTAACTAAAAATCTAACCAAACAACAAGGAGTGGTTGAGAAACCTCAAGTAAAGCAAACTCAAAATTCAATCAAAATTTGAAAATTTTACACGACAGTTATTATGGATGAGACTGAAGCCTAGGAGTGCCATGTTTTCTCAGATGAGATGATCACTAGAGAAAAGCAGATGGTACGGGCAGGCGACGCGCTGTCGTGAGGACAATTGGAGAACTATTTGGACGGAAGAAATGGCGCACTCCCATAAAAAAAAAAGCATGAACAACTAGAGAGCAACATGAGACAGAATTTTCGTTATAAAATTCAAGACGAGACAGAGCTTTTCTAATAGAACGAGTTAGCACTTTTTGAGACGAACATGATTGTCGCTGCACATTTTCGAGACGAGACAGTCTCCTCTTTTGTCTTATGCCTATCCCTTAGAACGGCAATAGGAGCTGCGATGTGCTGACCTAGGAATTTCAAACCTTAGACTTAAACTGGCTTCCTTTTTGGTCGGCTTAAGCCCTTTGAGAACTCGTCCCAAGGAATTTTGTTGTAATTTATCATAGCTCAGGCAGAATTATACGCACATTAAAGTACATGTCGTACCGAATGGTAGATGCTCGGTTCTGCTTGCTTCAGTAAAGAACAGCTTACAACGACTCACCAAAGGTAGTCGTTAACCCTGGTTCAGTTATATCTTTAGTGGCAATAATCGTTTTCACCTTAAAATATCTTCTGAAGTTACATATATGCTAGTATGTATATGTAACTTCAGTTACATATATGCAGTTAGTTACATATATGCAGTTATATTCACTAGTATGCTCACCTTTTCTACTGAAATTACAAGTCCATAATGAATATTAAACAATTTATTCTTTGATTCCCTTTTAATGTATATTCACACAAACCGACTTGCAATCAAACATGTTAACTGAGTATCTATAAACAACGACATAGCAACCAACTAGACAATAATGTATATTTCTTATATATTAAAACATTCTTCTTTTTATTATTTTTAATTAACATTATAACAGGTATAGTGCTTATGTAAAAGCACTTTCTGCCCAAGATATATGTAATTATGAGCCGATACAAAGTATCTCGTTATATAAAATGTCGCCCGATAAAGGGACTAAATATAAAAGTTATAAGGGAGCTTGACTTATATATTTAAGAACCACTGATCCGTTTATAATAATGACATGATAATAATTGTGTTCTCTACATTTTGATCGCCCTTCATATATAACTTCATTAAGTTTCCTTCATATAAATACATTTATAATAAAACTTTTATTCCATTATTATTTATCTTTTATCATTAAAAATGTCGTCGCTTACTAATACAATCAACGAAGGATGCGAAATCAAAAGCGTAAGAGATAATTACATTTTAAAACACAAATTACAATGATCAACGATTTCATTCATCATTAAAAACGGTCATGTTAAAAAAAATGTTTGCTCTTTCCAGGGCGCATTATATAACAATTACGTAAGATGGTATTTTAAAGTATACATCATATCAACAAGGCGTCATGATACAAAAGAATCTTATCCAAGTATCATATAAGGTGACACATGAGTACAGTCGTCGGATAATTAGCTTAATAGAATGAACCTTCTACTGAATATAATCTTTGACAATAAAGTTTCAACATAAATCAATATAATATAAATAATCTTTGTTTTTAATCAGTAACAACATTAACATCTTCCCGTATGGTAGATATAATAATCTATGTTCAAGTGAACGAAAAGAAAAACTTAAATTTATTTTCACACATAAATATTCATAAGAATCAATAGCTGATATGGGTTTAACCCCTACCACATCAACTGCAATCAGTTTAGATTCGTACTTGTATATGCTTCCAATAAAGTACATTGTACTGCACAATCATGATTATGTTCCGCATTATTATTCTGTACATGAATTGCGTCATTGTTTTGATTTTGATACGAAGTGCCATCTCTTAAACTACGATTACGTCTATCACTAGGGTTTACAGTATTTCTAGAATTTTGCCATGTATTTCGTCTGTTTTTGAATCTACTTTGGTTAAATGGTCTGATATAATTATTGTCACGATTAGTTAGGTTAGGTGTGTTCCCATCATATCTTCGCCTATTCTGATTGTTCTGATTGTTTAAATTTACTCGATTTAGGTTATGTTCCGTATCGTCTACATTACGGATATTTAGATTCCGGACTGGTACTGATCTAAAGTTATCTGAATTGTTTTTAATTTTGCCTATTCCCGCTTGATGATTCTGTGCCTGGTATTGAGTTTCATAACATTGAACAAGCATCAATAGATGATTAAAACTCATGCATTGCGTACAAAACAGGATTTGTTGTAATTTAAACGGTAGTAGATTTCGAATAGATGCGATCACTCTAGATTCAGATTGTAGTGGATTTACGATTTTTAATTCATTATACGTATTCACAACAAAATCAACAACAGATTTGTGCAAGCGAGGATTAAAAGGTTGATTTCTAATCGTAGCGTCTCTGTTTGCAAGTAGAAAGTCATTCTCATAATTTGCAATCAGCGCTGCCTTGAATTCCTCATATGTGTTGACGTGTTCCCGTACCGCTTTAAACCATAAAGAACACGGTGGAAGTAATAAATGAGGGATTAGTTTCATATATTGAGATTTATCTATACACATTATACTGCATTCGTCCTGAAATTTTTCTAAGAAAGAAGTAGCATTTTCATTACATCTACCACTAAACTTACTCATAGCACGTATTTCGCTCATTTTTACACTTAACTTTACATTTCTTTCACCATTTCGTGTTCGTGTTGAGTGAAAATTTCTACCTACTGCGTTATGTGTGGTTCCACCATCTCTTTTCCGCCCATTTGTATTCCTTGGTTGAATTCTTTCCAAAATAATATCCTCATCGGATGGGTTACTTGAAGAAGAGATAACGCAAGGTCCACGTCGATCTACTGCGGGTGAATGCGAGGTCGTCTCTTGTGAATGAGGGAACTCCAAACGATCATTAACCATGTTGTTGTTGTATGCGTTGTCTTTAATCTGTAATGTCCTAATTTCCTCCTGTAAGGAAGATATCAATTGTGTATTTGCACGTATTTGGTTAGAATTATCTGTCACCTGAATCTTTTGCTGACGAACAGAAGATTCGATTACTTCAAAATCTTTTTTTACAATATTAACTTCTTGGATTACATGATTGTAATTATCCTTGCAATCTTCAGATAATCTTTTTAACTTCTCGTCGAATTGTAACGTGATGTCTGTCACAGCTTGTATTACAGATTGTTTCGCTTCTTCGGACTTTTGATCTATTTGTTCTAACTGCCTACCCAATTCTTCATGCTGTCTCTCTAATCGTCCATTCAATTCTTCATACTGTCTTTCTAATCGTCCATTCACTTCTTCATACCGTCTACTCAATTCTTCAGATTTTTGCTGTACTGTTTGCTTTACTTCTTCGGACATCTGGGCTAAATTTTGTTTCATAATTTCTAAATCATCCTTTCGGCTTTGTTCCTGTCGCTGCAATGCTAGTAGAATTCTGTCTTCTAATGTCAACATTCCGGGTGCAATAGGAGCTATATTCTGCTCGTTGTTAGCACTGTCAACAGTTTCATTCTCTACTGTCTCACCAATCATGATTTTTCTTGTGATTACTCTGCCACTTCTAAGAATAGTTGAGTTCGTATTCATGAACCTTCTTACTAAGGTAAATTCACCCTTACTTTAGACTTCGGGATATGAATTTACAAGAATCCCGGGTGAGGTAAACCAAAAATTTTACAACGACTCATCAAAGGTAGTCGTTAACCCTGGTTCAGTTATATCTTTAGTGGCAATAATCGTTTTCACCTTAAAATATCTTCTGAAATTATATTCACTAGTATGCTCACCTTTTCTATTGAAATTACAAGTCCATAATGAATATTAAATAATTTATTCTTTGATTCCCTTTTAATGTATATTCACACAAACCGACTTGCAATCAAACATGTTAACTGAGTATCTATAAACAACGACATAGCAACCAACTAGACAATAATGTATATTTCTTATATATTAAAACATTCTTCTTTTTATTATTTTTAATTAACATTATAACAGGTATAGTGCTTATGTAAAAGCACTTTCTGCCCAAGATATATGTAATTATGAGCCGATACAAAGTATCTCGTTATAAGCTTCTTTACATAGGACATTAATGAACGAGAAGGCGATATTGCTTTACAGTAAAGGTAGGAGTTCAAAACGAGACCTTGGCTTTTGGACCTTACCAATTGATATGTGATTCATTGTAATTACATATTATTTATTGACCTTTTGTCGTCCTACTAAGTTTTCGAAGGTCAGCATTCTTTTTAATATTGCATTGTTAATAGACTTCCATAATTATGACTTTTAAAAAACTTCAGTTCATAATTACAGTGATGTTAAATTTTATGGTGGTCATTTTCCTTATGCATCTGAAAGAGGAGATAAATCCAATGGAAACAAAGCCTTCCTAGTTCTTGGTAATTATGATTAGTATATATTGGTGGCGTATACAAGTCGGAGTTGACAATGTAATTTTGTTTTATTTTCCTAATGCTAATTGTAAACGAACTCATGGGATGTTGATGTAACATCAAGGTAGTCTGAATTTCTTTATTAGTGGGACCTGACAAAAAAAAAAAAAAAAAAACTTTCTTTACATTTTCCAATATATTTGTTTGAAAGTTCCAATTGCATAATATTACGTCAAGGCTACAAGGATCTTAATCCCCTCAAACCCTGTGGCTATGGCAATACTGCAAAGTATACAGTTCTCACCTTGGTTCTAAGAGTCTTCATCCCGGCGAAATTAAAACACCGCTAATTTTACAGTAATTATGTGATATCTTCAAATAGATAAAAGATAATCGAAATGTGGAACAAGAGCGCCCTAGACAATATTATTTTACATGAGATACTGTTATCACGACTCACTTATCTGCTTTCGATTTCGAGCCATTTTGAAAAATCGGCATTTAATTTTGCGTTTCTAAACAGCTGAAAACGGAAAACCACTAGGTGACTTGTGATAACGGTACCTCACGCAAAATGATATTGTCTAGTGCGCTCTTGTTCCATATTTTAATTATATTTTATCTATTTGAAGATATCACATAATTACTGTAAAATTAGCGGTATTTTAATTTCGCCGGGATGAAGACTCTTAAGTGCCGGAATCTAGAGGCTCAGAACCTTCAGCCCCTCAACATTGCCGTTGTGAGAGATAAGAAGACCCAGTGTTTCTGTGCTCTTATTTATGCAAAACAATTTTCCTGGTGGCTCAGTTTTAACTGAGCAAGAATGTTAGGAATGACAAAATAATAATAATAATGAAAAGAAGCATCAAAAGATTGTAATCTTGGCAAAAATTAGTTTTCGGATCATGAGCCACAAAAGTTTTGAACGGCTCCTAAATCGAGTTTTCTGTTCTTTTCTTTTTTTAACGGAATAAACACATAATACTGAGTTAAGTGATAGTTCTTCAGGTATAAGGCTTACAAGAACGTTGGGTCTATTGGATATTTTGATGCATTTTTGGATCAGGGGCCACAAAATTTTTGAATAATTAATAAATTATTAGTGGAACAAGAATATGGGAAGGAACGGGAAAATCTCGAGAAAATCCACTGTGTAACGCCCCCTCTCATTTCCTCCCTACAACGGACACGATTTTGTTCACCACAAACTCGCGTGACCTGGGATCGAATTCTCGCACTAGAGCTGAAAGATCTACCACTAATCTATCGATCCCTCCCCTCCTCTCTCCCGTTTACCAACGATGGAACTTTAAAGCAATAGTAGTTTCCACATAATAGTTATTCTAACTACAAAAGGGAATTGAACCTAAGAAATTTACATTCGTCTATTTTACATACCTTCACGAAATGCATTAGTTACGTCGTATTAAGCAAAGAAAAGCGTTCTTCAAGATTTCGGTGTGTACAAACCATAATATCATCATCTCTCTGCCTAGTTTTAAATAAAGTAGAATTAATTTTCTGCTCTTTTGATTAAATAACTGTCCACTTTTCGTAAAAACATGTCTTGCATCCTTTCGTTCAAAGGGAAATGAGACATTATGCTGAATTAATTCATTTGGGTAGTGCTTAATAGTAGCTATTATGTTCCAGTACGCGGTGCTCAAATTCCATAATAATATGTATAATTCGTAAATAAGACATGCTAAGCATTCCTGTATTGAATATATATTATACATGCATTGAAATGCTAATTTTTGTCAAAACGAAAGAAAATATATATTATTTTATTGCTTTATTAAAAAGATGAAGTTGTAAAAATTTCCGGGATTCATTAATATGTTAATAACCAAGTGGATTTATTAGCTGAGACAAAAACTCTTTCATGCACCGATCATAATCGTGTAATTTACCTTTCTGATTATATTGAAAAAAAAAATACAACTAAATATTGAGGTAGTGATGCCACCAGATGGTGGATCAAATATTGAAATGGTGTCGTTTTCTTCAATGCAATTCATACATCCTCTCATCAGCTGCAGCTCAATCATCATCATCAGCATCGTCGTCATAGGTATTCTGCAATTATTGACACACAACTGAGAATCTTCCATGCTCCACGGTCTTCCGCTAACCTCTTCGTCTTCATGTATGATTTTTCTGTTTTAATATTGTCCATTAATTGTAGTCTCTTTCGCCCTCTCCCTCTCTTTCCTGCCACTCTCTCTAACACGTGCCTCATGCCCGAACCAGTTTCTCTTCACTTCTCTTAAGGGTCTTCACTACAGCGAAATTAAACTACCGCTAATTTTAAGGTTTTTCTGTAATATCTTTAGAACAAATAAGAATATTCGAAAAGCAGAAACGTAGTGAACTAGACAATACGATTTTGCATGTGATACCGTTATCACAACTCATCTATCTGCTTTCGATTTGCAACTGTAGATAGATTTAGCATTTTTTTTGCGGGTTTTGTAAATAGCGGCATACCAAAAGCAGATAGGTGGATTGTGGTAAAGTTATCACACGCAAAATCGTATTATCTAGTTCACTACTTTTCTGCTTTTCTAATATTTTTATTTGTTTTGAAGATATTACAGAAAAAGTTACAAATTAGCGGTAGTTTAATTTTGCTGTAGTAACGACCCTTAATAATATCATTAATTTATTTTTTCCCTACCATTTCTAACAGCTTCTCATTCATTTTCCGCTCGACCAGGCTAATTCTCTCCATCCTTCTCCACACCCACATTTCGAAACCTTCTACTTGGTTTCATCATCTTTGCGTAATGGCTATGTTTCTGATCCATACAGTACAATACTCCACACGTAGCATTTTATGAGTCTTTTTCTGAACTTTTTATTCAGTGTCTCACAAGACAGTATTTTCTTCCTCCTAAAGGCTTCTTTCGCCATTCCTTTCCTTGCTTTTATTTCACGTTCACACTTCATATCACCACTAATAATACTACTCAGGCATCGAAAACTAGTCACCTGTTCTATTTTCTCCTCTCCTACTTCTATATTTGACACCGACCGCTTCGTTCCAATTACCATGGCTTTTGTCTTTCTACCATTTTTTTCATCCCTTATTCTTCACAGCCCTTCCTCAAGTTTTGTAACCTCTTACTGATATTCTCTTCAAGAACATATTGCAGTTCATTATTAATAATTTTGCATTAGACCTTTAAGTTCTTTTTCTTTCTTTTTGACCATTTACATATGAATGTACGTTCGTTCCAGTATTCACAATAAAATGATTTTTTTTTAATGTAAAAAAGAAATAAAGTAAACTAATATTAATATTCACATGATACATTATAGAGTCGATTGGTTTTCATATACTTCTTCAATGAAATCCTTTAGCCAGATTCGCCTACAAGCACTGATTTCCTTTCTAAAATATTTTTTTTATCTTCACAAAATATTACATTTTCAAAGAACTTTCCGTTAATTAAAGTGGGATGTGGATAATTATTCGGGTTTTATCCAAGGCTTGATAAATCGATTGAGTATTGAACCACCGAACACATAGGCAGCAAGCTCGAGCATTAGCTACTTTAATATGAAGGAGTACGCGTCCTTCAACAATTCCGCAATCAAGAATGAAGTGTAAAAATAAAAAGAGGAAACGAAAGGCTAGAATATAGTAATACTATTCACACATTTTTAATTTCACAAAATGTAATTCGAGATTATCGAGACGAGATTACTGTAAAATTAGCGGTATTTTAATTTCGCCGGGATGATGACTCTTAAGAAAAATTACTTCGGTAAAATTTACACTTACCCTTGCACGCTAAGGAAGGAAAGCTTATTGCGTGTACTTATTCTTGTATACTTATAGGGGTAAACTATCTTCCTTCAGTTTGTACCAATGAATATTATCTTTTTTTTTTTTTTTTTTTTTTTTACTTATCTGACTCCCCTCGAAAACCGCCTCTGATTAAAACTAAAGTTTGAAATTTTGGATACTCTACGTTAAAATATGTTTGATAGTCTCCGGTTAACAAGGCTATGTTTTTTTATTATTTTTAATTCTGCCTCCCTGTTTCTGCCAACCAGGGGTCAAATACACCAGTGGAGATGTAATGCTTGAGTTCAGGCTCCGTATAAATTAAAAGTTAATTAGTTACACGCAAGGGTTCTTGGGAAAGAGTTTATATATATATAAACTGTCAGTATGTGTGCGTATATATGTGAAGGCAAAAAATCCTTCCTTTGCCTGTTAAGAAATCGTTAAATACGAAACAACAGAATCCCAGATAAATCCGAACACACACACACACACACACACACACATACATACATACATACACTTTTGCTTATATGATGTATACGGCATGGCAGGGCTGACAAATGTCTTCGGGATTTGAAATTCACACGATAGTCAATTTTTCTCTTGGAAAACGCAAGGTCAATGCATTCCCTTGGGCTTTTGATTAGTACACATTCTTCTCAACATACAAGCATATCTAAATACATACAAAAAAAAAAAAAAAAACTGCGACTTAGTTTTTGTTATACGTATACAATATTAAATATATGAGAAATTTCCCCCCACTCACCCCTAGCCGTTTGTTTAAGTAAAATTGTTATTACCATTGGAAACTATAGAACATAAAATGTAGCGGATTCCCCCCTCTCCCCTTCACCCATTTTTTCCCTTGTCTAATTGTGTACATGAAGAGGGTCAGTACCCACATAAAAATATTACCTGTTTTCTTTTTTCTCTCTGTTGTCGCGGAAGAGAAAATGTGCCCAGAAATTTCTACAAGTAGGCACAAACGAAGGAAAGAAAGAAAAAAGTATCATGTCTCATCCAAACAACACAGAACCCATAAGCATAACATTAATTACGTGTTAAATGCTACTCAAGCACTTTTGTTTCGATATAACGTATGTAAATCTTTTTTTCCCTCGATTCTTTTGTTTTTGTGGCGTATACATCATTAGTTACCGCTGTCACACATTTATCTGCTATTTCCCCCCTCCACCCTCTTTCCTAAAGTATGCATACAAAGAAAGGTTCTTTGTAATATGTATATATAGGAACAGGATGTGAGGAGAGGATTTTTTTTTTTTTTTGAATGAATGAAATGAATTTTGAGAAAGATGGTTACCGGTATTTCCCTTGTACAGTAATTAAATTCTTCTTTTTTTTCTTTCTTGGAAATCAACTGTAACATTTGTTTGACATGCAAGTTAAGATGTTTTAACAAATAACCAAAAAAAGAAAAAATGTAAGCTTCTACCTCATTACTCGTTAGTACCCATAATGTACACATACGCCCCTCTACCTCCCCTTCCCTGTATGTTTTTCTTTGATATATCAATCCTGCACTCTTCGAACATAAAAAAAAAAAAATCTTCATAATTAGGTAACAGGTCATTGGCCATGTCGTTTAATATTTTTTTTCCCACATGTGGGCTCCTGCCTTGGATATTTAATCCTATATGTTTATGTGCGGTTGATAATGTATTTTGCATATATTAACCTTCATTCTTGTAATTTATATTGTTATTTATGTGTGTGTGAAAAGTAAACAACACATCTCACTGGGGCAAACACGTGATGTTTTTTTTAAAATAATTTATTTCAATTTTTATTTTACATAATTATTTGATTTTAGGTTAATCGTAAATTTTCAGCAGTAATTCATTTTTCGTTTTTAAATAGAAATCCTGTCCTATGTGTTAATCAGATGCGAGTTGTTTTAAAAAATCATTTTATTTTTTAATTGAAAACAGCTAATGTATATAGTACTTGACAATAGAACAAAACGATTATTCAGTGCTAGAGCATTCACCTCTGCTGGGATGGGATTCCTGCTTTGATTTCATCATCATCATCATCATAGGTATTCTGCCATTATTGGCAGGTCACTTGCCGCAACTGAGAAGCTTCCATGCTCTACGGTCTTCCGCTAACCTCTTCGTCTTCACGTACTACTTTTCTGCTTTGATATCGTCTATTAATTGTAATCTCCTTCGCCCTCTTCCTCCCTTTCCTGCCACCATACCCTTTAGCACGTTCCTCATGATACAGTTCCTTCTTAGCCCAACTAGTTTCTCTTCCTCTTTTTAACTAAATTTGTTCTTTTGTCCCCCACCATTTTTAACACCCTGTCATTCGTTTCCCGCTCGACCCAACTGATTCTCTTTTCATTCTTCTTCACAGCCACATTTCGAATGTTTCCAGTGGTTCTTCATCATTTTTGTGTAATGTCCTTGTTTCTGACTCATATAGTACAATGCTTCACACGAAGCATTTTATGAGTCTTTTTCTCAACTATTTATTCAAGATCTCACAAGATAGTATTTTCTTCCTCCTCAAGGGTTCTTTCACTATTCCTATCCTTGCTTTTATTTCACGTTCACACTTTATATCATCACTAATGATACGGCCCAGGTATCGTAAACTAGACACTTTTTTCTATTTTCTCCCTTACTATTTCTATATTTGACACCGATTCCTTCGTTCCAATCACCATAGCTATTGTCTTTTTCACATTTATATATTTTCATTCCATATTTTTCTTCCAGGTCATACAAATTCGTTGTGGACATCAGCGTTTTCTCGAGCTTCTCCTGTTTCCTTCCACATTAGAATTGTACCAATTTCTTCATAATCGATTACTTTTCCTAATCATTTGCTTCCTTTAGACTAACGAGTATAATCGTGAATGTTAGAAGTTTCATTTTTTTTTAAAAGAAATGCTATTTATCGCACGTTTCTCAGGGAAGGATTCTAAGCCACTGTACCACCTTGCACGACTTCCCAGATAATTTTGACTGTTATTAATTGCTGATTTGAGTTTAGCGTCCCTTTCAACAGTGAGGCAATATGAGACTGAGCCTACAGCTTAACGTGATATCCCGCCGTGAATCGAACCTGGGTCTCCCACGTACGGTAACCGCTTAGCCACGAGGGAGTTCCCAGGGGATTTTCAACTGGGAATATGAGCCCTACACGTATTTCCCATGTTGGCTATATGTTGCACCCATCTTTATCCAACACTTTACCCCATGATAGAACATATAATGAAGATTTTTTGAGGCACACTTAATGTCACGCTTGGCAGGTTATGTACGCTTGTGGATTGCTTCCTTTCTAACTCAAAGATCAAGTTACGGTACCGATTCATGAATTCAAATATGACTGCTAGATTTATTATTATTATTATTATTATTATTATTATTATTATTATTATTATTATTATTATTATTATTATTATTATTATTATTATTATTATTATTATTATTATTAACGCCTTGATGATAGAGCTTACGAAAAGCTGTAGTTACCATTTCTCCATTATTTCTCGCTTTGCACTTCGCAGCATGTTTCCTTCAAATTCAGTTACCTCTTGGAGCTGAGTCACTGAAAAATCTCTGCCTCTACTGGAAAATGAATCCATGCCCACACACGAAAGGTTAAACATTCGGTTACATGGAAGTGTTTATTTTACTTATTCATTATGCGTTTACGCCCCTTGTTCTTGGCCTTTAAGCTAACGGAAACGATCAAATTTGCATGTGGAAGAGACAATACATAATACTTACTCTTTGACCGGGATTCGAACCCACTACAGGCAAGCTTAGTGCCTTAAACAGCTCGATGAAGCCATCAATTCAGCTATTATTATTATTATTATTATTATTATTATTATTATTATTATTATTATTATTATTATTATTATTATTATTATTATTATTATTATTATTATTATTAAACCTCACTTACGTTTTGTCACATACAAAATAAAATGTTCCTGTTATACAGGCTTTTTCTGGACATACATTGGTCTCTGATACAATATTGTGTTCCTAAGGTTTTTTTTTTTTTTTTTTTTTGTTATCGCATCTCAGCGTTATGTTTTATTGTGCATGAGATGAAAAGAATGATCATGTATAAAATGTGTGTTTGTGTATATGTCGGGTAGGACGGGGGGTATGAAGAGGAAGGGGAGGAGAAAGAGAGATTGACATGCAAGACCAGGAACAATAGGTAAATAGGCTTTGCAAAGCGCACACAGCAATAAAAAATGGAAAATGAAAATAGCTATACACACTGCATGTGTGGCATGAACTTACACATACATTATATATATATATATATATATATATATATATATATATATATATATATATATATATATATATATATATATATATATATATATATATATATATATATATATATACGCTGTGAAACGAACAAAACATATTTTGTAGATAGTCATGAACACATCAAGAAGTATTTGCCTCTAAGAATAGAATTAGCAGCCCAGGATGATACAACGTAGGATTATTTTGATATTGATATGACTTATTGAGAAGAGTATGCGTCACATTCTTTGATGTTGTTATGTTTGTAATACTGATAAGTTAGGATGTTATTAAAAGAATGTACATCTACTTTCTTCCTCAACTGTGATTGGTTATCGGATTCTGAGGTCAAAACATTCCGGAATTTCGTTCCGGGAGCTCAGAAAAATTCGATTGCGTGTAGGTTGAAAAGCGTCTATCTAATCATGGCATACGATAACATTGTTCAGTGAACTATTTACCGGTATATATGAAATGAGAAGATAATTTTTAACAAGTGTTTTCGACAAATCCGGCTCAATTAATCTTACTTCCACAACTAAATTATCTTTTATTATTTATTTTTTTCAATATTAACGAAGTATAGGAAAAAATGAAATCTTTTTGTCTTACGTCCCACGATTGGGCTGGCTAGGCTAAAGGAGACGGTGATGATGAGAATAATGAAATGAAAAAAAGTTGGTGGAAACGTGAGAACCCCGAGAAAACCCACGCACACGGTGTTTGTCCACCACAAAGTTCACTTGGCGTGAGCTGGGATCGAACCAAGAACCCCATGCACCAGAGGTGAGCACTCTACCACTGAGCCACCGCTGGTCCTAACGAGGTATAGGGTTGTGAATGAAATATTTCTTTGGAAAATATGAAAAAAAAAATCGTTACGACGATATTGAAAAAAATCAGTCCGAGAAAACTCACTTTCGTGACTAAACCATCATTTTAATTTTTTTTTCGAAATTTGCTTCTTTCATGAAATTCAGCATCCTTTTACTGCACCGAGGCTATATGAGACGTCGACCTACAGTTTAAGATGGAATCGATAACGCATTGAATATATGCCCATCGGGAATTGAACCTGAGACTCCAAGGGTGAATTCTAGCCAGTAGGCTAGAAGAGACTTAACTAGTTTGTTTTTAAGAGAAGCAAGTTCTGTCATATTCTTGTGCTGTTAATAAAATATTTATGAAGTAGATATTAAAAGATCATTAGGACCGTTTTCAAAAAAAAAAAAAAAAAAAAACTCGTAATAACGAATTTTACATCCATGAGTTGATTATCATAGTTAGAATTTTCGTAGAGAAAAAAATTATGGAGATACTCTTGAGAGAATCACAATGTTAGTTGTGTTAGTCTCAAGACAAGACATTTCTAATTTCGTTTCGACTCCCGTACATTTTCAAATTCGAGACGGGACAAGAAATTTCTCGAATCTATTTCTTCACCCAAGTTTTAGATGTCAAACACTGTTTTAGTGTTACACGATTCTTAGTATAAAAACTATAAATTGATAAAGTGATTGTATGAACACATTGCAGATCATTTATCAAAGTTTAAAGACACGCAAATTATTACCCAATATACTCTAATAATAAATAATTACAGTTTAAGTGTTGTTATATCACAACCTTTGTGGGTATCTCGTGGTGTGGAAGAATTCTGCTAACTGCTAAATGAAGTTAGGAAAAAATCAGAACATAAATTTTGTACATAACTTTACAAACGAGACGAGATTTCCACAAAATTTACGACGCGAGATGAGAAAACTTTATTTCACCCCCTATCTCGTCTCGTGTTCTAAACATCAAATGAAAGAAGAGAAATTACAAATATCTCTGGAGAAACTTATTATAAAACCGTGATTTTAAAACGGTGAGGGATTTATTGGAGTTCAAAACGATTGAATAAGTCTACAAATGGTTATTGCTGTTTGGTGGAGACATCAATAGAGGAATCTAAGAGTTGCCATGGAAAACGAGGATATATGAACTCCTAATTGGCTGATATATGATCAACACATTGACATCTAGTGTCCTTATTTGTAGCTTCCCAGCCTGGAGCTCACGATTTCGTAATTGATGTAGCACTCCAATTACCTCTCAATACGCTAAATTTGGTAACTCATAAATTTATTTTGCTTAGCTTACTTATCAACAAAGCACATTTTGTCTGCTTCAAGCTATTCCTAGTAGACTTTCGTTTGTAATAGCAATTAACAAAGCACCTTTCCAAGCTATTCATAGTAAATATTCGTTTGCAATAGCAATGAACAAAGCACATATTATCTGTTTCAAACTCTTCCTGTTAGATTTTCGTTTGCAATAGCAATTAATAAAGCACATATGATCTGTTTCAAGCTATTCCCAGTAGATTTTCGTTTGCAATACCAATTAACAAAGCACATATTATCTTTCCAAGCTATTCGTAGTAAATATTCGTTTGCAATAGCAATGAAGAAAGCACATATTATCTGTTTCAAACTCTTCGTGTTAGCTTTTCGTTTGCAATAGCAATTAATAAAGCACATATGATCTGTTTCAAGCTATTCCTAGTAAATATTCGTTTGCAATAGCAATGAACAAAGCACATATTATCTGTTTCAAACTCTTCCTGTTAGATTTTCGTTTGCAATAGCAATTAATAAAGCACATATGATCTGTTTCAAGCTATTCCCAGTAGATTTTCGTTTGCAATACCAATTAACAAAGCACATATTATCTTTCCAAGCTATTCGTAGTAAATATTCGTTTGCAATAGCAATGAAGAAAGCACATATTATCTGTTTCAAACTCTTCCTGTTAGCTTTTCGTTTTCAATAGCAATTAATAAAGCACATATAATCTGTTTCAAGCTATTCCTAGTAGACTTTTGTTTTCAATAGCAATTAACAAAGCATATATTATCTCTTTCAGGCTATTCCTTGTATACTTTCGTTTGAAATAAATTAATAAAACACATATTATATGTTTCAAGCAGGGGCGGATCCAGGACGGACTTCTGGAGGGCGGTGGGTTTTAATACTGCTACTTAGAGCTACTTTTACGAGCTCCAAACTCTGGGATGGGTTTTATTTATATATAAAATAAGAAAGTTTCCTCTTCTGAGGGACGATCGCCCCCTGGATCCGCAAATGGGTTCAAGCTATTCCTAGCAGACTTTTACTTGCAATAGCAATTAAGAAAACACAACATTAAACATTAAAAAAAAAGAAAGAAATGCTCAGCGATACCTTTTCTATAAACTTTGAGAATTTAACTGTAAATAAATCCATACAGTTTTTCACTTTTTTCTCTCTATTTTGTTATAAATTCGCGAAGAAAGTAAACTAAAAAGTCTGTGTAAACAAAATTATTACCGTTCCACAAGTAATCTCTCTGTCCATATTTAAAAGTAACAGTAATAATAATTAAAATAAATCACTTGTTAAACAGGAAAAAAATAAAACAAAATAAGTGACTCCATATAATATTTTCTCAAGCTAGTTATTGTTTATTGCTTTTAAATGATACTCATACCATAAAATTAGTACATTTACGACCTGCGAACTCATTTACTTTATTAACAATAGAAATGATAGCTGTTAAAAGTCTTTGCTACACAACCAATCGACACTTACGATTTTTCACGATGCAATACTTTGTTTATGATCTCTTTTTCTTCCCTTTTTTCCTAATTATGAATCAGAACAGTTGTTAATACTATAAAGTTTGCAGTTAAAAGTATTATATTAAAGTAGTAATTCGAAATTATACAGGATGTCCGTGTGATAAATGAGCAAATTTCGGGTGATTAAATATAAGGAACAAAAAACGTCTACAGGAACCGAAGTCCTTACGAGTGCCGTCAGAGGAATGTTCTTCTGATTTCAGAGGAGTGTCAAAAAGAAAAGTTGGCTGGGATAGAGAGAAAGATGAGTTGAAACATTGAAACCACTTAGGAGTCAAAATTTAAGTATGCAATTGAAACGAGAATTAATTAACTCGCTTATGGAACCCGGAGGTTTAATGTCGCGTTCGCAAAATCTCTCCATTGACTTCTATCTTTAGCCACTGGATCCAGTTTCGTGCCAAGTTATCACTCCTAGTCTTTTTTTCTTTTATTTACAGGATGAGGTTGTTAGCCTCACGCCAAACACCCAAGCAGGAGGACCACTTCTTGAAGTCAGGCTTTTTCTTCTCACTCTGTCATAATATTCACGTTTCTTGTTTATACAATGCAATGCTCAAGACGAAACATTTCATAACGAATTGGAAATAAATTTCTGCCGATATGTTTGTATTCATAGACCTGTTGTAGGATACTTCCACATAGTAGATCTTAATTCTAAATTTTTACGGTTGATATGAGTTTTGGCATCTTGGTTTGCTGCTGGTATGCCTTACCGATTCATAATATATATTTGCATCCTCACCGTTACCTCCCGTTCGAACTGTACTGACAATACTCCTACTGAAAAGTAATCGCTTAACAGTTACCCTTATACTAACTTAGCTGAGGTCTGTAGTGAACCTACCCTAAATTAACCTATCAGTGATGCAAAATAGCTCATTTATGATGACACCATTTGCCATTCACGTTTGAAAAATTGCAACAAGTGTCGTAAGGTTGAGTGAGCCTTGGAGGCACAGTGAGCACATGTACTTGTGAAAATTTAGTTAGTTTTTCTCTTTTTCTTTTCTTTTTTTTTTTCAATTTTTGCTGGCATAGTTTCATCATTAGAGTTCTTCGGGAAAAGCCCTGGGTACGAATCCAGTGCACAATTATCCGGACTATTGTCTTCCCAATATATTTCTTAGTTTCAGGCGTGCATCCAGAAAGTTTTGATAGGAGGGATCTGTTAAACATTTTCGTTTGAAATTAGTGACCCGTTTATCAGTTTCATTAGAGATTAGTGATCCGTTAAACATTTTCATTAGATATTGGTGATCCGTTAAACATTTTTATTAGAGATTGGTGAACCGTTAAAACATTTTCATTAGAGGTTGGTGATTCGTTAATAGAGATAAACTCTGGTAGACAGTAAAACGGATCACGCACTAGAAGTTTCTATTTCGTCTAGTAGATGCTAAAGGATATTTGCTGCCATCTAACTGTGCGGTGTAACAACTAGCATTCTAGATCTTTATTTCAACAGTAAAAATAGATATGGATAGACATCGTTAAAATTATTATTACTCGTGAAGTCCAATAATACAAGGCACTATATTTATGTAGTATCGAACGGGTGTTATTGTACAGCCGAAAAAAATATGTTATTTTTTTAAGTACTGACACCTATATTCTCACGAAAAATGATAAAATTAGATTGTTTTTATCAGAAAATAAATAGTACAGATAATGAGTAAGGTCAAATTTTTAGTCTATATTAAGTATTTCTCTCATAAACAAGTATAGTTTTTCAAGAAACTTGCCTTTGGTTAGCTGGGGGCTCCATGCCCAGATCTCCGCGTTTGTTCCGCCTACGGCCTCTAATCTCTTACGTATCAACCTTTGAACCAACAGGGAATTTCGTTCATTTGCTGTTTATATTTCTCCGAATTTGCCCATCTGGGGGCTTCGCTCCCATACCCCCGCCTTTGCTCGGCATACGGCCTCACACCTTTTAAACACAGAATTGTACCGATTTTCAAGTTTTTTTTTCCTATTTTATCTATCTAAAAGATAAGATTTTGTATCACAAGAAAAGACCATTTAAATAACACAAGAATTTCTCCATCCCACTTTATACCCCTTAAAAATCAAAAATATTCACTTTTGGCAATTTTCCTGTGGGTTAGTGCCGGAAAGCTACAATCATGCCAAATTTCAACTTTCCACGTCAACCGGAAGTACCCCCTGTAATTTATGTCAGTTCATGTAGTTTTCCTATATAGTTAGGAAGGATAGTTAAAATATATGGCGAGTTACGAAGTTTGGTGGTGGTGGGGATCGAGACCCATTTGAACCCCCTGTAGGTGCGTCCGTGCTTAGTTCTACCAAATTAATGCTATAATTACTGACGGATCCAGTGGGAGGGCTGTGTGAGCCCAAAGGCTGCCTTTTTATAGGCCTATGTGTCCAAACGACCCTTCTCGATCTGCTAGTGATTGGAATAGTACATTTACATATAGAGCTTAGTCGACTTAGTTTTTGTTCCTTTCCCATTACTGTTATTGCTAGTTAAATTAACCTCACACAATATATCTGAAAGTATGTTAAATAAATTAGTTTATTTTTCAGTCTCTCAAAAATCGCCGCGGCACACTGGTTGAAAATCCCCGTAACTAATGATTTTATTCTATGGTGTACGAACTATATACATAAAGAAATATATATCATGAATAGTAAACGTTGGCTACAGTGCATTCCTTCATGTTCACGTAATCTCTATTTAATCTCTATACTATTGTTTTCTCAAGAGTAAAAAAATCTCCATTTTTTTTTAACTTTCTTAACCTAATAACAAGTTGGCTTCTTGTATGTGTGTTTGGTTGTTGCACGAGACGGTGCGGCGTCTTCCACAATCTGTGTTACGCAACGAGAAGTCCACTCACAACTCTTGTGTGTTATCTAAGGTGGCGAATCGAATTATAAAATGTTTTTATGGCGTTTGGCACACCATACTGTTTCGTGGTCGCTGGAATGAGAACAATGAACCAAGATTTTTTTTTTTTTTTTTAACTGATGACTTCGTTGAGAGAGCATATTGCTAGACGTATGCTATAAAATCAAGTTTAGTTGTGTGCATATATTTCTTAAGCGTACACTCTAAAACAGAATCACTTGTTACTATGCATTCGGTTTCAAGAAATGGTAGACAACATAAAAAAAAAAAGATAAGGAGAAGAATATTGGAAATAGAAACGTGTAGAAAAAGAGAAAACTTTGGCAACGACTTATCGATGTAAAAAAAAAAAAAAAAAAACGATAAGTGATAAGAAAGTTTCTTGGAACTATTAACTGCTAAAAGACGTATAGAATATTTCAAAAGTTATTGGCAGCTCTCTAATAAATATTAATGCTAATTGATTTCAACACTGATTTACACACAGAGAACATAAAATGCATTGAATAAAAAATTTCAAACACTGATATGCGACAAAGTTATACTATTTTGAGCAAAATGGACTGATTTTATTTCTTTTCTTTACCAAGCGATACATTAATTTGCATATAATCGGGAAAATATGCACTGAGTTATGTCAAACGACACACTTATGTGAATCAAATAATCTAGTAGTGTATAATCAAATGCATTTTTATGTGTCAAATTTATTTTTTAATACAAATAAGTTTATTAAGGTAACGCAAGTGAGACTTCCATTCTGTTTTCAGTAATAGATAGCCAGAGCTAATATCTTGGTCGAGTTTGTTAATGGATTTAATCCGTTAGCATCTTCACGGCTAACGGCTGCTATTCTTATCCTGTTAAAACTCCAAAACATTCCCTAGCTTCTATGCAACCTCCACAGCAGCAAAGAAATGTTGGTTGCCTATAATACAAGGATAAAATTTCTTTTTGGAATTATCTCGCCCAAGTTCGTTAATGGAGTCAATGCGTTAACATCTAGACAGGTAATGGTGACTTTAACGGTGGTGATCCATATCATTTTTACTTTTGAAACAAACGTAGTAGAAGTTACACATCTCGTCTTTAGAAGGTAAGAAATATCGTTTAGCGTCTAGTAGACGAAATAGAAATTTCTAGTGCGTGATCCTGTTCACAATCTACCAGAGTTTATCTCTATTAACGAATCACCAATCTCTAATGAAAATGTTTAACGAATCACCAATCTCTAATGAAAATGTTTAACGAATCACCAATCTCTAATGAAAATGTTTAACGAATCACCAATCTCTAAGATAAATGTTTAACGGATAAAAAATCTGTAATGATAATATTTAGCGGATCACCAATCTCTAAGATAAATGTTTAACGGATAAAAAATCTGTAATGATAATATTTAGCGGATCACCAATCTCTAAGGGAAATGTATAACGGATCACCAATCTCTAAGAAAAATGTTTAACGGATTACCAATCTCTAATGTATATGTGTTTTGTATGTTTCGTAGTGTCACAGTAATAATCTGTCAGTATTTTGTTGAAGCACGGTGGACCATCTGTTCCCTAGCGGAAGTTATGAAGACTACGTTACCTTAACGATGCACATGCACAACATTATTCACAAACCGCATTGTCTATCACGTCCTTATGAATTCAATGATTTTTCATTTTCACTTCCATCCTAGCGGTGATAGGATAAAAGAAGGGATGTTATTCGTGAAAATTTCAAATTCGAGATTCCAACGTTATTGCACGTTTCATGTCTCTATATGCCAAGAAAAAGTGAGTTCGGATGTCTCAGCATCTGTCCCAATGTATATACACTTATCCATTGATCGTGCAGTTCAGTGCACCCGTAGCAAATTTTAAATTTAAGGTTTTGGTAAGTTTTCCTAATATTTTCTTAAGATCTTCTTCCTATCTTTAAAAGTAGCGTAAGAATAATTTGCTAGAGGGTGAAAATAAAACAATGCTAATTAGCTAACTAACTGTATGGTCTATGGAACCCATAGGTTCAGTGCCGCTTTCACAAAAGCTCTCCATTGACTTCTGTTCTTAGCTAACTGGATCCAATTTCTATTTTGTATTCCTGTTTCTGCAAGATCCATTGTAATATTCTCCTATCATCTGCACCGTGGTCTTCCTAATGGACTTTTTCCACTTGGATTTCCGGTTAAAACTTTGAAAGCGTTCCTTCTTTCTTTCTGTCTACCTGAGGCTCCTATACTTTTTGACCCTAACATAAAACAATGCTAATTTTTCGAAAACAGCTCTAAGACAATTCCAGAGGGTTCAGTTTACTCTTTGGTGTGTTCTTTTCGGAAAATTTTCTCTAAAACAACGTATGCGATTTTGATCACTTATCACTAATAACTATTTCAGTAAGTATCCCAGCCTGACGCTATTTAATTTAAGAAAGCGATTGGAAGCTCCCACGTGGCTATGAGGTTGTTGTATGCCCTTTTGACATGGGAGACTCGGGTTCGATTCGAGGCGAAGTTCACAAGGAAAGGACATGAACATATCATCCGCACATCCGAATCAAACCTGGTCCATTCTATAAATATAACAAAGATATGTTCATGCACAAAAAATTAGGTACCATGGACAACGAAGTAAGTCCCTGGGGCCCATCAACCCTGTTAGTATAAAGAAAATCGTAGACTTGCAGTGAAATAACTATTACATTAACACTGTTGATTGGAAAGTCATGGTTTATAGTTCATTTTCTTCAGTATGAAACAAGCTTTCCACAGGTGCAATGTATTGGGGCTCATCATGTACTTGAACAGGGAAAATTGGATGAATGTCGGGAAAATTTCCTCCAGAAATCCCTACCATCAACTTTGGGCCCCTCTGGAGTGGCCCCGGGTAAAAGCACAGAATCCAAATGTATCTCTAAAAATACTATGGAGTTTAGGAAATGACTGTGTCAAGTTTTGTGTTGATAGATGGAGTAGATATGAGGGAAAAATGTGTATTGTTATACAAGCTTTTCCCTCATATCTGTTCCATCTGGTAAATTTTTAAGTTTTATCCTATTAGTACATTACGTGAACTTGTACAGTCAGCGACAAAAGGTTTTTTTTCGGCTTGGTAAAATTTGGTTTGGGAATAACGGTGGTATGGCTGGAATGTACAGAAAATTGCATTCTTTCTAAATTTACTGAAAACTGTACTCAAATTGTCCTTTCATTCTGAAGTTATTTACGAAACTAATTCATTAAATGGAAAGAATTTTTGTCGCTGACTGTACATTACATGAAATTTCTTAACTTCTAGTTGCAGCGATAAGATTTAACATTTTCCTTATATGACTTCCCTCAAGAACCGCCCCTGAAATATTCCTTCACCAAAACAAAGATAGACCCCCTATTAGAGAAAAACCTTGATGATCCCTGAGTGATGAGACTGATGATGTTGATGATGACGTCATGAACATTGTTAATCTAATTAAAGAAATAGAAAATTTATTTAGTTTCATGAAATATTCCAACGTTTCTTATACTTATTGCATTGAGTTCCTCGTATGAGCGTATTTGCGCCAAGCTCATTGAAAGCGCATGTGTTTTAAAGTTTTTTCTTTCTTTCTTTCTTTGTATGATTCTATCAGAAGAATCGTGCTGTAACAGACCTAGTTCCCGCCGCAAAGGGTCGCTTGGTTTCAGCTCTGAAAGAGATTTATTACATGCAAAATTCATCAAGTCACTCTCCCGTTTGCCTTACCACAACGTGGAAACGTCAAAAGAGATCATTTGATAGTTACAGGAGACTTAAATTATACTATATATATATATATAATCTCAGGCGTTGTTACGTCATATCATGTGATCGCGTGTGTGACTGCTGAAGCTCATGAACCGTATATGACCACTGGAGAGAGAGTTCACCTGTCCTGACAAAACTTTCAGATGTTGAAAAATTTCTACTGAATACTTTGTAGAGCAAGATATTAGGTTATATCCAGAGACGGATTTACAAGGTAAAAACTTTGGGGGGGGGGGGCGGTGTTGGCTGTCAGAACCCAAACTATGATAGGTGTATCATGGGTTTACTATAAACTTTCAAAAATATGCTTAAATTACTATAATAGCTTAAATTATTTTCGTCATTCTAAAAACTGGAGATGGGGGCTGGGCCCTCCCCCGGCCCTGGCTGGATCCGCCACTGGTTATATCCTATACTAATTTAGAAAATGTTTCCAGCTTAACGTCCCACAATTATACCGTTTAGGCTAAGGGAGACGATGATTAAGACAAATGAGTGATGATGGAATAATTAGTGGAATGAGAAAGTGAAAGGAAACGAGAGTATCCCGAGAAAATTCACGGGCACGATGTTGTCCACCACAAACTTACATGGCTGGGGATCGAACCAGGGACCCCGTGCACCAGAGGTAATCACTTCACTATTGAGCCACCTTGCTCCGTATATTAAAAGCCTGTGACAAACATCTTGGCATTTCAGCTAAGCGAATAAAACGCAAGCTCTACGCGACGTTGCCAAGTGGTAAAGGGCTGTGGCTATGACTAAATAGAGGAAATACAGCCGATCAGGTGGCAGTGGATAGACGTGGACGTGTACAAAATAAACGTGGCAATACCGCTGAACTCTCATTTGCTAGCAACATTTAAAGGGAACTTCGAGCACCGCCTTTAAGTGCCAAGATGTTTGTCACACCGTTTAGTTTAGAACTACTGTAAGAATGAGTTATTTGTACATTCTCCTGCATGTGGTCAGGGTGTTTTACCAATAGAATGTTCACTTATGATGCAAAGGACCCATATTGGTTCGATTCCACACCATTCATACATAATGAACCATTATTAATCCATTACTGGATGAAGGTCTCTCCAAATTTTCTCTACAACCATTTATCTTTGACAAAAAGTTTTCAATGCTTCTGATTTCGTGACACCACACTATTTGAAGACATTTCCGAGGAATTTCTTGTCTCTTGGTATCCAGTCATGAGTTACTTTTTTATTCATCGATTACCACTTCTTCTTGTAATATGTCCAGCCCATTCTATTTTTATGACTATAAATATTTGCCACACTTGTCATCTTTTTTTAAATCGATGTGTCACTTTTTCTATCTTTACGAGTAATTCCTGCATACATTTCCTCATACTTGGTTGTGTAGAATGCAGACAATGGAATGTATGATTTTGTCTGTGTCCACGTCTCCGATCCACATAATTTTACTAACAAAATGCCAGATACATCTAGCATGTGGAAATATACAATCGGATAAATAAGAAAGATAATTTATAACAATTATATTTATAAGTAAGTAAGTACAGGGCGTCTGTAAAGTTACTGTGCACTGTAAATGCTAACTTCTATGTAAGTACTATTGCATAACCTGTAAAAGAGTTAGTCTTCGCTACAATAACGCCCAGAAATGTATGCAGTTATGTTTGCACGTAGAGAGAGTTTTTTTAAAACTTGTTTAATAAAATCACTTCAAAATATATTACTTACAGCACATTGAAGCTTTGAAAAAAAAAAAACCCGAAGGTTTATTACTTCAAAAACAATTATCTCCTCCTATTTGACTCTATCTTGTGAATCGAATTAGAATTGTTGTTAATACTTATTGGTGATAATAAACTTGACTCATTAGCTTGTATAGTCAACGACAGAAGTTCTTTTCGTTTGGTAAAATTTATTTTGGGAATAACTGTTGTATGGCTGAAACATACAGAAAGTTACATTCCTTTTTTATTTACTGAAAACTGTACTCAAATTATCCTTCCATTCTGAAGTTATTTACGAAACTAATTTTATTAAACGGAAATAACTTTTGTCATTGACTGTACATAGCGTATAGTGGACATCAAAAAGGTTGTTTAACCCTTAGGTTGTATTTGAGAATAATGATAATTTTAAAAATTCGTTCTCGAAAATTCTCTAAGATCTGTTACTTTGAAGCGAACCCCACCCGAACGATATTCCTAACCATGTGCTTTATACAATCACGGATGAAAAAAAAGAAAAAGAAAATAAAAGTAGACAAGTCAGGCAGAAGTAGTGTGTTACCTAATGTCCATGGAAAATATCAAAATGCCGTATCTAAAACTATAATTAGTACTAATCCACGTATTCTGCCATAATCGACAGCTTGCTGCAAACAGAATTTTCCATAATTTCAACCTAATTTAGTATTTGCTTTTATCTAGCAATTCTCCATTTCAACCCTTTCCATCAATTCTAGTGTTTTTCCTCTCTATTTTTTTCTCCTATGATTTCTTCTATCATTATCCGTTAGGATTTAGTTTCTTCTCAGATAATCCTCAAACCAGTTTCTCGCTCCCACTTTTTAATTATCTCCAAATTGTTCTTTCTTTTCCTATTATTCCCAGCTTCACCTCTTTGGCTTTACGTTCGAAGCATCTAATTTTCTCCTTTCTTCTCCACACCCATATTTCGAAAACCTATAATCGTTTGTCGATACTTTTGCATAATATATACATGTTTGTGCTTGTAGAGCCTCATGCTCCACACAAAGCCCATAATGAGCTTTCCTTTACACTTTGTACAAAGATACATGAGAACGCTTTTTTTTTCGCCAAATTCATCATTATTTGTGTGTCTTAGATCACTGTATTGTTTCAACACTGTTTTGAACCGACGAATGATTTATGATTGGTAGTCTGTTATGTACAATCTTTCACGAAATCCCAATTTTGGTGGCTAAACCTGAGGAGCAGAATTAAGTACAACTGCTATGTACCTAATTCGGCAGCTAATTCATTATCCTGTACTGACCACGTGACCTTTTATGCTCCTTTCTCCAAATTTTGTTTCTCCATATAGATTTATATAATTTCTATTTTTTATTTCAGGTAAAAAAAAATCCTAAATCCTATCATACCCTGAAAGTTAAATAGACCTATGTTTTATTTATTCTTGTTTTTGTATTAAGTGTGTCTTCTATTAACTATTGAATGAATGTAGTAGCTAATTTCTCCTTTTGTACTTTGAGACTTGTATGTTGTAGTAATCACTATTCGGTTTCTATAAGATATACCTATTAGCCCTTTACTGCATGAACTATTTTCGTCACACCAAACGACAATACAAAACTTAAGGGGTCAACACACTATCAGCTTAACTGAAGAAAAATCTGATCGTGACGTCGGAACTGAAAGAAAAACTGTGCGAACTGAAGGAATTCGTTCAGTTCAGTCAGTTCTTCATGCGGTTATTTGGGCTGAAGAACGATTATTTTGGACTGAACAAACGAACCGTCTTTTTCTGCGATAACTGTACTATTAACTGAAGGAAACACACAGTTGTCTCAGTTCAGGTCCTGTCATCATGGCAATTAGTAAAAGTGAGGCATTATGCCTTTTATTCAAGCCTACCATGTTCATCTTGAACTTTGGAACATGCAACATGTGCATTATGCGAATAGGTATAAAAGAAGGGAGACGTATGATGTGTAAATTACAAAAAAAAAAAAAAAAAAAAAAAAAAAGCGACACGCGATACTGTTATTTAAAAAAAAATTACTTACGGTCGGCATTTAAGGAAAGAACTCAGAAAGTGAACGAATCCAAGAAATCGGGGACTCGAGGTGAGGAAGTGTACGTTCCAAAGCTTTGGTATTTTAAGTGCCCTCCACAGAACATCTAATGAAACTGAAGCAGCTGAACTGAAGGACTGAACTGGATTAACTGACAGTACTCCAAACACTATCAGTTCAGTTCATCGTACGATCGGTTAAGTCAGTTTCTATCTCAGTTGGACTGATCAGTTAAAACTGATAGGTAGTGTATGGGCTCTATTAGAACAAAATCGAATACAGCTCTTTACCTATAGCTTACATGATGCACTATCATTATTTTACTTTGTAAATAAAGGTTTAGTTTATAATACTTTGCTCTGCAACTGAAATATACCTTATTCATTATTTGTTTTATGAGCTGTTAAGTGTTTCTTTCTATGTTTTGCTTTCTTGTTATATACTTTCTAATTGAACTGGGTCTTATTGTATTGTATTCAATTTGATATTTAATATTTCTTACTAATACAGTGAAAACGTTATTCACCGAATTTCTATCTTTTAAACGTCTTACCTAGGTTTTCTAGTTTTTATTGTGAATTTTAAGTGAAATGAAATGAAAACTTTAAGTTTTACGTCCCACGTATATGCCGGCTAGGCTGAAGGAGACGGTGATGATGAGAAATGAGGAAACCCACGCACACGGTGTTTGTCCACCACAAAGCTTACTTGGCGCAAGCTGGGATCGAATCAGGGTCCCCATGCACCAGAGATGAACGCTTTGCCACTGAACCACCGCAGCCAAAAAAAAAAAAAATAAATAAATAAAATAAAAAACAATAGAAACGTGACGAGCAAAGTGAATGGCCTTTAATGAGTTTCAGGACTTAATGAATTTTCAAACAGTGCAGTTTAATTTTCAATTATTAAATAAAAAATGTACAGGATGAAAATAAAATAAAGTACAATTCACGATTACACCAAATATAAGTTTCACTGTATCATTTCGTAATTTAGTTTCTACATTTATTGATAAACTAAACTGTTGAGATTTTTAAAATAGTGTGGTGGACAAACATCGTGTGCGTGGGTTTCCTCAGGGTTCTTCCGTTCCCTCCTATTTTCTTCATTCCACCATTTCATTCATTTCTCATCATCACTTCCTCCTTTAGCCTAGCCGGTATAATCGTGAGACATAAAACTCTAAGATTTCATTTCATTTTCATTTTTTAAAATATTAAATTTACAATAAAGCGTTAACTATATTTCTGCCATTATATCTTCGTATAATTTACAGCGATATGTACTAGAACAATGATATTATCTTTGAAATATTGTTTTATGGTTCAAAACTAATATTAATAGTTATTTTAACGTAAGTCATTACTATGTTTTAATGTTTTAACTTTAAACACATTCTTGTGTATTACAGTTTCACTGTGATGTTATAATAATAAGCTGGCAGTATATTTATAAATAAGTTTTCGTAATTTTACTGGTGAAATCATAAAGTTTATGCAAATTGCAACAAAAGTGAGTATCCAACCGTACTTCTTTTCTCGAAAGTTTTGAATATTTCGTTTGAAGATATTGTTTCTTATAGATTCAACGTCCCAAAGTTTCAGTTTCCACTTTTATGTTCCTATGAGACGAAAGATCTTAAATCTACCATTTCCAGTTTTAGTGTTGGACCCTATCAGGCCAACAACGAAATAGAGAGAAATGCTATAGGCCAACAACAAGATAGAGAGAAATGTTATAGGCCAACAACGAGATAGAGAGAAATGTTATAGGCCAACAACGAGATAGAGAAATGTTATAGGCCAACAACGAGATAGAGAGAAATGTTATAGGCCAACAACAAGATAGAGAGAAATGTTATAGGCCAACAACGAGATAGAGAAATGTTATAGGCCAACAACGAGATAGAGAGAAATGTTATATACAAGGTGTGATCAAAAATTACATTGAATGTAGTTGCACAGTGCCATCTATCGATGTTGTTTCCGTTTCAATTAGCAAACCGGTAAACTTTTGGTACAGTCAGTGTCGAGTTTGAACGAGTTGTGACATGTTAGTTGGCTTCCAGAGGCAAAAGAGTGAGGACATGTTAAGATGTCTGTTGCGCGCTAAACATTAAGTTTTATTCTAAGCTGCAAAAAGTGCCAAAGAGGCTCACGAAATGTCAAAATCAGTGCATGGCGACGAAACGGTGGCATTGAAGACTATTTGCATTTTTTAATGAGTGACTCAAAAGCTGCAAGGAGTCGGTTGAAAACGAGCAACGATCGAGACGTCATTCGACGTCAAAAACGTGCAAAAAGTGGCATAAATCAATCATTCAAACAGGGGAATGACTATTCAAGAGCTTTCCGAAGAACTAAACATCTCGTATGAGTCCATGAAAAGCATTTTACCCTCCAATTAAATGAGCAAATGGCTTCCTTCTTCGCCACTGACTCATACCCAAAATTAAAACCGTGCTTAAAGGAAAACATTTGGATACCTTTCCTAACATTGAGAGGGCTGTCCATAAGAAGCCTTCCAGAAATGCTTCCAGTCATGGATTTAACGTTGAGATCAGTGCATTGCTAGCCGGGGACAATACTTTGAAGGAGATTAAATCAAATTCCATGTAAGCTTTTTTTTTTTTTTTTACTTTGTTTCTAATAAAATTATTCACCGTATATTTTAATCACACCTCGTATTCACGGTCCCAATGAATTACTTCTATCTGTGATCTCATTATTTGTCTGAATGTGCCATTTCCGGATTGAACATATGAAAAGGTAACTCAATTGTTCGAGAAAAGAAATTTAATAGACGTGTGGATACGAACTCTTGTTGATTCATGTTTCAATCATTCGAATGAATGGAAACCCTTTTATTTTATTGTCTTAATAAGCAGAATTAAACTTGGTGTAATAGTTAAATCGTATTTGTCACTTTCTGTGTTCTTTTCAAAATTTTCTTACGTTCCTTTCACTTTTATTTTGCGTCCTACAGCAGAGACAATGAGTCATCTTTGTTGTGCTTCATAAATAACACAATAAAGTAAAATAAAAGATGTCACAATTACTTGTTTAATAATTTAATTTATTAGTTTACAATCCTGTTTTATAGTATTATTTGTTGTTATTATTATTTCACATTTTATAAAAATTAAGATGTATAAAAAATTTTCTTATGTTTTCTTACAGTCGAATGCATATAAGGAGGTATTCAATGGGAATACTTCTAGTTTGTTTATATATTAGGAAACTTTTGTGGACTTATTGTGGGAATTTGAATCATTAACTGAGCTTAATTCTATGAAACAAAATTCTTTGTTAAATATTATGATAATAATCTTAAAAACTTACAAATTAATGTTAAGAAGGTCATCTTAATTACGTTTTTAGTGTCTTTATATTTGTATCTCTTTCAGACTAGAAAGATTCTAATGAAGGTCTTAACAGGAAGATCTCGTCTTATGTTATCGTAGTCCTCCTTTTTAAAGTTATATATATATCCTCCGTTCGTGCCTCAAATTTTCTGCATTTATTTTTAACAGTATAGAAAAGGGCACTTAAGTTCCTTTAAATCATTAGAACATTGGAATAAATATTGCATTAACAATAACTTCTCCCAAGGGCGCCGATTTCTCAGTAATTTTGGAAGGGAGGGCATTCATATGTGTGTTTGGTTACAGACAAGGGTCTAAGAAGGTATATATAAACATTTTAAGATAAATTGAATTCTAATTATGCCAAATATTGTTTATTCATAAAAAAAAAAAACATATAACAATAAAAACACATATAAAAATACATGGTAGGCCACGAGCATTGGGAGGCTTGAACCCCCAGCCCCACAGGATCGGTGCCCGTGCATGCCGCTATATTAATTATTGGGGTATGTTTTAAAATATAACTAACTGTGAAATCACTTTTGGGTTTAGGATTTAGGAATTACATTTCTGGGCTTTCAACATCTATGAGGGTATCAGTCCGTGACGTATGAGAGATGATCGATTGCAATATCCGAAAAAAATGGGAAGGAAGGAAGCGGTTTGGGACCTATATGTTAGGTACCACCCGGCATTTGCGTGACATGAATGAGAAAAACCCAGGAAAACCTCACTCAGGAGGGCTGCCTTGACAAAGGTGTTACACTTTTTCGACCGAGTGTCCCCACCAGGAATCGAACCCGGGACCGCTCGCACCAAAGACAAGAGCGTTAGCGACTACGCTACTAGGGGACACGAAATTACATTAGATTAACAAACATTTTAGAATCCCATATTTAAACCATAAGCTGTGAGGGAAGAAGTTTCTAGTTACCGTATCCTATTTTTTATTTTCATTTTAGGCAATGAAACCATGTTAATGGCATATTAATCTCTTAACATTTAAATTTCTAATACAGTGAGTTATTTAGCCAGGCGTGGATGTATTTGGACCAAAAGCAATTACATCATCTTCCTTTTTTAAGCTTCAAATAAGGTACTTGAGGCAAATAAGGCCCGGAAGGAAATACGACCCGGTGCAAAATTTCATAGGTTAGAATCATTGTAGGAGAAATCTGACAACATCACAAGTAGTAATTACTCCCACAATGCCTGCTTGAGAGAGTTCATCTTCTTGTGCGTGGTTACACGGAACGCTGGCAGTATTGAAACATCGAGAAGCCAGTTTCCATGTGTTGATATAATTTAGGGGGCAAAGTAAGTTCATTTTCTCTGTGTAGAATAAAGCTAACCCGAAATATCTTGTATTTTTGTGATGATCATAATGTTTAGTATTTGGGATAGTAGTTACTTCGTTTTAGATCGAATGATTTATAAAATGACGAGTACATTGTCGGCCCATCAATAACCTACTGGCGCTTATTACTCTACGCAACATGTATGCATTATTAAATACTTAGAAACTGGCAACTTGAATGTGTGTTAGTTTGTTATTCTTTCTTGGCTAATGTCAGTCTCTGTAATAGGGCGGTCTATCGTATTCGGGCCTAGTTGTTGACTAAAGGGGTTCGCAGGTTCAAGTTCTGCGTTGGTGACTTTCATAATGTAAATCTCCATTTTTAAAGCATGCGAATGGCTCATACCACTATTTTTGGGTATACTCTAAGCACATTTTCTTGCGGTTCTGAGCGTTCGAGGTATCCTGGTATCGTTCATTATGCAACAAACAATGGATCGGTGACATAGGTCTACGAAGCTGTAAAGAGTGCGATGTATGGGTACACGATGAATGCATTGGTTTGGTCGACATCGATGATGAAGCATTCATTTGTTAGAAGTGTTATCAAGTGTAAACATTGTTGAAAGTTAGTGTGAAATCTGTGTCCAATGGTGATTTGTTTATTATATGTCCAAGCTTATTCTTTAAAATTCAGTTAGTTGCAACAACTTAGCTAACGACTGCATAACACATGGGAGATTAACTATATCTTTATTTCGTATCCATATTGTTACTAAATATAGTTTTATTATTAGTATTTGAAGTGCTGTAAAATATTAGGTGTTATTTGGGATCCAGTGGTTTCTCAAGTCGTAAAATTTTACTTTCCAAATGGTGGGCTTTATTTACCTACCGTGCGGGTAATAAGGCCATTTTATGTTTCTCTTTCAACACGATTTTCATACATAATGCTCAATGTTTAAGTTAAAATAAATATGACATAAGATAGATGAAACATTGACAAATAAAATGTTTTTGTAATTTTTTTGTCTATTACGTCATATGTATTTACGTAATAAAACATTTATACTTAGGTGGCCCTTATTTGCCGCAAGTACCTTATATATACGTTTTATTGAGGCTATACTCACTATAGGGAAAGAGTATTGGAATTAGAATAATTGAGACAATTTAGAAGTTAGTGCTTGTGGGAAGCATATGTTAGTACTTTTTAGGTGGAAGAGAGTCATGGATAGGTTTCAGGTTTATTCGAGAATTGGAAAGCAAAGACTCCGATAGAAGTACAGGGTGATCACGAAGTCCCGTTACTCTCTATCGCTTGTTCACATATTCATAGATGGTCGCGTTGGTGAATTGCGATCACAGCAGAGGACAACTTTCAAATAGTGTGACTATTCTTCAAGTTCTTCAAGGAAGTGTATTCAAGTTCTTCATTATAAAAAAAAATGGGTTTTCTTTACTCCAGAATTAAACGTTTCTGGCTTCTGCACTGCGATGTATTGCACACTCTTTCGAAGGAAGAGTTCTAAAGACATCGAGCATTCTCCCACAAGCCTGTTGACGTCTCCGCATGTCACTATCATTCAATTAGTTAACAAATGAAGGTTCAAATCCCTTTCAATGCAAATCTTTCTTCAAATGTTTCTGTAATGTCGGCTAATGAACACCTAATTCCTGTGACGGCTTACGAATGGACTTTCCTGGCGAACGTTCGATAGACGCTACGGCCTCCGCACACGTGTTGTTATATTGGTAATCGTTCTGAGCGGAGCTTATCTTTTATGCAACCAGTTGCAAAGACCTTTCTGTCCCATCGTAAAATTGTTGGTTTTGTAGAAGAAAGTTTTTAAAACCTTACAGCGAAATCATGGTGAATATCTCTCACTAATTTTACTGTATGGGGTCCTTCGTGACTCCATGTGCTCATTACGATACGTTCTTCCATGGTGTAAGTGAACTCGTCAGCCATGATTTAGATGTTAATCAGTACCTGCAACAATAAGAAACAACAATTTATTAACATCTCTGTAATACATTAGAGGTAATTGGATTTTGTGATCACTGTAGGTTTTTACGTTCCTTATTGCTATGGTATTTTTACTATTTGATTTAATTAATATACATCAAACTCAGAACGGAGGTAATTGCCTTTCCCTTGCAGCCCTAAATGATCCCCTTGGTCATGGACCTAAAATCGGCACCTCTTAATGATCAGATCTGATTTAGGAGAAATAAATGTACGGAAAACTAAGAGAAACGAAGGAAAGAGATATAGATATATATTTAGAAAGAATGTCTTACGTTAAGTAAATTGAACACAATATTCTATATTACTGTAAAAAAAAAAAAAACAAGTGCATATTTATTACTTTTTGTCTTTCAGATGTTGGATTTGCAGTACTGGAACAAAAACCGAACTTTGTACTTTTAATTTGTACAAAGTGTATGTCCAGTTTGTTATATGTTACTTGTGCTTGAATCCCAGGTGTTTCTCTACTTTTTTTTTTTTTTTTTAACTCTTTATCAGAAAGTTTTATTTTCTTTAAGGTGTTCAGGTCTTCACTTCACTTCAGCCATCCTGATGAACTAAAACTGATGGCCCAATCAAAACGCAGATAATTGCAAGATGCAACAGATAATCGTTCTGATTTACTTCTTAAGTAATTTCTTTGATAAATATCATAGCTTAATTACTCAGGAATCATTTCTGTTAATCTAATATGCAGTACTGTGGTTAATATTTTTATAGTAAATGTTTGTGTCATGTAAATATTTTTAATTCCCTTCTACATTGTTTACATTATATTTAAGAAATAAACAAAAAAATTAGGAAAAGGACATTATTTTGACTTTATCATAGTAATTTTGTGTAGAGTATATACTTATAAGAAGGGATAATTTCCGCCGTTTGTGCGGGAAATTTTGGGTAAGAGCCCTAATAAAAATTTATGTGGTTCGAATACCATGTTCAATTGTAGATTTGCGTTCCTTTCTAGTGGCGTACGTAGAGGGGGATTCCGGTTTCAATGGACATCCCTTACAACAAGATATTATGAACAAAATTTTTTTAGGAAAACCAAAAATGGATCAAAAGAGTGTGATCTTGGCCAATAATTAGTGTTTAGATCAAAGGCCACAAAATTTTTTGAACGCCCCCTAAATCGAGTTTTCGTATTTTCTACGGAATAAGCAAATTATACTGAGTTAACTGATAGTTTGGGTTTGACTACACTATATGCAGTTCTTCAGATAGACCCCATAAGGCCTACAAGAACATTTTTGTTGAACTATATTGGATCTTTTGATGCAAAAAAAAAAAAAAAAAATCTATCGTATTAAGATATGGCCCGTAAAAAGAATTCGTTCTATAGATGCCAAAGAAATCTATATTTATATTCTTGACTTTTCATTTGAGAGCTGTTGACGAAGTAAGCTATTTAGGGCTTGGAACATTCTTTTGCTGACGACTGTACAACGTTCAATCTCTTCCACCTACTTTTTAAATAGAGAAGAATTAACGTTAAATGAATTTGATAAGTTTTAGCTTACGCTGCGCCGCGCCGGTGTGAGCAAGACAATGCTGCATATGTTATAACAGCTAAAATTTCACTTGATAACTCATTTTCGCATTGTTTGATTACTTTGCACAAAGCATTGCGTCATGTGTGTAAGCATATTGACGTCACATAGATAAAGTGGAAGGACAAATCGAGTAGAGCTTGAGAAAATGTTAGTTATTTTTCCTGTTTTTAATTCATATTTGTTTAGTTAATAATTAAAGGTTTCGTATTATGCATATATACACTACTTAGATACAAACAAATTAAAGGAAGTGTGCAATTCAGTTCAAGTTTATGAGAACAGTAAAATCAGTGGTGGGAGTCATAACTCGAATAGTTTTGAGCTTTTGTTCGGATTAGCATTAGGAATTTCGGCATCTATTACCGTGTTAGCCCGTCACATATGAGGGATGACGTCTCTTGGCGATTATATTATTCGAGGAAGGGGAAGTAAGGAAGTAGCCTTGGACCTATATGCCAGGTACCATCACCAGCATTTGCCTGGTATGAATGTGGAAAACCAATGAAAACATGGCTCAGGATGGCTAGACTAAAGTAGCTTTTACACTTTTTCGTGAGTGCCCCTACCGAGAATCGAACCCTCTGTATTATTCTAAATGAGGCAAAAATCCAAACTTTTTTTTCTACCTAGAAGAGAAAATAGGCAATATGGTAAAATTAACATGCACTTTTAACAATTAAATTTTGCCAAAAGGGGATAAAATTTTGCCCCTTCTCTAGTCAAAACTATGCTTAACTATTCTCTTCCCATATATAATTAGTGCTATATTCGAATCAAAAAGCTTACACCCCCTTTAACTTCATTCTGGACCTAATATGTTTGGTTCTAATTAATAGACTTGAATAGAACTCCATGATAAGTAAGTTCATTTAATTAGATATTCAGATTTAATATGGGATTCGAACCACATTTTTAGCTTTTGACAATCCTAGATATGTTAAACATAAGTTTCACTTGATTTATTTCTGTTTATTAATGTTTGTGTATGTGTATATCTGTGTTTGTATTTTGTTTACAAAATGCAACAATGAGCATTAAATTTGGGCGGTATCAGCCATCTATTGGTGTCAGTGATGTGGGGTTCTTCTTCGTTTTTTGCAGGCGCCATCGGCACAAACCCTTTGGAATGGACCGGCAACGTTACGGTGCGGAAGAAACGCAAGCCATACTCCAAATTCCAAACCCTCGAACTGGAGAAGGAATTTTTGTTCAACGCTTACGTGTCAAAACAAAAAAGGTGGGAGCTAGCGAGGAACCTCAATCTTACGGAACGTCAGGTCAAAATTTGGTTTCAAAATCGGCGCATGAAGAACAAAAAGAACAGCCAACGCCAGGCACAGCAACAAACACAACAGAATAGTCAGGCGCAGGCACACCAACACCATCAAGATGCCAGTCAACCGGGGGCTGTGGTAGCTCCTCAGAACCACGCTGCGGCGACCAATGGCACGGTGAAACAGTGACCTTTGGGGTTCTCTGGGGGTGTTATGGGGCATCATGGGCACGGGATCGCCACATAAAAAGTGAATAATCGATGGTGTTGCCCCATGCCTCAGAATTGTGAGGTAAACAAAATAATATGGGGAAACAAAAACAAAATCACCATCAATTTCGATTAAATAAAAATAAAAGTAATCATATAACCCGTGCCATGAACGAAATGCCCACTAGCTTAATCGAAAAGCTAGTATGTCAAAAACAAACACCCTCAGAGCAATATATCAAGTTAATAGTTTGAAAAGAGCAGCAAAAGAAAAGAAAAAAAAAACGAAACGTAAACAGCAGCTAAGAAAAAGTACAACAATGGATAACTTAATTGTTGTAACACCCAACAATAGTATCGCACATGACTATTTATTATTATTATTATTATTGGATTGCTGCTAATATTTGCTGCAAAGTTACAAAGTAACAAAAACATTTGTGCTTTCAAAAATTGTTCACTCCAAGTAATACCAACAATTTTGCAAAACAAGAACAATTTTTGAAACCCCAAAGTCATGAAAAGTGTCAAATTATGAACTAAAAGTATTTTGAAACAAAATATGTATCTTTTAATTTTATGGACAATTTAAGTGAAAGTCATATAGAATCTTGTACAGACAGCCATTACGGACTGAGTTATCCCTTTTTCCTTGCAAAAACACCCTGAAGCAGTGTTATTCTTGTGCAAATAATGATAATACGAAAAAATATATATAGTGCAGGATTTTCTTTTGTGACTGAGTGTTCGTTCGGTGTAGTCAAATCTATTATATACAGTACTTGTAAACATTTATTTTCTCTTTTGAAAAAAAAAAAAAAATGAAACACGAAGCACGTCCATGCTTTACAAAGTGAAACATTACAAACAACTGAAACATAAACGTTCAAAGTTAACGAAATTTAAACATTAAGTGTTGAAACATGTTTGAAAAGTACTTTCTACGTAATTTAAGAAGAAAATGAAAATCAAGTGAAGTGCGCGCTCTCTCTATCATTTCTTTCACTCTTTATAATCTGTCTCAATATTCTCTCTACATTTTTTCTATTTTCCCTCATATTTTGTCATCAGTCTTTTACCAAACAAGCTTCAACAAAATGAAACATAAGTAAACAGGGCAAACAGTGCTTCTAGAAGTAAATAAATAAAAATTCTTCTTGAAACTTACATTTTTTGTGAATACAAGAACTTCAAACGTATTGTTCCGTGCAAATGTGCGAGAAACGAAAGAAAATAAAAGAATTGATCGAAATAAAGTTCACAATTGTGGTGGAAAGACAGGAGTTAGTTTCTAGGCGGTTGCTGTTGAAAGTGGTGAATATTCTGTGCATAACTATCGTGTGTTCGTTAAGATCTCCGGTTGTTGGACCATCTTGTGCGTGTGTCCTACAACAATCCTTTAAAGAAAAAAAATAAACATAAACTTCGTCACAGAGTAGATCCAATTTCCGTAACACCTGCCAAAGATAGTTTTTGAAAAGAAAAAAAAAACATCGCGTTCTGAACTGAAATGTGTTAAGTTGCTGGCGTTGGAAGGTTTAGTAGATGCAAGAGAACGCAAAAATGAAAACAATGTTTTTTTTTTTTTTTTTTGTGCAACAATGGAAAAAGACAGGATCAATAATAGTGCATGCAGTGCAAAGGAAGTTCAAGAAACTGTTAAGTAATTATGTAAAGTAAGTATTTTTTTCGTTGGAATATGAAAAAGCACCAAAGGTTAAGATGATAATGGAAATGTGAAAAATATGTTGGTAAAATTTTAAGGTTTAAAAAGCGATTGTAGTGTGTGTTTTTGTAGTTGGTAAACAAAGATAAACAAAGGTAAACAAAACAGTTTTACAAAGTGAAAAGAAAATCATTTTTTTTTCAACAGACGAAAGGAAATCCCAACATTAATGTGTATTATTGAGTGATAGTTTGAATGTCTGATTGGATGAATTTCCACTTTAAAGATCATCTGAATATACAAATAAAATTAAATAACATTTTTGTAAAAAAGAAATTGTTGTTGCTTTCCTTTCGCCTGGCAACAGTCAATAAATTCAAAAATAAACGTAAAAAAATATATTGTCAAAAGGAAAGAAATGAAACGAAAAATTGAGTCCTTTAGTTACTATACAGCTCTCACAATTATGATAATAATAATAATTATTAATAATAATATAATAAATTCTACAATTGAGTAATTGTCTGTACATACCGGATCTTAACTGACAGGAGAATGAATGTTTTTTTTTAAGCGTGCGTGGGTTATTGTAATGTGGGTCGTACTTACATCATCATATTGTAAAATTTTTTTTTTACAAGAAAATCTCAAAATCAGAGCTAAATTTTAACAAATTCTTAATGACCACAAACAGTAAATGTAAAAAGTGTACACTGTTTTAAAAATACTTACTTAGAAAACTTTATGATGTTGTTTTCTCTCTTATTTCAACTACAGTCAACTTGAACAAAATTTTATTTTTTTTTTCAAATATTTGAAACAATAATTAATCCTTAGGTTTTTATACCTTTTGGATTTGATTTAAATTCAGTCAAAAATGTTTCCAATTGTATTTAATTAATAAACAATTGTTAAAATTGCGCTAGAAAAATAGATAATTTTCACGTTTGCTTAACTTTCTTTCGTCACAAATACAGAATATTATTTGTTGCTTTTCAATGTAAAACGGAAGGACATTCGTTTTCACATATATTCAACAATGCTCCTGTTACTGTAGTGAGAGAAGGTTATAATAATATTTTTTGGTAATTACTGCAAATTCAACAAAATATTTAGTAATTTCTGTTTCTGGAAAGCAAATATTTTTTTTAAATTAAAACCATGAGATATGAGCTACGTGAAGTGCAGAACAAAATTTTTAGAAGCAAAATTTGACATACTCTTAAATGAGCCCTCTATTAATGGTCAACTATACTAAATTATTCTTATACAATTAAACTCAATTTACAATATAACTCTGGTATGTAATATAGAATACTTTTTGAAAAAAGAAATCTCAAATCGTTTTTAGAATTTATTAATGAAAAAGTAGAAGAAATTGTTCTAAGCTTGAGTCTGAGTGATGTCGTTATGCATACATTAAAAGTTAAAAAAGTGGATTTATAAGGAGAAAACGTATGATATATAAATAATATATATATATATACTACAATATACATACAATATATATATAAATATATACATATATATATGCCCTGTTGTGCATTCGGTGTTCCTAGCTAGACTACCATATCTTTCCAGAATAAATAATAAATAAGTCTCTTATAAAATTCTACTGTATTGTACTAGTGACGTGGAGGGAAATTTCTATTTTTTTAAAAAAATATTTCTTTTAAACAATTGGCATCGTTTGCGTCGGATTTTCAATTTGTCTATTCATTTAAATATTAGTTTTGGTATTTGTTCTAAATTAATGTTATAAATAATATTGTTGCAAAACTTGTGAAATAAGTACAAATTGATTCTAATTATGTTTCATTTTTAAAATATCAGGGATAATCATATTTAAAGCTCGGTACTGTTTCTCTGTCTCACAATTTTGTTAAGGAGTCCCATCACGGTGAAATTAAAATACCGTTAATTTTAAAGTAATTATGTGATATCTTCAAATAGATAAAAGATAATCAAAAAGTGGAACATGAGCTCGCACTACAATATTATTTTACATAAGATACCGTTATCACCACTCACTTATCTGCTTTCGATTTCGAGCCATGTAGAAAGTCAGCATTTATTTCACGTTTATAAATGGCTGCAAACGGAAAGCTACTAGGTGACTCGTGATAACGCAACCTCATGCAAAATAATATTGTCTAGCTCCACATTTCGATTATCTTCTATCTATTTGAAAATAATACATAATTACTGTAAAATTAACGATATTTTAATTTCGCTGTGATGGGGCCTCTTAAGTGTCTGAACATATTTTCTTCTTCATTAATTCCATTACTGTTCTGCCATCTATAAATTTACTTAAAAATAAAAATAGGTAGCCGCAAGGCATATGGGAACTAGGAGATACAAAATTTTCATTTTCTTTAAATTACCTCATAAAAAAAAGGTATTTTCGCTCAGTATTTCTCTTGGCATAAGCTCAATATTTCTTTTGGCAAAAACATTACTAGACAGTGAAAAGTTTAAAAGGCCAATTTAACGTAATTCGGCTCTGGTCGTTACTTATATATTTAACAAGAAAAATAACGAAAATTCTTATTATTCTATGAGTATCCTAGAAAAAAAACAGCTAAAATGAGTGATGAGAAGACAGTATCCAGCCCTAATATGAAATTTCAGACAAGAAATTATTTTTACAGACATAATGGTTATGCTTTATTAAGGACAGGAACTTCTATTAAACTTAAGATCTAATATGATATTTGTGACTGCATTACAAGAATAAGCACCTCAACCTACACATGGTTACAGAAAAGCATAATTACACTAAAGTCTTTGTGTTTCAAACATTAATTTATTATAGCAGGGCGGCAGCTCAGGCTTTAATGCCTGCAAATATTAAATGAAAATTCACTTAATATTTAAACTTTGTAAAATAACTTAATTATAATTTAGCTTGTTGGTAACCGGTGGAGTAAGTTGGGTTGCTTATTTTTAGAAAATCACAGTTTGACTTGCAGATTATTTCGTTTCATGGTAACATTTTCTTTCCACAATCGACTATAGAAAAAACAAAATACGAATTTAAAATTTTGATTTAAAAGAAAGTGCCGTAAGGTTTTCTTCTATATAACTTATTGGCAGATATGATTATGGTATTGTAACTTCAAAAGAAAACTTACAACATACTTGTAAGAAAAGGTGATGTTATGAAAACAATTAGAATACAAGAATCCCAATATACTTTGGAGATTTTTCACTTCTTTTTTATCTTCATCGATGCGAGAACTTTTTCTTATTACAAACCATACAAATTTGCTATTTTTAAAATTAAAATTTCTAAAACATTCAATATAATCTAATATGTACTACTATTAGTACTGGTAGCTTTCATTTTAATGTTATGAATAATAATAATAATAATAATAATAATAATAATAATAATAATAATAATAATAATAATAATAATAATAATAATAATAATAATAATAATATTAAAGTCTATTCAGACTATATTGAGTTTGGTTTACTTTTATATACAAGTATATTAAACATATTTTTGCCAATCAAAGGATCGATACTTTTTGAACACACCTGGTATGTTCGTGGTAAGCAAACCCTCATTCTCTTGTACTAAAAGATAAGATTGTTTCCAAACTCTTCAATTAAAAAGGTTTGAAATTATTGTGATTATATATATCAAATTCACATTCTCAATTTATAGGAGGACCATTTGCCAACAGTAATTATAAGTAATTAACTAAAATTTAGTTAAGCCATATATAATTTATGATATTTGTCGTATTTCTCGGATCTTTAATTTCAACACATGTACATAGCAAGTAAAGTAACAGAAGCAGGCAAATTCTTCAAAAGGCAATTATTTTCGCAAATGACATAAAACAAATTTACGGAATTTCATGATTTTTATTGATTATTGTATATTAATGTAAAACGTAGGAAACAAGTGATCGCTTGATGTCTCTTTCAACTTGCTAAAGTAAGTAAGTTTTAAATCAACAATAATATTGTTTACAAATAAGCTAAATTATCAGAACTATGAAGACAAGTATGCTGCTAGCTAAAAACTTCTGCTATGTGTGGTTATTAAAAAGAGATTCTTAATTTTCGGATCACCAAAATTTGATACAAGTTGTAATAAATACACCTATTGTTTATAAATACTTGTAGCATCACAAAGGAAATTTAGAAAATATGTAATTTATATTTAATAGGTTACGGATTAATGTTTTATGGTTAAGTGACCTCAATTATGGCTGATTATTACTCTTCATAATGTGTGACATTTATTTACATAATATCACCACGTATAAGCCGAATCTTCATTTTGTTTTCTTTTTTGCGCATAAGCATCTACTAATTCCAAAGGTATTTCTCAGTCTTAGATGCGTAAAAACAACTCAAAAATTGAAACACCACTGCTACACTTGGACGGAAGTTTATACTAGCACAAACACGTTCATTTTGCGTTGGTTCACCCAACAACAATGATGGCTCATGCTTCAAGTACACATGTAAAAAAAATACCTAGGTAAGCGCTGGTGAGTTGTTGGATCTACATATTTTTGATCATTCGTGTAGATAAGCCACAAATCTTAATTTGTGAAGAAAAATGCGGCTTATACACGCGAGAATACGGTATTTCATACATGCTGTACTTGATACTAAAAGACACATTTATGCCTCTCAGACACTAGAAGATACATTTAGTGTCTGAGTGGCGTAACGGACAGAGGTGGATCTAGAAGGTAAAAACAAGGGGGGGGGGACCAGAGCCCAGACTATGATAGGTGTACCATGAATTTAATATAAACTTTGAAAAATATATACAAAACCTTAAATTACATTAACTACTCAAAAAAAAAAAAAAACTGGGGGCGTAGGCCCCCCTGGCCCCGGCCTAGATCCGCCACTGGTAACGGATCTAAACTTGTAGCTAGAATGCTGTACTTGACTCAACTTTCTTGTAGGGGACATTGGCTCAGTGGTTGAGCACTTACCTTTGGTGAGTGGGGTTCTTGGTTCGACCCCTGGCCTAGTTATGGTGTGCAACATTGTGTCCATAGGTTTTCTCGGCGTACTCTCGTTTCCTCCCACCTTCTTATTCCACCAATCCGTCCATCATTCACTCCCTCAACCTCAAGAAAATAATCGTGGGACGTTAAACTGAAAGATTTTGACTCAACTCTTGGAATTTTTTCCCCTACAGTTTCAAACTGTCTATGCCCACAGAAACCAAGATTAAAAATGACTGTAAATGCTCGACTATCGCCAGCAATGGCAGCTTGTATATTTTCAATGATTATTTTGAATGTATTTTGTAAGGGACAACAATATTTACAATATTTGAATCAATTCTAAAATATGAATATTCAAACTTTGTCCAAAGATAATTTGAATCAATAACTACAAATCAATCCATTCACATTTTTTAATTATTATTTTATTTTATGCGTTGTACAGAGCACTTAATTTTACTCTACAGAAGCATGCTTCCAACAATAAAAGGCCTCTCAACTATGGAAGAAATTAAAATATATTGAGGGAACGTAGTAATTTACGTCTGGCCATGACTTTCTGAATGATTTGCAAGATTATTGTTTGTTTGTAACTGTCCATCTGTAGGACCGTTCTGGATCAGCCACGTGTGTTGACACCGATACTATCAGTGTTGCCATATTACGTCATAATAACGAAAAACTTCTTCTTCTTCTTCTTTTTTTAGAAGACATACCATTATCACGGCTGTGGAATATCTATACTCTGTGTCAATGTGTAGTTCTTGTTTCAGAACGAAACATTGCTACCCAGTCCACTAATTAACATTCTCATCTGTTCACCAAAAAAAAAAAAAAAAAAAAAAGCTATAACTGCTTTTGTGCAAAAAAAAAAAAAAAATCTTCACCTTCGTCTGTTTCTGACATTCCTGAAGACAAGCGTCGAAACCCCACCTCATGATTTATATCTCAAAAATATCTACAGAAAACAGGCCATCTCTAGATGAGAATTTCATTTCATTTGCACGTATCGTTGAAAAGATTTGATGCCTCAAAGTTCGCAATGCTTGACTTTACGGACAACCTGTATTTTTCTAGTCTATGAATTTTTTCTTGAAATCGAAAAGTGGCCGGAAAGTTCAGTGTAAACTACAGATTTATTCACGCATTCTGTCTGAAATTATAGGTAGAAAAATAGGGATACGACTTATATACTTGGTGATACGGTACAAATAAATGTCATACATTCTGACGAATATTAATCCACAACAAATCCAGTGCCTGGCTCTAAAACATTAACCCCGAAAACATTCTACTATTACTCATATGTTGTCTATAGATATTTTCTTGTGATATTTTTAGATATTTGTAAGCAATGAGTGTATTTATTATTAGGGCCGTAACTTGTGGAGGGCAACTCTCCCCAGGAAAGCTCCCCGCCGATTGAAGGGGTCCATTTTAAGATAAAATTTCCTTACTCCACATACGATACGAACATGAAATTATAAATGAAAAATCAAACAGGTTCACTGCATTACATAAACAAAACAGCACACAAAAGGCAAATAAAAGAAAAATGAGTCGTGGGCCCATTTCAGTAAAGATGTCTACTATTAGGGACCCTAATAATAATAATATTTATTCGTATGGATTTGAGATTTGTCAATAGCGTCTCCTTAATTAATTTGTCATGTATGGAACGGGTCCAAAGGCGTAACTAACAGCTCTGCAGATATTGCCGTGTGAGAGGACCCACAGGCTCCGGAGAGGCCATAAAAAGTAAGAGAAAAATGTAAAAAGTGGCCCAAGATTTATAAAAACAACTTTTTTTTTAAAGGACCCAAATACAAGTATTAATGCTTGCCCCCCAAGAAAAAAATCCAAGTTACGGCGCTGTTTATTATAACGTGTATGAAACTTTTAAGAAACGAAAATTTTACAATCTCTTTTAAATAACCACACACAGCATAAGCTTTTAGTCAGTGGCATATTTTCTTTCATAATTGTGGCAGCTTAGCTTAATCGTAGATATTGTTTATATTGATTTAAACCTAGTTCAACTGTACTAATGTGGGTTCGATAAATCTCTTAATATTTTAGTAAAGTTTCATTAACCATAAAACTATTAGTAAATTAGTAATTTTCTGGGTTTGATAAATTTCTTAACATTTTAATAAAGTTTCATTAACCGTAAAACTATTAATAAATTGACAAATTTCTGGGTTTGAATACCTCTTAATATTTTAGTAAAGTTTCATTAACCGTAAAACTATTAGTAAAGTAGTAATTTTCTGTTTGATAAATTTCTTAATATTTTAATAAAGTTTCATTAACAGTAAAACTATTAGTAAATTGGCAATTTTTTGATTCCCCAATCTTAAAAGGCTGCTTACGCCACTAGTCTGTCTTCGAGTTAGCTTCTGTGTGGTTCATTACGAAGTAGTAATTTTCACGTATTGGCGAAACGTAACAAAATACAGTTTTATTTTACGTTACAGTAATTCCCACGTGTATCACGAAGAATGTGTTGATAATTCACGTCTAATGTCAAACGTAACTAAAAACATAAAAAGTGTATTACCAACGGGAAAAGGATTCTCGCATGCACGATTTAGATAAAACAGAAATCATGAAAAAAAAAGTGTTAGATGTATGGGTGAGATGGCGCGCGCGTATGAATGTGTGTGTGAATGCAATCAAATAATGTGTTCATAAAGTAAGAGTTATTTTGTTGCAAATACTATAAACACATTTTTTTAAAAGGCAAATATTGTAACCGAAAATGTGTCACTTTTTTTGTAGATGTTTCCAAGACAAAATACAAAATACATAATTTTCTTTTAAAAGAGTTTAAACAAATTTTAATATAAATTGGTTCCCAACTGTTTCTGTTTGATTTTGTGGCCACATTTGATTTGACATTTCACTGTGAGTGAAAAGTTGTTTGTAAGTTTCATAAGTTTCATGTTTTTCATGATGTAAAATTATTGAAAAAAAATTTTTGTTGACGATTAGAAAAAACATCGTCACTAAACATTTTAGTTACTTCTTTGAAAAAGAGATTGCATGAGTTATATGTTAATGCTTCTTGTCTTTATCTGAAAAAAAAAATGTAAAGGTCCTAGACTAACGTTCTTTAAATATTGTGCAATGTAATTTTTAAAATATATGGTTTTACTCTGTGGAAAACTAAAGAAGGCAGTATTGTGAATGGACAATTTTTGAATCATATTTTGATTTTTCTTTCCGTCATTAAAAGCCAAATTCGGACAAATTACATTTTTAATATATATATATATATTAAGATATTTCAATCACGACGTATTATTATTGTAGTTTTATGATTTGCGTGGATGTTTTGATGACTCTAGAACATTTCTTTTGGGAACATTTTCTTGTACCTATGATTGATAGGTACGCATTATTTGATTTTTTTCTCTAGAAAAATTACTTTTTTCTTAATTAGCAAATACAGTATAATACATTCACTTTTAAGTAGAGTTTTCAATCGTCATGAAGAATTTTAAATTCTTCAAACATAAATCTTTCTTAGTCACTTCAAAAAATCTTAATCATTATGCTCTATATGAATTTTTGGTTACAATAATGGAATAATCAGTCAGATACCTGCTCGTCACTAAGTAGCTAACATGCATGTGGTGCAGGATTCACTTCCCGGTAGGAATACTTGCTTCAAAAACAAGTCTAAGGATTGGTTGAAATCCCACTTCAAGCTTTCGGTTTCATCTCGTATAGCCGTGGTGCTGAGAAGTTACGTTGAAATCCAATCAAACTTTTTTTCAGTTAAAATTTAGTTTTCAATTATGGATTAAATTTAATAATGTTTAATTGTGTTAGATTGTTGGATGTGTTTACTGTTTGATTTGGCTATTTACGTCTGATTGTTATTTGTGTACCCAATTTAAAATAACATACCGCTTAGGGTTGTCTATTAAGACAGTAACAGCGGCTATTCTTGAATTAATAATATTAGATCAACAATTATTTTGAAATTAAAACAAGATTTAATATTTTGAACTGTTACGTTTTAAGAAACTTGTTATGATCTCTCGTTAATTTTCTTCACATGTGGTATGTTAAGCGTTAAAACCAAAAATTTTCCAATCAAAATTTGCTAATTGTGTTTACAATTGTTTGCATCTACAAGATTCAAACTATTCGGAATTAAGTATGTTTCAAACCATTTACTTTTGTTCATAAATGTTGATGGTGTTTAGCGTTGGTCATTTGGTTCGACTATTTTTTTCCGTTTTGTTATTTTTATTTCGATATATTTTAAGATTACGTTAGTGTGACGTTTATTGACCTGAAATATTGTAGATAACTATCGATATTATTTGAAGTTAGGATATTATCTAATTTAGAAAAAAGGTTTCAATCATGAATTTTGTAAATTACACACGGTTAAATAAACGAATTGGTTTTAACAACTTGAAAATTTTTAATTTATCTTATTCGATAAGATAAATATATAATGAAAAACTGTCTTCTTTCGTCAACACAAAGTGGAACCAGTCATGCCTTACTGTCTATACGTACTTGTATTTTCATTTGCTATATTTGTTACAAAAAAACTATATATTATATATAGTACATTGGTATGTACATGGTTTCTTGTTATTTGCTTATGATATTGTAAGGTCACAAAAATAATGAAAGTTATATTTCTCTTTTGAATTAAAATACTCGTTTGTATAGCAAGTATTTCAGTATTGTGTTGGTAGCTTGGTTAAATAATAGATCATCTATTATGTAGTAATCTGAAAAAAAGTGTAAACCTTAATGAGATCAATTGTACTGAACTATGTTGTAACAAGTTTAAATAATTTTGTGAAGTGTTTGAATTTGGAAGCTTGGAATCATAAATGTAATTTTATATTTCTGTAATAGTAATTATTACAAAATCCAGTCATGGATTCAGTACTTCTCTGCGGAAGGACGGGACAGATTATGATAAAGATATTAATAACAAATTCTAATTATTAGCAATTCTCGAGAAAAAAAATGTTAGTGAAATTTTGTTTTTCTAAATTTGTTATAATTTTTTGTTGCAATTTAATGCTTAATCTTTCAAATATACGGTGTTTAATGTTTGAATCCAAGTAATAGTTCGATTCGAGAAATCCAAACATACCATTTTGTGATGCTAAACATGTTTTAAAAATTGAAATGATTAATGGTGGATCTAAAAGATAAAAACTGGGGGGGGGGGGCAGCCAGAACTCAGACTATGATAGGTCTACTATAAACTTTCAAAAATATATATAAATATCTTAAATTATTTTTGTCACTCAAAAACTGGGGGGCGTAGGCCTCCCAGCCCCGGGATAGGTCCGCCACTGAAAGTAATTTCTGAAACTACAGTTTTTGTTTTCAACTCACTTTTTCAAAAAGAAAAAAGTTATTTTCTTTATTTCAAAGTGCTGGTAGCACAATTTTTATACATAGTAATATCAAATTTACGAAATAAACTTAATAAATTGAAATTTATCTGAATGTAATTTTATTAAATCTAAAAGCTGATTTTCAATAGGTCTATAATTGTTTTGGTCTGATGAGACATTGTACGAGATACATTCTTGCAACAAGTGTGTAAAAAAGCTTATGTATACATTTGTACTTAGCCTTTAAATAATGAAAACTGGAAAACATATGTACTTAAAACTTCATCATTTTAGAATATGTAATAATATTTAGTAATATAGTGTTGCCAACACACGTGCGACTAAAAGAACTTTATAATCCTAGTTTCGTTCTATGATTCCAAGCATATTTTCAAATTGAAACACTTCACATATTACAAGTATTGATCAGTATGTCCATCTGCAAGCTGTACAAAACAGTGTAGGCAGTAGTTTAACATAATTTATATTTTGTACTTTGCATGTTATACTTAATAATCGAATATCGGTATTCAAATATTAAGCAAACATCACATAGAATAAGATATATATATATATAATCCTATAGTGTATATGCTATTAGTGTGATGTATTCTACAGATGAAAGCGCGCGCAGTGTGAGTTGTGTTAACTATAATTGTACGTTTGTTTTGTAATCGGATTTTCTAAGTTATTTCTTTCTTGCGTGCTAAGTAGAAATAAGTTTTTACTTTTTATTGTGTTGTTTTGAATCCCCATACATGATTGGAAAATGAATTGGTATAAGATATATAACCATACATATAACTATTATATTGACAGATATTATTTTTCATAGTATTTTTTTTTTTTTTTTTGCGTTTTCTCTTGTTTTGTAATTATGAAGTTTTGGTGATGAAGATGATTCACAGAGTGCGGAGTAATAACCGCGTAAAAATTATAGGCAAATAAATTTAAATTTTTTCATAATAAACATACAGTTTTTGAAGCTTCATTTGTAATTAAAATTTACCTTTCTGAATTTACAAAAGTTACAACTAAGGAATTTATTCTGTTCATATAAACAGAATTTTTCTAAAAAAAAAAAAGGAAAAAAAAACTAGATTGGACAAGTACAAATAGTTCTATTGTCTGTTGCTAAGTATTTTATAACCTTATTTACACTTTGACATTTGCAAATTGTGATTGTATTGCAAAATTCACGTTGAAAACTTTCTGAAAACAAAGGGAAGTTAAAATACAAGAATTTATAAATGTTATTTCACTCGTGTCGTGACGTTTGCCCACAAACGAAAATATATACTTGTATCATAAAATTATATAGGGTAAATTTGAGTTCGATTTCTGAATATGCTTTTTCGTCTCCGTTAACTATTACATCATTTTGCTCTTAGATATTGTTTCACATATATCTTTTTATTTTAATTAAAACGATATATTATCCCAGTTCTAGGGGCGGGTAAGATTGCCAAACCAAGGTAAGAGTTTCACGCTTTTATTAGTATATTAATTTACAATGTATTAAAAACATGTGTTTCTCGAACTCATAAGAATAGTTGCCCCCTTTATCCCCAAATAACGCCCCTGATATATCCCATTCAGGTATTATTGTTTTGTGGAAAGAAAAGTCACATCGTAAAATTACAACAAGCTTACCTTGCTGCAGAGGCGGATCTAAAAGGTAAAAATGGAGGGGGGTTCAAAACCAAGATTATAATAGGTATATACACTTTCAAAAATATATAAATAATAGATTATTTTTGCGATTCAGATAACTGGAGAGCCTGGTCCCCCCGGCCCCAGGCTAGGTCCGCCACTAGCTTACTGATTACTACCAATTATGTGCTTTAACCTTTACAATTTAGCGGCCTGTATTTACAATTAAAAAATAACAAAAATAAGGCGACGTTATACTATTAATTTAATCGCAAAAGTAGTGGAGGTAAATTAACATTTAAAGCGAAATCAGCTATAAACGTATTTAAGAGAATGAGAATGTTCGATGTTTCTGTGTACGCGAGTGTATTCTATGAGTATCCCATTTCGATCTATCGGTAAGTAAATCCTTTCCCATATAGGTGCGTATTAAAGGGGCAAAGTTAAACCTTCGAACATGAAACAATAAAATAAATGGTAAATTGTTAATATTCGAAACGACACACTTTTTTTTTTTAAAAAAAAGATATATCGTATTATAAGGATTAATATTTCCCAACTAAAGCTACCAATGTAAATTAAATTGATAGCTTCGGAAATCTTGGACAAATCTGGTCCCTATCTTCTCTCTTAGTTCATTTTTTCTTATTACAAATATTGAGCACTTAAATCAGCCGAACAAGAAAATTTTTGTACTAAATTGCATTTGACAATAAAATTTAACACTTATCGCTTCGGATATTGTATGTTGATTATATCTTAGTCAATTATTTTTCAAAAGAAAAGGATTAAGATTTATATATGTGCGGTTGCTACTCCGCATGCTGTGTTGTGACCAGTTTATGAAGGCAACGGTTTCAAATGTGCAAGCAATTGGCGAGTACATATTGTATGTAAAGGGCAACGGAACATACTTAATTTCAACATTGATACCCTTGTAAAAGTATGTTAGTGTGTGTGTGTGTGTTTGTACTCGAATATTTGTGTACATATATATATAAATATGAACTTTATATATATATATAAATAAGTAAATAAAATATATCTATATATAGTCATGTATAGCCTATCGAGATTTTTTTTGTCAAATATTTCGAAATAATTAAGAAAAAATGTCATCTTTTTTGAAAATCTGACATGGCAATGAGAGACTGTTTAATGTATAGTTAAATAAGTACGAAAAAAATATATATGAATAATGTGCAATACCATTTTAATATCTTCCAGCAATTTCTCTATATATTTAAAAGGAAAAATGTTTTGTAACTTTTCTTTTTTCGAAAATTAAAAAAAAAAATCTAGAAACAATATTCTGCAGACAAATAATGTATTCAAGCAACTTTTTTTTACATCACAAAAATGATTAATTCAAACTTTAATTCAAATATGGTTATACGAAGAAATTAGTGCCGTTATATTTTAGATTTGATTTGGATATAAGATATATCTAATTGACACGAAATGAGAAAAAATCTTTTCTTTGATTATGATTTTTTTTTTTAAAGGTATGTGTTGAATGGAGTTTGACTTCTTAACAGGACAACTTTCATGTAAAGCAAATTCAGTTATACGCAGAAAGAAATTTTTTGACACTTAGGAAGTACTGGTGTATTTCAATATACTAGCTGGTTAGTCGTTCGTCAACTTTTAAAGTAACAAGCTTAACCGTATTCCCAGATTTTAATATGATCTTCAATTACTAGGAAAAAAAATTAAGGGATTTCAGTCAAATGCGAAAATACATATACAATCTAGTTGCAATAAATCGATTCACTTGTCTTTGAAAAGCCCTGTAATCTATTCCATACAAGCAATTAAGTCAAACAGACGTGAATGCTTTTTTTATTGACTAATTCAGTTTTTTCATGTTTTAAGTCGAAGTATTAAAAACTTCATGCATACAGTTTGCTTGAAGTGACATTTAAAAAGAAGGTGGGTAACCAACGTTATCTTGAGCAAGTCCGTACATGTAACGGTTGTGTAGAGGCTCCATCATGGCGAAATTAAAATACCGCTAATTTTACAGTAATTATGTGATATCTTCAAATAGATAAAAGATAATCGAAAAGTGGAACAAGAGCTCACTAGAAAGTATTATTTTATATGAGATACCGTTATCACGACTCACTTATCTGCTTTCCATTTCCAGCCATTTAGAAAATCGGCATTTTTATCTTCGCGTTTCTAAATGGCTGCAAACAGAAAGCTACTAGGTGACTCGTTATAACGATATATCATGCAAAATAATACTGTCTAGCGCGCTCTTGTTCCACATTCCGATTATCTTCTATCTATTTGAAGATATCACATAATTACTGTAAAAGTAGCGGTATTTCAATTTCGCAGTGATTAGGTCTCTTAAAGGATTGAAATCCACGTTTTCTAATGCAAAATGACAACCGTGTTGCAAGTATCAGAAACAACAATGAATGACTATGACACTGTAAAATGCAGTACTGGTAGCAACGGTTAAAAATTACATATTTATAATCTCTACATATTAGCGATACAAAAATCAGATTATTTCCGAAGATGGAACCAAAAAATGTATAAAAATAAACTTACATATAATTTTGTTCACGAATATACAAAAATCAAATAAATGATGCAAGTACCTTCTTATAGTAAAGTTAATCGATTCTTTTCTTTATTGAAACCTGAAAGATAAGGGAAAAATGAAACAAATGATGTAAAATCATGTTAAATGGTAGGTAGAGTATATGAGGGGAATACGGTTGTTATATTATGACTTTAAAAAAATGTGAATTTAATGCAAGATAACATAATGCTGTCTTCAGAAATATATAAATAAAATAGCCAAGGACCTCCTGAGTGTCAAAAATAGTCACAATTTGGAAACTAGTATTAAAATTAAATCATAATGATTATCAATATTGTGAGATATCCAACAAGTTTTGATTTATTATAGTTGATTTGGACTAACTGAATCCTAGTTGAATATTTGATGAAAAGATATAATATCTTTTTGCCCGGAAAGTGTTAAGACTTTTCAATTCACAGTATTATGAAATTTCTACCTTTAAAAAATTATAACTTTCTTTTGACTGAATTTATATAATTCATTTGACAGAAACCATAATATGTCCGTAAAAACCAAAATACCACCACACGAGTTCTTTGCTACCTGAATTATGTTTTAATATATATATGTATATGTAAGAATACAAAAGATGAAAAATAGAATGAAATAAAATGAACGAGTCTTTCAAAACTGGGGATCGAAGACCCGCGTTATCCCTGCCATGTAAAATTACTTTGTATTGTTGTGTTCTGTTGTTGCGTTATAAACAAAGAATATATGTCATGTGCCCAATTGTATGTGTTTTACAAACATTGTTTTTTGGGGTTGTGTGTTCAATGATCGGAGCATGCATGTGCGTTGAGTGATGTTTGTTAAAGAGCGTGTGTGTGCGTGTGTGTATGTTTGTGTGAGTGAGTATGTGTGCTTTAATTTGCATACTGTGCACAGGGTGTGTTTATCAATGTATTGTAAATAAAGCGATCTTCTTTACTAAAAAGAATTTATTTCCTTTATTTTATTATTATTATTTCCTTTTTACCTAAATTGCTCCACAGGGTGTCCCATAATTATGTATGTGATATTTCAAAAACTGCCATAAAGAAACTAGCAACATAACTTGAACATAAAATTGGATACCGTATAAACACATTACTCTCATATCTTTCCTTACAATAATTTTAATCTCTGTTCTCCATGGCATGGTTCACCAATGCACGATCTAAATCGATACATGCCTGGAGACGAAGAGCAATCATCCAAATCGATACATGCCTGGAGACGAAGAGCAATCATCCAAATCGATACATGCCTGGAGACGAAGAGCAATCATCCAAATTGATACATGCCTGGAGACGAAGAGCAATCATCCAAATCGATACATGCCTGGAGACGAAGAGCAATCATCCAAATCGATACATGCCTGGAGACAAAGAGCAATGATCCAAATCGATACATGCCTGGAGACAAAGAGTAATCATCCAAATCGATACATGCCTGGAGACGAAGAGCAACCATCCAAATCGATACATGCCTGGAGACGAAGAGCAATCATCCAAATCGATACATGCCTGGAGACGAAGAGCAATCATCCAAATCGATACATGCCTGGAGACGAAGAGCAATCATCCAAATCGATACATGCCTGGAGACGAAGAACAATCATCCAAATCGATACATGCCTGGAGATGAAGAGCAATCATCCAAATCGATACATGCCTGGAGACGAAGAGCAACCATCCAAATCGATACATGCCTGGAGACGAAGAGCAACGTGGTCACAAGCCGCGTGACAGACCCGTACTGGCATCCGGTGGAACTCTTCTGTGATATCTTCCCGTAGTTCGACCAAATTGTGTATGTGATGTCGATAAACTTTGTCCTTTAAAACACCCCATAAGAAAAAGTCATGTGGTGGCAAGCTGGGAGATCGAGATAGCCATTCTACTGACCCACGTCGACTGAGCAGTTCGTGAGTGTTTTTTTTTTCAGCCACTCTCGCACTGCTACGATATAGTGTCGCGGTGCTCAATCTTCTAAGCCAAGTAACTGTAATCCCCACTCACAGGTTAGAGAGTGTTGCCATTTCGAAACTTTCTGTCCAGAATTACAAATACTACAAACAATCAAACACCATATACATAATTAATGGCTACGCTGTGTATTAGTTTTTAGTTGAAGTTTGTTGTTCCTTTTCAGACCCAATCCTATATGATGCTTCTAAAATAACAACAACCTATGCGCCAACATGCACATTTTCACTTTATTTTTTCAGCATGTTCTATGAATCTTTCTCTAAGTCATTAAATATATCATTGGCTCCAGGGGCGGATCCAGTACGGACTTCTGGGGGGCGGTAGGTTGTAATACTACTACTTAGAGCTACTTTTAAGATCTCCAAACTCTGGAATGGGTTTTATTTTTATATATAACTAGCAGCGTTCACCCCGCTTCGCTGCGGTCACCCCGGAACGCAATAAACTTTGTTACTTAGATAATTTTTACTTTTTCGCTTTCAAGTGATATGATAAAAACCATAGAAGATTGCAGTAAATGTTAACATTATATCGCCTGTCATTTATGTTAACCCGCCCCGCTTCGCTGCGGTCACCCCGCAACGCAATAAACTTTATTACTTAGATAATTTTTACTTTTTCGCTTTCAAGTGATATGATAAAAACCATAGTAGATTGCAGTAAATGTTAACATTATATCGCCTGTCATTTATGTTAACCCGCCGAGTGACACGGTCATGCGGGTTGCATATAAATACGTTTATTTTTACCTATGATGAACTAACAAAGGATTTGTACGTTATGGACACTTGAATGGTCAATTATCTCAAGACACTGGTAATTAAAAATTAAAGTGATATGATAAAAACCATCTAGGGTCCAAATCCTAATAACCCCCCAAAAATGAAAGAAATTGGTTCAGCCGTATTAGCGTGATGAGGGAACAAAGGATTTGTGCGTTCTCTTTTATATATAAGATATAAAATAAGAAAGTTTCCTCTTCTGGGGGTGGGGACGATTACCCCGATTGCCCCCTGGATCCTCCACTGATTGGTTTATACACCATGGATACGACTGAAATTTTAGTCCAAATACAAGCAATACTGACCGTTTTGAATGTCAAGTTTTTTTTTTCTCGAAAACTACAATTGGTGCATATGTCGTTGTTGTTCTAGAGGTCTCAAATGAGACACAAGATACAATTTAAGACGGAATCCAAACCACCATACTGTGTTCAATGCACTCGCAACAGAAATCAAAACCAGAAACACCTGCATCAAAAGCTTCAATATAACTACCAGATTAGCAGGGAGAGCTGAAAGCAGGTATAGATTGCAACTGATCTCTTCATATTCTTTTATACAAAACTTTGTGCTATTGGCCGAATTAAAGTCTATTTAGACCATCATTTCTCAAATGGTAGTTCGTGGACCACAAATAGTCCTCGAGGTTTCCAATTGTGGTCTTGTTAGATTAAATATTTGTCCAAAAGAAACAGAAAAGTTAAAATTCAAGTGAATTTTGTACTAGATGCCAGAGATGGCGTGGGTCAATGAAAACTTGGCTCATGATCCACCACCCGCCGTGACCTACTTTGACGCACCATGAGTCCACTTTGACCGATCACTCACCAAAACCCATCATCATCAACGCTGACCCATGATCCACGCCGTCCTCTCCACTGACTAAAGAGTGTGCATTTGTAATAAAATAAGGCTGTGAAATTATCAGTAATCGGAGTTTGAATTTAACTATCACATATAATTATTTCCTTCTTAAATTGCAGATACTTTTCAGTGGAAAATAGGATGAAATTTGAAAGTCTCAAATCAAGATAAAATAGGCCAACGTAAGGGGAAAAAATGTAAAATTCAAGTGTGTCTCTAAAACCAAGGAGTAACTTTTATTTCTATTATTACAGTTACAAATATCTATATCTAAAAGTGCCTGAAGTTCTTTTTTCATTCAGATATACTCGTCTTAGGTAAGTAAATAGAAACAAATTAAAAAAAGAAGAAAAAGGAAGGCCTTGAAAGTACTATTTTTTCTCTTCCTTCTAGATAGACTGTTACTATTTTTCTGAGTCAATGGTTAGGCAGATACACCATTCGTAGATTCATTACTACTCGTACACTACCAACCCTTCTCTACAATTTTTTCCCCTTCTTTCCTCTTTGACTCCCACGATTTCTCTGAGTCGATGGTTATGCACACCACTCGTGGATCCATTACTATTCATACATTACCAGTACTTCTCTACATCTTTTTTCTTTCTATGCTCTATCGTTTTTTCTGGTTCTCTGAGTCAGTAGTTGTGGATCCTTGACTACTCGTACACTGTCAACACTTCTCTACACCTTTCTTCCTCCTCTCCTTGGAATTTACTGTTCCTCTGACTCATTGGTTTCAGATACACCATTCGCAGATCCATTACCACTTCTCTATATCTTTCTTCCTCCTAAACTCTATGGCTTTTACTGTTTCTCTCGTTACGCAGATATACCACTCGTGGATCCTTGATTACTTGTACACTGCCAACGGTTCTCTACCTGTATCCCTCATTGACTGATACATTCGAGTACTAAAAGGCCATTTATTTCTCTGCATCTGTGCTCCTACGTCATGTATCAACCACCTGCAAATGACTTTTTAAGAAGCTGAAGTCGGAGGACTATGAAATACTTCACATGACCTGAAATCTGTTTATTTTACCATGTAGTGGATGTATTTAAAACGCGAGGTTCTACTGTGAAAAAATCTAATGTTTAGAACGTATCCAAAAGAAGATAACCTATACAAACTCAGTCGTGGATCTTCATATGCTAATAAAAAGTCAAGGAAAGATGGTGGAACTTTTTAATTAAGAGTATTAAAGGATAAACAGTGAGTTTCATAAATGAGTCAAACTTCATGCACGTAGAGCAACGCTTCTTTCGAGTAATTTCCAAAAAATTGTGCCACAATAATGGAACTTAGAATGACTCTGCTTTGCACTGGCTGCAAACATTCGAATGAAAAAGGAAATTTGAAAGTTTGGTTAAATTTCCATCAAAGATAAATGTTTAATGAACTAATTGATCAAGGGGAAAGAAGGAAAGAAGATGTATCGGTGTGAAAATCAATGGGAAAATATACTGGTCTCTTCTTAGGACTGTGCAATATATCGATAGATATCGAGAGACATTAATAATCGATAGTTTTGTATATTCGATATAGGCCTACTAATGCTTTTTTATTTTTGATATGGTATATTTCAAATATCGATTAAGTTTCCTTACTTTATCAATATCGATTTTCGATATCAAATCAAGATATATCACAGTCCTTCCTATGCTTTCTTTGTCTGTCTTCAACTATTATTTGGAACATAATACGTAAATTTTTAATCTTTGTACTTAAATAAACACCGGAAGAATGAAATTAGTTCAATTCATGAAGCCATATTGACATGAAATCCAAAAGTACTCAAGGAAAAATGATTATTTTATTAGGTCTTGTGATGCATTTAATAGTCTGAAATTAAGAGTTTTCACTTAAGTGCGTGTTGGAAAAATACATAAATTATCTTATGCAATGCATCCATTATAATTGTAAAATGGGTCAGAAACATGGACATTACGCAAAATTTTGAAAAACGACTGAAAGTTTTCGAAATATGGGTGTGGAGAAAAATGGAAAGAAGTAGCTGAATCGAGCGGAAAACGAATGAAAGAGTGTTAGAAATGGTGGGGGAGAAAATAATAATTTTTAGATACTATTAAGAAGAGGAAGAGGAACTGGTTGGAACATTGGTTAAGAAGGAACTGTATCATGAGGGACGCGCTAGAGGGTATGGTGGCAGGAAAGAGAGGGAGAGGACGAAGAAGACACAATTAATGGGCGATATCAAAACAGAGAAATCGTACGTGAGAAGAAGAGGTTAGCGGAAAACCGTGAAACATGGAAACTTCTGAGATGCAGCAAGTGAACTGCCAACGATGGCAGAATACCTATGATGATGCTAATTGTAGATCCGTCAAATGACGTATTTCAGTTTTACGAATGATAAAGTAAGCAACTTGCATGGGTTAACAGGTTTGTTTCTTTTGCGTATCCTTCGTGTTCAATTCCTTATGGAACCCAAATCTCAGTTATTTGTATCAATACAAATCAACTGTAGGATATAATAATAATATGAAAGTACGGTCTTTGAAAAAATGTATAAATATTGGATTGCTACCGGAGGTTACATTCTGACTTTCAGAGTACTTGGTTCAAGCTACAATTGAATCGGTGAGTGGAAACAGAACAATATTCAGAAAATAAGTGAGAAGATTCCGGGATATCTCTTACTGTATCACGAAATATCCAATGTCATCACGTTTTTGTCAAAATTCTTCATTAAGTTCTACTCCACTAACTTTAATGAATGGTTGAAAGCAATAGAGAATATGAGAAATGTGTAAAGTAAGCCAGGAATCATCTACAAAGTGCCATAATTGGTTTCAAGACCTTCCGTATATAATACAGGAATTTTAGGTGACAATTAGGGATTTATAAAAAGAATCATAAAGGCAAGGAACTTCGCAGAGTTGTAGTATTTCATCTTATTATCAATATACTAAAAGTCTTCTAAGATTGAGCTTGAGCTCTCCCTTTGCAGCACACTTATCAAGAATCGATTCCTTTATTTCATTTGTCTCCACTCGTGTCACTCTCCTTCGTTGTTTTGGCTTCTTTAACGTTGGACCAACATCGTCCACACAAAATAAACAACATGATTAATAATTAAATATGTCCACTTGAGACCTTCGGATGGGACCATTAGTGAATGACTGTGTCTCTACCAATGCTCGTTTACGTATGCTGCTACACTTGAAGGTCTGCTATGCGACAGTTACTTCTGCCAAAGAATTGACAAAACCTTCACCTTTTCATCATTTCGCTCTTTACTGGCATCAATGATAGCTGGAAGTCCTCCTGTATCTTTGACTACTTCACCATCATCAAGCCCTGCACCACTCAAAATACATCTGTTATTCCTTTACATTATTCAGTTATTCCTGAGAAGAAAGAGAAATATTATAATATCATTAATTAGCAGTCACGTAATAAGTAAAATAAACTATAAAGGTAACCAAGAAAGTTCTGTTGCTGTTTGTGGAGGTCTGTCTTCAATTGGCCCTCACACCGTGACTTGAATACGAATGGAGATATGGCAAGGGTATGTCCAATATCCTATCTGGTTGTGGCAGTACAGTTACACTATGAACTTGCGTAAGGACAGAGTGAACATTTGTTTAGTTGATTTTAACGTTCTATTCAGCACCGAGGCTATATAAGACGTGGACCTACTCTTTAACGAGGAATCCGAAAGTGAACATGGGATCTCCACAGAGCGTCATAAGGGCGTATATCTATCTATCTATCTATATATCTATCTATCTATCTATCTATCTATCTATATATATATATATATATATATATATATATATATATATATATATATATATATATATATATATATATATGTCCCCCTCCCTCGGAGCATGGTGACTCAGTAGTAGAGCATTTACATCTGGTGCGTGGGGTACCTGGTTCGATCTCAGCACGTGCAAAATATGCTTGTAGTGGACAAACACCGTGTTCGTGGGTTTTCTCGGGTTTCTCCCGCTTCCTTCCACTTTATTCATTCCACCTTTGCATTCATTTTTTATCACCGTTTCTTTTAGCCTCGCTGGCATAACCATGGTACGTAAAACTGTAGGTTTTCATTTCATATCACTCTTTATTCACTATAGGAGTGCTAGGAGAGGGTCTTATTCAACTGGAAGATGACCTTGGACTTTAGAGCCCCAAAAATGTTATAAATCGACTTAGGGACCCTAAAAAGAATGAATTCGACACTGATTTAGTCGTTTTAAATTATTTTCTCATCTCACCGTTCCTTCCTCAGAGTACTAATGGGGGCTTAATTTAAACTGCATCAGAAGTGTCACAGTTCCTCTCAGCGACTCCAAAAGCTATGGATTCGACACTAATATAGGTCGTTTTGAACATTTTTGAATGCGAAAGGGGTCTTACTTCAACAGCACTCTTTTCCAGACTTCAAGTAATATGTGCACCAAGTTTGTTTGCAATTGCTCCAGGCGTTCCAGAGTTTTGGTGGAACATACACATATACATATAGTCACACATAAGTTCAGTTTTATAGTATACAGTTTAAAGATTTAAAACTGACAACAAATTATTCCAAGCAAGGTGCATAGTGACTAAAAACCTATTATTATTATTATTATTATTATTATTATTATTATTATTATTATTATTATTATTATTATTATTATTATTATTATTATTATTATTATTATTATTATTATTTTAATATGGAATGACCATGGCACGTGTAACTACATCTTTGTTAATATGTAAATAAATCTCACTCTAGAAACTGTCTTACATGGACATAAACTTTCTTCTTTAGCCTTCAAGGCTCACAATGACGTTTCAGCTCCATGGGTAACGTACTAGCTCTTTCACGTAGTTACACACTTCCCTTACGATAGCGGGAAACGCGATTTAATATATACTGTATATTGTTTTGCGAAATTTATAACATTAATTGGGTGGACAATCACTACAACAAGCTATGTAAAAGCATTATAATTATAACCAGCTTCCACATATGATAATATGCTTCACCGCGTCTTGATAGTTAATGGAAAATCGAAATGACATTAACTTATGTTCATAAAAGGAGAAACCAAACTATTTAAACTTTTATTTGAGCACTGACTACAAGAGCGAGAGGGTTGTTTGGCTGTTCTGGGAAATGCACTGGCTGGCGTAGTGGTTAACACATCGGCACAGTATACCGAAGATCCTGAGTTCGAATCCCGGTCCGAGACCTTGGTGTCTCAGTAGAAGAGCGTTCACCTCTGGTGTATGGGGTCCTTGGTTCGATCCCAGCTCGCTTCAAGAGGGCTTTATGGTGGACAAACGTCGTGTGCGTGGGTATTCTCGGGGTTCTCCAGTTTCCTTCCACTTTCTTCATTTTACTATTTCATTCATTTATCAATATCACCGTCTGCTTTAGCCTAGCCTGCATAATCATGGAACGTAAAACGTAAAGATTTCATTTTCTTTCATAATAGTTTTATATTATACCCCTATTTAACCAGCTTTACAATACAACATGTCTGGGAGAGACCAGTAGCTACTCAAAACTTAATCTACCAGTAGCCAAGAGGGCTGGCCCCCCAAAATTTAATCGTGCTCTCCAAATGAAAGATAACTGAAGTTACTTGATATGTTTTGTATCAGATTTATTAGTTTAGAATTATCTTTCATCGGTCGGTGTTGGTTTTCGTCGTAGGGGCTTTAATAGGACAAAGGTTGAAAGACGGAGGGAGTGGATACACAAAAGAACAAAAACCTAATTGAAAAGGACTTTTAACCTAATTTCAGCATTATTCACTGATACTTACACTACACGTGGTTTGATTGACAAAAGCTTTTAGAACATGTTCTACATCAGAACAGTATAAATTCTGAATTAAATCATTATGTGAGGGGTGATCAGAAACTAAGATGTTGCAAGGCCAAGGGCGCCCATCAGGAGGGGCAAGATGGGGCGCTCGCCCCCCCCCCCCTTAGAGGAAATTATGCTTCGGAAGATCGAAAACCGAATAGATATTTTAGAATAGTTACCGCAAACTTTGAGACTACATTTGAAATGCGGCTTATACTTGCCCCCCCTGGAAATCACAACATGGGCTCCTTTGTACAAGGCCGATATTTCTGGAATTTCTTCTGTTCTAGAGGAATGAGGAGTGTGTGGTAATTTTACTACATGAAGTTGGCAACTATGCAGAGTTTCATCCACGCATCACGTACGGTGCTAATTTTAGGTAAAAACAAATGGCGACTCCAGTTTGGAAAACTGATCTAGCTAAAAAGTATGTTCAGTTATTCGATTTGTATGAGCGAAACGTGTAACCGCGGCTGAAATTTACCGGCAGCTTGTAGAGATTTACAAATAGACTGTAATGTCTGGTCAGCATGTGGCAGAATGATGTCGACAGTTTACCGCTAGTCACCGACAAGGAGCGCAGTGGCCATTGAAGCAGTTTCGCTGGGATATCATGGACCACTCTCCCTACAGCCCGGACCTCGCTCCAAGCGACTTTTACCTGTTCCCGCACCTTTTAGCACCTGTAAGGCCGTCGGTTTCGTTTCAGACGAGGTGACACACTTCGTGACAACATGACTGAACACGCAAGGACACGATTTTTACTGGAAAGGACTCTTCAATCTCATCCCATGATGATGCTACAAGCGTGTCAACCAATATGGAGACTATGCCGAATATTAACCTAATGTATGTACTATCTGTTAGCTGTGTTGGTTGTACTAAATAATTCAAACACGTTTCACTGCAGGTTTTGTAACCTTACTTTCTGATCAGCTTTTGTTCAGCTCTCCTTTCGAATCTCGCTAGGTTACATTCAACATGTAAGACATATTTTTGATGAGAGTCATCATACTAATACACAAAATACGGAGTTTTCAACCACTCTCAAAACCATACTAGGATTCGTGTTTAGACTAGTGACAATTTTTCTTTAATTGTTAAATCAATAAGGTCATTGTGTCGAATATGCGCCCCGGGGGCCAAATGCGCATTTCGTAAGAAAACGTACAGCATGTGGCAAAAGCTGCTAAGTTGAGTTGTTATTCCTAACAGACGTAAGAACGTTCATATCACTGCTACGTGTTGCTGCACAAAAAGGGCAATTTCGCTCACAACTACATGTATGTTGTCCACAATTTATTTATGAATGTGTGTTGAGCATGAAAAAAGTACCTGATGCAATATTGAATGTTTGTGTATTGTGCTTTAGGGGAGAAAGAAACGCAAATAGGACTACGACTCCGGTAACTGTCGTGAAATCAATTCATGGCTTACACAGGGAGTTGCAATTTTCGGAGCAGCATGCTAGTCTCGCTGCAGGGCGGCATATATGCGTGTATACTGTGAATGGGGAAATACGCGCCATGCTACTTTGGGGAAAAACGCGCACCCTGCACGTTTCCGCCGTAATCTGTAGAGAGATGCAAAACAACAAGACGAGTATAAGCAGAAGGGGAGGTGGAATTCACCTTTAAATATCCACTAATATATTTTTTTAAAAGTAGATTTTGAAAGAAATATTCCTATTACAGATGTTACGACATCCGGAAAATTTCTTCATAACTTTTCGTTTCATAGTACCTAGACTCAAAACGAGTTAATAACGTGAGTGTCACTCAAATCTATAATATATTTTTTCAGGATACAAATGTCGGAATGTACCTCAGCCTGTAGGCTTCGCCAAAATGAATTTGTTTACTTTCTTGTGCGTATTGTCACAGGGGTAAATCTGCAATTGTTGGTAAGGCACTCAACGCTTTTCGTGGTACTTTTCCATTAAACGCAGATGCGGTTCCTGCATATGCATTCAGTCCATTTGCGCATTTACGATCTCCAACAGAAGAAAACTATCGCCTACCACCACGAGAGCGAGCTTGTAAGAAATGTGAATGCCCCATTGCCTCAAACTGGACCCAATGTATTATACAGCAATGTTTCATGTGGGTCCGATGACAACAGCTCCACATCTCAACAGCTATCGCCAACTACGTCATTTGCGTCATCGCATCCATTGCCACACAGTGACACATCATCTCCTGCTACTACGGGAAGAAAATATCAGAGTGCTACTCTTCTTACATCTGATCACTATATGACTGTGGTACGTCAGGTAAAAATTTCTACTAAGGCTACTGCTTCCGAAAGAAAAAAGGAAAGGAAAAATAGGAAAATCACAAACACGCAAAATATTGCCAGACAGGGCCATTCACCATTGGCAATTCGTAACAAAAGTAATTATTGTGGTGTCTGTAATGGATACTTTTACGCAGAAGAAAATGGACAAGAATGGATACAGTGTATCAAATGCGCACTATCATATCATGTTTCGTGCGTATCTGCCCAAGACATGATCTCCTTTGTCTGTGATCAGGGCCACAAATAAGACAGTGTTACTTGTTGTCATAGTGTTTGTTTGTAACTGCTCAATTCATGTTATACCAACATAAAAGTTTGTAGACAGTTCAGGTGCTTCACTCCTATGTTAGAAGTTATAATACTTGAAATAAGGATTTTGAACTACGTTTTTGATTTATTAATACAGGGGAAAATACTTGAGTGGTAACAAAAGATTGTTTTTGTGTTACGAAGAGAAAAAGATTATATTTACGTTTCCTTTCATGAAACGGTCCCGGGTTCGATTCCCGGTGGGGTCACTCGGTCGAAAAAGTGTAACAGCTTTTTCAGGCCAGCCACCCTGAATGAGGTTTTCCTGGGTTTTCCTCATTCCCACCAGGCAAATGCCGGGGTGGTACCTAACTTATAGGTCCCAGGCCGCTTCCTTCCTTCCCCAATCCTTTATTCCTTCCCTTTCCCCGGATTGTGTGCTCGCCGAGGGACATCATCCCTCAAATCGTGAAGGGTTAAATGGCGTTAGATTCCGAAAGCCCAGAAATCCAAATCCTAAATCCTTTCATGAAAATTTCTTCACAATTTGCTTCATTGAAAGATTTCATAACGTGGTTCTATATTAGAGTGTCAGATATTTGATGTGTTGCTTATCAGTAGTTTTACATTTTGGTTTGAAAACGTTATTACACACGGTGCGCATATTACCCTAGTATCGGAAAATATGCGCCCTTACCACCTTTTGGCATATTTTGGTGTATGATGCCTTTCTGTAAACATTTTTATTCATGCTTGCTAATGGTATTATTTACGGAGGTATTAAACTATCCAACCGCATACTGATTTTCGGATTCCTTTCTACCATCTGTGGCTTAAAGCTCATTTTATCCTTAAGGGGCGCATATCCGACGCAATGACCTTACTCAACATTTATTCTCGCATAAAGACAATGTGATTAGTATCATAGTATAAAAAGCTCCTTTTAAATAGTTTTAGTGGAGAACCTTAGATGGCGCAAACAATTCAAACTTTTGGATTCCAATATACAGGTATTATAAAACTTTAAAAATCCACATTTTTGAACAATGAAATACGACTCATAAAAGGCTAGTAAAGATTCTAAATTTGCAGCAAATTAACGTTATCTAAAGAATAATTGTTTCAAAGCTCTTAGATATATTATTTTACGTGGGTATTTAAATACTGTGAGTTTAAATTGGTGGTATTTCTTGTCGACATCATATTAAATATATAGGTTTACTTTGTTATTTGCTACCGACCGAGGGAACTAATTGCACAAACCAGTGATCCAAAGCTCACCAATATGAACAATTATAACGAAATGCGTGGAGATAATATTAAGAGCAGGCTGTCAAGTGCAATTTCTACCTCGAACTGCATTGCACAAGTGACGTAATGAAAGACCTGCTCAGCCGAATCTGCATGAGTAGCTCAAAACGGAGTTCGTAACAGTGAAAAAGAATGTTTCCCAATTCAGTAGTATGACAAAGGTCTTCGTTAGAATATTCCGTTTTAAGGAACTCAGCATTCTGCTATTCTTGAAGGAAGTTTTAAGAAACACTACTCAATCAGACTTTTACTGTGACAGAATTTTGTAATTGGAAATCAGTACTGGAGCGGAAGAAAATATTTAATAAGCACGATTGCTCTAAATCACATAGAAGCAATTCAAAATTGGGAACAACTTAAATTAAGATTCCAGAGGGAAATATGTAAATATAGTTCTAGGTGTGGAACAGATAACAAGAAACAGGCACCATGTTAAGTATGTTGCTGAGCTAGTGCAGGTTCTTGCAGTAAACTAGCATATCGTGGGGATTAAGGATGTGGACTCAAAGATCTGCAAGAATCAAATTTTTATAAATTGATTTCTACTGAACTTTTTATATCACTGCTGAAGTATACAGTTGAAAAAAGATTCGAAATTGGAGTCCATAGTGTAATATCTCGCAAATAGTTCTATTTAAGAAACATCAACATGTGGTTTTATTTGTAAAGAACACTACGTACATTTCCACTACAAGTTACTATAACAAGGAGGCAACAGGAACCATCGTTCCCACTGGACGGTGTGATAGTTGAGAGACACCAGCGGTATCGCTATCCAGGAGGAGGTATAAAATTCTAAGGAACATGACAATCGAGATCAGTTTAGACTGGTCCTGTCTGTTAGCTTGGAGTGGAACTGTGAGAGAACCTTATTCTATCTCAAACCTCTTAGCTTGCAGCGGAGCTATGAGAGATAACTGTCCACAAACCATCCAGCTTGCAGTGGAGCTTCGCGGTTTCTTTTCCTGTTTATTAAATGCATTGGATAAAATAATATATGTTTTTGTTAAAATAAGAACAATGTGATGAAAGTGAATCATGGTTTCTTTGCTTTCTATCCCAGTAAGTACAACACAAAACCATTTTTTCCAGTGGAATAGAGCCATAAATACGACTGGGATTTTCTATGACTTAACTTTGAAAGTATGCATGCATTTATAACCTTAAAAATGGAAAAATATGCCCTAAATAAACTAAAAACAGTGATCTTAGCGGCTACAGGAAAAGAATATGTTGCACTGATTTTCTATAGGTTTCAATCGGTAGTTTGAATATGGTTTTCATTATTGAACTTTATTGAACTGGTGGCAACAGTTTGTATATCACCTCAATCAAGTAATTCACTTTCTAACGTTTCACTCACTACATCCTGATCAAAACTGATTGTGATCTATCAAGGAGATCCTAAGATTTCCCGTGTTCTGGATGCACGGATACACGTCTATTATCTCCAGAACGAATGGATAAATACTTGTTATTTCCCGGACTGACAGGGTAAATACATAAATGAGTTTATGTAAACCAAACCCCTTAAAAAGCACAAGAAAATGGAACTTCTGGCTCAGGATCAGCGACACCAATTTAAAATCTGTGCTAAGGTGGGGTCAAGTTCACTATTCTCAAAGGAGCTCACGCTGGCTATAAGAGAATGAAATGTCTGACTCAGGATCAGCGATGGCAATTTTACAATTGGTGTTCGGGTGGGGTCAGGTTTACTAACCTCAAAGGGGCTCACGCTTACTACTAGCTCAGAATCAGCAATGGCAAATTTTGCAATCGGTGCTCAGGTGGGGTCAGCTTCACTACCCTCAAAAAGGCTCACACTAACTATAAGAGAATAAAATATCTGGCTCAGGATCAGCAATGGCAATTTTTAATCGGTGCTCGGGTGAGGTCAATTTTACTCTTCTCTATGAGGCTCACGCTAAGTACAAGGTAATGTAATATTTGGCTCAGGATCAGCAATTACAATTATGTAATCGCTCTTCGGATGGGTTCAGATTCTCTGTTCTCAAAGGAGCTAAAAGTTACTATAAGAGAATAAAATGTTTGGCACAGAATCAGCGACGACAACTTTCAAATCTGTGCTCAGGATCAACAGTGTCAATTTAGAATCGATGATCGGGTGTGGTTAGGTTCACTATCTTCAAAGGAGCTCATGGTAACTACAAGAGAATGAAATAACCGACTCAGGATTAGCGATGACAATTTTATAATCGGTGCTCGGGTGGGTTCAGTTTCACTATCCTTATCAGTTTCAGTTTCCACGGTATCTAGAAGAGAATGAAATATCTGACTCAGGATCAGCGATAGTAATTTTACACTCTGTGCTTGGATGGGGTCAAGTTCACTATTCTCAATACGGCTCTCGCTAACTAAAAGAGAATGACATATCTGGCTCATTATCAACGACGGCAATTTTACAATCTTTGCTAGGGTAGGGTCACGTTGAGTAATCTCAATGAAGCTGACGTTTGCTGAAACTCATACTCGCTTGAGTTCTGGCTCGCCATCCTCAATGATACTCCCATTCTCTTGTGCTTGTGCTTACTAACCTCAATGATCCCTGCCCTCACCTAAACTCGGGCTCTGACCTGCTAGCCAATTATAAGGTCCGGCTCACACGTGTTTGCGCTCAATTATTGAAGCTAATTCGACATCTCTTACAGTGTTGCCAATTTAGTCATTTTATGGCTAAATCTAGTCACTTTCATACGCTGATTAGCTAGTAAATATGTGGTTTATCTATTACCTAGAGGAACAAACCATGGTTCGAATAGGAGTGCATGAAATTAGCAGACAAGAGAAAACAAACAGAACTTTGTTGGCTACAATATCTGAACGATATAACTATACAAAATTTCCTTGATAGAAAAGCGGGAAATTTTCAAAACTTTTAGAACAAAGGAATCACGAGCTTTTGGAAGCTAAAATTAATGAAATTGAAGTTAACAGAAAAATCAAAAATATTCGGAACATGTGTAAGGACATCAACCCCGCGCTTATATATTAAAGAAAGCCCATGGAATAATTCTCACTGATACAGATAACATCTTGAATATATGCAAAAATTTCTTTGACGATTTGCATAACAAGCAGCCCAAAAATAATGTTCGTGGAGAAAGGGAAATGCCCCCACAGAAAAAACGTATATTTCAGAGCTTAATCGAACAGAAATAGCAATTGCTATGAAGAAATCAAAGAAGAAGAAAGCTCCAGGTGTAGGCGAAATTCTGACTGAGATAATTTTAGCTGGAAGGAAAAAATGTGAAAGAAAATACACAAACTCATTCTCCTTATCTGGATCAAGGAGAAATTACCACAAGAGTGGAAAGAATCAATCATTGTTCCAACTCACAAGAAAGGTGACAAAACTAATTGTAACGAATTGAAGCATTTGTCTTCTGTCAAAATAATATAAAATCCTCTCAAACATTCTGTTAGCAAAATTGATCCATACGCAGATGAAATAATTGGAAATTATCAGTGTGCGTATTTAAATTAAATCTCGATGAACTATCGATCGCATAACCACCATTCAACAAATGGTCTAAAGAAATGGGAATACAGTACTCCGGTACATCAATTATTTACTGATTTTAGAAAGGTTTACGACTCGCTTAGGAGAGAAACATTGTACAACGTGCTTACAGAATTTACAATACCGAAGAAAAAAGTTAGTTAGATTAATTAAGATGTATGTATTTAAATAAATTCCAACGCAAAATCCGAGTAGGAAAATTCTTCTCCACGAGCTCCACGTAGAGAATGGCATGAAAAAAGGAGGTGTGTTGTCGCCATTATTATTCAGCTTTGTTCTCGATTACGCTATAAGAAAAATCAACGACAGCAATCAGGGCCTAGAGCCGAATGGTATGCATTAGGTTATGGTGTATGCTGGTTATGTAAATCTGATAGGAAATGAAGGAGGCAATAGAAACAAATGCAATGGTCTTATTAAAGACTTGCAGAGACAGGTTAAGAAGTAAATGCAGAGAAAACTAAATACATGGAAGTTCACCAGGATCGTAATACTGAAAATTATGGATACTTCAAAATATCAAATAATACTTTCAACAAAATGAATACTTTCAAGTATCTAGGAACAATATTAACAGATCAAAACCATATCCATGAAGAAATTAAATGTCGACTGAAAGCAGGGAATTCGTGTTATTGTTCATTTCAAAATCTTTAGTCATTGCGGATTCTGACGAGGAATGTGAAGCTTAAAATATACTAAACGATGATGATGCCTGTTGTGTTGTATGGTTGCGAAGCATGGTCGCTTACTCTGAGAGAAGAACGTAGACTGAAAGTATTAGAGAACAAGATACTGAGACGAATGTTCGGAACCAAAAGGAACTGAAATGGGGAATGGCGGAAACTTCATAAAGGAGAACTGCATGATTTATACCGTTTTGAAAGCATTGTTAAGATCATCAAGTCTGCGAGGGACAGATGAGCTGGTCACGTAGCCAGAATGGAATGGTTTCAAAGTTTTAACTGTAAATCCAATCGGAAACGACCATTACGAAGATCTATAGAATAAGCAGATGAGAGGACAGTATTAAGATGAATATGGCAGAAATAAAAATACAAAGTAGAAACTGGATTCAGTTGGCTAAGGACAGAAGTCAATAGAAAGCCTTTGTGAACGCGCCTTAGAAGCTATGGGCTGCATTGGCCCTAAAGCTACTTTATGATGGACCTCTTGGCAACAGTGATCTCTACCCAGGATAGGGGAAAAATGGACAGCTACAGAAAAAAAATCGACAGTTGTAGATCCAAGAAAAGAAGGATTTCAGTAGATCTAATGCTCTCTTTATTCTAATACGTGCTCTAATTTTGCAATCAAAATGAAGCCAAGTCCTGGGAGTAATGGGATTGTTTGTTTGAAGGTTTAAGCCAAAAAGTGTTTTTCACGTTTCTCGATCTTCAGCTCCCTCTTTTAACTCTAAATATTATCTTTTATTCTTCAAATCATCGATCAATTGGGTTCTTCTTCTTCCTGCTCTTCGCTTTCCTTCCATTTTTCCTTCTATGGCAGTATGAAGAAGATAATTTCTTCGCAAGATGTATCCGATCCAATTGGCCTTTCTACGAAGGATGGTGGCTAGAAGCGTCCTTTCCTCTCCTATATGTTTTAAAACATGCACGTTTGTTGTTCTCTCTGTCCATTTTATCTTCATCTTCCTCTAACACCAGATTTCCAAGCTGTCTAAATGTTTCTCCTGTAACTTCAGTAATGTCTAATTCTCTGAACCATACAAGCCAATAATCCATATATAGCGCTTGACCAACTTCTTCTTTAGTCCAATAGTCTCCTAGTTAAGAGTGATTCTTTCTGGTTTAATTATTTCTTTAGCTATGGCAATTCATGACCTGATCTGTTTGGTGCAGTAAGTGCCTCTCCTCAAGATAGACTACTTCCCAAGTGCTTGAAATTATCGACCTCTTCAAGTTCTCTTTGTTCTAATCTGCCCTGTAAGGGGACGTTGTCACGGGATATTCTCATGACTTTCGACTTTTCGATGTTGATTTTCATTCATATATTTTTCCAGTGTTAACTATTTTGTCAACCATATTCTGTGGTCCTTCTTCGGTTCTAGCTATAATAGACTGAAATAGCGATGTCGTCATTTCCTCCTCGTTACCATGGTGATCGTCATGTTTTTTTTCTAAACAAATACATGAATCGAAAGGGATACTGTTAAGTCTGCTGTTAATAATCACAGACTGTTAATTAGACAATTGTAAAATATTTCATGAAGACACAGTAGAGTTAGTAATAAAAGGTACAGATTAAGAATATGGGGCCACTATTTAGAAAATTTACGAGTAACATCTAAGGAATCTTCTGCAGGGACCACATTTCTACGTAAAATGAAAAGATAGAAATTGTATAAGAAATCATTACCACATAATCCATAATAAAAAAAAGCTATTATAAGCAATGTAGAAACTCTAAGGTAGAGACTGAGGAGCTGTCAGCGCAATGAAACTAGAACAAATATACTATTTGTCTACAAGGAAAAATCACTGTCTACTTTGAAAATAATGTTAATTATATTGGCGCATTCAGATTTCTTATACCCACGCCTTAAAATATGAGTGCATAGTTACAGTGGCTACAAAATAAAGAAATTTGGACCGATTTCTGATCGGTTAAGTTTTAAACGCTAATTCTGTAGGCCTGCACATATGCAATGTAATGTGTGATACTGATGGTACTAAATAAAGATTTTCCAGAATTATTTAAGTTTAATATCCGATAATAAACAAGTTAAGTATTTTCACACTCAATGTAATCTTCAAATGTATAGATAAATACACAAAATCAACGGTATCAAAGGAAACATCACACTTTCAACGCTTTTCATATTTTACCATATTATTTACCAAATTGCTTGCTTTTCCTATCTTTTCGTAGTTTGATTCATTGGAAATCCTTTTTACATATGCAAGTATTCCGTTTAATCTAATATTTGCAATCGAAAAGTTAATACGTCACTGTTTTCGCTTTGTACTTACGTTCTTAGACCATGTTGTTTAGAAAATAAAACTGCGATCACCATGGCAACGAGAAGGATGTGACGTCACACTATTTCAGTCTATAATCGTATCACCTGCATACATGATCTTGTTGATGATCTGTCCTCCAATCTTGAAATTTCTACTTTCCATTGATTGTTTAATTTATTAAACATTCACTGCAAATGTTGAATAATTGGGGCGACATACTACATCTTGTCTGAATCCTCTTCCCATCTTTACACAATTGGTTTCTCCTTCATTTAAGAGCAACTTCACTCGCTGTTCTGTGTGTACAGATTGCGAATAAGTCATCGGTCTCTGTGCTAGAAAGCACGCTATATTCTAGAAAATGCGATAATCATTCCTGAAATATTTTCTAGTAACTTATAATGACAATGAAACAACGCTTATAAACAAAATAAAATTTCTTGCTGACTTAATGTTAACAAACTCTTACAGTTCTACTACAACAACTTCACGTACGTACGTAAGAAGGAAAAAAAAAATTATCAGCATTATCCAATGCTGTTACATTGTCATTACGTTATTAGTCAAATCTTGTAGTACACACGAAACCCGATAGAGAGCGTAAAATTGTTAGGCGTGGTTGCTGACGTATGAAAATGCAATGCCTGACAGCTTTTGGAAACTGATGCGTTAATTTTAATAGGAAAGAAAAAAAAATTGCATGATTATATCTTAAGAAAACAAACGATTGTCAATTACCTTAAAGAGCAAATCTTGTTAAAATGTAGTTATTTTTGCTAGCATGCAATCATTTTGCACGTAACCCTTGACACGCCATGAGAAATACATACATCTCGGAGAGACGGAAACATTATAAGATCAGTACGTTATTATTATTATTATTATTGGTTGAAACCCACTTTATTACCCAAGAAGAATCGAGTGAGAGCTTGTATAACCTCAGAGCATAGAGTAAGCATATGGTATAAGAAGTTTCGGCTGCTCTTCCGGCTGAAATTAAATCACGTGACTGAAGATTGTGGCGCCGCCACTCAAAGCAGTTTGGGTAGCACGAACTACTGAAAACAAGAACGAATCAATTCATTCAGAGCGCGTGGGTTTGATGCAATTAGCCAATGATATAATTTAGATACTACCAGTAGCAGACGATGCGATTAGTTACGACTGCAGCCAACAGAGTCTCTGATATCACTTTCGTTGCATTATGTGAACAATTTGAATCTTAATTGGGTATATATAGAGAGTGTTGCAACAGAGTGATCAGTGCCCTCAGAGTATGTCTCTGGGTTGACCCCAGGGTTGAATGCCAGTTCCAAACTACTTGACGGGTTCGATCCTTTTATGTGAGCCCATGTGGTTTGGATTCCACCTAATGCTGTAGGTTCATGTGTCACATAGCCTCATTGCTGAAAGAAACACTAAACTCCAATTCATATGCCAGCTTATAACGATATTGTGTATTTTTCATATTATTACTTGTATTTTTATCATCTTTACTTGTATTTACGGCAACATGTGCTTTTAAAATATGCACTAGCCAGCTAAAAGAAGAAAAAGAAAATATAAAAAGAACTAGAATTAATTTTCTTTTCTGATATTATGATTGATGTTCAGTTAACATAGCAATCTGACGATATATGTTTTGGTCGTCATAACAACGAGAAGTATACTATATAATAAAGGATCCATCTTGTATAATCTACATGTATGTTATTTAAAAGGTGTAAATGTTTACTTCATTACGCATTATAATAAAAGGTAATATTATGATGCAGTGTTTAAGTGTATTTTGGTAATATAGTAAACTAGATTTTAGACATATTCGAACTGTGGACCTCATATATTTGGGTGTTTTCCGCTTTAGGATTTCTGGAGATTTGTGAGAAGACAAGTAAACAATCTCCTAAATAACTAACTAGATTGATTTTAAGATTACGTAGCAGTTTTATTAAATCCATCAACACGGAATATACCTTGTTAAGGAGTGGTAGAGAAATTTACAAAAATATTAAAATGAGTGTTAATGGGAGTGAAAATACACTTGAAGCAAGTGGTAATATAGAAAGGTATACATCCTCAGACCTAGCTGACCTTATCAGACATTTCAGTGAGCAAATGAATCAGCAGACTCAGCCGGACAAATAAATCAGCAGATTGGACAAATGAATCAGCAGATTGGACAAACGAATCATCAGATTGAGCAAGTGAAGCAACAAATGGACAACAATAATCAGCATGTGACACAACAGATAGAGCAATTGAATATAAAATGGGGTACCAGGACTGAGCAGACAAATCAACAGTTAATACAACGGATTGAACAGACAAATCAGCAGTTATCACAAGATTGGTCACGACGGATAGAACTGAGTGATCGCAAAATGGAGCAGATTTTTTGTAGGTTCACCGAAGTACAAGGTTCCGTAGAAGTTATTGAAGCTACACTTAATAAATATACAGAGCAGAGTACAATGGATCAACAAAACGAGAATGTTGAGAACAGTGGCTGTTCCCAAAACAATCCGCAAGATTCCAGAATTAGTCCCAATTTTCCATACAGTGATAATTCACAGACAAATAGTGACTTACAGTGCTTTGATTCTGTTCCTCTTCTACAAATGCTTGAAGCAAATTGAAACAAAGAACTTATTTCTGATAATGTTGCGAGGCTAACCCTGGGAAGCAGCGATGATGAACATGATCGCAAGTGAGGAGATAAGTTCCGAGGAAAGAGGATGAGGTACAGAAGTGGAAGCCAAAACGATCGTCGAAAAATGAAATGAAATATTTGAGTTTTATGTCCCACGGTTATGCCGGTTAGGCTAAAGTGGACGGTGATGATGAGAAAGGAATGAAATGGTGGAATGAAGAAAGTGGGAGGAAACGGGAGAACCCCGAGAAAACCCACGAGCACGGTGTTTGTCCACCACAAAGTCCACACGGCGCGAGCTGGGGTCGAACCAGGGACCCCAAGCACCGGAGGTGAACGCTCCATCACTGAGCCGCCGCGCCCCCAAACGATCGTCGAAGAGAAGAATGGGTTGACAGAAAAGGAAAGAAGTCAGATAAAAATTATCCGCCTGACACTGATGAGGCTACTTCTAAGAAGCAGGACAGGCACATATCAGATGACCAGAGGAAGTCTTCATGGAACAGAAACCGTGATAGGACAAATTACCATGATTATTGTGGAAAGAATAAGTACAGCTCTCTTAGGAGATACGACATTTCGCCACCAGTAAAACGAATGAGAACTGAACCTAATTTTACTGGTAAGATAACCGAACCTAATTCTAGTAGCAGCAGTAATAGTAATCGTGTAACCGAACCTAATCTTAGTAGTATCAGTAATAGTAATCGTACTACACTTAGGAAAGCACGTAATCATTAAATCTAATTTCCTTCGAATTGGATTTCATAGAAATTTTACAGATGGCAAAAATTATCAAAATTTGAAACAAAGGACTGTAGAAGGAAATAACGCACAAGACTGTATTACGGTTTATGGCTTTCAATGCAATTTGAATGAATTCGTTGGACATGTAACTTAAGCTAATGTTGTATCGTCCGAAAAAATATATTCAAAAGATTCTTGCTTTATTTCACTGTAAGTATTCTTATGATTTTGTTTGTTATTTATACTTTATTTGAACTCTATGAAGATAATATAAATAAATAACTGGTTAAAATTCCATAATATATAACAAAAGACCTAGAATATGAATTATACTTATCAAAGTTTTGATAACTATGTTAAATTTTAATATGGTAAAAGTCCAGCGTATAAGATCATATTTATGTATCAAACAAACGAATCCTAAAGTTTTCGAACTAATGGATGTGAAAACTGGTAAACTTTTGAGTTTACGCAATATTGATGAACTTAAGTTATGGCGTCCTTCAAAATATACCAAAAGTAAATGGATGCAGTTAGTTAAGACATTGACTCCTTCTGAAGTTGTATCCAAAGTTAATATGAATGACATTTAATCTTTAAATTAATTCTTAATATGATAATTTGTTTATTTATGTTAGTTTTTATTATGATGTTGATTATGTTGTTTTGTTGGTCCTTTCTCGATTAAAAGAACAATTACATGAGTGTCATAATAATATCTTTTTAAAAACCTTCTTAATTTTGTCCGAGAAAATAATATAGAGTTTGTTAACTTCTAACTTACGATAAGTATTAATGGCCTCGAAAGGACTTGAATAACTTTTATACCTATTTTGAATGTACCTTCTATTTACGTCGTTGAATTATATGAATGTTTAAAATAAAATTAATTATGAGAATTAAAATAAATAAGAAAATGATATTAGTATAAAGAAATATGTTATATAATAATATGAAATGAAATTTTTATATATACGAGGATCATTCAAAAACTTAGATAATCAATATGTAATATCTAACGGTCCAGGATACTTTTTTATTTATTGTAAATGAAAAAAGTCCTATTGTTCGGGCGACATTATATAATGATATTGTGTATTTTTAATATTATTACTTGTATATTTATCATCTTTACTTGTATTTGCGGGCAATATGTGCTATTAAAATATGCACTAGCCAGCTGAAAGAAGAAGAAGAAGAAAATATAAAAAGAACTAGAATTAATATTGTTTTCTCATATTATGATTGATGTTAGGTTAACATAGCAATCTGACGATATGTGTTATTGGTCGTCATAGCAACGAGAAATATAAGATATAATAAAGGATCCATCTTGTATAATCTACATGTATGTTATTTAAAAGGTGTAAATGTTTACTTCATTACGCATTATAATAAAAAGTAATATCATGATGCAGTGTTTTAGTGAATTTTGGTAATATAGTAAACTAGATTTTAGACATATTCGAACTGTGGACCTCATAAGCTAGGACGTTGGCAATAATCAACCAATACGTATCATCATAATAATTACGAATCTTTTAATCACAAGTTGCCCTGGCCAGATTTATAGTTCTGAGTGAGTTTGTATGTACACGAACGATGGTAAGAAACAGAAACGGTAGAGTCGGAACTTTTTATTGCAGACTAACAAGAACTGTTACGTCCCTTTTCAGGATCGAGGTTGTATGAGACGTGTACTCAAAATACATATATTCCCATTGGGATCAAATCTAGGTTTCCACAATCAAGTAGAATTTAAGCTGAAAATACTTGTAATAATTATGGATTGCTAAGGATAGCAGTTTATAATTTTTCAATAGTTTGATCCACACTTCTCGAATTGATTATGGTGATCGTGACTGCACGAAAGGAACGAATTAAATAGCAATTGAGTTGCGTACGGTTAATATCAGTTTTTTAATTTGCCGTTAAAAGTGATTTCGAAATGGCAAATGAGTTGCATACAGTGGTATCATCATCATCATCATCATCATAGGCATTCTGCCATTATTGGCAGATCACTTGGCGCAACTGAGAAGTTTTCATGTTCCACAGCTTTCCGCTAACCTCGTCGTCTACACGTACTATTTACCTGTTTTGATATCGTACATTAATTGTAGTCTCCTTCGCCCCCTCCCTCTCTTCCCTGCCACCATACTTTCTAGCACATCTCTAATGATACAATTCCTTCTTAGCCAATGTTCAAGACTGCTTCTTAATAATATGTAAAGTTGTTTTTCTTCTCCACCCCACCATTTCTAATACCTTCACATTCATTTTCAGTTCGAACCGACTAATGCCCTCCATTCCTCTTCAGTACCGTAGTCGCTAACGCTCTCGCATTCAGTGCGAGTGGTCCCGGGTTCGATTCCCGGTGGGGGCACTTGATCGAAAAAGTGTAAAAAGCTTTCTCAGGCCAGCTGAATGAGGCTTTCTTGAGTTTTCCACGTTCACACCAGCAAATGCCGAGATGGTACCTAACGTATAGGTTCCAGACCGCTTCCTTCCTTCTCCAATCTTTTCTTTCTTTTCTTTCCTCGGATAGTGTGTTCGCTGAGGGACGTCATCCTTCAAACATGATGGGTTAACATGGCCACAGATGCCGAGAGCCCATAAATCTAATTCCTAACTCTCTCCATTCCTCTCTATACCCACATTTGGAAAGCTTCCAATCGTTTTTCATCGCTTTTGCGTAATGTCCATGCTTCTGACACACACAGTACACTACTCTAAACGAAGCATTGTATGAGTACTTTTCTTAACTTTTTATTCATGGTCCCACAAAATAGTATTTTCTTCCTCCTAAAGACTTCTTTCGCCATTCCTATCCTTGCTTTTATTTCACTTTCACATTTCATATTATTACTAATAATACTAACCAGGTATCTAAAACTTGTCACCTGTTTTTTTTTTTCCGCTCCTATACTTCTATAGTTGATACCGACCGCATCGTTCCAATCACCATGGCTTTTGTTTTTCTAACATACCTCCTATCAAAATACAGTCTTCGCTATCTAGGCTCTTTTCACTATCTGTTGTAGATAAACATTAAATAATGTTAAATAATGTCCTGAATAAGTCAATAAGAAATGACAACAAGAGGGGGAAATGAAGGCTAGAAAAAGTGTAGTGGAAAAGAAAAGGTTCGTAAATATGCATCTTACCGACTGACCACTACAGCTCTAATAACTTCGCTATATTGTGATTATTAAATACTGTTTATAAGAGCGATACCATATTTTCGAAAATACCTAATGAGCGGTATAGGATTCGGTTACCGGTGGGAACACTCGGTGGAAAAAGTGTAAAAGCTGTTTCAGATCAGCCATTCGGAGTGAGTTTTTCCTTATTCAAACCATTCAAATGCCGGGATAGTACCTTACATACAGTCCCAGGCAGCTTTCTTCCTTCTCTTTCCTCGGATAGTGTGACTGCCGAATGACGTCATCCTTCATACATGACGTGCTAACATGGCCACAGATGCTTAGAGCCCAGAAATCTAAATTCAAATTTTAATCCGAAAATACTGAAAATTAGTCATTTATGATACTTTTCAAGTTCTACTTTCATTGATTTCAGAGTTGGCCTTTATAATCACATGTACTAAAGCAGAAAAGAAGGGAAAAATGCTGTATCGTTTTGTGGAAAGAGCTTCTTGAGGTAGAACCACGATTGGTTGTTTTGAGTTCCCTCCTGGCTGAGATCCCTTAAACTGTAAATCCACATAACATACATTTTCATAGCATCGGTACTGGAAGGAATGCTAAAACCCAATTTGAACCATCAGGGACGCCCGAAGAAAATTTTCTAGGGAGGCCATCTCCATTGGTGCTATATTACGTTTGGTATACCTGGTTTGCTACATCACGTATACATTTTCATGAGCCAATGGTGAACCGCCCCCTGCCCACTCTTTCCGCGCCCATGGAACCAATGACTAATTGATTGGTCGAAACATTATCAGCAGCGAGGCTTCGTACGACAAGACCTACACTTAGAAAAAAATGTATGTGAGTACGTAAAAACGTAGGTTACATGTGTAAATCCTGTAGTTTTTGGACTTAACCTACAGCAAATGTATCACTGTAAAAGTATATTTTATAAGTATATTCCGTATAACTCTTCCGAAGAAACTTACTTTCCGTACGGACAAAAGAACTGTGTATAGGCGGTCAGGATCTCACATATGGACGTATGTAACATATAGCTAACGTATGTAATACACGGAAGACTATTATATGTCAGACATTCTGCAACGGCATGATGTAACATCTAAGCGGGAAAAAGGGCAGCACGTATGTAGCATATGGAAAAAGTATGCTCTGTACTCATTTTTGTAGTAAAAATAAGGATTCCATATATTTGTACAATATACCGATATCCGGAGTTTATTTAGTGTACAATTTAAAGTGGGACCTGAACCAATGAGGTGTGTTCGATGCTCTCCAACCGGAAATTGAACCCGATACTTCGTGTAGAAAAGTCTAGAGAGTTAGACTGCAACTTCAGTTGTTCACACATCTTCCTCCATTACAATCACCATTGTTTTTTGACTTTTAGCGTTTATTTTCACTAATCAGAGGAAAAAATTGAAAAACAAAACTGTGAACGAATGTGTATTGAAACGTTCATAAGTTGCAAACGTTAATAATGAAGTGAGTTTATTTTCCGCTTTTCTGAACACGCGTGACAAACTGCCATTTGCCACTTCGTCAGTAATGAGCGCATTGTGCGTAGAATGGAATAAGACCTCCACAGACGAACTTAAACTAGTTGATGGGACTTTAGCTTCTAATCCTTTTGCGAGATCATACAATATTGTTTCTTAATTTTTTCCCTCTAACTGTTCACTCATCATTTAACGGCCAAGTGCATTCGACTCGATCATAATGCCCTTATCAGGTTTTTGGGTTAAAAGAATCTACTGCTATTTCAAGGGCTAAACGGAGTTCCCATAAGAAAGTCTGAAAATTCTTCACTACATCCTCTTTCTCTCACTTTTTTTTTACTTCTTGAAATAACGGAATAAACAAAGAATAGATTCATAATTGGAGTTTCATAGCGGTGTATTAGTAACCAATTAGAAAATGAATGACCTGTGGAAGTGGAGTAATTCTATGTAAATGAAGTAATCACGAAATCAGATTTGATTTGAGACAAAATCAGAACAATGAATCCTGAATATTTTTTTAGTTTTGATGTGATAGATTATTTAAGAAGAATCTTAGGAGTGATCAAAAAAATGCATCAAAAGATTGCTATCTTGGCCAAGAATTAGTTCTTGAACCAGGAGCCACAAAATTTTTGAATGGCCCCTAAATCGAGTTTTCGTATTTTCTGCGGAATAAGCACATCATACTGAGTTAAGTGATAGTTTGGGTTTGGCTACACTATTTGTAGTTCTCCAGTTATAAGGCGTACAAGAAAATTTTTGGTTGTAATACATTGGATCTTTTGATCCAAAAATAACGTTACCCTGTTATTGAATTACTTTTACCTCGACCACAAACCTATCCAATGAATTCCAAAGAATTATCATAATCTGAGGTAATTAATTTATCAAATTGTCCATTGAATTTCAAAGTAAAGTATTATCATCACCTGAGATAATTTACTAACAAAGTCTCCAGTAAATACGAAAGGATTTTCTTCACCCAAGATAAATGACCATTGAAATCTCTAGTGAAATTTAAACTATTATCATCTGAAATAACTAACCAACAAAGTTTCTAATGAAGTTCAAAATAAAATCATCAATCATGGTATTTGACCAACAAAGTGTCCAATAAATTCCAAAGAATTATCAAAACACGAGGAAATTGACTAAAGTATTGATTGAATTTCGAGGAATTATCATCAGCTGACAACTGGCCATGATAGGTCACCAATGAAGTCCGAAGAATTTTAATTTTGGGAGATAACTAACCAAGGAAGTATTCAATAAATTCCAAAGAATTATCAACATTTGGGATATCCAACTACCAAGGTTTCTAATGAAACTTAAAGAAATATCACCATCTATGATAAGAAACTACCGAAGTGTTCTTGAATTTCAGAGAATTATCATCGCCTCAAATAACTAATCGCAAACATTTTCAACAATTTCTAAAGAATCATCATAATCTGAAATAACTGATCACGAAAGTATCCAATGAACTTCAAAGAGATAACATCATCTGCACGGGCGTCTCTGGCTGAGGGAACGAGGGAGACGCATCCCCCAATATTTTGAAGTACAAAATATTCAATATTTTATTCTATTTTAATTTATTTACTAATGACAGAATAACATATAAATAATAATAATTATATTTATTTGGAAAAAAATATTCAGGCTATGAAACGATTATAACGGAGTTCCTGATATACCTTAGGGAGTCCTTGAAGGTAAGCCGAAAGGTAACAAATGGAATCGAAGATAATAAATAGGTGGGCTAGGTAGTACCATTTAAATCAGTTTTTTTGATGACCTCCCCCCCAAAAATTTTACATGCCAGAGACGCCAGTGATCATCTGAGATAAATGATCAAGAAAGTCTCCAATGAATTTCGAAGTATTATCATCATCTGAGGCTGCTCATTATCAAGGTATCTAATGAAATGCAAACAATCATAATCATTCGTGTTAATTGGCCACCAAAGTGTTGAATGAATTTTAAAGAATTATCACCAAGTGAGATAATTGACCAATAAACGTTAATTAAATTGGAAAGTATTATCACTACCTGAGTTAATTGATCAATAAATGCCAATCAATTACAAAGATAATTGGAAGATACATGCGAATTGAATTCCAAAGAATTATATCACTTGAGATGCGAATTCAATTCCACAGAATTATCGTTACCTGAGACAGCTGACCAATAAATGTTCACTGAAATCCAAAACATTATCATTTCCTAAGATAATTGAAAAATGAATGTCCAACGAATTCCAACGACTTCTCATCACTTGAGATAATTGATCATTATATGTGTTTTGAATTTCAAAGAATTATCATCATCTGACATCATCATCATCTGACAAATGTTAATTGAATTTCATGGAATTATCACCACGTGAGATAATAGACCAACAAATGTCGATTGAATTCCGAAAAAATATTATCAATTTGTGATAATTGACCAATATATGTTAATTGAATTATAAAGAACTATCACTGCCTAAGATAACTGACCAATAAATGAAGATTCAATTACAAAATATTATCATCATCTGAGATAATAGAACATTAGACATCTATTGAATTCCAAAGAACTATCAAGCTTTGAGATAACAGACCAGTAAATATCCATTGAAATAAAAAAAAATACCATCAACTGAGATAATTAAAAAATAAGTCTTGAATTCCAAAGAATTATCATCACCGGATATAATTGACCAATAAATACCCATTGAATTGCAAAGAATTGTCACCACTTAAGATAATTGACAATGAATTCTACCGAATTATCATCATCTGAGATAATTGACGAGCAAATGTCCATTGAATTTCACAGAATTATCATCAGCTGAAATAATTGATCATTAAATGTTCATTGAATTAAAAAAGTCATCACCATTAGAGATAATAGTCAATTAATATTCAATGAATTCCAAAGAATTATTGCCATCTGAGATAATTGAGGAGAAAATTTTCATGCAATAACAAAGAATTATTACTACTTGAGATAACTGACCCATAAATATCAAACCAATTACAAACAATTATCATCACCTGAGATAATTGGTCAATCAATGCCTTTTGAATTCCATACAATTGTTACAACCAGAGATAACTGACCAAAAAAGTCCACTGAATTTCAAAGAATTATTATCATCTAAGATAATTGATCAATAGGTGTCCACTGAATTACAAAGAATTGTCACCACCTAATACACTTGACCAATTAATGAGCTTGAATTCCAAAGAATTATCGTCATCTGAGATAATGCACGAATAAATGTATAACGATACTTGTATTTTAACATCTTTATTATATCTTTATTTGCATTTATGCCCAAAATGTACTTTTAAATTATGCACAAGCTGTTCAAGAAAGGAAGAAGAGGAACATGAAAAGAGAAATTGAAGTAATTTCTTCTCTGGTTGTTATGCGATTATATTTTGTTATAATAGTGATTAGACGATGTGAGTTAGTTATCAGAGCAACGGAGTATAAATAATGCGTAACTGAAGATCCATCTCGTGAACATATATGTACAATTCTTAAAAGAGTGTACTTATTTAACTTGATGCAGTGTGCAAAATGGGTTTTGATAAATCAGTAGCCTTGTTTATATAAATATACGAACTGTGGCCGTTATATAAATTGGTGTTTACCGCCTCAGAATTTTAGGAGATTTGTGTGAAGTTACGTAAACAATCTCCTAGATAATAAACTCCAGGATTGCAGATTGATTTTAAAGCTACGTAGTGATTTTCCTAAAAACATCAAAACGGAGTATACTTTATTAAGGAGTGGCAGAAAAATTTTCAAAAATATCAAAATGAGTCTTCCTGATATTGAAAATACAATTAAATCAAATGGCAATAGGGAGATGAACTACTCTGATCTAGCCGATCTAATTAAACAGCAGATGGAACAATTAAAGCAAGATTTTGGTGACCAAATGAATCAACAAACGGAACAATGAATCAGCAGACAGGACATTTAAAGCAGGACTTTGGTAATCGAATGAACCAACAAATGGAACAGATGAAACAAGTCGTCAGTAAGATCGACATTAACAGTCAACATTTATCAGGACAGATTAATCAGACAAATCAACGAATTGAACAAAGTGACCTTAAAATGGAACATATTATACGTAAATTTACCGAAGTGCAAAATTCCGTTGAAGTAATAGAAACTATAGTTAATGATTATACCGCCCAAATAAGTTAACATAATAACCAGATTAGACAGTTGCAAGAAGAAGTGAATTCTATCAAAGAAAGTCTTGTTGCTGCTAATGAGAATCATGTCAATGCTCATGCGAACGGTGATAGAGTTCTCACTGACATTATGCAGGCATCCCAGTATCATCATCGAAGGAACGTGAAAGAAAATGATTCATCTAAATCTTCAATAAGGAGTGATAGTAAGGTTAGTGTGGGCCAGCGTCAGAGAACCAATCGTTCCTCGCAGCGTGGAAGAAATCATACTGTGAATTCCCGACAGATGAAGGATAGGAACAGAGGTAAATTTTTCCGTGTTAGTGAAGTCAAATCACTTACAAAGTTTAGTGGAAGATCTGATAACAACGTCATCCACTGTGTAGTATCTTCCCTACTTCCTCAGCTTCTTCCGTATTATCCCGAAATCCCTATCATTGGGCATGAAGGAATGACTTCTAACGGGAAAAAATACAAAGTTTCATTTACTACCGACAGGAAACTCGTCCGGAACAAGTTTCCTTTTTGCAGTAAACGGAAAATTGAAGGCGTCGCTATGCCCATTGTTACTGAGCGGACAATTGTCATTTCGATGCTAAAGGATCCATTGACCTATTACAAACCATCATCATCACAATAATGAAAATGTGTAAATGTTGGACATGTTTGCTTTCTGCAGTAAGCGGTTCAAATGTTAACAGAATTGCAAGGAATTATCACGACGTGAGATAATTGACCAACAAGTTCCATTAAATTTCAAAGAATTATCATCAAATTTGTGATAATTGACTAGTAAATATTAATTGAATTGCACAGAATTATCACTACCTAAGATAACTGATTAATAAATGTCCATTCAATTACTAAGAATTATCATCATCTGAGATAATTGAACAATAAATGCTTATTGAATTCCAAAGAATTGTCATCACCAGAGAATTAACCAAAAATATCTATTGAATTCCAAAGAATTATCGTCATCTGAGATGACAAGTAAATGTTCATTCAATTACAAAGAATTGTCACCACCTCAGATGGTTGACCAATTAATGTGCATTGAATTCTACAGAATTATCTTCATCTGAGATAACTGACGAACAAACGTTTATTGAATTCCAAAGAATAATTATCAACTTGATATAGTTGACCAATAAATGTCCATTGAACTAAAAAAATCGTCACCATCAGAGATAATAGACAAAGTAATATCAATGAACTCTAAAGAATTATCTTCATCTGAGATAACTGACGAGCAAACGTCCATTGAATTCCAAAGAATTATCATCAACTTGAGATGGTTGACCAATAAATGTTAATTTAATTGCACAGAAATAACACTCCCTGAGATAATTGAAAAATTAATGTCTATTGAATTACAAAGAATTATAATTACCTGAGATATTGACCAACGGAGTCTCGTTCAAACTCCATTCGAAAATGACGCTTGCCCTTCGAGCTAATGTAACAAATGAAAGTGTCACTGTGCTGCTGAATGACATATACCAATCGACCGATTGGAGTTTAACGTTGGTTCTCAGCACCAACACTTTATGTGACGGAACGTACGATTTGAAGTCGGAATCAAAGAACTACTGTACTTGATTGTATATGAGTTCCCACTGGGAATCGAACCAGGAACCATAGGCATAGAAAGCATTCGACCATACAGGGACACTTCTTGTATTACAAACATAAATGAACCAATTACCGTCACAGCAAATTTTAAGGCTACGAGAGTCTACGACGGAGCTCGTACGGATAGCTTTTAGAGTAACGGAGAATTATTAAATTCTCCGTTACTCGTAAGGATGTTAAGGGATTTCTTTGCTCTTGCTATCTATTGTAGGAAGTTATGGAAGTATGTACATGCATATATGGACGTAGAAAGTAAAAATGAAGATTAATATTCTAATTTTCATCGAAATCTTGATGTATATTTCACGCACGTGCATTTCTTAGTTTCGTTTCTTCTATCCGCTTTTACATTGTCCAAACAAACTGGAAAAGAATAGCGTAATGTCTGCATATGTAAATTATGTTGTTTGACTCCATTTACAACTTCCGTGTGTATGATGTAACATTGTGTGTGTATGCAACAAATTGTAACAAACTGTAAGAACTTTCTTGTTACATATGTTGATGAACGTATTTCTCTCAAACTAAAATTTTTCGACACACGTCGAGATTTTGGATTTGAGACACCAAAGGCATGGATGGAATTAGGAATTATCTCCTGAGGGGGCAAACTTTTTGTCTGCTGGGGGGGGGGCACGCTAAATACAAATGAGAATTAAATGATATTATAGGTGGAATTTTTATTTTTTGTCAGAAAGTTTGGGGGTCAATGCCCCCCCCCCCTATAGCTCCTCCTATGACCACAGATAGTGTTTTTGCACGTTTCATTATTATCTCTTCCATGGTATAAAAACTGAGGACTTCCTAGCCTCATTAAATATGGTCTCTAGTATAGTCAGCTGGAACTAGCAGACCAATAGTTCTCTATAATCTTTCACAGATAAATAACTGACCGTGAGACCACAACGCTAACTCTGAACTCAGTCTACATTATGAGAAGTGAGAATCTCTATTATCATTTATCCTAATTGCAGTGCATAAGTAATGAATCCAGTTGACTTCGTGTTAAGTCTCATTAATTGATACACCAGGACGAACCGTTTTCAGGTTCATAGGAGAGAAGCCATCTCTATCATCAATAGCAGGTTAGTGAGAGAAAAATATGTTCCTTGCATACATAAATTCATTACATTACATTAAACAATCTACATTTCCTAAATGTTCAATGAAAGACTATTAAACTAAGATACAAAACATACTCCTGTGCAGTGTTTCTTCGAGACATGATTTTGGTGAGCATTGCCCTCCCGGAGCTCTGAGAGTGCCCCCCGAGCAGGCACGTAACCAGGATTTCGTGAAGGGGAGATCCGTGACATGAAATACTGTGGTCATCACACCAGGGACTCGATCATTCTAAACAGTTTTACTGGAACATATATTGGTTCGTTTAGGCAGGATTTCGTAACGGCGGGGGGAGGGGGGAGGTGACATGAAATTCTGAAGGCCCAGGAGCTCGATCAATCTAAACTGCTTTACTATCAACATATATTGGTTTGTGAGGATATTTTGGTAAGTATTTTAATAAACTATGAAGAAATCTCGAGTAAAATAAAAAAAAAAGTATTGAAAATGATTATACAATATTTACATCTTTCCTCTGTTTATTCAAATATAACAATTTTCCTTTCATTATGACCTCAACTATTATAAAAAGTACATATTCACTATTATAAAAAGTACATACTCAATAATTTCTTGTAAAATAGTTTGCAATATCTGCGTTCCTTTTTCTGTTGAATGAAATGTCAACAGAACTTTCTTTCCACATATATTTTTATTATTCCATCAACTATTGTCTGTTTCAAATGACAGGTTAAAGGAGCAGTAGAAGATTGTTTTTGAAATAACATGTTTGATATTGCAAGGATGCGATGACGAAAAATTATGATAAAAAATGTCCACATTGTTACACAACGGCACTATGTTTTCGGAAGTTTGAAATCTCCCTGACTAGTAGCAGAAATTCTGAGAATCCCGCAACTTTTCTAGAAATTTCAAATTTCCTGACTCTTCCAGGATATATCGCTCACCTCGCAACCATGTATTGCAAATAATACAAATTTCCTCATAAGAAAGAGTAACCAAAAGCTTCCTGTAGTTTATTTTTAACGTTGATCCTTCTTTTTCTCATTTCATTTCGTTTCATCCTTCCTTAATTTTTTTCATTTCTGGTCTCGAAAGGGGAGTCCGAACCCTCCGGACCCGACTTGGCTACGTGCCTGCCCCGAGGAGACCAAAATAATATGTCTATAATATAATAATAAATAGAATAGTACCGTGTAAAAATAATATGTGCCCCTTCGAATACTAAGTGTGCCCTCCCGAAACGTTTTTTTTTTTTTTTCTGAAAGAACCACTGCTTCTGTGTCAAGCAATTAATTTCTCGGTAAAGACTAAGGTTACCAATACGGGATTGTTAAAGCATGTGTGTCTTTATGGCACTAAATATTATCCTACGTTTTAAGCTCTACCTTCATCCCTATAATAGCGTAGCAGTGTCTACAGCATATCGTTAATATGGTTCAACTAACATTTCAATAATTCTCATAAAGTAAGAAGAGTAACGAAGTTATGTACTCGTAGGTTTATTTGTAAGGTTGGTGGCATTGTTTAGAGTAAAATACGAGGCACATCCAGAAAGTAAGTTTCCCACGCGTCCCATAGCTAGGAAACCGTATGTTGCGCGAAGCGACTGCGTGTACGTGAGAGAGTAAGGTCCTAACATGGCACATGCTCCAGTGGAACTTCCCTAGTTTTCTCAGTAGCGTCGTGGCAGTGGTTGAAAATGGGCGATCCTATTCCAGCTCCTGCCGCGTGTGAAGTGCGAGCAATGATAAAGTTTTTAAATGTACAGGACATAGCACCGATTGAAATCCATCGTCAGCTGTATCGTTGCTAAAATGCCAATGCTGACCCTGTGCGCCTTGCTTTGTGCTCTAGGGTCAGTTGCTTCAACACACAACTTCTTGATCAACAGGCAATCCGTGACAGTGGTGTGCAATAAGGAGCGGAAAATCTGCAGGAACTGCTTGCTCATGCCGTTAGGCCCATGGACCTGGCACAGCTGACGGTAGATTTCGATTGGTGCTATGCCCTGTGCATTCAAAAATTTTATCACTGCTCGCGCTTCAGACGCGGCGGGAGCTGGAATAGGAACGTCCATTTTCAACCACTGCTACAGCTCTACTGAGAAAACTAGTTAAGTTCCGCTGGCGAATGTGCCATGTTAGGACCTTACCCTCTCACGTAAACGCAACATACGGTTTGCTAGCTATGGGACGCGTGGGAAACTTACTTTTTGGATGCCCCTCGTATTTATGCCTTTAAGTTGTAGCTAATTTTATTTACATTGAAATACCATTAAATGTGTTTACACATAATATATTCTTAGTCCTTAATGCTGACTGGAGCGCCTGGCTTTGGTGCATAGGGTTCCTGGCTCGATTTCCGGGGAGGGAGAACTTTGACAGGCATTATTGTGGTTCAGATTCCACTTAAAACTGTAAGCCCACGTGCTATATAGTGTTGAAATGAGTAGAAACCTCAGCAGCTTACGCATTCATGAAAGACAGTAACTTTAAAGATAGCAGAGGTGAAAAATATTGTATTTATTTTTTTAAGTTTTAGGTCCACGATTATGTCGGCTAGGCTAAAAGAGACGGTGATGATGAGAAATGAATGAAATGGTGGAATGAAGAAAGTGGGAGGAAACGGGAGAACCCCGAGGAAATCCACGCTCACAGTGTTTGTCCAGCACCGGGTTCACTTGGCGCGAGCTGGGATCGAACCAGAGACCACATGCACCAGAGGTGAACGCTCTACCACAGCCATCGATATCCTCTGAAAAAATTGGTAATAGGGATGCATTCGAGACGAGTCGAGACAGGATTTTTCTGACAAAATTCGAGTCGAGACACAGCTCTTCCAATAGAGAAATATACATTTTTCGAGTCGAGACATAGCTTCTACAGCACATTTTCGAGACGAGACAGCCTCAAAACTTGTCTCGTGCGCATCCCTAATTGGTAATCAAATAAAATGAATGACACTTAAAAAAGAAAAATGATTCCTGGAAAAACATTGCATTAAGCTTATCGACTATGATTATTTTTGAAGCGATATATCATAGACTATATTGATATTTATTTTATTATTATTATTATTATTATTATTATTATTATTATTATTATTATTATTATTATTATTATTATTATTATTATTATTATTATTATTATTTAGTGGGATGAAACCACTCTTCTCGTAATATGGATGAATTGTTAAATTTAATACCTATTTACCTCTCTTGACAGAAAAAGTCAGAATATTTCAAAACTTTAATTTATCGTGAAATAAATTGGATTAATTTTAAGTAAGTCACACGGGGAGGGGGGGCTATACGGTAACAACCCGTTATGTTATACCTCAAACAATTCGGAATAGGTAGTTTTGCAGTTACTACTTATTAGAATTTTCATTATCTTTGGAACCGAAAATTGTTATAGATACGTATGAAGAATTGACTATCATCTTAATCTTGGAAACCAACCGCTTTACAGTTTCTAAAATTTCCAGTTCTGATTGTCCTCGCATAAGTATCCCTCGACGTAACAATGGCTTCAAACAATAAGGAAGAAAATTATACAATGATCATGATCATCATAGGAATTCCGCCATTGTTGGCAGGTCACTTGCCGCAGCTGAGAAGCTTCCATGCTCCACGGTCCTCCGCTAACCTCTTCGTCTTCGCGTATGATCTTTCTGTTTTAATATCATCCATTAAATGTAGTCTCCTTCGCTCTTTCCCTTTCTTTCCTGCCACCATACTCTCTAGCACTTCCCTCATGATACAGTTCCTTCTTAGCTAATGTCCCAACCAGTTTCTCTTCCTCTTCCTAATAATATCTTAAATTGTAGCCTTTCTCCCTACATTTCTAGCACCCTCTCATTAGTTTTCCGCTCTATCCAGCTAATTGTCTCCATTCTTCTCCACATCCACATTTTAAAAGCTTCCAATCGTTTTTAATCACGTTTGCCTAATGTTTATGTTTCTGCCCCATATAGTACAACACAATGAATTATACAATGAAGAAACGATCGAAACAATTCAGAGTGAAAAATAGCGTATCAAAAACGAGTATATTTCGCGAGTGTTCAATAGCAGAAGGTGCAATATGATTCTGGATGAAAAATGAGGAGAAATACTTTTGAACCTTTGTTCGAAAGTGATATTGGACTGCAAAGGATAAAAATTCGAGTTAGGTGCTCACTTGCTTAAAATTGTACATGTGCTAATAATAATAATAATAATAATAATAACAATAATAATAATAATAATAATAATAATAATAATAATAATAATAATAATAATAATTGCGTAATAAATTATGTAAGTTGCATATTTAATATAGGATCGCCATTTTAGCAGCTGTTAGGAAGTATATCCCTACAAATGGTTAAAAAAACTTAAATTAAAAATTAATATTTATTATTCTTTCGCAACTGCAAATCTGATTTATTATTAACATATCCAATTATAATTCCGAAAATATGTCCCGCGTTCGTCTTTGTACACATAAGAACTCGATTGCTGTTATTAGCTTTAAAAAGGAAAGAAAGAAAGAAAGAAATTCTCATAATTGAAAATACACTGAAGAATTCTTATGAAATAACTATCAAATGTAAGGAAATTATTTAGCTAAATGTAGAAATAAAATTGTGTAGTAATTACGTTAATTTTTATTTACAGCAAATTCCAAACCCTATGTGCATTTTAAAAGAAAAAAAAAGTTTGTAATGAACTTCTAGTGACAAATGATATATTTTAATTTGCAATTGTTTCATTTCAATAGTTGTCCAAGTAAGCGATTTTCAATAGTTCTCTAATTATCAAATTTTCAATAAAATGAATTTCACATTTTCTTGCAAGGTTGTGCTTAGGTATTTACATTTATATTTTATGAAATACAATATTTGTTATTTTCTATACATGCGATGTACTGTATATACATACTCTACTCTTGTATATACATAACAAATCAAAAATACGGTAATAGCCTAATATGCTTTCTACACATATTATAGTATACATCACTACTTTACTCTAATATTGGCCCATTCATAAATAGAAACTATGTACCATTTGTATTTCATAATTGACATTTCATTACTTATAATTATTCACAAATATTATCGAATTTCAATCTATTCGTCTTTTCTGGGCCAATAATCTTGCATCTGTACCAGAATCAAAATAGGAAGGTACTTAAGTCTAAATATTTCTGGTAATTTTATCTAAACAAAGAATAAATCTAAATAAAAATAGAATTATTCGTTAGACTGTACTTTGTGGTAGTCCCCTCCCGCAGGTGACGTCATCCCAAAGGTTAGCAACACTGCTGTCTAGTCGGCGAGCCTACGAAGCGACTATACTCGGCAAGCAGCGGGAGAGGCTCGTCCACTTCGAACTCAACGGCGGCTGGAGCAGGCGGGAACTGGGAATCCGACGGCAGAGGAGCAAGTAGTGAGCTCCTAATCAAGAATGAAGAATAGGAAAACACGTGCTACATGGCAGAACAACTATCACAGTTTATCGGAATAGCGGACGAATATTTTGGAGAAATATTTAGTTAAATATTTCCGCAGTGTAAAGTACTTTAAATTGTATATTTAAATATTGAGGCCCTCAGCCTAATAAAAAAATTGTGGTTTATATTCGGTTGTTTTCGTTCATCCACTTGGTTAAGTTGCATGCCATTAGTTGTAGCTTCTCTTACATGTGTTTTATCTACATTTTAAGTAACGAGGTAGCGTATAGCTGCCTTGGCCGACAACAGTGAAATTTTTACTTGTTGTGAGGGTTTGTGGGTCCCCGGGTCATTTAATTTCGAATATTTTTTCAAAACTCTTTTAATTAAGTGAGCCGGTGTCCACAACTTTATTCCATTGCTATTCACTGGCGCAAATCCCGGTTGATGAGGGGGACATGTCCCTTCCAATCTTGGAACTGGGGGACTGTCCCTCCAATAATCCGATTTGAATTTTTGGGAGGGAGGAGAAATATGATTATTTGTGTCCGATTACCACAAAGGAAAGTGAGATGAAACTGATGTCCCCACAAATTTAAGCCTCAAATCTGCCCGCCTCCCAATACTGACGACAACTCTGCTCCTCTGATCCTCCACAGTAGACCTATAGTTTTTCAACTTTATAAATATTTTGAACAACGCTTTAAAAAAAGGGGGGGGGGTTATGGGAACGGTTTTACCCGTCCCCTCAATGTTGAAGGTAGATTTGCACCGCTGTTGCTATTTATCTTCTATAAACATATATGTGCAATAATAAGTAGGGCTATTATTCTACGGAAGAAAACTGGTTTAAAGAATTTTGTGAATACTTTAAATTTGAAGTCATAGAATTGAAAGAAAAAACGTAATTACATTTTTGTTGACCAAGACTCTTTCCTTTTGCCAAAATATTAATAATTGAGATATGTAGTAAATATTATGCAGTGCTCGGAAATATAGTACATACATTTCATTTACACTATGGAAGTAGGAACTAAAATAAAACTAGCCATGAATCATGTTCATTTGCTTTTCCATGCTCTCAAAATTCAACTTCTGCCCAGGAAAAGTGATTTGAATTGTAATATTAAAACCTCCAGAAACGTTTTATATAGTTTCACCTTAATTTTGAAGAAACTCTAGTTCAAAATAATGTTTTGGCTTACAGAACTGCTCAAGATTTACTGATCAGGAAGCAGATGAAAAAGGTTATGGCACTCATGAAATATTTATAATAATTAATGAAATCGAATATCTATAATACGACAATATTAAAATAATATAAATTCACAGAATTTAGTATAATTTTCCTGAATATATGCATTTAAGTGAATAACAACCTTGATCATTAGTATCACTATGCCCACATATATTATAAGCTGGTTAAATAACGACATGACTAACGAATTGACGTAAACGAAAACTTGGAAAAATTGAATAAATATTAACACTTTCGATCCTGGGCTAATCTGACCTTGTTTATTCCAATATCCTGGGTTTTTTTAAAGCCTTTTTAAAAAATTATAGCACATTGCTAAAAAAATAATAGACGCACTAAAAACATTGCAAACAAGTTTTTGGACTTTAGATTTTATTATGAATATATAATTTGGTGATGTAAGAAGAGGTAGTTCGCTACACTGCTGTTTGAAATATGTACTTTTTGAACAGACGAAAAAAAAATACAATAGAAAAATAAAAAAGATAAAATTAAAGAAAGGTTCATACGGGAAGGACACCAAGGTCTTTGTATAACTAGTTTCTTATAACGGGAAGGACACTAAGGTCCTTGTACAACTAGTTTCTTATAACGGGAAGGACACTAAGTCCTTCTATAACTAGTTTTTTTTTTATAACGGGAAGGACACTAAGGTCCTTGTATAACTAGTTTCTTATAACGAGAAGGACACTAAGGTCCTTGTATAACTTGTTGACTGTTTGTATAACTAGTTTCTTCAAAACAAAGTTATTTTTAAAATCGTGGATTTTTTTTTCTAATCACTAGGTAATATTAAGTTTCACTGTATAGCGGTAAAGTTATAACGTGGAGTATTAAAGCATATAAGGTGTCATGTCCCCAACACATACGATATAAAGTGTTTTCACTATAGTATTAGCAAAATTTTGTCTCTTATACTAGCGTTTCCGAAAACTACTTGTCTTTCCTGATTTAGCATTAGATAGTAAATAGTCACAATCAACCTTGTGTTAGGTAAGATTCGAAAATCACGGCAATAAATCCATCGTGTAAACATTAGTTCAATTCCTTTGAGCATACAGCTATTCCTAATCCACAGTCCCCATGTTGTTAAACAGTTAACAAAGTAGTAATTCCAAATAACTCTCACGGTCTTTAAGTGCCCTAACGAGAGTGTATCCTAAGAACTTTATTTACACATTCTATACATTCATGAGCCGCATGTACTTGTCAATAACAATTTCTAGTGTCTAAACATTAAACAGTAATTAGTACAGTTTCAAACATAGAGAATTGGATTATTAACTTTTCAAATTTGCATTGACGTCATCACTTTATTTAGCGGAACAACCTCCTTTTTTATTTCTTAAAAAGAGTTTTTTTTCGTAACATATTAATTAAGTTAAATGAATTTTTTTAAGTAGAGTAATTTTTAAATGAAAACTTCAGTAGTCTAATGTTTACCAGCGGACCGAAACAAATTTAAATTGCCTTAAAATAAAGTATATTTCGTAGATCTTCCGATAAAAATCTCAAGCTATTATATATATTATTTTCAGAGTGGTTTCTGAAATGCTACCGGATTTATTAGCTTCCAAAGCGGAGCACTCCTTACATATAAAATATCATAAAATTTAAAGTGAAGTTGATAATTTGGAAATTGAAAACGTTCTTAAGTCCATGTCAGGCTCCCACGAACATCAAACAATCAGTTAATTAGTATCCAAGATGGCGCGGTCCATTGATGGATAGCTTCTTCTCGTCTTGAAGTCCCTATTTCAATTCGAGGCGAGATGGGGAACGTGACATTTGTCATCTCGTTCTCGAGAACGGGATTCCAGAGAAGACGATACGAGAGTTTATCAGCAATACGAGTTCATGCAATTCTTCTATGTCAAATACAAAAACTGTAAATGGATGTGAATGATTGTACGAATACAAGAGAATAGACGAACATTTATCCAGAGTTCGAGTTCGTCAAGTGGGTCAAATGAGTCCAGATTTATGAATGGGTCAGTGAGTCCTAAGTCAACAGGATGTGATCCACTGCGACCTACCACCTACCGTTACCCACTCTGACCCACCGACCCTTCATGATCCACTAACCAACTCTGTTCAATGCATTGTAGACAACATCTTAACACTGCTAAGCTTGTCTACGTTTTACTTTCAAGGTCTTCATTTGTCTTCCTTTTTAATTTGTTTCTATAAAGATAACCAAGAAAATTCTGGTGCTTTTTGTGGCGGTGTGTGTTCAATTGGCCCTCACACAGTGAATCGAATGTGAATGGAGATAAGGCGAAGATCAGTTGTTGGGGTGGGTATATCCTACATACTACTTGGTTGTGGTAGTTCAGTTACACCGTCAACTTGCGCAAGGACAGAGTGAACATGGGACCTCCACAGAGCGTCATGAGGGCGTGTATGCTGTACGAGTTCAAACTGGGGTCAAACGCCGCTGCACCGGCGCAGAAGATATGCCAGGTCTTTGCTAAAGGTACCGTGACTACACGGACGATGCATTGGTAGTACAACAAGTTTAAGGACTGTGAGAAACACCCGAAGACGCACTACGTGCCAGAAGACCAATATATGTACAAAAATGAAAATCGTTAGGCAGCAATTGAGGCGAACACTGGCCAGACATGCGAGGAACTGGAACTATAATTCAATGTGAGTGGAGAAACCATTCGGAAGCACCTCCATCAACTTGCGAAGCACTACTAGTTAGGTCGATGGGTCCCACATAATGGGACTCTGGGCCAGAAGCCAACGCGAGCAGACACCTCTGTTTCTTTGTTGTCTCGTCTGAGGAAGAAGACATTTCCGAAGAGGGTGTTGACATGTAATGTGAAGTGGATCCTGTACGAAGCTCCACGGCTCCGTCATCATTGGTTAGCATCTCATGAACCGGTTCCCGAACAGTCGAAACCAGTACTGAATCAGAAGAAGATTCTCCTATGTATTTGGCGAACTGTTCCCGGCATCGTGCACCGGAAACTGGTACCTGGTTGTCAGTGCATCAATGCAACTGTGTACTGTCAGCAGTTGATTCCTGTTCAAGAAAAACTCAAAACTCTGGAGCCCGCACTTCTGAATCGCAAAGGGGCCTTCCTGTTACAGGTTAACGCTAGGCCCCACGTGGCTAGAATGACCCGGGACACCATTCTACGTCTTGGATGGGAAACATTATTACGTCCACCATACTCCCCAGACATTGCACCATCCGATTATTCCTGTTCCATTCCTTGGACAATCACCTTTGAGAACGCCAGTTCAAATCCCTAGTAGAGGTGTAAAATGCATTTGATACCTTCTTCGCTTCACGGCCCACCAAGTTCTACCGCGATGGAATCCATGGCCTTCCAGAACGTTGGTAGAAGGTCGTCGATGCTGATAGGGACTATTTTTTATCTTCCAGATACGTTTTAGCAGAAGTATCGATGTTCGAAGGTAGTGAGTGAAAAAGCGACAGAACTTTCTTGGTTACCTTTATATTTACTTACCTGAGATGAGTATATCTAAGTGAAACAAAATCTTTAGGCACTTTTGGGGAGCAATAGGACTTAGTAGGGTTAATTGGGCTTTCGAGACATGGTCGACTTTTACAGTTTCTTCTTTACGTTTGCCTACTTTACCTTGATTTAAGGCTTTCAAATTTCATTCTCTTTTCCATTGAAAAATATCTGTAATTTAACAAGCGAATAATTAGAAATGATAATGAAATTGAAATTCATCAATTCATCATAATATGATCCACGACAAACACTTGACTATGTTATATCGTAAAAGTCAGACCCAGTCGCGTAGCCAGGATTTTTGTTTGGAGGAGCCTAGTATTGGGGCATATATATATATATATATATATATATATATATATATATATATATATATATATATATATATATATACTGTATATGCATTTGTTGAGCCAGAATGTTCAGTTTTAATAATAATAATAATAATAATAATAATAATAATAATATAATACTTAATCTTTCTCTGAAGTGCCGGCTTCTTTAGATATTTCTTTGCTGTTTCTGGACATTTTCTTTGCCAAAATCAACACCACTATTGTTTTCTTTTCGTTCTAGCCACTTCTCTAAAGCGTTTTTCGAATCTTTCTCTTAATATCTTGTTTACAAGCAAAAGATACGATATCAGGACTCGAGTTGCGCAATAAGAGTTATATATCCTTAAAGAGCATCGAATAGTTAGTTAATTAGCAAGTTATTAGCTGCAGTTTACCAATAGGGAAAAAGTGATGGGACTTAAAAGGTAAATTGGGGTCTATGGCAAACACAAGAAAGAAAGAAAGCGTTTCTCCCTTCTCCCCTATGTATTTGGGAAAGTGAGATAGCGATTCAAACGACATATTCAAGCCAAAACAATTGATGTGGAGAGTAGAAAAGATCGAATGACTCAAACAAAAGCAGTTTGTACAATGTGCACATCTTACAACAACGAACAACGAACTCTTTAAGACAAATTTGTTCCTGCGAATGTCACATTCACGAAGAAACTGATCCCGGCTGGATGCATAGGACTAGTGCAGACCCTGGATGTGTGCTTTTTTCGATTCTTAAGAGAACTTTGTCAAATTCGTCACTGACACAATCCCAGGACACGAACATCTGGCACCGTGACAAGTTCTGGAATCTCCAATCGTTTACGCTGTATCAATTCTGTGCTCCCCTGTTCCGCAACATAGTTCGATTTGCTTTCTGCAAAGCAGGATACCTGGATATCGAACCGGAAGCATTCCCAACATCCATTCAGTACTGCTTCGACATCCTTACCACTGAATTGTGTTATCACTCCGAGTCGATACTGGCCTGGAAATACTTCTTCTGTTTCTCGATCTTCAGCTTCCTTGTTTAAGTCCCAACATTTTCTTCTATTTTTAAAATTATCGATTAGTCGTGTTCTTCTTTCTATTTCTCGCTTTTCTTCCATATTTCCTTCTATAGCGGCATGAAGAATACAATTTCTTCGCAAGATATGTCCAATCCAATTGGCCTTCCCACGAAGGATGCTGGCTAAAAGCGTCCTCTTTTCTCCTATCCGTTTTAAAACGTCTTCGTTTATTATTCTCTTTGTCCATTTTATCTTCTCCATCTTCCTCCAACTCCACACTTCGAAGCTCTCTAAATATTTTTCTCTAACTTCCGTAATGCTCCATATACAGCACTTGGCCAACTTCTTCTTTAGTCCAACATTAAGGCTGCTAGTTAAGAGTGATCTTTTCTTGTTGAATGCTTCTTTGGCTATTTCAATTTTTGACCTGATCTCTTTGGTGCAGTAAGCGTCTCTCCTCAAAAGAATTCCCAGATGCTTGAAATTATCGACCTCTTCAAGTTCTCTTTGTTCTACTCTTGAAGGGCGCGTTTCCATGGGATATTCTCATGATATTCGATTTTTCAATATTGATAATACCGTACCATGTACTATATTGTATCTTTACAGTAAATGACAATAAAACTAATAATTTTACTGTGCACGGCGTTTACACTGTAACTATAAATCTTAATTCTCGTATTAAATTTTTCGTAAAATGTGCAATGTAAGCTTATAGATATTTAAATTCATATTCAGGGGACTGACTCTGAACCCAAAAGGCGTTTCTGAGTTTACGAATGTTCCAATCTATCTCTCTCCAATAGAAAGAGAAGAAGAAAGCCGTTGTATATTATGCATCTATATGCAGTGAAGCAGTGTGCATTTAAAGTTGAAGAACTTGCAACACCCAATGTTATTATTATTTATTCTTTAAAAGCGGAAATGTAAGGGTCGTGAAGTATATGCATTGAATCACATACTTGGCTGCACTAGAAGACAGTAGAGTAGCGATATTTTTTGTTTTGAATAAAGATATCTCACGTCAATTGTAATATATGTAAATAAAATCGCATCTCATTATAAACAATATAATACATTAATAATTTACACGAATATTTTAAACTTAAACTTAAATCAGCGAGGCTTGTTATTATACCACGCACTAACACATAAAATTTGATGGTGTTTAATTCAGTAGACATTTCTAAAATTAAGGTTGGAGAAAAAAGTGCTTCCTATCAATGTTGTAGGATAATTTTGAAGTTAATAGTTACTACATTATTTACTAGAGTGCGGGCAGTTAATAATTGTTATGTTTGGATCAAAACAACAGAATAGCAAATTTACAGATAATAAAACAAGTGTACATTTGTTTCTAGAAATGCGTATTGCTTTCTAATGGAAATTATTATGGTTTTAAGACCCTCGGTTAGCACATAACTCATATATAAACAAATGCATTTCTAGAAAATCACATTTATTCGTTTGGAATATGTTTCACATACACTTACATGTACTTATATTAGAAGACTTTATTTACCCGATTCTGCAAGTGTACAATTTAATACAAAGGGCATTTCCAGTGACTGCCTACTTTCTTGACCGGTGAGTACCAGGATCGATATGGGTATGTAGAGAACCGATGTGCTCTCTAGGTCACGAATACGTTGGTCTCAATGTTGCAAAGTGAGGAATGTTCGAACAGGAGTTGAAAACCGCAAACAGCTGTACGAACGGCATCTGGCAAAACAAAGATGGATGTACGTCGTAACGCTCGATGAAGCATGGATTTACCTTTCCGACTGCGGCAAACCGAGAGCCATCATGTACCGAGATAAAGTGGGTCCAAGTGGGAAAACTTCAGAAGGTGGGTCCGTGTCTATAAAGAATCCTTTCCAAAAGGGTTCATGGTCGTTACTGGCTACTGTTATCTAGGTAGACTGAAGATTCATAGGGTGGCGAAGAACTGCAAAATAAATTCGCAGTATTTTCAGGAGCAGATCATGCGGCCGATCTACGAGCATGAGATTCCAACAACGTACGAAAATGACGCCGATCTGGTGCGCATTCACATGGACAAGGCCTCATCACACACCTCACGATCGTCCCTCGCATTCTACAGGGAGATGGAGGAGGCAAGTGGTATACAGGTGATACCTTTCAATGAGGTACCTGTTAAATCTCCAGATGCAAGTTCTATGGACTATTGTGGATTTGGATTTCTGAAGCGGGCTTTGGGAAAACGGCGTGTGACAACTGTGGAAGGACTTTGGAAAGCTGTGTAAAGGGAATGGGACAAGATTCCTCTCCCAGTTCTTCAGAGAAACCTATTACAGTGGAAATTACGCTGTCGGGCTATTGTTAGGAACAAAGGGAAACACATCGAGCACTTACGGACCTGGCGCCATGAATTCTTCTAAATTTTTAGGTAAGTCGAAATTGGCCAAATGTAGACTGAACAACCTCTGTACTGTGGATCGCTCTCGGCTATTTCAATCCATGCGTCAGCGAGTTTGGTTTGTGTGTATGTATGTGTGTGTGTGTGTGTGTGTGTGTGTGTGTGTGTGTGCCAGGGAACAAATTGAACTATGTTTCCCTCACAAGACATTCCTAGCTACGGGCCTGCTGGATATCATATCCAAGCCCAAGAATGGGTTCCACAGGACCCATCAGAGAAAACTTTCAGGGTGCACGCCTATATTGGACAAAGAAAGAGAGAGAAAGATCTCATGCTCGTGCCGCGCTGATGTTTCGAAACGCTCGGCCCGACAGAAGTTCGCCGATAATGCACGAACTATGCCAAAAACAATCACACACTAGTTGCTAAACCTTGCTCTTCTCGTACGAAGAATGGGGACATATGCTTATACAAAATATTAAGAATTTATGTACCATGAGTATTCCATCCATAAACCTTTTTCAACATTTAATACTTTGATGCACATGGTTTCGGGTTCGGTTATTACTGCAAATCTCATTTATCTTTTACAGTTAGTGTTGCCTGCGAGATAAGAATTAGGACTGTTTCTCTCGAAAAGTGCATCTGTTACTAAAGGATCTTCAGTGAAGTAACTCAGAGGGGCAAACGGGGCTTGTGAACCGGGCGCCGGATTGGGGGGCGGAAAACTAGGCAAATATTTATTATCACTATATGGTAAGGGAAGATCACAAGCGAACTAAAGATCATAAAAGCTCAGAAACTGAACAGACATCAACGACTCACCAACCTTAGGATCATATCCGTAGAGACTTGTAAAAATCTTTGCAGCTAAAAGACCCCGTAAAGTTAAATTTTAGTTACAGGTTTTTGTGTTTTCGTTTAACTTACATCTACTTAAGAGATTTGCAAAATATCAGAGTGTAATACTCGAGACAACAGATTGACTGTTTGTCATAATTAAATATTCTGTTCTAAAGCAACAGACGGTTGATTCATTCTACACATATTCACATCCCGATATAATTTCAAAGACACTTGTGATTTGCAGTTATTATGATAAGAGTATGTCAAGCATGCTACTCTCAGATTATTTGGCAATCAAATACTAACTATAGTATGTTTTATCTTGTACTAGAAATTTAAATTATGTGCTGCAATTTTGAAATCAAGCATTACCTCTTGAACTAAAAATGGAATAGGGTAATCACTGTGTGATGCCAATATCAGATGTAGTTGGGGAGCATTTTGGTTTTGTTGGTCGGGCGGGGGGCGAGGGGGATGAGGCGAGTTCTTGCTCCGGGAGACAACTAGCCTAGTTGTGTCGCTACGGATCTCATCTGAATGTAGCTACCAAAATTTTCTTGTCTCATCTTGAGGAAAACTGTATTCATGGTTTTACATGCAATACATAATACAATAAAATAATATTTACAATAAAATAAACCAATAATTAATACAAATACTATGGTATTCAATACAACTATAGTTTCTTTTTAAGCACAGTAGACTCTTGTGTAGCAATTAAAACACTTTCATCTCTTTCTTAAAACCTCACGTTATTATTTGAAGTTCTCATAACATTAATTATATGTGACTAATAATAAAAATGAAAACTTTTCTTTTCAGATATGACAAAAATATAGGTTTTAAACAAGTTTATATATGACAGCGGTAATTTTTAAAATTAATATTACGTATTTTTGCTTTCGGTGAGGAGGAAACATAAAAAGAGAGCGCGAGAAGTATTTAGCCTATGAATAATTGTATGTGCTTTTATTTCAACTCGAGTCTGATTAAGCAATTTTTTTCACTTTCTATAAAATTATGATGTTACTATTGCATTTTTTCTTTCTAAAAAAACTCACTCGGATTTCATTTCATTTGACCTCTTCAAGATTCATAATTTGTTATTTCTTTCTTGCTTTTTTCTAACTTATGAGCGTATTTCGAATATTAAAAAAAATATTCCAATGACTAACTATATGGCCTATGCAACACGGAGGTTCAATGTTGCCTTCACAAAAGCTCTCCACTGACTTCTATTCTTAGCCAACTGAATCCAGTTTCTACTTTGTATTCTTATTTCTGCAAGATTCATCTTAATATTGTCCTCCCATCTGCGCATAGGTCTTCCTAATGGCCGTTTTCCAATTAGATTTCCAGTAAAAACTTTGAAAGCATTCCTACTTTCTTCTATTCTGGCTACATGACCTGCCCACCTGAGCCTGCTTGTCTTGATGACCCTAACAATGTTTGATAAACCGTATAAATTATGCAGTTCCTCGTTATGAAGTTTCCGCCATTCCCTATTCAAGTTCCTCTTGGGTCTCCATTTCGTTCCTCAGCATTTTATTCTCAAATATTTTCAGTCTGCGTTCTTCCCGTTAGGCTAAAGAAGACGATGATGATGAGTAATGAATGAAATAGTGGAATGAAGAAAGTGGCAGCACCGTGTTTGTCCACCACAAAGTCCACACGGGCGCGAGCAGGGATCAAACCAAGCACCGCAAGCACCGGAGGTAAACGCTCTACCACTGAGCCACCGCGCTCCCATACTTTGCCAATATTGAAGCATTATATATATATATATATATATATATATATATATATATATATATATATATATATATATATATATATATATATGGAACACGAATTATGCTGAAGTAGAATATGAGTTTAAAATAACAAAATATTGAAATATGCACACAATGAACAGATGCATACAGAGAATGTGGTATAAAAGATGCATTCATTCTGTGCTCATTCATTCTGTGCTTTCTTAGTGGTTATGGAGTTCTGCTTTTCCTCTTATGCGGTATTTCTAGGTCCTCAGGTGAAGCATCCAGACGTAGTCACCCATCATCCGAACATCCCAAGTGCCCTGGTATCGTCGTTCCTTGTCCTTGATATCCTGATGGAATCTTTCACCCTGTTCCTCACTTACAGCACCCACATTTGGAGGGAAAAAGTCAAGATGAGAATGTAAAAAATATAACTTCAAATTCATTGAGCATCCCAGCATTTTGAATTTCGTCAGTATGTTCACAACTATATCGATATAATCTTTGCTACGATTGTTTCCCCAGGAAGTTTTGAACCACACACTCAAAGGCAGTCCAGGCTTCTCGCTCCACGGCATTTCTTAAATGAAGAAAACCTTCATCCAGCATTAGTTTGCTAATATCGGGGCCAGTAAACACATATTCTTTGAACTTTGTATCTGAGAGATTGGGGAAGTTCTTACATTGGGAGAGCTCCTTCGTGGCCAAACGGTTAGTGTACGCGTTTGGCGTGGGAGACCAGGGTTCGATTCCCGGCGGGAGCTCATGTGGTTCGGATTCCACGTTAATTAGTAGGTCCACGTCTCATATAGCCTCGCTGCTGAACGGGTGTTAAACTCAAAATCAACTCAACTCAACTCAAATAAGAGGGAATCAAAAGAACCATAAATTACACTTTATCATTACTCGCAACTGAGAAACTTCCAATCGGTCAACTTGCGAAAAGTATGAGAAAACCAAAACGAACAAAAGACAGCCATACAAATCTTCTGTTTACATTTTATTCAACTCTCGACGACAAACACACCAAATGTAACAGGTCAATTAAGAAAAAAACAAGTGACAGTGAATAACATATAAACAGAGAAACTATCACATACAAAAATCCATGAGAAACTAGGGTGATCTAGGGCTTGTTACAGTGGCGGTATGGAAACAGCAAATACGTCCACGTCCCTAACGATAAACATTAGTTCTGTTGAAATCACGCGTTTCCAACTTATTTGGCCTGTAATTTGTTTTCATTCTTTCTTCATCATCGTTAATTACTTTGGCATGTTATGAAAAAAACTCCTAAGTGATATGAATCATTACATCAACTTGCTGTGGTTACAGATACTGGCGCAAATCCCGGGGGAAGAGGGGGACATGTCCCCTCCAATCTTGGAACTTGGGGGACTGTCTCCCCAATAATCCGATGTGAAATGTGTTTTTGGAGATAAATGTGATGATTTGTTTCCGATTGCCACAAAGGAAAGTGAAATGAAATTGATGTCCACCAGAATAAGCCTCAAATGTGTCTGTCTCCCAATGTTGAAAATAACTGTGCTCCCCTGATCCTCCACAGCATTGTTTTTCAACTTCATAAATATTTTGAACATCGCTAAAAAAAAAAAAGAAGAAAAAAAGGAACGGTCTTACCTGTCTCCCCCAATGTTGATGATAGATTTGCGCCGCTGGTTACAGAAGCAACTCATAAAGCTCATATGCATTTTCCAAGGGTTACATTTCAGAATTTTGAACATTCACATATCTATTGAGAAGCATTCATCCACTGACACCCTCGATACACTCACATATCCATCCCTTGTAAGACTAATATCAATCGTTCTATTCCTTCCTATCTGGAGCCCATTTAATGAGCTATGCTCCATTACGGAATGATTTTGTACGTGGGGTTGAATTCGATTGCTGGTAGGAGTTTAAATGAATGTTATGATACAGATTCTATTTTAGGTCCCGTCTCGTTTGACCTTGTTAATGAAAAAGGAAATTAAACTGTAACTCAAGATTCCATGAACCAGTGGCAGTAAGATAGCTTGCGTGCATTCTGCAGATCAGTAATGCATATTGTTATCTATAAACATTAGCTACTGTTCAAGATAGGGTTTGTGCGGGTGTGTATTCAACGATTTGTATAATATTATGTGGGGACTGTTGTTTGAGAGTCTGAACTGACTTCAAAAAACATTTCACGATATTCCGGGGACTAATAACATCGTAAGCTCGCATATCAATCAAAGTGGAGTTATTTCTCCTGTCTCCTGAAACTTGTCATGTAACCACTTAATGAAGAACTGATTTAGCACATTTTCTTCATGATTTTTTTAGACGAACGTCTCCACCCGAAGCATAATTTAAGAACTAGATGTACTTGGTAGTAACAAATATAGTGTCCTTCTACGACTAGTACTCAAGTTTCCTCATTTCCGGTTTCCATCATGTTTCTCATTTGATCATCTGGAAAACAAGTAAAATAATAAATAAATTGCGCCCATTTTGTCATCAGAGTGCATGTACTATTTATATTCTCCGTTTGACCCGAAAATACTTAAATCACAAATTTTACCCACATTTCTGTTCTGAAGAAGTAAAGTGTATCTTGAATTTGCGGTCCTAAAGAAAAACGATTTTACGACATTTTACAATATTGTATGGTTTTAAAAATGATGTTGATTTCTGATTTTGTACTCTCATTCTTGTCGTATATACAGACCCGAAACCAGCCACAGAGGTTTGGAGGGGGGGCATGGATATGTTAGAGGGGGCAGGTCATTAAAAATTATCTCACAAATATCTAAATTGTGCATTTTATATTGAGGTCTGGAGGGGCCACGAAAAGTTTAGGAGGGCCAGTCCCCCTAGCCCCCTCTGGTTGCAGGCCTGAGTATATACACAATATATCCCATCTTCCCATATCACACTGAAGCCTTTGGGATTCCAATTAATTAATTAAAAAGTTTTTTTATTGTTCTTTTGACCGTAATAGGTAGTTTTTCTTTTGTTCATGAATAACTATAATAATTATGTAATGTCTTTAGAATAAGAAATAGTCACTTATCTCAATTTAAATGTGCAAAAAATTGATATTTAGTTGATAAGAAGAGAAAAGCTGCAGCATACTTTAAAAAATTATTCATATATAGGATAAGCAAAGGCAAAAAATTTAAAATTAGAACTATACGAATAATACTAATAACAATTCTAAGGGCTCTAAATGTTCAAAGAAGAATCATAAATTGCTACAGAAGAAAACATGATTTAAGATAATCGCACATAACACAAGAAAAGGAATTTTTAAGGCGCAGCTAATATTCAAGTATTATCTTTTCTTTTCCCGTTTGAATTTTAAAGGAGCGACTTATATCCAGGTATAATCATTTTCTCTTTTCTTTGAATTTTAACGGAGTAGCTTATATTCAGGTATTATCATCCTCTTTTTCTTTGAATTTTAAAGGAGCGACTTATATCCAGGTATAATCATTTTCTCTTTTCCTTGAATTTTAACGGAGTAGCTTATATTCAGGTATATCTATTATCTTTTCTTTTTCCCTTTGAATTTTAAAGGAGCGACTTATATTCAGGTATAATCCTTTTCTCTTTTCCTTGAATTTTAACGGAGTAGCTTATATTCAGGTATTATCATTCTCTTTTTCTTTGAATTTTAAAGGAGCGACTTATACCCAGGTATAATCGTTTTCTCTTTTCCTTAAATTTTAACGGAGTAGCTTATATTCAGGTATTATCATCCTCTTTTCCTTTGAATTTTAAAGTAGCTTACCAGCTTCACTGGGGCTGGTGATGTCTCATAATGCCAGCATACTTTTATTGGATCTCTATGTCTAATTTAATTGGACATTTAACGTCCGGTTTTGAGGTCGTCCCGGACACCGGACAAGGAGATCAGAGAGCGAACTGTCTGGTAAAATACCGGACGGTTGGCAATCTTATTCTAGGGGTATAGGATACTTCTAAAGAAAGTTGAAAAAATTAAATGAAATCTTTGAGATTTACGTCCCACGGTTATGCCGGTTAGGCCAAGGGAGACGGTGATGATGAATAATGAATGAAATGGTGGAATGAAGAAAGTGGGAGGAAACGGAGGAACCCCGAGAAAACCCACCCACACGGTGTTTGTCCACTAAAGAAATGTTGAGTATTATTTTTAAATATATTACTGTACTTGTAAGGGTTTGAAACATGTGGAAGCACGCGCAAGAGACAACGGGAAGGGGTATAAGCGGGGAATGAAACCATAAAAGCCAACAAAGAGGTAAAATACATGCAAGTCGTGTCTTGATGAATCTTGTCCAAAAACCACACTTTGCTCAACAGCATAAAAAAATATTCATCATGTTTTATTCTGAATTCAATCACCATGACGTAAAACACAGAGCGTAATGCCATTCGTTATTTCTTCTTGTGAATAAAAATCTTGTTCAATCTGAATAGAAACAAGTACTTGCATATGAAATGAGAAAAAAAGAAAGATATTTACAAATAAATTACAATTTTCATATAAAAGATCTGTCTCGGTATGATGCATTAGTATGTTTACCGCTACAAAATTCATGCGTACTAATTGTCCAATTTAAGTCATTATTATGCTTTGATATTTTTTTCTTCTGCAAAACCTTATATGCTAATCTAAAAGAGTGTGTTTGTATATTCTTATATACACACACGCTTCTTCAGGTGTTTACATATTCCTAAAAAAAATCTTTAAGCACACACATACATCTTTTTCTAGCAGAAAAATCGTTCACCTTTCTTGAGTCATTTCTATGCAAAACTTATGCACGCATCGTGATTGTCTTTTGTCATAAAAGTAGATTTTTACTATACCTTTGGCATTTGATTTATGTGAAAGTACAGGGTTCTTCCTCCTTATTTTTTTCAATAAGGTCGGTTGTACTATATACTTCATTCCGGCACGTGTACGATTAATTTCTTTCTAGTTTTCATTCGTATATAAATCAAAAGAAAAGAAAACGATTAAAAGGAAAACATGGCGCTTTCTTTAACGCCTATCGCCGCCAATATTGCAATTTGCACGTCTTAAAAGGAAATGGACCTGATCTTTATGTGCCATTCACATTAGGGACGGGCAATTCATTTTATTATACTAATTATATCTTTTTCTGACTTATATTACTGTTCTAGGAGCTGAAATGCTCAGCATTGTTCGAAAAAATTCTAAATACTTTATGACTTTTCGAAATTTGAATCTGAAAACCTGTATTTATAGCCATAATTATTACACTCTCGTAAAGTAAGCTTGTGCCGAGAAATGCAATGTCAATTACATAATACTGTTTTTCAAGGTACTAACAATATATATTAATATATATATATATAATCTAAAAGGGCAGCATTATGTATTGATGCATCAGGTACTCAACGTGCCTGCAAAAACGAAACTTTTTGCTACAGTTGGGAAACATTTTTTTAAGAGATAATGAGACCATGTTGACCATAAATATGAATGTTTCAAAGTCGAATTACACTTTTTTTTTATAGCTGATCCAAGATGACGATCAAAATGACTGTACAACTTCGGTTTTGAAAATAGATATAAATATTTTCGTATTTTACTTAATTTCTTAGATTTTCGGAGTCAAGAAATCCATTTCTAAACTCCAATCCGATGTCCGAAAGTGCCTGACGCTATCATAAAAGCCCAGATTCGATGAGAAATATAGTGGCATACTTTTACCCAAGTTTCCAGTCAAGGATCTCGTTATTTCCAACAATATATATTGCTCAAATGTATCATAAATGTAGTTAAAATCGTTTTAGAGAGTGTTTCTGTGAAATGTATACCAGTATATCACTGAATTACAAATTTCGCCGCTACAATTTTTTAACCGTTCGTCTTACAAAAAATATTTATTTAACCTTTTTGTAGCTTAATGTAATACCGTATTTTACAAGTGGTGTATTGAAACATTACAATATTATGATTGGAAATGAAGATATCATCATTTAAACGGAGCTATGTTTCTCGACACGACGGCCATTTTAAGGACGTCATCACAGGATTTCATTATCTCTGACCAACTGTCCCCCGGCAATCTTTTATTCCTTGATATGTAAAATATGGTGTGCAGGTCTTTGATTTCCGAGTTGGGATTTGGACAATCAAATTCTTACAAAAATATTTCTCTAACAGTTAGGCTAGTTAAAACAGAATTTGAGGTGGGAACATAAGTTTAATACATAAATGAATAAAATTCTTCACAGGCTGAAGGCCACACTTTCACCATCTTGCTGCACTGAAACTTTTGGGGAAAAGCTATAAAATCAGCTTGCTCAAGAAGCTGCTTCGCTGAGATAATGTGGGCATGGTGTCTAGCATTACGAGACAATTCTGTCTGGGGTCAAAGTAGTACAGCAATGTAATAAATAACATTGGGGAAGACAAATAATGAGACCACTAAATAATTAATGGAGGGGATGACAATTAGACAAACCAAATCATTAATAAAAAGGTCCAAGAGACTCAAATAAATGGGGGAAAGAAAGAGTTGACTATACTTCAGTCATGATGCGATATTAGACTCTTCTGGTGAGCTGACCGGGTCTGAAATAATCCTACAATTCTGGGTAAATGACAATCACATGCCAATTAGTATTTACCTTGGCCTATATTAGGACGTCTTAACTTGTCCTTCCTTCACTAGCATGAACTAGTAAGATTCTTCCAAGATAGAAGGTGACAATCGAGTCCACTTCATGTTGTACTCTTGGTTCTTTGTCGTATTAGTGCGTAGACCGGCACTATCCAGAAGTTTTGTTTGATGTTACTTTGCTGATTCTTCTGTGTTGGCCGCACGTGCTGCCTATCTCAATAAAAGGTTGAAAGAGTCGAGAAAAATAAATAAAGACTTACGCTGAGAGAGTTGTGGACGAAACTGTGTTTAGAAAACAGACAGAAAATTAGGAAGGGAAAAAATGATGACTTAGGAATTAAACTAAGTGGAAAAATAAGAAATATCTTGTGTTTTTACATCAACAACAAATTTAGAATGAGATTCAATAACAAGTATGGCATACAGGGAGAATCCCAAATAGGTAACTAGTTCGGATCCCTACGTTGACACTGTGAGTGTTTCGAAACAACATCGACGAAGTTTGGGAGGTGATTCTGAAACATGGATATTTAGATAGGGCATATACTAATTCCTAAGTGTAGTCTTCATCCGACTACGGTAGGTCCCATAGTTTTGGAGCTATGGACCTTTAAAGTTTACTTTTTCATGTTGTTCGGCAGATTGTAACTCCGAAAGGAAGCATTTGTGCACCCAGGTTGGTCTATACTTTTTGTCTTATCTTGGTGTCAGGAATCATCTCATAAACGTTGTCGTTTTGAAACACCTGTACATAGTTTCTACTATTGTTAATATCTGAAACAAGGTCCCAACAATAAAAGTCTCTCAACAGGTAACTAGAAAATGAAATGAAATTTTTGAGTTTTATGCTGGCTAGGCTAAAGGAGACGGTGATGATGAGGAATGAATGAAATGGTGGAATGAAGAAAGTGAGAGGAAACGGTAGAACCCCGGGTGAATCCACGCACACGGTGTTTGTCCACCAGAAAGTTCACTTGGCAGGAGCAGGATTTGAACCCGGTATCCCAACAGGTAAATAGAGTATTTAAAAATAGTGCACGGGTTATTCTATGATGATTAATTTAACTTGTCGTTGTGTGAAAATTGAATATATACCTATGTCTTAAATTTGGTTGCATTATTTTGAGTGTTGATGTTTTCTACAAAAGACATTGGAAAAATAGCACATGCTGCCATCTATAGATTATTAGCGCTACTCTAATGTTACCTTAATTTGGGGCATGATAAAGTAAATGATAAAACGGTTGATCAACTATGTTGTAAATATTTATTTATTGTCAAAATTTAGTAAAAAAATTGAGCAATGAAAGACAAGAGTTTTCCCCAATACGTAAGTCTTTTGTTCATTTTCCTTTTGTGTTTTCTAATTCTTTCACACAAGTTTTATATTACATTTAATTACAAACACAATTATTACATTTACAGTTTAATATAATTAGAAACATTATAGCGACATACAACATTTAAGTATGTGTTTAGACGTCTATAACTAGGCGTTAGACATTTACTTTATAACAATAGATACAAACAAACGCACCTTCACAACTACAGTACAGAGACTTAAAAAAAGTTAATTAACTTATGCTTTGTTTTAATGCATATAATGCGACTCCACATATAATAAAAGAACGCGATAAGTGCCAGAAGTTATTCTAATGGGAGGAATATAAATGTAAATATAAAATGACAAATTTTATTTTTTTAAGTACACATTAACACCACATTAACAAAGTCATAAATTAGACCTTATAATAATTATCTTTAGGGTAATCACAACTTCCGTCTTTCTCTGAGACTCATAATAAATTGACAAAACCGACAACTATATAATTACAATCTTTGGATAATAAAAGACAAACATACATAATATAAATCTCTTTAAATGTTATATGGACTCATTTAATATATATAATTCAAATCGGAATTGTTTATTCTTTATGTATCTGTAATTCAAAGTCTGTATTGGCTTATTCAATTTCGGAACTTTGTTAACGTTAATGTTTATTAAATGTACACGTGTATGATAATTCTAACGGTAAACCACAGTAATATTTCTGCCGCGTATTTAAATAAAAATTGAAATAATTTCCCACTAACGGTATGAATTAACAATTAATTAAGTTCAATCTGTGACTTAAGACTTCCTTAAAATCTTTCCTACTAATTTTCGGATTTAAGTAAATAATCTTTACAGACAATGAAAGATAATCTTTAAAGATAAAAATATAATCTTTAATGATAGAAAGATAATCTTTATGATTGAAAGATAATATTTAATAATAGAAAGAATCTTTAAAGATAAAAAGATAACCCTTGCAGATAGAAAAATAATATTTAATGATAGAAAGATAATCTTTTTTGATTGAAAGATAATATTTGATGATAAAAAGATAATCTTTAAAGATAGAAAGATAACTTTTACAGATAGAAAGATAATATTTAAAGATAGAAAAATAATAGTTAAAGTTATAAAGATAATCTTTAAAGATAGAAAGATAATCTTTAATGATAGAAAGATAATATTTAAAGATAGAAAGATAATCTTTAACGTTATAAATATAATCTTTAATAATAGAAAGATCATCTTCAATGATAGAAAAATCATCTTCAATCATCTTCAAGTTATAAATATAATCTTCAATGATAGAAAGATAATCTTTAATAATAGAAAATTCATCGTTAAAAATTTTAAGATAATATTTAGAAATAGAAAGATACCATTTGAAGATAGAAAAATGCTCTTTAAAGTTATAAAGGTAATATTTAATGATAGAAAGATAGCCTTTAAAGATTAAAAGATAATGTTAAATGATAGAAATATAATCTTTAAAGATAGAAAGATAATCTTTAATGATAGAATGATAATCTTGAACGATAGAAAATAATTTTTTAAAGATAGAAATATAATCTTCCTGTAAAAAGATAATCTTTCATGATGGAAATGAAACTTTTAAAGATAGAAAGATAATATTTAATGACGGAAAGATAATCTTTAAAGATAGAAAGATCATCTTTAATGGTAGAAATATAATCTTTAATGATAGTAGTCCAGGTACTATCTACAAAAATGCTATTAAATAAATAAATATTTCCAAATCTTCATCATACAAGTGAAATTTGGAAGAACAGTTGTTGGGGACCCAAACTTATACACTACACATATTAAAAGTCTTGAAATTAATTATTATAGTAGTTCATATAATCGCATTTTACACAAGCTATCTGGCTTACCTTCTGAATGTTTGATCATCATTTTTTTCAATTATATAAAATTCAAAAAAAAAAAAAAAAAAAGAAATAGGGTTGAGCTTAGGGTAAAACTTAAAAAAGCCAGGGGAACAAATATTCTGAATTAAATTCTAGTTTGTACGAATCAATTTCATTTTGAACTGTAGTTAAACAATCTAAGGCAGTATAGGTTGTTATTACCAAATCCAATTAACTCTGAATTGGAGGCCTACTTAAGCACATGCATTGTTATTACCCAATCTAATGCACTCTGAACTGTTATTAATCAATTTAATGCATTGTGGATTATTATTACTCAATCTAATGCTCTCAGAATTACTACTACCAATGTAACACACAGGATTGTTACTACCCAATCTGATGAACTCAGGATGTTGTTAACCAATCCAATGAACTCAGGATTATTATTGCTCAATTATTACCAAATCCAATAAACTCCAGACTGTTATTATCCAATTGAATGTACTGTGGATATTTATTACCTAATCTAATGCACTCTGGACTATTATTATCTAATTGAATACACTGTGAATAATGCGGTCAGAATTACTTTTACCAACCTAACACTCTGGATTGTTACTACCCAATCTGATGAACTCAGAACGTTATTAACCAATCCAATGCACTCAAGATTATTGTTACCAAAGTTAATGCACTCTTGACTGTTATTGCCGATATTGAGTGCACTGTGGATATTTATTACCCAATCTAATGCACTATGGACTATTATTATCTAATTGAATACACTGTGAATTGTTATTACCTATCCGAATGCACCTAAGATTATTATCCACCAGTTCAATGCACTGTGGATGTTCTTACCAATCTAATGCAGTCAGTATTTGACAATCTAATGCATAATTGGTTGCACTATTTATTCTTATTACACAGATTTGATTCTGCAACTATCTATTGTACTGTCTCAATTCATGTTAGGAAAATAACACACAGATGACACAGAGTGCTAAATGTAATCATATACTGTTTAGATAAACTCATGTATTGTAGTCTGTGGAAACAATTTGGAAAGCTGATGAGCGTTTCGACATTGAAAATTAATGTGTTGCGTTACAACTAGCGTGCCTATCATTGTTAGGAACACGTCTGTCAGTGTTGGTAGAATGTGTTTCAATATTAGGAGTATGTGTGTCGCTGTTTAAATCCTAGTTGACAATGTTAGGGATATATATGTCACAGTTAGAAATATGTATGTCACTGTTAGGAACATGTGTGTCACAGTTAGAAGAATGAATTTCACTATTAGGAATGTGCGTGTCACAGTTAGTAATATGTGTGTCACAGTTAGAAGTATTTGTCACTGTTAGGAATGTGTGTATCACAGTTAGAAGTATGTATGTCACTGTTAGAAATGTGTATGCCACAGTCAGATGTATAGTATGTCACTATTATGAATGTGTGTGTGTGTCACAGGTAGAAGTATCTGTGTCACTATTGGGAATGTGCGTGTGTACAATTTAGGAGTATGTCACTGTTACGAGTGTGTCACAGTTAGAAGTATGTATATCACTGTTAGGAATGTGTGTCACAGATAGAAATATGTGTGTCACTGCTAGGAATGAGTGTGTGTGTGTGTGTGTGTGTGTGTATCAGATAGAAGTATGTGTGTCACTGTTGGGAATGTCACAGGAGTATGTTTATCAGTAATAGGAATGTGTATGTCAGTAAAAACTATGTGTATCACTGTTAGGATTGTGCATGTCACAATATGAATATATATGTCAGTATTAGGAATGTATGTGTCACAGATAGAAGTATGTTTGTTGTTGTTAGGTGTGTATGTGTCACAGATAAAAGTAGGCTATGTATGTCACTGTTAGGAATGTGTGTGTCACAGCAATATATGTCATTGTTAGGAGTATGTATGTGTCACTGCTACGAGTTTGTGTATTCCTGTTTGAACCAGGTTTGTCAACGTAAAAAGAAAAATAATAAACTCCACAAATTCTTTCTAGCCTTGTTTTGGTGCTTTAAAAAGTTTTTCTCGTGTCGTCTCGTTTTAGTAACCTCAGAAACAAGATTTATACCCTGATTTTTCAGTCCCTAATTTCATCTAGAAGTTATCAGGATCCTTCTGCGACACAAGAGATCCACGAAGGGTGTAATACAACATTTAAACCATATTTATTATTGGAGAATATTTAATTTGATTTAATTTCGAGTTTAACGTCCCGTTCAGCAGAAGGCTATATGAGATATGGACCTACTGACTAACGTGAAATCCGAACCACATGAGCTCTTACCGGGAATCAAACCTGGGTTTCCCACGCCAGAGGTGCATACGCAAACAACCACTTAGCTACGAATGAGTTCTATTGGGGAATATTGTATAATGACTTGCATATCTTTAAACGTTAATAAATATTCGTACAATACTTTATCAGTTTATAATTCTTTTATACCATAAATCATGTAACTCTAACATAATGTATGAGAACTAGTGAAGACTTGGGTGAACTAGTGTTGTCCACAAGACTCGTGTAATTTCTCCTATCGAAACCGAAACGAATATTGTCATGTTTCTCGTCTCGACTTTCGTCTTATTTTTGAGAAGAGCAAAGAAATTTCGAAAGAAAATAGACAAAATAAATAAATGAATAAATATAATAATTATTTTGTGAGTGAGTACGAATGTATGTATCAGTGGTCCACGTACTCTTTATCTGTGCGTCCAATATCCATTTAAATATAATTCATAATTGAGTCTCCCCACATCTTCAGAAATACGCACCTTTATCCTTACTTAGGCTAAGTCATAATAATATTTAATGTTATATTATTTAATATAATATTATATTAAATAATATAATATATTATAGTTTAATATAATAATACATTTTGTTCCAGATATATTTATTGCTGACTGCATCCGTATTTCCTAATATCATTTACTATGTCAGTAATACAGCAACTAATTCACACACATATATTACCTAATTTGAGATAACCCTTCCAAATCATTATTGTCCTAATTATCAAACTATCTTTCTACACATACATTTTAACTTAACTTATTTCCACAGACTATCTCCTAATAACGCATAATCAAAATATAGGTAGGCCTATGGCACATTTTTTCGCGTTTGGCCCTACCCATAGGAACTAAATACACATTTCTGATTGGTTTTAGTTATCTGTTGGCCCGCCTCCGTAATAGACATATTAATCGAAGTTGCACCACCTGAGTGTAACGTCATTATCATGGTATTATCATGGGGCAAAGGTAGATTAGAACGAGACCTGCGGGGATTCTAATCTCCTTCGCTCGCTCACCTATGTTTCCTAACTTAAGTAAATTACTTTTTAAAATCAACTTCAATGCAAATTTAACTACATCCAGTGTTTGAAGTGGAAGAAAAGCAGAGACGATATGTTTTATTACGATTTTCACTCGACATACCGGCTATCTAAATGTTGAAACATAGTGAGGATATCTTACCTAAAAGATTGTATTTCTATTGATATAATGACTGAAAACCACTGGAGAGCATCTCTTTAGTTACGGGTATGGAAGGGGGACATTCATCCATCGCATACAACTTCCTAAAAAAATGTGCTTATGTTGTAGCTATTGTAGACAAATTATACACGAAAATGCTTAAAACCGAATTTTTATATTAAAAATTTTCTACAAGGAAACTCCGGGACTCTTCCACTCGATCGAGAGGTATTACAAACCTCGGAAGATCCGTCCCCCAGAGCAGACAACCACTAAATCCTCTCATGTTCAAAACACGACAGTATATGCACTAAGGCAAGAAGACCACACACACACATAAAAAAAAAAAAAAAAAACAATTCAATATGGCCCATCAAAATATAAACTAGATGATCTTTGAAGGCACCTCATTTTAAAAACAAAAGGTAGGAAAAAGATAACAAAATTGTCGGTCTTGTCCACTTAAAAATTATTTCTATGTTAAAAAGTAAAATTTTTTCACGTGCGTATAAAAATGGATTTATTAAAGGTATTTAGTAGAAAATATACACTCCAGTGACGGTATGTCTTGATCACTGAAAAACCAGAGGCGGTATGCCTTCATCATTGAAAAATCAAAGGCGGTATGGCATACCACCGCATACCGTCTCACTTCGGTCACTGACTACATCCCAAGGAAACCTATACCTACTTATCCCTCTCCTGGTGCCTCTGGCACCTACTCCTCTATAACTCCCCATTACCCCCTACAACCACTCACTTTGTGAGGGCCTTACTTCTTAATCTGCTGTTGGTTTATGTCATTGCTTATAAATGATATAAGAAATCCCTAGGTAAATGGTGAAAAAAAAACACAATTTATGCATTATATATTACGTACAAGGGGAAACGAGTGTAATTTTAATCTTATTGTAATGATAAAAGTGTTTTGAAAATTAAAAAAAAAGCTTTACTTGGGCCGGGTTTGAATCCACGCCCAAAGCGAGTTTCATTACCCGCCCAGTCGCTAGCATGCCTGGCTACGATTACCTACAGCATCTGATGTTTGGTTTTCACTGTATGTATATGTTATGGAAGAAACGGAACTATATTATTTTTATTATATGTATAGAATCTAAACAAAGTACAAATAACAAATGAAATCATTACAATATCTAAAGTGAAATAAAACAAAAAATCAATTGAATGTGTTTTCTCGGACGCCAAAACATTAGCTTAAGTTATATTACCAAAGAATTCGATTAAGTTGCATTGCACGCCACAATCTTGTGTACAGTTCTGCAGATTATTAGCTTCCACTGAACCTTGGTTTCTATTTTGAGAATTTCTGCCACCTATGAAGTTATTACGAAATCCAGTTCGAGAAAAATTAGATGTACTGTTTACCTGATTTCTAAACGTTGTACTACTGAGGTTGTTCAGTGTACGTTTGGCCGATTTCGTTCCTTCCCCTTCCCGGGCTGAATGGACTCACCCGACCTCGCTCGTGGCGTCCTGCAATGTTGTGCAGTGGTTTCCTGGGAACGGAGTTGTTTTTCCGCGCGGACGACAATAACATACAAAAGAGGACCATTGTTGTTAGTGCTGTGTTAAATTTGTTTCCAAGTGTGTGGGTTTCCGCTCTGTGACCAAAATGCCGCCCAAACTAAGCCGGTTTTGGAAAGGCTATGTTGCGGCTCTTTATGACGCCCACTTTAGTGTTTCTGTCATTAGAAAACAGTGCAAGAAGAATGGTTGCAACATCAGTTTAAGTGGAATAAAAAATGTTATTAAAAAGTACAAGGGCAACGAAGCTCCACCATTTGGATCACCAACGAAGGTGCCTAGGAAGCGGGAATGCAAGGAAGCTTTGCAAAATGGCAATGCAAGAAAATCCGCCAACACAAAGGTGTATGGCTAATCGTCTTGACGTGTCTTTGCGGACTGTAAGCCGGACGTTACACCATCAACTCAAGCTGGAAAAGTCATGAAAGCTCGCCGCCATCTTCTTACGGATGTCTACCAAAAGGAACGAAAGTGTACTGCCCGGAAGCTGTACGAACGGTATCTGGCAAAACAAAGGTGGATGTACGTCTTAACGCTCGATGAAGCATGGATTCACCTTTCCGACTGCGGCAAACCGAGAGCCATCATGTACCGAGAGAAAGGCGCCAAGAACTTCAGAAGGTGGGTCCGTGTCTCTAAAGAATCCTTCCCAAAAGGGTTCAGGGTCGTTACTGGCTACTGTTACCGAGGTAAACTGAAAATTCGTAGGGTGGTGAAGAACTGCAAAATAAATTCGCAGTATTTTCAGGAGCAGATCATGCGGCCGATCTACGAGCATGAGATTCCAACAATGTACGAAAATGACGCCAATCTGGTGCGCATTCACATGGACAAGACCTCATCACATATCTCACGATCGTCCCTCGCATTCTACAGGGAGATGGAAGAGGCAAGTGGTATACAGGTGATAAATCTCCAGATGCAAGTCCTATGGACTATTGTGGATTTGGATTGCTGAAGCGGGCTTTGGGAAAACGACGTGTGACAACTGTGGAAGGATTTTGGAAAGCTGTGGAAAGGGAATGGGACAAGATTCCCCTCCCAGTTCTTCAGAGAAAACTATTACAGTGGAAATTAAGCTGTCGGGCTATTGTTAGGAACGAAGGGAAACACATCGAGCACTTACGGACCTGGCGCCATGGATTCTTCTAAATGTTTAGATAAGTCGAAATTGGCCAAATGTAGACTGAACAACCTCTCTATTACTATTTCTATTTCTTCTGAAATTGGATTCGGTTCTCTTACCGATATAATTGAGTCTATCATTACTTCTTACATTAGGACTACATTCTTCACGCACATTGATATTTCGGATTGGAATATGATTGGCTTGGCTTTGGTTATTATTAGTTTGATTTCGATTAGTATTACTTTGCACCATTGATTGACTTTCAAAATTTTGTACTATCATAATTAGATGATTGAAATTAATGCATTGTGCAGAAATCAATATTTGATGCAACCTAAAAGGTAACAATATCCGGATCGATGCTTTAATTCGTGATTCTTTTAGTATGGATTAATTAATTTGAACTCATTATATATGGAAATCACAAAATCGGTAAGATTCTTATCAATTTTGGAATCATACCGTCTGTTCCGAACCAAAGCGTTTCGGCTTGCCTACATAAAATCATTCTCAAAATTAGAAAGCAGTGCGTTCTTAAAATCTAAATATTTAGGTAAACTCCCCCTGATCGTTTTGAACCAAACAGAGCAGGGTGGTAATAAAACGTGTGGTAAAATCTTAAGAAATTTAGACTTGTCTACCACAATTAAGCCGCATTCTTCTTCGAACTTTTCCAAAAATACACTTGCCGGTATGTCTTCTGACCCACTAAATTTCGTTAAATACCTTATTTCACTAAATCTGAAATGATGATGATTATTATACTGTTTCAAATGATTAGACTTTACGTATCTGGTTTTTCGGCGATGTGATGAATACGGTCTTCTTTCTTCTTTCCCGGTACTAGAAACACTATCATCCCTCTCAGTACAGCTTTCCGGTATATCACTTTCTTCCAAAGCTAATCTGGGTTCATTCGACCTATGGTCGCTTTTGGTGATCTGATCAGGATTATCATTTATGGTAATGATCCTTTCCTTGACAGTGTTTAATTCTTCCTGTAATACTTTAATTTGATTGCTACGCTCATTAACTTGGGTTTCAACCACTTGCAATAAACTTTGTACAATTGTAAATCTGTGCAAAATTTGTTTCATCCTACAGTCTGTTCGTTCTAGTTTAGTGTTCATTTGCTGCGTAAATTGTTCAAATTTGCTATCCATTTGTTGAAACCTAGTATCCATCTGTTGTGTTTGCTGTGTCAGTTACTTAAATTTAGTATTCATTTGCTGTTATTGTTGTGTCAGTTGCTCAAATTTAGTATACATTTTGCTATGATAAGGATTGACCTAGCTGTTTTATAAGGCCAGCCATATTCGTTGATGTATCCGATCCTGGTGTTTCAACATCACCAACTTCATTATTATTACTTTCGACTCTGGGTAAATCCATTTTAATATTCCTATAAATTTACCTTTTACTTCTAAATACAGTGTACTCCGTGTTGACGGTTATTTATGAGGTTGCTTACTTTACTTTACACAAATCTCAAGGTTCCTTGGCGGAAAACACCGTCTAAAATATGTAACGTTATTTAAGATTCTGTTTATCCCTTTTGTTACATATATTGTCCACAATTCAAATCACTACATAAGTCAACACGATTCAGTACCTTAATTTTTGCACTTAATTGCAAAAACTATCATTGCATACCTTGGCAATTAGGCTCGTCAAATATATAGAACAATTAACTTTTATTCTCAAAACTCCACGAATGATAATCTTTCTCTTGTCATAGCAACACGAAACAAACAACTATCTCTAGTTATGTCAACTACCATTACATGAATGTCAACCTACCTCCACATATATTGTACATTTTTTCTTCTTTTTCTTCATAACATATTGTGCACTTTTCAGCACCGTTGCCCAAAATAGCTACAATTAGAAATTGAAGTAATATATAGATCAGATATACAATATCGTTGTAGAGCATGATTAAAATATATGCAGGCCTATGTACCAGTATTTCGCAACATAATGATTCAATATCTCAAAAGCCTCATACCATGCATAGGCCTCATTCCATGCAAGACTCATTCCCAAGAGTAGGCAATACTACTGAAAAACAACATTCAGAAATTCGAATATCAGCATAAAAATTTTAATTAGCATAAAAATTTCCTAATTAAATAAAGTATTCAAATAATTCTAACATTTCTAACAGAATCCTCTGTCTAAAAATATGTATTTTTTGAATAAGCAATCACAACACATATCAAGTAGTAAACTATTATGATAAAGAAGTAATTTTTGTTGAATCAGCCTGCACGTGGAATCAGCCACCCGTGAAAGGCCAAACGACAGATTTTTCCAGTTTCAGGTTGTGAATTTTGCTTCGTCACTGTATTTCTGGATATGTTGTGTATCTCTTATCATTAAAGTGAAGTTCCACAATTGAATATGACAGCGAGATAAGATTTTGAAAAAAACAAGAAACATCTGCAGTAGCTTGGAACTTTAGATTTTATTCGGATATGACTTTGCTTTCAGTTTTATAGTGTGTTAAACTGCAGAAAAGTTCAATGTTTTGACACGCTTGTTTGTAGGAATTGTCAGATCGCCAGAGATCTTCGTTTAAAATCTGTGTTATACATGGAAGAAGAGAAATGGTGTAATTTGTATATTTTAGTACAATCATATCGTGAACATATTACAGTGCGTTCCAAAACTTTTCGTGGTATCTTTTAAGTAGCAGCATGGCTACAGGTAGGTGGATCTAGGTGAATGTCGTCCAAGAGACTAGACGTCGTCTAAGATGGGAAGAGACGAGAAAAGTTTACTCGTCTCGTCTCGAATTATTCATCTAGTTTTTTATTAAAATTTGTGTACAAACTTTATATCCTGATTTTTTCCTTTCTGATTTCATGTAGAAGCTATCAGAACCTTTCTGTGTCACAAAAGGTTCACGAAGGGTATGGTATAACAATATGAAAATCATAGGCCTATTTATTATACGAATCACGCCAGTGGAACTTACGAATATAATATTGTAATGCGAGTACGTCCGTTACTTCACGCTATAACCTTTGAACGGAAGCGATTTTTTAAAAATTTTTTCCCAACACATAGGTAGAGCGATTATCTTTTCCAAGTTTCTTGATGAAGTCAATCCGTAACATCTTCAACGCTAAAAGTTACTTAACGATATCCCATTTCACATACACATATCCCATTTTCTACTAGTAGTAGAATTTACATATCACCCTCTTAGATAGTAACGAAAAATCCTTCAATTGTTGACATCTACTGTACGAAATTGAAACTTCTAGGACATGATCCTTTTTTACTGTGCACCAGAGGAGTATATCATAAATGATGTACATCGTCTTATTCTGAATTTGTCCGTCAGGTAAAATAAGTGTAACATTCCCCGAGGTACAGATTTATTGTACGGATTCATTCCATACACAAATTCATTGCATATATACTTTCTTCAGTAAATCGACTCACAATCAATTTTGGGATGTGGACTTGCATTCCTCTGTACAGATTCAGTTAAGGAGGGCTTCAGTGTACGTACAAGATAAGAAGCATAGTGCAAAAGACACTAACCATCTTGAGCTAGCTGGCCACTAGAAAGCACGAATGCTACCTTACCGAGTCAGGGCAGGAGCGTAGCATTGGGTGCCAGAGCCGTAGGGAGTGGGTGTGTCCATAAATAGTAGGCGCGTCAGCGAAGGTGGATATACTACCAAACGAAGATAGCGCAAAACATTGTATATAGCATAAAAACATTTACCTTACGAGTTGGATTATGTATTTGTACGTCACTAAAGACGTAATAGGTAATATCCCGATCTATTTTAATTACTTGCACATTTATGTTCCAAAGTAACATAACACATTACTAACGTAAATTTAACAAATTTGTAGATCTCTTAACTTTTTTATACTTTTCACTTGCGCCTCATGAGTTAGCTCACTCACTTCAGATATTTCACTTTACTTCACTTTGTTTATTGTGGTAAATGTCTACCTTGTTTGCGAATCCGTGCTTAATAGGTTAGACTTTCATTAATGTATTTCTACTTGGATACGCATCTTACACGTAAGAACATAACACATTTAGATTATTTAAACAATGCTGGCACCAAGTAGGCTTAGTGGTGAACAAATATCCTGTGAGTGTTTTTTCCTTGGGTTCTTCGTTTCTTTTCATTTTCTTGATTCCACAATTTTTTTTCCATTCTCACCATCACTGTCTCATTTAGACTACACGGCATATAAGTGAGTCATAAAATTGAGTAACGACATAATTGTGGATTTCATTTCATTTTTCCAGCGTTTTTTGACGTTTTCTACAGAAGGGAAGAAAAAAAGCGGAATGAAAAGAAAGGGTGGAGTTGCAAATGTTATAATGAGATGAACATGCCTAGAAATCCCGTAAGATTAGAGACATGTTAGAGCAAATCTGTCTTCAGCATTTGGGGGACGGGTAAAACAGTTCCCATATATATTAAGCAATGTCCAAAATATTTGTGAAGTTGAAAAACAATGCTGTGGGGGATCAGAGGAGCAGAGTTGTCTTCAACATTGAGGAGGAGAACATATTTGAGGCATTCTGGAGGGGACATCAATTTCGTCTCACTTTCCTCTGTGACAATCGGACACAAATAACATTTCTCCCTCTCCCCCAAAAAATTCAAATCGAATTATTGGTGATACAGTCCCCCCGGTTCCAAGATTGGAGGGGACATGTCCCCCTCAACCCCCGGGATTTGCGCCAGTGTATTAGAGAGATAAAATTTGGTAGTTAAATTCATTCAATACAATTTTTTGGGACGGGAGGCTTCGCTTCGATTCGCGGCGGGAACTCATGTGATAACCTTTAAGTACACATCTTATACAGCCCCAAATGCTGAAAGGGGCAGTAAGCTCAAAACTAAATCAATTTGGACCAAACTTACAGCAACATTATCATTCACGATGGCGACGTTTTCCACAGAAAGACTAACATGAAGACGCCTCGAGGGTTTAATATCGACAACCGAACAGGTTTCTACAAATTTAACAATCACTCTCATCACAGTCGACTTATTGGGTTCATTACGTTGACGAAACATTTCACTGAGTTTGTGAATCGTCTTTGCATAATATTCATCTCATTTGTCTCTTCCCTCATGTACCACTCCAATCCTACCCATACAGAAAATATACGAAAATCATGCGATATTCTGTACTAATCAGAAAGACAACAGATGGAAATCGTGTAATGTTCAGTGCTATCAACTTGCTAGACCAGAAAATTGCGGGCATTTTAAAAGTAGCTTTCTTTATGGGACGCCCTCTAGAACTCCAGTCTATCTGGCTTCTTTTGTTAACCAGTCTGTATATGAAAGTTTCTCTGCAACGTTCTATAGCATATACTGGATAATATACCATGTGATAAATGTTTTAAAATTAACCCATTCCTGAAATAATTTGTTTATTTCTACTGTTTGTTTCAAGAAAGATGTTTTTTTTTCTTTTTCATAAATTTAATCTTGATGTTTTTCTCTCTTACAGAACAAGAAGAAAAACTGGGGAGAGAAATCCTATTTGCTGAAAACATACACGCAGAGAGAGAAAGAGAGAGAGAGAGAGGGGGAAACAATGATATTCGATGTACACATAGGAAGCATAACAAAGTTTGCGTGTTCCAGAATCGTAATGAAATATATCACGGCAAGATTCCTTGGTACACATTCCCAAGATCTTAATTCTTGTGCGCAGTTAACACCTCTACTTAAGTGCACATAAAATAAGTCTATGTGTGTTTTTTTTTCTCTTTTTCTCTTGGTGACTTCTTTTTCTTTTCCTCTGTATCCGTATGGTTGTACAGATGCTAGGCGTAACGAGTTGAAAAATCCCCTTTGTTTTCGTTCACGAAGTGTGTGTGTAGCAGCTGATAATTTCTAATTTCTATTGGAACACCATTGATCATTTTGCACACCTCTCTTTCCCGCATACGTGTTTTCGATTTTCCATATCACACTGCTAATTCCTGCGTGTAAACTACAGCGAAGGAAGAATGAAACGCTTTTCAACAGGTGTAGCTCCATATATTTTGAGATAATGTAGTAATTGTTGGTAAGATTTTCGTATTTAGCTCTGATACTTTTGAGTGTTCTTTTTATTAAATATAATTTCTAGTATATTCCGCTAAGAATCTATTATAACCAGTGGCTTATTTAGGGGGGTGGCTTCCGGGCTTAAGCCCCCCCCGAAATCTTACTTACTATAGTAAAGTATATGAAATATCTTCCAGAATTTTCACATTTTCAGGCAAAGCCCCCCCCCCGAAAGTTAGCAAAGCCCCTCCCGAAACAAAATCGTAAATACGCCACTGATTATAACTAAACGTTCTAGATCAGAGATTTACGGATAAAAGTTCATAAACAAAGTTGAACAGAAATGAAATAAAGTAAAGTTGATAGTTTTAAATGTAAGTATTTTTTGTAACTAATATTTTGCGCAATAATTTTTTAAAAAAGTCATTACTGAATTTTTAGCAGTCCCTTCGACCGTCAGATCAGAAATATGAAGTTTTCAAAATGCAACGCATATACATAAGGAAATGGTTATAAACATTTTCTTTCGTATTTCCTTAGTGTATTATGACATTGTAAACACTGGCGTTTCTGGCATGTAAAATTTGGAGGGGGGACATCAAAGAAAGTGATTTAAAAAGTAGTACCTAACCCAATCTCTTTATCTTCGATTCAATTTGTTACCTTTCTGTTTACCTTCACGGACTCCTTGAGACATATTAACAACTGTTATAATCGCTTGATAGCCTGAATATTATATTCTAAATAAATATAATTATTAGAGCAACCCTAAAGCATAAAAGGCATATAAGCATAATAGCAATTTACACATATTGCTAATAAAGGGTTGGTACCTTAAACATGGTTGTGGTTGTCTAAGGGTACAGAAGAAACTAATTTTAAAAGCATAATAAAGCATAATTTTAGAAAATAAAGCATAAAACGTAATTTAAAATATATAGCACAGTTCTTGGAAAATTCTGTTTAACTGCAAGTTTAACATACTGTATTAATATTTTTTAAAACCAATAATTACAACCCAAAATCATTGAGAACATAACACTGCAACAATGAAAAGCTTATTTTTACTTCTGTAAACTTCTTTTCGGTATAATTCTTTGATGTGGAGAAAAAAAAAGGAAAAGAAGAAAACTTTCCGCCAACAATGAATAGTACACAATAACTCCACACTGTATTGTTATGTGTACCTCTTGAACTTGAGCATTTTCTGTACTTTTTGGTGGCATCTTTTACGTTCCCTTTCTCTATATACGCACCTCTAAGGTGCACACAAGTGATAAGAGAAACTGACTCGAGCAGATATCTCTTTACAGTGCATTAAGTAGAAAGTTCATTAAATATGAAAGAAATTGGTTGCATAAAATATTAATAAATAGATTAAGATATTTAGAATATTTAATATATAGTAAATATTATACATTATACACGATTAATGTAAAACAATGATTGAAATTAACAATAAAGCATAATAAAGCATAATTTGGAAAAAATAAAGCATAATATTTAATAAACATTATACACGATTAATGTAAAACAATGATTGAAATTAACAATAAAGCATAATTTGGAAAAAATAAAGCATAATTAAACAAAAAATAAAGCATAATGTGGGTTGCTCTAATAATAATTATTAATGTTTACATGTTATTCTGTAATTAGTAAATAAATTAAATTAAAATGGAGTATTGAATATTTTGTACTTTAAAATATTGGGAGGGACGCGTTCCCTCCGTCCCCAGCCAGAGACGCCCGTGATTGTAAATAAGCTTTTGACCTTTATTAGCACTCAGAAATAAATTTGGACATCAACAGAATTGAATGATTGAATACCAAAGGAGCCTAAGTACCAACAGCAAAATGTCGAACTTACTATGCACATCATCTTTCTGTCATATTTCGATCATATTTCTGTTGGTATTTAGGCTACTCTTATTCCTAACTGTTCAATATAGAAACATTACAGCATGCTAATATTTAATAAGTATTATCAAACTCTTTATACCGAACTCTACTCTTCATCACACCCTTGTGTTATACTCGTTTGAGACATTCTACTGAGATGCCATTAACCAGCAACAGGGTTATGTCGTCGTTGTCTGCTGGGTGCCGCGTCATATCGGCATTCGGGGAAGCAAGCGTGCTGACTCAGCTATCAAGAACGCCCCCTTGGAGCATAGTCTTCTTTGCTCTGATCTTTGTCGTAATTTTTCCAGCTTGATGCGCTGTCATTGGCAAGTGGATTGGGACCAGGCAAATTAAAATAAACTTCACGCAGATGAAGTGCACCTTGTCGTCGAGATGAAGTGCTCCTGCCGCGTCTGTGTATCGGACACTCTCATCTGATGCATAGTCATTTACGCCGTCCGGATTGTGAAGACTGTAAAGTCCCACTGAGTATTCGGCACATTCTTGTCGAATGTTCTGAACACTCAGACCTCAGAGAACGTCGCTGACTGCGTTCTAGATTGGGCTGCTGCTGTCGGATGACGTTGATTGTGTTGACCTTGTTCTTGCTACATTTTAGCTTTTCTTCTTTATCTGTTTTTCTATTTACTGTTACTGTTACATATTTTATTTTGTATATTTATTATTTTAACTCATTTTTTTCTTTTTTTTAGCAGCTTCTTTGCTTTTTATCTTTGACTTAGCTGAATTTACTGTTTTCTGCCGGACAGTCCGTGCTTGAGCTCTCGCCTCTATCGTGACGGGGACAAATAGCGTCGCTGATGACGTCAGTACCGTATTCAATTATATTCATTTCATTCATTGAATTATTCAAAGAAGTTTCAAACACAATTCATATTGCATGAAGAACAGTACTCGAAAATCTTCCTAAAAATAAAAAAAAAAAAAAAGAAAGAAAAAGAAAGTAAAAACAGACATAAATTATTATACCTTTATTTTCAGCCTGGACGGTAGGCCTACTTCTAAATACAAGAAAAGCAATTGGCTCTCTCGCACGCAACACTCAAAAGGTTCCGAAACTTAACAATGAATACATGACTATCAAGCTTTTTGATATAAATAAAAAAAATATCCGAGCCATAACTTGATTAGATTAAATTGGCCGATCTCCCAAATACTGACTAGTGAAAATAGCGACTCAGCTCTTTTGACTATCTAAAACAAAATGGCTTTAGTGGGAAATACCTTCCTACTACATCGTGCTGACAGCTATTAGTCGATTTGCAAAACAGAGAAAATTGTTACTAACAAGTGCCGTTCGAACACAACGTACGAGTCCTTTCCCATAACGGTTTCTTTCCCGCAAGGGCGCCGATCCTGGGGGGAGGGGGACGTGGAGGCCCGGCCCCCTCCCAAAGCTCATGTGTCCCCCCGAATTATATCTATGAATATACAATATTTGCAATAATTTCAATGCAATTTGCCTTAACATCCTCATATATGCTTTCTGCATCTGAATGTCCCCCCCCCCCCCAAATACAGTGAAATCGGCTCCCTTGCTTTCCGGTGGTACTTCAAAGTTCCTTTGGTAATTAAAGGGTTAACAAACATAATAATAGTAATTAGAATTACTGTAAATAAAGCATACTTATAGTGTTTCTAGAAAATATATAATCAGTGTAAGATATTTCAGGATCGTGTCATATCAAGTCTCTTTAGAGCTCCGGATGGTATTTGTGAGACCTCCCTATCAGCAAGTTCAATTAATGCTGGATAGTACTTTGTGACCTCGTAAGCAAAGCGTTACATTTTCGAAAATATAACAGAGCTTAGTTTTATTATCAGAAGCCATAACAAAAAGACCTCTTGAATTGATTTACGATTTACTTGTATATGAAAGGTTTCCCGGTTGCTTGTGAAGGGCATCTCTCCCCTGGACCCTCTTTCTGCAGGAATGGCTGACACTCGTTTTGGGGACAATAAACAAGTAACACTATAATCATCCTATTACATCTTCTGATTTAAAACAAAATGACTAAGTGGGGATAATTATTACAATGATATATTGATGATTGGTTCTGCCATGGTTTCATTGGCTGTTTTACTATTCTGTGTTCAAGAGCCCAGCTTAAGTTGGCTATCTTCAAGATATTGTGCATTGTACAATGGCGGATGGGTTAATCGTTTGCGTGAATGGTGTTTCTTACTGAACATCACTTGGGAAAGGGGATCAAAACAATTGATACTAATCTGAAATTTTATAAAGTACAAACCTCACATACATGAAATGAAATGAAATCTTTGAGTTTAACGTCCCACGTTTATGTCCGTTAGGATAAGGAAGACGATGATTAAAGCAAGTGAAAGATGATGGAACAAATAGTGGAATGAAAAAGTGCAAGGAAACGGGAGTAGCCGAGAAACCCCACAGACATGGAGTTTTCCACCACAAAATTACTTGGTCGGGGATCGAACCAAGAACCCTATGCCCCAGAGATAAGCGCTCAACCACTAAGCCACCGTGCTCCCTACATAGATGAAATGAATAACAGGATAGCATAAGTATTAGGAGTTTCAAACAGCGGATCTGGGACTCCTTCTTTTGGGAGATACGGTGCGTTGCAGTACTGGAACAAGTCACGAAATTCGTAATCTATTACCTGCAAGACCCAAAGGCAATTAGACTTATGACTCAGCAGATGCGGTGACTCGGACAGACCCTGTATGACTTGAAGACGACAAAACATCGCCATACACATGGTGAGTGTGAATGTGTCTTCTGATGTAATTCAAACAAACACGATTCTGTCCTCTATGTATTCTTACTAAATATGTAATTTTCTTTCTCTCTTGTTATTTGTCAAAGCATTACACTGAAAGATAACTACTAGTTTTTATCAGAGTATAAACGCGTGGGAATCTCAGAAAATATAACCTATAGGCAATGTATTTTCTATGAGGGATTGTCAAGTTTAATCGAATAAACCTGTAAAACCTATAGTTTGGGTCTGTTCGAGTCAACAGCTCTGTTCGGATTACATGGTCAAATCGGGCTTGAGAAACGGATACTCAATAAGGTCTTTGCTCAAGTGGCCGAGTGACTTATGACCCTTCATTGAAGTGTTGCATTGCTTCTACCGATGATTATTACAGCTCTGTTTGGGCAGCGTTTCTCAAACTGCGATCCCTTTAGATTAAACATTAGTGCAAAAGCTACAGACAAATACACTAAAAAAAAAGTCGCTGTGGCGAGATTGCATCCCGCAAGATTTTGTACAGCAATGTTCTATAACAACACTATCCATGGCTTTGGATTGGAGATTGTAACAAAAGAAATCCACACACTGTATTTTAAACTGTTATGGGTAACGGTTACGGATATCTAACATATCCTTCATCAGACACTATATGGTGTCTAGTGTATAGAGAGGAAACCTTTACACATAATAGTTTAAAATACATTGTGCGTTTAAGCTTTGATCAGTGTTTCTTTAGTTAGCAATGTTCTGTTCTAGGCGAGACATTGTTCCGCGAGGTTCCTGCTAGGCGATTTTCCGTCCTTCGAGTTTTCGACCAAGCAAGATTTTGCCTAGGAGAGATTATTTTAGACGGCAACGTTTTGACCAGACGAGATTATGGTCAACGTGGTTCTTGCTGTGAGCTTTAGTACCCAAACAATTTTAATTACTACTATGTCAAAACTAGACAAGTATACCGGTATATGTATGTTTTTAGAAAAATTGATTTCGTAGGAAACAAGAGCAGTGTGATCCTTAGAATATCCCGAAGAAAGAAAAATTGGTAATAATAACTTAAAATCTTACTCACTGAACATATACATAATACAGTCCTGTAATTGTGTTCCCATGTTCCAGATAATCCAACAACAGTATTCCTTTTGGTATCTCAGACTACTGTTCTCATAACCTTTCTCGCTGACAGGTGAACACGAAATTTCTTCGAAGTTAGTGAGCTGGTGTACATCGGAATCAAATTGGCGGACATATTTCAGAGTGGTGTGTAATGAAATCTGGTTATTTTCTCGTATAATGCATTCTTACACGAAGTGAGAAGAAACAACGGGTAAATTCAGATCACACAATGTGGAACTTCATAATAGCTGTAATTACTTTGATCCTTTAGGTTCAAAATGGTAATAATTATTCTTTCCTACTGTTCATAGGTAAACCACAATGGACCCTGAAGTAGACATCTGGACCCGAGAACGGTCCGTAATGGAATTCCTGAAGAAAACCGGTGATGAATCAGCAACATCAATTCACAGGAAATTCGTTCTGGTATAGAGGGTTGGACCGCAATAGTATCCACCGTTGGTTGCAGTAGTTTAAAAAACATAGGTTTCCTAGATGAGGCCATAAAATTATAGCCTATTTCCTTTGGGATAAGTAGGGTGTCATTTTTATATATTTCTTGGAACATGGCTCCACAATTAACAAGGAGCGTTATTGTGTGTCACTCGATGAGTTACGTCGTGCTCTCCACACTAAGAGACCGAAGTTGCAAGGTAAGGTAATCAAACTCCATTATGACTATGCCAAGCATCACACAGCCATGATGACACAGCAGAAAATCATGAAAACTGGATGGTAAGTCGTCGATCAGTCTCCCTACAGTAAGGACTTGACTCTTTCAGATTTCTTCCTGGTGGTTATCTGAAAAGCCACCTGAGAAGAAAAACATTCGACAGTGACAAGGCCTTCATTTCTTGGTGAAACAATGATGTATAAGTCAGCAATCAGAATTTTAGCAAAGTGTATTCAAGGCGTGGGAAAAGCGTTGGACTAGATGCGGCACAGCAGATGAAGGCTACGTGGTCTTGTAACCAAAGGATGAAATTTTAGATGAACAAACTTTGATCATCACATTGCAACTACAAAGGTAACCAAGAAAGTTCTGTGGCTTTTTATGCAGATCTGTGGTCAATTGGTCCGCACACCGTGAATTAAACGGGAATGGAGACAAGGCGAAAGTCAGTTGCTGGTGTGACTATATCCAACATACTACCTGGCTGTAGCAGTTCAGTTACACCGTGAACTTGCGTAAGGACAGAGTGAACATGGGACACCCACAGAACGTCATAAGGGCGTATATGCCGTACGAACTCAAACTAGGGTCAAACGCCGTGCAGCAGGGCGGAAGATATACGAGTATCAGGCCTTTGGGAGGATGTCTCTTGACTACGTGGACAGTAAAGTGGTTGATTAACAAGTTAAAGGATCGTGACAAATCACTCGAAGACGCACCACATGCAGGAAGACCAACACATGTACAAAATGAAGATCTTCAGGCAGCAATTGAGGCGAATAGTGGCCAGACATGTGAGGAACTGGGACTTCAATTCAGTGTCAGTGGAGAAACCATTCGGCACCACCTCCATCAACTTGGGAAGCACTACAAGTTAGGTAGATAGGTCCCACATGATTTGACTCCAGGCCAGAAGGCAACGGAAGCAGACACCTCTGTTTCTTTGCTGTCTCGTCCGACAAAGGAGCCATTTCTGTACATGGTGTTGACATGTGATGAGAAATTAGTCCTGTACGAAGCTCCACGGCTCCGTCCATCCGGTTGGTTAGCATCCCATGAATCGGTTACGAAACAGCTGAAACCAGCACTGAACCAGAAGATGGTTCTCCTGTGTGTTTGGCGGCATCGTGCATCGGGAACTGCTACCAGCTGGTCAGATCATCAATCCAACTGTGTACTGTCAGCAGTTGAGCCGTGTTCAAGAAAACTCTGGAGTCAGCTTTTCTGAATTGCAAAGGGGCCGCAAGTGGCCTTCCAAAACGTTGGCAAAAGGTCGTCGATGTCGATGCTGGAGAACTATTTTTGAACTTCCAGGTACTCTCAGGTGACATATCGATGTTCGAAGGTGGTGGATGAAAAAGTGACAGAACTTTCTTGGTTACCTTTGTAATAACAATATTATAACCATCTCCGTAAAACTTATTGAAGTCCCCTTGTGATGTTTCACCAGGAATGGCATATCTGAACTGGACTAGTGAATATGTATTATGATATAGAGCTAGTTCCAAGACACCAGGTATAACACGCGAGAACGAGAGTATGAGTGACCTGAACAGCAATCCAGAGATGGCATAGGTCAATGAAAACTTGATCCATGATCTACTTACCCATGACCCAATACCCAGCGTGGCCCACTCGTAAGATACTTAATTTTTCACAAAAATTCAGGCCCCCCTTATGATATATATTATAATGAAAGCGATATGATAATATCCCAGTTGGGATTGGGGCCTAACTACATACCAAAAGTCATTTCATCTGGATTTGACATTTGGCCGTGATGATTACACACCATAGTTACATTCAATTTTTTATATAATAATTCATATATTACAGATGATTCAAAAATAATTTTCCAGTAGTTAGGTCCTCAAAACACGCACAGGCTGTGTCTCGAAAGCCAAGTAGTTAATCCTACTGCTATTATTACAATTACAAATATCAACAATCAAAAGTACCTGAAGTTCTTTTTCCACTTAGATATACTCATCTTAGGTTAGTAAATAGAAACAAATGAAAAAGAGAGAAAAATGGAACCCTTGAAAGTAAAACATTGACAAATTCACTGGTATTCAGAAGATCTATCGACAACGTACTGAGCAGTACAATCTACTGGATTGTAATAAGTCCGTAGGTCAGAGTGGGTCCCGGTGGGTGGTGGGTCAGTAGTAGGTCACGTCCAATTGACCCACGACACACTGACTCACTCCCAAATCTATACCCACTTGACCAACAATCCACTGATCCACTCCATCTCTGCGTAATTCAAGTGAGTACCGGAGAGCAGTGTCATCACTACACCGAATATCATAGTGATAATATAAATAGATGAGGTGACTTACGCAAAGGGAGTTTCAGGTTTTTAACTCGCTGGAGCAAGATATTATTAAAAAAAAAATATTCACTTACCATATAAAGACGTTACAAAAATCATGTAGGAATGTCATGAAAAGATATGAGATTGAGCTCTTCAATTCCTCCCCTTCATGAAATTCAGTGTACACCACTGAGGAGATCTAAGCGAGATGCATTAAGTAGTAGTCGAAAAGCGTGAGCGAAGGAGATATCCGTAGACAAATAAACGAATTCTGTTTCTGTGGTGATGACTTTTAACGTTTCGTACATCATAAAGTTAGGTTCTATTTTTTAAAGAGTAAACGAACGCTACTGTACTGTGTCTCATCAAACTTTCGCGTCATCCTTCACTGATATCGCGGTACATCGATTAAGAACCCTGGTTTAGAATATACAAGCTATGAAATAATGTACCAAAAATCATTTCTCGCTTCTTGGATTTCAGCAGCTAACTACTGCGTGAAACTTAAGGAATCCTGACAATTAAACCTGAACAGCTTTATATTATGTAAATTTTATTACAAAATTATTTATTCCATTTTTTCATTGTAGACCATACATGTCTTATTTTTTTTATTATTTACTGTAACTCAAAGAAAGTGAACAACTTCATCTCATGCAACTGCCTTGCTAAAATGCATTTGATGTTTCGTTCTCACTTCACCCCTCGGACGATTTTCAAAGGGCAGCTTCGATCGTTGAACCTAATGCATTATGCAGTTTTCTTCTTATTCTTGTTACTAACTTCACCAACATATTGTCTGTTCTCATGTTTCCAATCTTTACACATAAGAAGTAGTTTTTATTATTTATATTAAAACAGTGTTTCTCAAACTGTGGTCATAAACACTTCTTTTCAATTATATACACTGAACAGCCGGAACATTATAACCACCTATCTAATATCTGATATGTCCACTTTTGGCTCACAGGATAGAGCAATGCGACTTGGCATGGAAGCAATCAGGCCCCGAAAGGTGGCTGGAGACATGACACATCACATTCACACACACACAAATTACTTAATTGCTGTTAATTCCGCGGAATCGATAAGATCGGATTTCACGTTCAATGACATCCCAAAGGTATTTTAATTAGGTGAGGATCGGGTGAGCTTGGAGGCCATTGCAGCAATTGAAATTCACAACTGTGCTCCTCTGCAGCACAACGTTGATCTTGAGACAAAGACCGTTGTCCAGCTGAAAGATGCCATTCCCAGCTGGAAATATGGCTGACATGAATGGGTGTACGTAATCAGCAATGACCTCCCGATAGCTAGGAGACGCTATGGTGCTCTCTACACGCAATACCAAGTCCGTGGGTGACCATGTCAAGGTTTCCCAACTTATAATGAAGCCACCACTAGCCTTTCTTCATAATACTTTGCACATTTCAAGCAGCAGACGGGGAACTTCCAAAACTTTTAGAACAAAGAAACGCGATTTTTTAAAGCTAAAATTAAGGAACTTGAAGATAATAATAAAAGTAAAAAAAAAAAAAAAACATTCAAGACATGTATAAGGAGATCAAAGAATTTAAGAAAGGCTATCAACCTCCTGCATATATATTAAAGAAATCTGACGGAACAGTTCTTGCTGATACAGATAGCATCTTAAATAGATTGAAAGATTTCTTTGACGATTTGCTTAACACGCAGCCAAAAACTAATATGCGTGGAGAAAGGGAGATACACACCGCAGAACCGTATATTGCAAAACCTAACCAAATAGAAGTAGAAATCGCTATAAAGAAATTATAGAAACACAAATCTCCGGGTGTGGATGAAATTCCGGCTGAATTAATTTTAGCTGGAGGCGAAAAATTTTAGAACAAGTTACACAAACTCATTCTCCTTATCTGGAACAAGGAGGAATTGTCACAAGAGTAGAAAGAATCAATCATTTTTCCAATTCAAAAGAAAGGCGACAAAACAGACTGTAATAATTATAGAGGTATTTCTCTTCTGTCAACATCCTATAAAATCCTTCCAAACATTCTATTAGCAAGATAGAGTCCATACGCAGATGAAATTATTGGAAATTATTAGTGGGGATTTAGACAAAATCGATCAACTGTCGACCAAATATTTACCATTCGCCAAATACTAGAAAAGAAGTGGGAATAAAATACCCTGGTATATCAACTATACATTGATTGTAGAAAGGCTTACGATTTGGATAGGAGAGAAACATTGTACGCTCCTATCTAGAAAAAATTGCAACAGCTAACACGGTGCAGCTGGGTCATCCAATATATACCTTCTTATCCCATAATCGTGTCTGGTAAAGAGATCCTTTATCTCTCTCCTTCTTTCCTATCCCCATGCTAAAATCACCAAACAACATGAGCGCAAGTCTTATTTCAAAATATACATGAATTAGTATACACAAAATGAAAGAATAAAAGCAAGACGAAATAAGATTCATAAGTTGATGTAGGGACAAACTTAAACACACTCACAATGAACAGTTGAAACCGATCTATGTCTACTAGACAGACATACAGAAGTGAGATAGAGAGATGATAGGGGAGAGAAGAAGAAGAGAAACTGAGCACAAATAAAATTATGGAACTTAAACGTATTTAAAAAAGAACCTAACATTATAACGTTCTGTTTCCAGAAATCCAACAGGAATATAGAAGTAACGTTTGGATTATATATTTTCTCAGGACTATTCGAATACATAGAGGGTGCTTGAAACAATCATTAAGTCACTTTCAAAATGAATATCAAACTTGGTGGCCAAATTAAATACTCAATTTCCTGTGAAATTGTAGAGCTCTGAAACACGTATTGAATAAAGGCAGTAGTGTAAAACACATGCTTTGTTTCACGTATTTTGGTAGCAAATTTGGTGGTATTCATTGAACGTACTGATCCGAAATACATTTTAATAAACCCAGTAATAGCATAGATCATAGCCTCCATTCCGAACTACTAATGGAAACTGATCAAAAATAAAAAAGAAAGAAGGAGAGAAAGAAAAAGAAAAAAATCAATGAGTGCTATTTTACTGCTAAATTTCTATTAGAAAGAGTCAATATTAGTACTCCAAATTGTATCGCAATGAAAAGTTACGAATGTTCAAAACAAAAATTGGATGTTCTTTATAAAAGTGACAGACCTTACATGTACAACCAGATATAGTAGAAATGGAAAGGCATTTCACCACTAAAATAAAATTAGTAAATAATATACCCTTTCACATTTAAAACGTGAATGAAATACATTGAATTATAGGATGTAAGCGAATTTTGTGTCAAACTAATATAAATAAAATCTTCTCTTGAATAAGCAAAAAAGTACCATTTTCTAGTCATCTCTGAAGGTTTATCTGTTCTGAACATCCACTCTCAATTTCACCTATTGTGAATAGAACGTTCTAATTCGAACAGATAGAATGAACGCGCCAGAACTTAAATGGGATCATCGCGTCAGTTGAATGATGTGGGTTGGTTATGGACCACCACTGGGTAGAAGATTCGAACCCGTACTGACCAGGTAATTCGATTGAGACACGGTAAATTGGAGGACAAACAACAGATTTTAGAAGATAGAGAAGCAATAAATAGAAGACGAAGATAAAGATGATTAGACACAAAGAGAAAGACGAATTTGAAAATGAAAACCACTTATCTTTATACTGTCAAAGAACACATACACTCTTTACTCATATTCTCATCAGTGATGGTTTGTAAGTTCTCCAACGGCAGATGAATCTCTGTTTGTAGCAATTATTTTATGAAAAAAGATTTTACTTGATGGGGAATCGAACAGAGGTTTTCCAATTGCAAGTCCAGCAGACTACCACTGCTCCATAGATAACTCTACCCAAAATATGTTTAACAAATGGTGTAGTGTTTCTTTCTAAGACCAATAACATGAAAAGTGGATATTTCAGATCATTGAATAGGTTCGATCCGTCCTGGTAATTCCCGTAAATGTCGTTTGCCGTTCCCCCAACCAACATTCGTAAATCGTCTCTGTCGTGATACAGGAGTATCTTCCACTTTCTTTACGATTGCTCATTTAGTGTGAGAAGTCACTTTTCGATTCTTCCCGATCGCTTTGTAGAAAGAACAGGAAGTTTGGTTTGAAGAGGATTTGAACCTATGTTGACTACCTGCACTACTTATAAGTCGAACACGTTACCCCCACACTATCTTGACAGTTCAAACCATAAGGCAAATATTGCTAGTTCAGCCGTGATGTTTGGAACAAATTGGTTTCTTTCTGTAATGTTATTTTCACCACAGTACACACCGAAATTAATTTATTTGATGTCCTGGAGACAAATTAGTACCCACTAATAAACTAAATAGCATTCAATGTAGGAAAAATTACAGAAATAATAACACGTTATTCAGTAATTTCCCAGTGCAAATTCAAAAGTATGCTAATAATAATAATAATAATAATAATAATAATAATAATAATAATAGTAATAATAATAATACATTTTATCTTTTACTGCGTAATTGTTATATCAACGAACAATAATTTCAATATTCTTCTATACTTTTGACACAATGCACGGATATGGTACGAGAGTTGGCGTTGGCCAATGAAAAATTGACATATGACCCATTTACCCACCACTCAATTTAAGGTCTGACCCACCACCTCCATGACCCAGTCTGGCCCACTACGACTCACCGCCCACCATGACCCACTCTGACCCACCACCAGCAAAAACACATTGCCATCAACTTTGACCCATGATTCATGCCATCCTTTCCACTGACTTTAGTGTGTTTACACTTGTAATAGAAACAAGCCTCTGAAATTATAACTGATCGGAGTTTAAATTTCTACGGTCAATCGTTCAAGTATCGCTCTGTTATAACACCAATGGACCTGATCTTTAGGGTATAAAATTTTAAAGTGTTGTTCATACGATGAATTTCAATTTAATTATTATATATAATTATTTCCTTTTTGAATTACAGTTACTTTGCTGTGAAAAATAGGGTGAAATTTGAAATTCTCATATCAGAGCAAAGTAGGCCAAGGTAAAGAAAAGAAAAACAGTGTAAATTTTTATTTATAATTAAACATACCCTACAAACTTCAAATTTGCATATAATTAAGCTTGCAGTACAAATTTTATCTATTTGTCTCACAATTTTATGGTTTGATTGCCTTATGTTCTGAACACTTCAAAACAGAAGCTTCAGTAACTAATCTAATAGAAAACAATAGATACAAAATGGGAATGAGTAGTTTTTGTTTCTCAATTAATAATTAGTTCTCAGTTTAATTCTGAACTAATTTCGATGGTTTTCGATTATTTTTACATATCAACTCACTACCAATTTCCCATATATATAAAGTGCAAACTATTAAAATTTAAATTAAAAGAGAATTTTTAAAAAAAAATCTATAACATGTTCTGTTTATTTTAAATAAAGTGTTAATGTGCTGAATTTCTGTTCCCTAAGTTGAACGGCTCCTGAGTTACTAGAACTTCCCCCTTATGATATGTATTATAATGAAAGCGACGTGATAACATCCCAGTTGGAATTGGGGTTTAAATATATAGCAAAATTCATTTTATTTGATTTTGAAAGTTGATCGTGACGATCAAGCACACATAGTTATATTATTTTTTTACATTAACATCATATATTACAGATGACTCAGACATTTTTTCAATAATGATCTCTTCTAAAAAAGCACAAGCTGTGTCTCAAAAGCCAAGTATTAAGTCCTATTGCTATTATTCGAATTAAAAATATTAATATCCAAAAATACCTGAAGTTCTTTTTTTACTTACAAAGGGGAAAGCAGTCTTTGGTACATGAACTTCGGGGCCATCTTCAGCAAAGTAGTAGTACACATTTAAGGTGTTAATATTACAAACTGGGAGAGCTCAATAGCCAGAAATAGCGGGAAAAAAGCGTCTTTAAATTTCCGACTCGCTGCATATATGATACGACGCGATAAGTTATCAATGTCGGAGTGTCAAAGTGAGGAGCAACTACACCTCACGCAAAGGGTCTCGGGTTCAATTCACACTCGAGTCACTTTTTCTTTTTTACTTTAACCAATTAAGTAACCATTTGTAACTACAAGTAAAATATTAATTCACCATATGTTTATAATGCATATAACAATAGAAATGTTGAAATCAGTTGTAAAACCTTGCAATGTTCCATGTTAACTATCAACAAAATATAACATATTTCGTAAATATATTGATATCACGAGTTGTATTATGGTTACCACATTCGTTGTGTAAAAAATGTTCTTGACGCTTCGTGTCTATATCTGTGGACAGTGTGTGAATTACAAGGGGGATGAGGGGAAATCCCCTTTGGTAATACGGGATGTATGCTATAACCGGGTGCGTCATTTCAGACGACAATAGCATGGGAAAGTATGACAGTTGCAGCCATTGGCATCATTTATTGGAGCAAGAGGGGGCAATTGCCACCCAAAGAGTTTGAGGAATATAGGAGAAAATTTTCATACGAAGTTTATTTAAGAAGTTAAAATTTTGCACTGGTCTCTTATGACAATATCAATAGTGTCATAAACACTTTCCGCCCTTTAGCTCCCTCCCAACTCATACGAGAGGGGGTATAAAATTCATGAAAGCACCAAGAAGGAATAAAAATTGAAACATATCATTGTAGTCATTAGAAAGGTCATATATTGTAAACCTCTCATCCCGTATATGATCATTTTATCATTGTTATATCCTTTGTTACAAGTTCTGTAAGAAGATATGGTGGAGGATCTAAGGAAATTCGAGAAGAATGAGCTTCGTAGTGTCATCAAGTTTTTTTGCTGCAAAACAAATCCTCTTTGGAAATTCATAAAACTTTGCAGTATACTTTGGGGGAACACGCTCCTGGATATACAAGAATAGCGAAGTGGGTGAGACGTTTTAAGACTGGTTATCGGGAGACTGAAGATGAACCTCGCTCAGGCAGGCCTTCAAGTGCAGTGACCGCGGAAAACACCGACAAAGTGTATGACATGATCATGGAGGATAGGCGCGTATCGATCAAAAACACTGCTGTGTGTGTGTGTGTGTGGGGGGGGGATATTGCGTGAGTGTGTGTGGAAGTTATATTAGCGGAATATTTGGACATGTGGAAGGTCTGTCCAAAATGTTTGAATGCTGACCAGAAGAGAACACGGATACAGCTGTCACAGGAAATTTTGCGAAAGTTTCAATACCCTGGTGACTTCTTGCGCAGTCTGGTGATAGAAGATGAAACATGGCTGCACTATTATGATCCAAAGACTAAACAGCAATCCATGGAGTGGCGCCACAGTGAATCTCATCGACGAAGTTCCGAAGCCAAAAATCAGCTGGAAAGTTAGCATGCATCTTTGCTTTGGGATAAGGATGGTATCATCCTTATCAAATATCTTAAAAAGGGTGAAACCATCAATGCTGGTATTTATTCGAACTATCTGATTGAGCTGAAGGACGCTCTGAAGAAGAAACGTCGGGTAAAAGTGAGCAGTGGTGTTCAGTTTCTCCAGGACAATGCACCCTCCCACAAGGCTTAACAAACCATGCAATTGCTGGTGGATCTCGGCTTTAACTGTGTACCTCACCCACCATACTCACCTGATCTGGCCTTCTACGACTATCACCTCTTCCCACATCTCAAAGGCAAACATTTTCCGTCCGATGAGGCACTCATTGTGGAGGTGGAGGGTTGGTATGTACAGCAGGACAAGACCTTCTATTTGCAAGAGTTAGAAATGTTGCAACATCTTTGTTATTGAGCTTCGGGGGGAACAGTTCAATAGTGTATTAAAATGGTTCAACAGTGTATTAGTAGGTAAATTTCTTTTTGGTGATTTCATGAACTTTCCAGCCTCCCTTCGTATGTAACTCATCCGCTAATTGAAGTAGAAATATAGTTATTTTTAACTTGGATTGCAATTACAATTAACAAACCTTTCGTTTCGGCTCGAGCAGTTTAACATTCTCCAAAAACAGCGAAATTACAAAAGGAATTATTGGAAATTTCTCGACATAAATGTACGTTTACTGATTTTGATAGTAAACCTTTCAGTTTAACGTCCCTCATTACCCTTTAGGCTAAGGGAGGCGATGATTAAACCAAGTGAATGATAATGGAAGAATGGGTGGAATGAGAATGTGGGAGGAAGGGGGTAATACCCCGAGAACATTCAGGAACACAATGTTGTCCATCACAAACTTACTTGGTCGGGGATCGAACCAGGGACCCGACGCACCAGAGTTAAGTGTTATACTAATTTTTTATAGTGAGATTGAGTTGATTGTGAGTTTAACATCCGTTTCAGCAGCGAGGCTATATGAGGCTGGACCTACTGACTAACGTGGAACCCGAGCCACATGAGCTACCGCCGGGAATCTATAGTGAGATTGAAACTATTCTTGGAGCACTGATTCTAATTTCTCACTACATCTTACATTCTTCTTTTTTCTATACTAAAATACTGACCACTTTTGGTTTGAATAAAGGGATATAAAGAGAGATTGAATCTGCTACTTGAACGTTATACAAGTATATACAGAAATATTGCTTCTCTATTTTCTAGTGAACTTCCTCTTGGTCTACTCCTAGTAGCTAACGCGCGGCGCGCCTTTGGTACACAAGGTCCCGGCTTCGATTTCTTGTAGGAGATAGTTGGGAAAATTTAAGCTGATTATAGTGCTTCTAATTCCACTTTAACTGTAGGTACATGTCTAATATAGTCTCGATCCTGAAACAGACGTGAATCTAGTAACAACAATTCATGTCTTAGTAGCTTTTGTTCTGCGAGGATCCAATATTGGAAACGAAAAGGGGAGATCTTGACTACTTCATGTTTCACTAGAGGATTTAAGAGTTGAGATAGATGTTATTCTTGGCATAACAATTCTACAGGGTGATCACACAATTCTGTTACCTTCTATTGCATGTCCACATACTCATTGGACACATTGTATGAATGTGGGATCATGACAGAGGACAATCTTGAGGTACTGTGATTATTATGCACTATTTGTTCCAGAGTGTCTGTGTGTACACCATCGTTTTCACAACAGAGTATGTTTCTGCTCCATGAATGATGAGAAATTCTCAACATTGCTGGCGTGATGGCAGTAAGTGCACGTCGAACAGAATCCTTAAATTCGTTAAGTATCTCGTAACGTGTGGTAGCAATCTTTTGTTTTATGAACCCCCATAATGAATTGTCGCATGAGAGATCAGGACTTTTGGGTGACCACTCCAAAGGTGCAGGCAAATGGACAAAACCACGTCCAATCCATTTATTAGTAAATACCTCATTAAGATATTCTCTAAAGACAATAGCATAATGGACGGATGATTCATCCTGCAGGAACCATATACGACCGAACAGTCTCCGATATTGCAGATGTGGAAGAAACCAATCTGGTAACATAGTGAGATACGCCATGTGATTCACAGCACCGTCAAATACACAGGGGGTAACGGGATGTGATCCGTCTGTACATCAAAAATCCCTTTTCTCCTTATGTCTTACTTTTTTTGCCCTGATACATTGACGACGTCAGCTTTAATTTCCTCGGAGGGGGAGGGACGAAGTGGCAGGGAAAATGTTGGGGGAGGCAACAGCTATGGTTTGTTCATATTGAAAAGGGTACTTTTACATTAATTGACCTACATTGCAATAGAAAAAAGCCTGAAGAAGAGCAGAAGTAGCCACCAGTGGGACGGCCGACACCCCTTGCCCTGCCGCTGGCGTCGTCAATACTCTGATACCAGTGGACGGACGGATGTGTTAATAACTAACCTTCCAGTATCGTACCTGTATTCTGTAGGCAGCTACTACGTTCAGTCTTTATAAGGGACCCTTCATATAACAACACACAATACAACGCTACTGAATAGTAGCGTAAATAGAATTTCATAAAGAAGGAGATTTCTAGCTTCCAAGTTCATAAAGTTTCAGGATTTTAGTACAGGATCTTCATATGGTAATTGCTTATTTTTTCATAACATCCTCTTCAAAGAGGGCGACTGAACCCTGAAAATTCCCTTTACGTACGCTCTGTCACTGAGCACAAAAAAAGTCTTAATGTTGGCTTTTTAACGTCAAGAAAGTTAATTCCAAGCACATAAACTCTTTATCATCTCCATTAACACTTCCTGATATGTCTGTACAGTTGTGAAAACTAAACAATATAAGTAAACAGCTCTTTAGTTACCAAGTTCTTCCTTCATTCTTTTAACCGTTAAACGTTCATTGACGCGACTGCCGTGTCCAGGGTTTAAACCTCAATAGCTCAGCCCCTAATTAGGTCTAAGCGAGGAAGATAATTTTGATATCGATGTATTCCCGAAGAATGAAGCTTTTCGCTGATATGCGTTTTATGTATGTGGCTGGGGATACGGATAAAATCTCGCGGCCGAAACATCGCCGCCCAAAATCTCGCCGGCCAAAATCTCGCGTGGTCAAAACCTCGCGGGACCAAATCTCGCCGGGCCAAAACATCGCCACACAAAACATCGCGTGGCCAAAACCTCGCCGCCAAAATTCAGTGTAGTATAACAATATTTGCTGCTTTTCTTATAAGTAAAAAGAAAAAAAGGAAGGAAGAGCTTGGTGTGGTGAGAGTAGGGGCGCCAAATTCTACTTCGTCCTGGGCGCCGAAATCACTAGCTATGGATCTGTATGTATATATATTCCACTCCCCTTCCCTTTTGTTGTGCCGACAAAGTGAAATTATAAAAGACATCTTAGACTCGAACCTCATCTATGTTAAAAATTTGATTGAGATCGGTAGGATGGCTCAAGAGGTATAATGTAACATAGTCATTTAATTTTTGTATATATAGATTTCCAAAGCATGCATTGGAATTTTTCTTGTCATTATTTTAATGTAATTATGTGTTATTACTAAATATATACATATAGTAATATATAGTGGGTAGGGCGATATTTTGGGGCGCGAGGTTTTGGAAGACGAGGTTTTGGCCCGCGAGGTTTTGGATGGCGAGGTTTTGGCCAGGCGAGGTCTTGGCCCCGCGGGATTTTGGCCCGCGACGTTTTGGATCGCGAGGTTTTGTCCCGCGAGGTTTTCGGCGGCGAGGTTGTCGCCGTGAGGTTCTGGCCGCGAGGTTTTGTACCCAAACCATGTGGGTGTATCATGGCAGAGGAAGGAGGGTAAAGTTCGTGTTTGCTATTTATTTATTTATTTATTTATTGCATCAGGATTTTTGGGGTCCATCCAGCTCTTGAGAGTTAAATTATAAAAATTGGTTATGTGAACCAATGAAGTATTTCACTACATGGTAATACTATGAAATTTGTACTTGTTGCTTATATGGGGAAGGAGGGGGCAAAGTTGGCCAATTTTTTGTCTCAGTTTTTTTTTTAACAAATTACGGTACATTTATTTTCAGGACGGTTCCTTCAGGTTTCTTCTTCTACGAATGGGGCGAGAATTGTAGAAATGTTACCTGGTTGCAATCCGTGTTCCATAAGCTTTCCAATGATGTATCAATCATGACTTTGTGACAATTAGGAGATGGGGTCACCAGGGCTACCAACGTAAGAGTCTACGATTTAGTTCAAATCCCTGGGGGACGTAGAATTTCTATCTTCCCATTTGCTCGATTTTTACGCCATTTTGAAACCCTGATATTCATGTTCTTCATTTTCCTTTACGATGCACGGGCAGAGTTGTAGGTACTAATGTGGCTCCCAAGGGCGCCAATTTCTCTGTAACTTTGGGGGGGGGGGATTCAGATGTGTGTTTGGTTGCAGAAGGCATAAAGTACGGGACAAGAATAAACGACCTTAAACGCCATTTGTTTTAATGGCATTTTTGGTCGTTTATTCTTGTCCCGTACTTTATATGAGGATTTTAAGGTTAGTGTAAAGGGACAAGATTTGCCGATAGATGTCACTACAGTCTCCGTATCTCTCCCATGTATTTTTTACCATTCACGAAAATTTACAATTTCTCTTACAAATTTCCACCTAGGGACTTTAAATTTTTAGAAGAGGAACTTCACAACCTATTAAAGTGAACAATCCGTGCCGATTTTTTATTTAGAATTTTCTTCATTGTTGAAACATTTCCATTGTTAAAGGTTTGGATATCCATTTCAACACTCATGCCATTTCAACAATGAAGAAAACTCTAAAAAAAATCGGCACGGATTATTGCCTTCGATAGATTATGAAGTTTCTTTTCTAAAAGTTTGAAGTCTGTAGGTTGAAATTTCTAAGAGAAATCGTGATTTTTTGTGAATGGTAAAAACTACATGGGAGAGATACGAAAACTGTAGTACCATCTATCGGCAAAACTTGTCCCTTTAAACCAACCTTAAGATACATTTAATTCAAATTATGGCAAGTATTGTACATGAACGCGGGGGGCCCACATGAGCTCTGAGGGGCCCGGGCCCCCTCGGCCCCCCAGGATCGGCACCTTTGGTGTCTACCCATACTAATACATAGTATATGGTCTAGTTTGCAAGTCTAAAATGGAGGACAAACTTTTCCCTATTAGGAGCAAATTTTAATCAGGCCCAGAGTTTGATTTTCGCTGGCGAGTACTTATTCCGGCTACAACCTTGAGCAGTAATTCGGTGCTGAAAGAGTAGGACCGAATTAACTTATCTGGAGGCCCGGGACAAGGCAGTTGAGATTTTGATCTGAGTAGCGGCCCCCATCCACCTGGAGACCCGGATCTATAGCCTTCCTAAGCTTCCCTTAGTCCGGCCCTGTGAAAGAGACGTGGAATTTATAACAAACAGTAACAAATCTTAAGGGTTCACACTTAAAAGGTGAAATACACTTAATTTTTGAACAAAATATGGGCCTATACATATTTCCCATCATTGGCACTACTATTATGTATTGAAAGATGAGTTTGCATGTCATGAAGATTTCTTTTCCCTCCCAATTCCCAGCCTCATTAGTTTGTCTTCATTAATTCTTTCCATGTCAATTAGTATTGTGTTCGTTTCTCTTCTTTCAAACCCCTTAATTATTTTTCGTTCTTGTATTTTAAATATATTAAACAATTCTTGGAAATTATGCCGTTTTCACAATTCATCCGTTCGTTCTTAATTAATAAGTATTCATATGTATGCTTTTAAGTAGAAAATTAAAATGTAACTCGTTAAGAACAGTTAAGAATTAAAAGTAACCTTTGGTGTCGTCGATGTCACGAGATGGCTTCGAAAAGAAAGTATGTTATTCTCTGAATACATGTTTCACGTACAATGTTTAATTTGTAACAGTTTAATTGTCGCTTTGTTTCTAATTTTATAAAGGGGAAGGTGGTATAGTAGCAGGACATGAATTTCTCATATATTTTCTGGATTCTCATACATTTAAAATACTCGTACTCAGAATGGAACTTATCCCCGTTAAAATCAGTATTCTATGATATTAATGTTATAAACCAGAAGATCGTAATAATAGACTCTTTAATATCATAACGTTGATTTTAAGTCTGGAAAGCTTGAGACGTTGAAGTTTACTCTTGCATTTGGAGCACACAAAGTTGTAAGGATCAGGAGCTCTACCCTCAGCTGTAGAGGTTAGTGCAGGTTCCATTAGTGCATGAGGTCTCGTGTTCGCTTCCTGGTAGAAAAACCATAAAAGGACTTATCGATTTTGCTTTAAGTATTAGAAACACAAATCTTTGAAAACAATAAACTAAATTGATTAACACACAATTAAGTATTGCTTAATGAAAAACAGAAAAATAGTCTCGAATATGTAAGAAACAATAAAAAAAAAAAAACGTAAATGGCTTACGTGAAAACGTAGGTTACATGCGTAAATCCTATAGTTTTGGACTTAACGTACAACCCTATGTAACATCTTTGCAGCAAAAAAATAACTGAAAAGTCTACAGTCCTCTAAAGTCCTCTTGGCTCTTCATTTGCATCACAGAAATTTTCTCTCACACAAGTATAAATTAAAAACTATTGGTTCATTAGGCGCCTGTTTTAAGATGTTGTAAGCTCTAGAATATTCATGTAGGATAAGGGAGTTGAAATCTCCTAGGGTCTAAACGAAAAGTTTATTTTAAAGTTTAACACAATTTTTATTTTATGATCGCGTGTTCAAGAATGACTCAGATAGGTTCCAGTGATGAACGAGAGGACGGGACTTGTTACTGTGCATTCATCCGCCATCCTAGCTGCTCCCGAGTTTAATAATAAATAACGTCCTACAAATATATCCTGTAAGCGAAAGGAGAGTAATGGTAAATCAAGTGAATGATAAGAGATTTAGTGGAATTAGAAATCCGTCAAGAATACTAGTAAGGAGATAAAAGAAACCTGTAAAATGAACCTCAGGTTAAATTTGCGTATGTGCGTAATGTAATAAGATAACAGAACAATGGTATCATTCGGTGGAAGGTGCGACAATCTCTTGATAACTTCAGTAGAATTATGAACCAAGATTTGAGGAATAAGTTATTTGACTGCATCTTGTTTTCTTCAATAACAGATAACAGACTTTTCAACTTAAGAAATATTGACTTACATTTAATTGAAATATGTATAAGAGTGGAATGATTTTGTTTGTTATATTTAAAGAGAAAATGGTTTACCATATTTTTAGGAAAATTAATGTTAGTAATCCAGCAATGAAATTGACATGATATTGCTATACAGTGCAAGTAGAAAATGAAATATTTTACGTCATTTGTCAGTTTCGGTTGACATAAGAAATATGGATATCAAAATACATATGTCAGTCGGTGCAATTATGCTAAATCGTATCAATTTTAAAATCTAATCAGAAGAATATCACGGCCTGGATAAAACTCACATGAATCTCTTTCAACGTTGTGTTACAAGTACATACCTGTTCTTAAATTCATAAATCTTACCTACAATTTTACAGGGGGTAGATAAAAAAAATCTAAAAACACTTCATACAGGACACGTAAGTTTGGCCCTCCACTGTACAACACGTGTTGCGGTTGCCGATCGTTTTTTTGTTTTCAATGTGTCATGTGGACCTTCCTCTTCCGTCAGCAGTAAACAGTTCACCTGGGAGTGTCGTGGTGTAAAAGTAGTGCAGTAAAATGGGCTACCTGATAGACTTCCAAAGAGGCATGATCGTTGGTGCCCGTCTGGTTGCAGCTTCAGTGGCAACGGTGGCGAACATTGTGGGGGTATCAAAAGGCACTGTGTCCAATGTCACGATGGCATACACAATTTATGGGCAAACGACGTCTGCAAGGCACAACAGTGGTCGAAAGACAATCCTGTCAGATAGGGACCGGAGGGCATTCAAACGGATTGTACCAGCTAAAAAGAAGACCACTGCAATGAAAATTACGTTTGAACTCAATTCCGGCCTATAGAACCTGGTTTCATCGAAAACAGTGAGACGGGAACTTCATAAAATGAAAATTCATGGGTGGGCCGCTACCGCCAAACCCCTGAAGCAGTAAATGCGAAGAGGCGTATCCAGTGGTGCAAGAAGCACAAGGCGTGGACTCATAAGCAGTGGAAACACGTAATGTGGTCCGATAAATCGACCTTCACCTTGTTTCCAACAATCGGCCGTGTTTACGTATAGAAAACACCGTCGCAGGCCTATGATACAGACTGTCTGTTCCGAATTGTACAGCATGGGGTGGTTCTGTTACAGTATGGGCAGTGATATCGTGGTTTTCTGCAGGTCCCATCATAGCCTTGCATGGAAAGATGAATGCTAAGGCGTATGAGGCCACTTTGGGGGACCAGGTTCTACCCATGGCCCAAATATTGTTCCCTGATGCTGATGGCATCTACCAAGATGATTTGGTACCCTGTGACGCTGCAAAAACTGTGAAATCATGGTTTGAGGAGCATGGCCAGGAGCTATCACACCTCCCCTGGGTCCCACAATCACCAGATCTGAACATCATTGAGCCATTGTGGTCTAAGTTAGAAAGCGTGTTCGGTATCATTACTCTCCACCAGCATCCCTTAAGGAACTGGAGCATGTTTTGGAGGAACAATGGTACAAAATTCCACACACCACAATTCAGGAGCTGTATACGTCCATTCCACGTCGGATCCAAGCCAAAAAGAGGCCCCACAGCATACTAGGTATAATTTTCACACTTTTGCAAACATTTTAGATTTTTTTGTCCAACTCCTGTATATCTTTCTACAATATATCTTACCTGTGTTTCATTTGTGGCCTTCAGTATTCACTATTAGCTACAAATAATTCTTATTTTCGTGTCTCTTTTGCTCTTTCCTACATCCGTACACATCATTATATATTACTGCGCAAAATTATTACAGTGGAGATCAGATTATCCGAGTTACGATTAATCGATATTTCGTGTTATACGAGCTTAATCCAAACAAAGAACATGTCTTTAAAACTAGTCTAGTTACAACGTTAAGCAGCCTGTACGCTTTTGTTTCAGCAACAAACCAAACATGAAGCGGCGAACGAAAAGATAAAGACTCCGACCGACGTTGCCACATTTAAGCAAGCGAGCTTTAATTGTTGCATGACTTGAATTTCAGTTTTCGCGCCGAAGTCACAAGAGGCAGAGCAGTGTAAACGACAGTAGATGTTTTTTCGAGTTCTTGTGATTGTTTGTAGGAATAGATGGATAAAGAACGAGTTATTTTATCACTGGATGAAGAGCTTACTGCTATTAAACTATTAGATTGTCATGAAACTTTCGAAAACGTGGCAAGTGATTTAGGCGTTGGTGACTGGAGAACGAAAAGGGTTTGAGCCCGGTCGAGAGGGCACTGCTTCTGCTCTACAGGTACGTCGAATAGCAAAACGACATGGCAGCAGCTGACATTATGATGTTGCGACGTTTGTACAATATACCGGTAAAATAAAAAGAACTAGGCGGATTAATGAAGCACAAGAATATGAAAGACTTTTTTAATATGTGTATGCTGGACAGTACCTTATTTGTATTGAGTTTTCCTTATGTATCTATCAATATAAAACCTGCATTTCATTTACTGTATTATGGTTAATTCTTTGAGTATGCAAGTATGTATTGTATGTCCAATAAGAATAAAAAAATATAGTAATAATAAGTATTCTAATAAACAGAAATAACAATAAACAATACATAAACACTATACATGAACCTTATCAATAATAAACACTATACAAAATTTTCTGTATCCTTCCGTGTTGACCGATTATTTTGATTATCCGAATTTGATCCGGTTCACATTAGCTCGGATAATCGTAACTCTACTGTACGTTGGAACTGTTAGGGGTTGCAAACTACACACTACTCACTAATGACAAACAATACGGAAGATTAAATATCACATCTTCCCCAAGGGTGAGGTTAAGTTTACATTCAAGTTGTACCACTCGAGTAATATCACGTGGAATTTAGTCCACTTTGCTCACACAACTTTATTTAAAAAAAAAAAAAAAAAAAAAAACAGTTATATACTTACGTTATGAAACATAGGTGAGCGAGCATCAACGAGTGAAGGGGGTCAGAAGCCCTGCAGGGCTCCTTTTGTTTCACCTTGACCCCCATAATAATACAGCATTATACATATCCTAAATTAGTTAATAGCACAGTGTATTTGAAACACTGTCAGATTATGCCGCCTCACCTCATATCGCGTTAATCTGCGAACACATACAGTCCACAATTTAACTTACGTTTTCTCCCTTATTAATCACCCTACAGTAATGACTTTTCTAACGTTTGTTACTCTCATTACTATATTTAGACTGATTCTATTCATTTCCCTATAAATTTTGTATTTCAGGTCCGAAATCTGCGGTAGTTAACCCGCAATGGCTGCTATCCGGCACTTCATACAAAAAAAAAAAAAAAAAAAAAAAAAAAAAAAAGTATATCTGGTACTACATTTTTCAGTTAAACCTCATTGTGAGCTGTTTATGAACCGTTCTTCCGCTTATGAGTTATAATTCATAGGCAACTGACGTATTTCTGCCTCATCAATGGCTCCAGTCACGTGCACTAAACTGAAGTTAAGGAAGCAGTGGTTCAGGAAGCATTTTGTTTTCTCAGCCTACACGTGTGCTCCAATTTATTTTCTTTACCAAACCGTTATCTTACCTTACCGGTGGCTCCTTACCTCATCTTATCTTATCTTATCTTATCTTACCTTACCTTATCTTATCTTATCTTACTTTATCGGTGGCTCCTTTCCTCATCTTATCTTATCTTACCTTAGCTTATCTTACCTTATCTTATCTTATCTTATCTTACCATACCGGTGGATCCTTACCTCATCTTATCTTATCTTACCTTAGCTTATCTTACCTTACCTTACCTTATCTTATCTTACCTTATCTTATCTTATCTTACCTTACCGGTGGCTCCTTACCGAACCGTTCACGAAACCCATCCCTCACCTGCGGCCTATTTTCGTTGTTGCGCTTCTGTTTACGGACCCACACACTTGCTATTAAGTGCTAACGTGAAGTAACTGATATCTGCTATTGTTGTTCACAAAACACGGAAAGAATAGACAACGAATGTGCCCAATGAACAGACCAGTGTTCGTAGTTTGAGGGAAATTTCCCGAATCTAGGGAAATTTTGTAAGTAAATTTAACAAAAAGAGAATTTTATCGATAAAATGTGAAAATTCAGAGAAATTTTCACGCTGACTAATTGATCAATATAAATGCTTAATTTTCCTTCGTTCTTCAGAAATAAATCAATATAATACCAATAGTTTATCTGTGCGTGTGTGTGTATGTGTGTGAATGTTTGTTCAAAGTAGCAGTTTGCACACTTTGTTGGCTGTGTGTAGGCTATTTGTAGGCTGTGGCTGTGTGTAGGCAAATGAATAAAACAAATATGGTTGGCACTTTCTTTAATATAATTAATCTTATCACACAAGAGCGCCGATGCTGGGGGCCAAGGGAGCCCGGGCTCCTCCAAAGTTCATGTAGGCCCCCCTAGTGTATTTATGAATATACAATATTTGACATAATTTGAATGCAATTTGACTTAACATCCTCATACATATACTTTCTGCGTCTGAGTGGTCCCCCCCCTCCCTCAAATTTACAGAGAAATCGGCGCCCTTGTTATCACATAACTTCTGCTATAGGAATTGGACACTCAACAAACTAGGGAAACTTCATAAGAAAAGGGAAATTTTTGAGTCAGTTGAGGGAAATTTTCTTAAGGAGACCTAGCAACACTGGAAGAGACTTGATTCGCAAGCAGTCAGATGGCAGTTACGCGGCAATCATGTGAGGAGCACTGTTGCCATATCAATGATCAGAATGGGATGTTCAAATGTTAAATACTTTAACATCTGATATCGTAATAAGCATTTAGCTCGGGTGTAAAGGGATTTTTTGGACTCTCTGTAGAAAAGTGATATTCCGCAATTAAACCGCAAGTTAGAACAGTGGTTCCCAACGTTTTATGATGGACGACACACTCTACTGATCGGCCATGGCATTTCGACAGATTTGTTTATTTTTGTTATTATTAATAATATAATTTATAATACTGGAAGGCAATGAGTTTTTATAAAGTGGTGAATATTGTTGCTTTCGCTGAACGCTTTGACTGGTAGAATCTGTCCCTAAATTAATTTTAACTATTTATAAAATGAATCTTGATTTTTTGAAATTTCGAAATTTCACGACATACCTTATGGGACTGCAGGGCACACTAATGTGTTGCGAGAAAACCGGTTGGAAACCACTGCGTTAGAGGACGCACTCCTAGAAAGTCAAGGACTACTTTTCTTGGAAGTAGTTCCCTTAGCAACCACGAATTCTTCGTCTTCTTTGGATGAAAGTGCTTTAATGCAGTACTTTCTAGGCCACTATGTTACGTTAGAAGTTTATAGGCTTTAGACTTGCAAACTGTGTTATGAATACGTGTCGGAAGTATTATAGAACGTCTAAGTTCCTACTTCCGTTTGTCTGCAGGTATCAAAGCAAAAGCAGTAAGAGATATCAAAAGCGATTTTTTTCAATCGATTCAGCTCCCTCAAAATAGATTCCATCTTCTCCATTAATCTTCTACTCAAATCGGAAGTGATAGCAATGAACTATTTCTATGGCGTGAGAGACCCGGGTTCGATACCAGCTCGAGCTCATATGGTTCAGATACCAGATTAAGCTATAGATTCATGTCTCATGTAGCTCCCTGCTAAAGGGAACAGTAAACTGAAATCAGTTCACCTATTTCCAGGTGGAACAGTTATCACCAAAGCACAGACCCGGTAATACTTGTAAATAGTGAGAACCGGTTTACTGCAAATCGATTCAGTATCTCAAGGAAACATAACCACAACTAGTAACACTCTAACGAAACCGGAAGTGGTTGAAATTTGAATTTCCAGTTTCAAGACTGATTTCTATATCGGTAAAAGACGGTAAAATATTTGGAGAAGCTGTTTTATGCAGTCAACTCAGCGTCCCAAGAATACATTCCCATTCTCCATTAATCTTCTATTCAAACCGGAAATGGTAAAAGCAAAAATTTCCGATTTTACCGTTGATCGCCATGAAACACAAATGGCAATAGAGACAAGCTGTTTTAAGCAATAGATTTAGCATATCAAGAGAACATACTGTCACCACTCTACCAAAACGGGTCGGGGTACGGTAGTTCAGTAGTAAAGCACTTATCTCTAGAGCGAAGGGTCTCTGGTTCGATTCTCGGTGAAGTAAGTTTGTGGTTGATAGCATCGTGTCCGCGGGTTTTCTCGGAGTACTTTCGTTTCCTCCCATATTCTCATTCCACCAATTCTTCCATCATCATTCACTTGCCATAATCACCCGTCTCTCTAACTTCACAGACATAATCGGGAGAGATTTAATTTCATTTCCTTTATACCAAAGACGGAAGTGGTTGAAATCTTTCGGTTTCACTATTTAATTTTGCAGAACAAAGACGGCAAGATATATCGAAAAGTTTGTTTCGGAACGGATTCAACGTCAAAAGAATGAGTTTTGCCTCGATTTTTTTTTTTAATTTTGAGTTTAACACCCCTTTCAGCAGCTAGTCTATATCAGACGGAACCTACAGATTAACGTGGAATCCGAACCACATGAGCTCCCGCCGGGTCTTCCACGCCAAAGGAACGTGCGCTAACCGCTTAGCCTCGGATGAGCTTGAGTTTTGTCTCGAATTTTATCAATCTGTTCAAATTGGAAGTACTGAAAATCTAGGATTTTTCGGTTACAACCTGATGGCTATAATAAAAATAGATAGGAATAAGTTTTTTTTAAAAAAATAAGGATTCAGTTTTCAAAAATATATTTAATCTCTAATCTTATTCCCCTATTGCGACCGGAATTGATAAACACCTATTAGCACTTCCGGTTTCTATATTAACGTCCATCGGAAGTACTGAAAATCTAGGATTTTTCGGTTACCAGTTGGTGGCTATAATAAAAATAGATAGCAATAAGAAGTTTTTTTTTTATAAGGATTCAGTTTTCAAAAATATATCTAATCTCTAATCTTATTCGCCTATTGCAACCAGAATTGATAAACACCAATTAGCACTTCCGGTTTCAATATTAACGTCCATAGAACAAATGCAGTAAGAGATAGTGATAACGGCTTTTTGATATGGATTCAACGTTGGGGAATAAGTTCTATCTTTAACGTTATTACTCTATTGCAACCAGTAGTTACAGATGTACCATTTCAAGATTAAGTATTTAATTCGTACAGCTTGGAAGTCTACCGTAGTTTCACACTGTGAAACGAAACTGACTTGTTTACAGTTATTTCGAAAAAATATAAAATGATTCCATGTTTGTTCCCATTTTAATCTTCCTTCTAGAGAAGACGAAAAGTATAGCTGCCAAGTATTAATAAGCACATGATAGCAAACACACTTATTTGTACGCGTAAGCCATTTCATCATGCACGTACGTGCTTTGTACGACAATCACCATCCAAATCCAATTTTTTTACGGCTGCAAGATCAACTTTTAATATTTATCTATCGGCTGGGCATCGTTGTCTTCTGCAAACCGCAATCTAAAAAGTTAATAAGCATAACCTCATCCCAAGCACCTAGAATGGAACAATGATTCTTTTTCGCGTTCTTCAAAGCATGCAGAAACATATGCCATATAACCGTGAATGGTGTTTGTTAACTGTTCACCATATCTAAAGTCTTATCGACGTGAGACTGAGTTTCACGCTTAAATGCTTGTGTTGTGCTGTTGTCTGATTTTTTTTTATAAATAGAATGACCTGGCTACATTGACTGTTTCCCATATTTATTTACTATTCACGAATAATATCATATAATCAAGTCAACATTGAAAATTAAATTTATGTTCATATAAAGAATGGTCCGTACATTATATATAGGGAAATATTGATGGTGGTCTGTTATTAAGACACGTAAAATTATGTGGTTATTTCTGAAACCTACATTTTAATTTCAGATCGTTTTATATGAATTTTAATGTTCTAACACAAATTCAACGTTAGCGCCAATGTTTTTAATTTCATCTCTCTTAATTTCGGTGCGGGATCCTCCAATAAAAGTTCAATATTAGCGCCTTTGTGTTTGGTTTCGTCTCCCTTAGTCTTTGTGTGTAATAGTGCAATTCTCCAATATAAATTCAACATTAGTTCCTTTGTGTTTGGTTTCGTCTCCCTTAGTCTTGGTGCGTAATCGTGGGATCCTCCAATATAAATTCAACACTAGCACTTTTGTGTTTGGTTTCACCTCTCTTAGTCTCGGTCGTAATCGTGGGATCTTCCAATACAAATTCAACATTAATGTTAGCGCCTTTGTGTTTGGTTTCATCTCTCTTAGCCTTGGTTCGTAATCGTGGAATTCTTCAATATAAATTCAACACTAGCACCTTTGTGTTTGGTTTCATCTCTCTTGGACTTGGTGCGTAATCGTGGAATTCTCCAAAATAAATTCAACACTAGCATCTTTATGTTTGGTTTCGTCTCCCTTAGCCTCCGTGCGTAATAGTGGGATGTTCAAATACAAATCCGACATTACCGTTAGCGCCTTTGTGTTTGGTTTCATCCCCTTTGTCTCGGTGCGTAATCGTGAGATGTTCCAGTACACATTCAATATTAACGCCTTTGTGTTTTGTTTCATCTCCTTTAGTCTCGGTTCGTAATCGTGGGATCCTCCAATACAAATTCAACATTAGTTCCTTTGTGTTTGGTTTCATCTCCCTTAGTGTTGGTGCGTAATCCTCCAATACAAATTCAACACTAGCAGCTTTGTGTTTGGTTTCATCTCCTTCAGTCTTGGTGCGTAATCATGTAATGCTCCAATACAAATTCAATATTAGCGCCTTTATGTTTGTTTTCATCTCCCTCCGTCTCGATGCGTAATTCTGGGATCCTCCAATACAAATTCAACATTAACGTTAACGTCTTTGTGTTTGGTTTAATCTCTCTTGGTCTTGGTGCGTAATCGTGAAACTCTCCAATATAAATTCAACACTAGCGCCTTTGTGTTTGGTTTCGCCTCCTCTAGTCTCCGTGCGTAATCGTGGAATGCTCTAAAACAAATTCAACATTAGCGCCTTTGTGTTTGGTTTCGTCTCCCTTATGGGGCGTTTACACTTAGTCGATTTAGTCGCACGACTAAATCGACTCGCTGCATTTGCCACTAAATCGAAGCAACTAGGCCGAATCAGATTGATGGATGTGTTCAATCATTTCAACCACAGAAAATAGAACGTCTTTTAATTCAGTTGCCAGTCGATTAGTCGCCTTCGATCAACAAGCGATTAAGTTGAAGTCCCGTTTACACGGTCGATTAAGTTGAAAGTGACGTCAATTCAACCGAATCGAACGCAAATCGACTAAGTGTAAACGCCCCATTAGTCTCAATGCGTAATCGTCGGACCTTAAGTACAAGTTTCATTTGATCTTAATTGTGCATGTTGAGTGTTCTCGCCATAGGTATTCTGCCATCAGTAGCAGGTTACTTTTGGCGGCAAAATGAAAAGCTTCCATACACCTCGGTTCTCGGATAACGTCTTCGTCTTTACTTGGTAATTTACTGTTTGAACATCGCTGCTCAAATAGATTTTCTGGTCTCGTCTCATTAATTTTGCAGAAGTCTCGTCTCGGATTTTTCTCGTCTAGTTTAAAATTAATGTACAAAATTTGTGTCTTAAATTGTTTGTTAATTTCATCTAGAAACGATCAAAACTCTCCCATGTCACGACAGATCTACGACGGGTGTTGATACAACAACATTTAAACCATAATTATTGTTGGAAAATGAAATGAAATGAAATCTTTGAGTTTAAAGTCCCACGTATATGCCCTTTAGGCTAAGAGAGTTGGATGATTAAGGCAAGTAAATGATAATGGGATAATTGGTGGAATGAGAAAGTGGGAGGAAAAGGTTTATCCGAGAAAACCCAAGGACATGATGTTGTCCTCCACAAACTTACTTCGTTGGAGATCAAACCAGGAACCTTATGCACCGGAGATAAGCGTTCTTCCACCGAGCCACCATATCCCCCAAAAATTATTATTCGAGTAGATTATATTGTACAATAACTTGTGTATGTTTAAACATTGATAAATGCTCTTCATTCTGTTTGTACAATCATTTTATCTATTTAAAATTTTTATACTGTTAATCATGTTACACTAAAAGAATGTTAGAGATCTAAGACTTCGAGAAATTTCTCCTCTCACCTCGACTTTAATCTCGTTGGACAGTATTACCTTCGATTGTACATACAATGTATTTCTTGAAATTGAAAAGTATCTTTCTACTTCCACAGAGTGATCGGGATACAAGAACACAGGTTACAAAAACACAGAGATAAAATTTATTTGCTTCATTTTTACCTTTGAGAGATTGTCAAAAAGATCTTTAATTCTTTGAGTGCTTAATTATATCGTAATAGCACGCTAACATTTCTTTCAGCGACATTTTCTCGAAGCACTATTGTGAGCTTAATCTGAATCTATGTTAGTTACTATAATTAGGGGCGGATTAAGGGTTTTGGCGGCCCTGGAGCCGACTATTTCAAGGGGGCTCTATGTTACTAATAATTCCAGCGCATACACTTTCTTATTAAGAAAATAAAGGTCATGTAAAATCCTCCATTACTTGGCATATGATCTTATTGCCATTATTGATTGAAGATAAGAATGCTGGTGCTGTATTAGATTCTGCTTCGCGGATATCAATAATTAGACAAGATCTAGTTTTACCCAAGGCTAAGATATTCAATATCGACACACGAATAAAAGGAATTACTAAGAATTCTCTTTTGATAAACAAGATAGCAATTGTACGTTTCAAAAGTAATGGGAGAACATTTCATCATGCTTTTCGCATGTTAAGTAATTTTTCCCAAGACATGTTGTTAGGGAATGACTTTTTAGTATCTCAGAGACCCCAAATTTATTTGAATAGGAACGTTTTATTGTTAAGGAGATTTGGAAAACCTCTTAGATTTGCTCTAAGTAATGACAGAGATATTTTCAAGGAATTGTCACCACAAGCAAATAATTTGGTTTGTAATAGAGGCCCAAAATAGCTCACAAAATAAGTATAGTGAAGACGCTGGTGGAAGAAGACTTAAATCTAGCGATACCGCGAGCGTAGCTAGCAGGGAAAAAATAGCATGGGTCTGAAGCCTATACTATAATAAGTTGATTGTTATATTTTAGTAGAAAAGAGAGGGATTTTTTGGGGCCCCTGAGCCTGGGGGCCTGGAGCCTGGGCTCCAATGGCTCCACCCTTAAACAGCTCCTGACTGTAACTCTTCAGTTTCTTCAAACAGGATTAGGGTTAGAGTTTGGTATTAGATGACTTCTCTTGGTGATCACATTGCCCAGGGTATTGGAAAGGAAGCAAGCAATGGGGAAGAAAATAAGTGACTTGGAGTCATTATGTTAGGAACCATTCCGGCAATTGTCTGGTGGGAATGAGGAAAACCAAGAACTATCTCACTCAGGATTGCTGGACTCTAAAAGCTATTACACATTCTTGATATAATCTCACCACAGACAATCAAACCTGGGACATGGGTGCCCGCAGGATTTTTTCCAAGGAGGGGCAAGACACACACACATATACATATTATATATATATATATATATATAGATAGATAGATAGATATAGATATATAGATATCCCACTCTCACACAATCACATCAAAAGACGTATGCACGTAATCCTTCATGTCGAACTGATCCATTATTTTAGAACATACTATATATTCAGTAACTATATAGTAAACATATATATAAAAAAATCAACAGATTAGATGCTAGGATAGCATTGACAGGAAAAAGACACAACACAAATAATTTACTTAGCCTCCATTTCATTCACTGGTGTTTGTTGAACAGAAATTCTAGTCGACGAGAACCCTCCTTAGCGAATCTTATAATTGCTTGCTCTATGAACACATTCTTGTTTACAAGCAAATGTTTTCGGTGGGTACAATATACACAGTCCACTGAGTCTTTCCTCCTCCATTCTTGAGCGTAACCAAGGTTTTACTCTCATTAAAGTACTAAATGAACGTTCTACTGTGCAAGTAGTAGCTGGAAGCGAAAGAAATATTTCTGTTACACTCCTAACAGCGACAGCCGAGGCTTCGGTATCTGTGTATAGTTGGTGAAAGCAAATGAAATGAAATCTTTAAGTTTTACGTCCCACGTTTATGCTCACTAGGCTAAAGGAGATGAGATGAGAAATGAATGAAATGGTGGAACGAAGAAAGTGGGAGAAAACGGGAGAACCCTGATAAAACCCACGTGTTTGTCCAAAACAAAGTTCACTTGGCGCGAGCTCAGATCGAACCGAGGACCTCATGTACTCGATGTGAAAGTTGGTGAAAACAGTTGGTGACATCTCAGCGATTATTTTCAAACATGTCCAAAATAACTTCAATGTGTTCTTGTACCTTGGAAAGATCTATTACCTCTCCTTGTAGAGCATTTGTAGTTGGCTCTAAAATAGCACTGTATTTGGCCATGATGTAATTTGATAATATTAATGTACCAGATGACGCTGAAGAATGTAAGTACGTAATGAGTACTTTGTTGCGCGCTTCTGTTTCCACCAGGGGACAGCTGTTTTAGGCAATTCACTATTTCTGAGATTTTTCCCAAAATATTCTGATACTTTTGTTGTTTGCAGACCACCATGTTATGCTGTTCCTAGGTAATGTTCTTAGGAACATTCCGTTCCTACCATTGTGGCGCATCCGTCATAACCCTGTCGACATATCAAGGTCACATTTTGAAAAAAAAGGATAAAACTTCAGTTATTTTGCATTAAGTTACTGTAGAGCCATAAAACCAAGGGATTCTTCTATTTTGGGACTGAGTTGAGTTTAAATATCTAATTCCTTTTGACTACTGCCATACACCAGAAATATCCATACTTTCATCAGCATTTACTCAGAATAATTTTCTTTATTTGCTTCCTTAACTAAAACATTTTTAAATTCCTTTCACAAACTGAAATCAATTTATTTTGAATTCATTGTGAAGTATATTTCGCATTGCCGATCGTCGTTCAATGTGTTCTTTAAACACAGTGGGCCTTATGCAGAGTCGTTCTGACGAGTGATTAGTGCCACACTAAAGAGTTCAACTAACATGTTTTCTGCAGTAGTCAGGCTTTAAGTATGACGCTAGTCATACGTCAAAACGACTCTGCATAAGGCGGAGTGTCTCCAGCCTCGACACGAAAGTCTAAAAGATCAAGGAACACGCCCGAGTTTGATTTATCACCTCGAAGAGATGTATCATGTGTTGTGCAGAAAAAGATGGAAAATAATATAGGAACTAGATTTCTTTCTGTTACTTTCAACTTGCTTGATTCCGAAATTCGGACAACCCTATTCTCAGCTTTTTGCCTCTTAGAAAAAAAGTCTTATATCCATTCTGAACACTACACCATTAACAGAGACTTCAAAAAAAAAAAAAAAAAAAAAGCATCTTCGGCTTCCAAAACCAATTAAACTCAAACTTTTGTCACCAGAAGAGCCTATAAAAGTTAACCTTCTTCGAAAATCCAAAGGAGGGGCAATCGCCCCTCTTGCCCTCCTCTGTGGGCGCACATGACTTGGGACCTCATTTCTTCTAACAGAGGGACATCTTTCTTCAAGCAAAAGATGTAGGGCCTATGTAGTCGTGCTGAAGTCCTGAATTTGAAGTAAATCCAAATAATAGGAAACATTTAGCTTTAAAGCAATAATATAGGAAATACAGGAAAAGCTCGTTAATTCGGACTAATGGGGGAGTTACGGAAAGTTTCGCAGATGAACGAAAGTTCGGATTAACTGAAATAACCTGAAAGTACAGTAGAAAGTGTATTAAAACTCTGGCTACAGCAACAAAATATGTTTATTACGATGCATTTAAAAAGCATGAACATATATTACTACCAATTCTTGATTTCTAGCCCCCTGTAAAACCTTGCATTATGCTTCTTTTTTTTTTCTATCCGGATTATCAGGATCCAGATTAACTTGATTCTACTGTATATAATGAAATAGATACGATAAATTTTGCTTACAAATTGAAGGTAAAATCTCCCAAAATGAAATTTAGAACGTTAATTTTTCTTACGGAATTTGGATTACCAATACTCATGTGCTGCTAAATTCAACTTGGAATATTCTTTCAAGTTCCGATATCTCTTATATTTGACATTTCTACATTTGGTCATTTTTTTGTAATTTATCGTTTATTAACACACACCTAATTTCATTACACTCTGAAATGAATAATAATAATAATAATAATAATAATAATAATAATAATAATAATAATAATAATAATAATAATAATAATAATAATAATAATAATAATAATAATAATACACTTCACATTCTATAGGTGGCAGGGACTCAGGCCAGTAGCCAGCCCAAAAATGTAGGGAGGAGGGCCCGGCTGAAGTTAGGGGGTACCCGATCCAAAAATATTATAGTTCATCACCATATTATAGTTCATTTACAAGCCTACTGTGAAAATTTTAGGGGGGCCCGGTTCCCCTAGACCCCCCTCGGTACGGCCCTGCAGGGACTAGAAAGGTATGTCTATGATATGATATTTATGATATGATATGATATGATATGATATGATATGATATGATATGATATGATATGATATGATATGGTATTTCTATGATGTTTACAAATTCAATTTAGAGTTCACTGTAATTTAAGCCCTTGTTTGTATTATATTTGACAAAATTTTGTGTAAGTATCCTGAAGCGATGTCACAAGTTCTATGAAAATCCAAAAATCGGAAAATTAAATTCACAACTTTAGTGTGGAAACACGTTTTACACTCAAGAGGCTTTTGTCTGGCAAGTCATACTAGGCAGAAAAGATACAAATTTCATATTCTGATTTCCGGGGATCGTCTGAGATCTGTATTCCTTTTCTGGCTCAACAAAGCCATAAATGTAAGAGAACTTAGCTCTATTTTGTGCATTTATGTTTTTGGTGGGATCACTACCTTTTGGAAACTATGTACAATGATTTACCTATTATTTAAAGCGACAGATAGACCATTAGCTAGTGTATTATATAGTGATAGTTGTGAATATTCAATTCTACCTGTCAAGATCCAAATTTTCTGGTTTATGGGAAGTACTTTCTACTGCACTGAAAAAAAGGATTGGTCAGATTGACCAAAAAATAGGTGCTGGTTACAAAATCGTTTGGCCAATATAGCACCAACCAAACGTTTGGTCACCAGCACGAAATCATTTGGTTACGATTTGTTTGGTTGCAGGAACCTAGTATTTGGTTATCATTACCAAATATGCATTTGGTAATTTTGACCAAATAGTAGGATTTGGTTGGGAATACCAAAAATTTGGTTAAAATTATCCAGGTTTGGTGCTTGGAACAAAATAATTTGGTTTTAAATACTAAACCTGCATTTAGTGAATTTGACCAAAACATTTGGTAGCAACTACCAAATACTGTTGGTACAGGTACTAAACTGAAATTAAAAATAGAAATTTCACTTTATTGATTCTATGAAAATGGGTTAAAACTTCCTTAAACTTGAGCTAACCCGTTCCTACCTCTACCCTACATATCCCTATCTTACTCTACTGTGTCCTACCCTACTCTACTACACCCTTTTAAAGTGGTCATACATATCGATGCGCAGCTGGAGTGTGTATTGTAAAGTTTACCCAAGGCGCATTTGTTATGCCAAATTTACAGTCAATAAAGTAGCCAATATGCGTTAACTAACAGTAAAATAATACGAACGAAAATTTAAGCTTACCTCGAAACACGTTGACTAACAGCGGTGAGTTCCAAGTTCTTAATGTATTGCTCACGTGATCTATTGTGTTGCTGTCAGATGACAATTACTTATCACTTCACATCATTGAGACTTTGGTGTTGAAAGTTGGATAATGTAGACAAAAGTCTGTTTCACACACGTCGTTTGAATTCCAAGCGGTGTAAACTTGTGATGGTTAGTTAAACGTCTTATTTTTTTTCCCGGTAGAAACACTATGTACTTTCACTCATACACTCAAACCGCGATCCACACTTTCATACTCGCCATGTTTACCCAGAAATCAAATGGATACACGTGACCTTGTAACTAAACATTTTGGTCAGGGAAACCAAATCTTTGCCAAATCACTTAAGATTTGGTTCGCATAACAAAATTAATCAACCAAATGTTCTAACCAAAAAATATAGTGCTCATGACCAAACAAGTTTGGTATAAATGACCAAATTTTGGTTAAACTAACCAAATTAAGTGACCAAATGCCCTGACCAAACAAATTTGGTATTCCTGACCAAGTCCTTTTTTTTTCAGTGTGGTTTTCTCTGACAGCAACTCAGCAATCTAATATGCAATTTTAACATATGTGTGCCCCTAGTGTTCTTCATGAACAGGTAAAGTTGACATTTTTGTAAGTTTTATTTTTACTTATACCAAGGACTTATATTTGTGTGGAATTTCAAATTCTTTGTATGAAATATTCTACTGTATGTGCTTGAATTAGTGTTTTTGAGTAACTCAGGCATGAAAGATTTCATGTTTATAGGGAGGATGGTAGAAGTTTATAAGCGTCTTCAAAAGCTGATGTAAATATTTGATTTTTCCCTGGCCTCTTAGTCCCACACCTTGCAAAGGAAAATTCGAAATTTTTGGAATTATCTTTTACTTCACTTGCAGCTTTCGTCATCCATTTGTGTTAAATTTTAAGTTTGCATGTTTGCAAGAAGCCAGCTGCAGACTTTTAATCGTTTTCAGTCAGAAGTGCTATACAATTTTTCACTTTGGACCCTAAATTTCCTCAACAGAGGAAGATATTTCGAGTTTTCGGACTGTTTTCTTTACTTGTACCACAAATCCTACATTGTGCCAAATTTCAACTTTCTATGTCTACAGGAAGTACCCTATAGGTTTTGAATCATTGTCATGGGGTGATATTGAGCATGCCCATTGATTATATTATTTTTATTATTATTATTATTATTATTATTATTATTATTATTATTATTATTATTATTATTAAGTATTCTGTTTATTGTCAGGTCCTGAGACTAATCAGTTTTTTTCTTTTTTCTTCTTCTTAATTTTCATTTTGGGCCTGGAAATGTTTCTTCCACGTTTAATACTCAATAACTTTTTTAACAACTGTACAAGCTTTTTTTTAAAAAAAAAAACAAAATTAGAAATCACTATTTTTTTAGCATATGACCCAAAATTAAGGGAGTTATAAAGTTTTTTAAATTTTCAAACGGCCTCTATTTTGAAACAATATGACGGATCGGATTCGATATTTGTAATATGAATGAACTGACCAAACTTGGTTTTAATCCATTCGCTTTTAGGGAAGTTACTGTATCCACTATATACAAGAAATGGATTCTACTATTATAGAAATAGATGGATATCGTAAGATCTCCGCAATAGGTATTACAAGCCAGAAATTATAAGGGGGTCCCTTTGAAGAGGATGTGATAAATGGGGGTCGTGATAGAAATTAGGTTGAGAACCAGTACTCTAATAATATTCTAGAATTTTACAAGGCTTTCTGCACTCCTATGGTCACTCGAAATAAACAATAAAATAACTTAACGAAGAAGTGAGAATAAAGAACTACGAAAACAGGATCTGCCAACACTGAGTTAAAGTAAGTAGTTGATAAAGTAAATGAAGAGATGAAGTGCAAAATGTAACAGAAAATAAGCTGACTTTCGTTTTTTTCTTCTACGCTGCCAAAAACTTGTTCTACGACTTTCTGCGATGTTAAAGAGATATCTCCCGTGTGGAAAGAAAGTCTGGATTATGAGAAATATTCCCGTTCTTTTTCTTTTCTTATTTTTTTTATCTTGTTATTTTTCGTTCCTTGTCAAAATAACTTGTGACAATCAGACATCTTTTACACATGAAGAATTCTCATCTATCTTGTCTCAGTTGTGAGAAGACTGCTACAGAAAGATACGTTACTGATAGGTAATTTGTCCTATGAGAAAAGACATAGAACCCTGACATGTTTTAAATACAGACCTTTCCTCAAGTTCAATAATACAAGATCAACCGTTAGGTGTGACTACGAACAACCATCTTGAACAACTGAGATCGGTCCTACAATCACTCTTGACTTCAGATTTTTTCCCCTGCCCCCTGAGGAATAAAAGTGGCACTGCAAAAATAATGGTTATCAGCATTGAGTACGATCGAAGATATAACCCAGGGGACAGAAGCACACCCATGGGATCCATCAGGTCCGAAGCCCCCAAACTTCGTAATTCGACTATCACATGTACACTTTTTTTTTAAAATCATAACTACTAACTGAACCTGCGCTCTCTACACAGCGCATCATTCGCATATAAGCATAAATCTCCTTATCATTCCTTACAACATCTGTACATGGCCCTTTACAGACACAAGTGAAAGACGTATTGATTAAAAGAAAGCCAAGGGGTATCATAAAGGGGATACTTTTTTCGATTATTTTTTCTCAATATCTCGCACCGTTTGCAAGATTTGAGCCTGCTTCCGGTTGTAGTTTCTAATTCATGTATGATCAGTGTTTTCATTCTTCTTGCATGCAGTATGTAATAAGCAAATACATTACATACACAATTAATTATAATGTCAGTTATATGTGGTGTTCATTGGGCAAAACACTCCCAAAAAAGGTTAATCTTAGACTGGAGAAATGGTTATCCTTCCTTTTCCATTATTATTTGGCCATGAAACAAACGCCTGAGACATATACAACCACTATATACAACAGTGTGGTGTTGGAATGTATAATGCTTAGGATGTGATGCTTTAGTTTTTTTTTGTTTAAATTTCAACACTTCCAATGTACCGGTAAAAATGTAATAAAGAAATAGTGCCGATGTTTTTTTTAATATTCAATTAGAACTGGACAATCTACATGAAATTTGCAATCAATCAGTGAAAACGTCATCTTTCTAGAGCCTGTAGTTTCCGAGATCTCATTGTCGAAATGATTGGCCACAAACATATAAACGTAGTTTAAAAGAGCTCCAAAGATGGCAGCACAATTGATTTGCATTTATTTCGGAGAAGGCTTATTAAAGGCAAAGGTCTTTGAACAATAATTTAAAAGGACACACTTTGTGAAAAACATTTCTTTAAGTAATTTATTTAAAGTACACTCTTTTAAAAATATTTGTCTTTGTTATAAACGTGAAATCACAAATAACTGTACATCAAAGGTTTGAAAGCTAAGGTTATAGGTTAGAGCTCGGTCGCTCTTAATGGACCTATCCATCAGGCGGGCTTTCGTCCTGGTTTTTCCATAAATGACCAGCTACTTCGTCTCTGCACAATAATTACTAACCAATATAACAAAGCTTTACCATCATGTCTTATTTTCATGGACCTAGAGAAGGCGTTCGATAAGGTTTGGCATTATGGCCTCATTAAAAAACTGCAGTCGTTCAAACTTCCCGTGTGCTATCTCAGGTTAATATATTCTTTCATTTCAAATCGTATAGCTTATGTTACAGTTGGTGCAGCACTCTCCTGGCCGATTTTTCCTCTAACTGGTGTACCACAAGGATCAGCTCTCAGTCCTTTATTATATATCCTTTATGCGTCCGATATTCCTTCTGTACCCCGCAACGTCTTTATTTTTCAATATGCTGATGACACAGCTTTTCTTGCACTCGGCAAAACTGTACATCAGCTTAACATTGCTTTACAAGCAACACTCGATAATTTCGTCAAGTGGTGTAAGAAATGGCACTTAATGATAAACTCCGAGAAAACACAAGCTCTAGTATTTCTTCCGCCTAAATGTCGTTCCAAAGTCCATAGAAACCCAACTCTCTTACGCATAACTGTTGATGGTTACCCTGTACGCCCTTCCACCACTGCTACCTATCTAGGCGTGGTTTTTGATGCAAAGCTCAGCTGGAATGCTCACTTGAAAAAACTAACGGACAAGGCCAATCTTAGATTAAATCTTTTGCGACGCCTCACAGGAACAACTTGGGGACTTAAAGCCGATATTTTGCTTCACACTTACAAAGCATTCCTCCGTCCGATCCTTACTTTTGGGCATACCGCTTGGTGCAATGCTTCTGTTTCTTTTTATGAAAAGCTCAGCATACTGGAACGACATGCTATTCGACTGGCGTATCGAATTAAACTTCCATATCCGACGTGGCTCACGTATGAATATATAGACTTTCCTAAGATCACTGAGCATCTCGCACAACTTCGCCTTAGGTACATAACCTCTTGCATCCAAACAGGCCATCCGCTATTCTCGGATATACTTCACACCGACTCACTTACCGACGCAGCATATCGATACAAACACTCACCTTTAAATATCTTCATATCTATGTATGTGAAACACTAACATCTTCCTGCGGCTGAAAGGGAAATATATGAAGTATATGTCATTGATCATCACCTTCCTCATCTCTTTCCATCTTAGCACAGAGATCCTCATCACTAACAAGGGCTTCCCAATGTGTTCATTAGTCCCGAGCCGCCCCGGGACAGAAGATTTAACCCTGCATCTGTCTTGCTAATATAATATAAATCTGTTTGTGACGTGTAAGCACCTCACCTCATTTTTTATAATCATCATTATTCTTTATTCTATTATATTTATTATGTATTCTGATTTCTATTCGTATCTTAGCACCTCAATAATATATCTGCACTTTTCTATTATATATTATTTCAGAAACAATTTATGAATTTATTATCCATTTAAAAATATTTGTGTTTATGATTACTGCACTTTGCCCATATATAATTACCTTGAACTCAATAGTGATACTCTAAACTCCATGCCAAAGAGAGGGCGTAACCCTCTAATGGCTGGGAGTGGGAACTTATTTTCTACATGATGATGAAACTTAATTGATGAATAAAGATTTCACTATGTTACCCTATTCCCGTACCCCTAAAAAAAAAAAAAAAAAAAAAAAAAAGCTCTTAATGGTTACTGTAGCATTTTAATAGATAGATACTTATTTAACAGAGAAATGATTGATGTAACCTAAAGATTTGATTTTACGCTTTCATTTCCTTTTAACCATAATCTAGTTCTATCAGATTTTCTGAAAATATAGGTAACAGTAATTAAGAATTACTTGTTGCCTTCTTGGGTGCAGAATAACCCAAGTTTAATACTACATAGAAGTGTCAGACCTCTCCCCGTAACGGAATCTTGTAAAAGAAAAGTTTTATCAAAAGTATCATCAAATACACTGATCATCATATAACAGCGTAGTACACTGCCAAAAAAAAAAAAAAAAAATTCTGGGTGCGTGCCTGCCCGGAGGAAATTTTGACCCCGATCCACCCCGTAAAATCATCAGTGCTTTCAAGCGCTACATCTAGAAACCTGTACTGTAGCGTTGATAAAATTCTTACCTCTGGGAGAGAATTAGATTTATTTCAGAAGGTGCAAACTCCACCTATGAAATTCCTCAGGGACATATTTCCGATCGTGATCAACGTGGCAGTAATTTTGTTGTATTACTTTTATTCCCTGTGTATTGATATCCGCTCCCCAAAGGGAAGTCTGAAATCATCACTGATACGAGGTCGTGCTATTTTCTGTACGAGGGGGCGCGGTGGCTCAGTGTGGTAGAGCGTTCACCTCCGGTACTTGGGATCCCTGGTTCAATCCCAGCTCGCGCCGTGTGGACTTTGTGGTGGTCAAACACCGTGCTCCCATTTCATTTCATTTTCTGCACGATACCAATGTATGCCAGGCACAATCATATTAAATTTACCGTATTATCGTCGGTTCCGTAATCCTACGTGGAGCTTATCTGAGAGTTTTCCAGAGATTTTTTCTCAGTGTTGCCGACTCGAGACGTATTTTAGATGATCAGCAAGTTCAGAGCACATCTCCTAAGTTGACCCCAGGCTTTATTATGGTGGGTTCCATTGAAATGGGATATGGATGTCCACCGTTACCCTTAAAGATCTTAACGGGTTGACACCATTCATGAACTCAGCCTAGATATCACTGCAAGAAATAGAATTTAAAAAATCGCTTTCGTTCAAGGGTTTATATCATGTGGAGTAACGAACGGACGGCGTACTAAAATTACAACTTTATAATATACCCATTTAGAGTGCCCCTAATTAATAAACACGGCTTTGTCACTGACTAGTGGGCTTAAAACATGTTTATAGGGACTTCCTGTTTTATTAAATTTCTAACGGCACAACTGGGAACTCCTTATATGTGTTTGTTTTAGAACTTCGTTGTTCATGCTTGTGTGAACATATATGTTGGTTTCTCAGGCTTTTAATTATTACTAGTCTGTGAGCAAACTCTTATGTTCCGTATTTAAGAACATCCTGGCTACAAGACTCTCCATGACAATCAAATATCACACCTCAATATTCAGGATATATCGTTATTTCAAAGCAAGTTTGAGGTATCACGGAATGTGAATAGAACAATTTGTGAAACATCATCAGTCATTATCATCATCATAGGTGCTCTGCCATAATTGGCAGGTCATTTGCCTTAATAGAACAATTTGTGAAACATCATCAATCATCATCATCATAGGTGCTCTGCCATAATTGGCAGGTCATTTGCCTTAATAGAACAATTTGTGAAACATCATCAATCATCATCATCATAGGTGCTGTGCCATAATTGGCAGGTCATTTGCCTTAATAGAACAATTTGTGAAACATCATCAATCATCATCATCATAGGTGCTGTGCCATAATTGGCAGGTCATTTGCCTTAATAGAACAATTTGTGAAACATCATCAATCATCATCATCATAGGTGCTCTGCCATAATTGGCAGGTCATTTGCCTTAATAGAACAATTAGTGAAACATCATCAATCATCATCATCATAGGTGCTCTGCCATAATTGGCAGGTCATTTGCCTTAATAGAACAATTGGTGAAACATCATCAATCATCATCATCATAGGTGCTGTGCCATAATTGGCAGGTCATTTGCCTTAATAGAACAATTTGTGAAACATCATCAATCATCATCATCATAGGTGCTGTGCCATAATTGGCAGGTCATTTGCCTTAATAGAACAATTTGTGAAACATCATCAATCATCATCATCATAGGTGCTGTGCCATAATTGGCAGGTCATTTGCCTTAATAGAACAATTGGTGAAACATCATCAATCATCATCATCATAGGTGCTCTGCCATAATTGGCAGGTCATTTGCCTTAATAGAACAATTTGTAAAACATCATCAATCATCATCATCATAGGTGCTCTGCCATAATTGGCAGGTCATTTGCCTTAATAGAACAATTGGTGAAACATCATCAATCATCATCATCATAGGTGCTCTGCCATAATTGGCAGGTCATTTGCCTTAATAGAACAATTTGTGAAACATCATCAATCATCATCATCATAGGTGCTGTGCCATAATTGGCAGGTCATTTGCCTTAATAGAACAATTTGTGAAACATCATCAATCATCATCATCATAGGTGCTCTGCCATAATTGGCAGGTAATTTGCCTTAACTGACAAGCTTTCATATTCCATGTCTTCCGCTAACCTTTTCGTCTTCACGTACTATCTTTGAAACATAGGTTAATAAAAAAAACATATTTTTTTACATACTGTATGTATGTACAGTATGTGTGTATTGACATCAAGAAGATTGATTCGAAAATTTATATCAAAAAACGACAAAATGATAGGGTTTATTCCTGCCGTGTCGTGACAAAACGCTGTAACTTTGGCGAAGAAGTTTTGCGAAAATGAGCTTTAAAGTTTTCATCCGAAAATGTGATCTGTATCGTGTAGAACCAGTGTAACTAGGCAATAATGGTCAACCAATCAATTTTCACCAAATTTAATCACACAACATGCATTTACGTAACATTACATGTAACCACGTGTTTCCAAAGTCAAGATACACTATTTCTACACGATACAGATCACATTTTCGGATGAAAACTTTAAGGCTCATTTTCGCAAAACTTCTTCGCCAAAGTTACAGCGTTTTGTCATGACACGGCAGATTCACAGTCCCATTACCAAGGATCCCAGGTTGACGTTCACCAATAGGTGTAATAGGAAGTGCTCGTCAAGTTTTATCTAGAGGTGCTGTTATTTTGGCCCTAAAGAATCAGGAAGTTGGTCGAAAAGGACAGCAAAGCTAAAGAGGGTCATTGGTGATTTAGACCAGTTGAGAGAAGTTAGAAATGAAATCAATACAGGAATAAGATCAGGATGAAACCGCATTTAGCATATGTGAGAAACATCCATAGAGGATAGTGCTAAGCTGAGATATTGGCATAGGTGATGGGCCGAAGACTTTTTTCAAAACTAGATATCATGAAAGAAAACAAAAGTAGACGAAAGAAAATGTATGTCTAGTATAGAACCTTTGAAGAGCTTGCATATGACATGCAATTTGTTTCAAGGAAACTTCAAAAACAGTGAAATTAGAGAAAGATCATTCCTCACTAATGCCTCCATTTTGACTATTTCGGAACCTAACACAATTAAAAAGCAATTTGTTTACATTTGTTTGCTTTTGTTAGTATAGCTTAGTATAGTACATTTGTTAGTATAGCTTCAAGTTTCTTTAAAGAATCCGCTAAACAAGTTTTCAGTTGATAGCTATCTATGGAAGCTATAGGTAGGACTTGACGAATAAGTGGCTTATACTTATTGGTAAATGCCTATCTTTTGGGGCCCTCACTTTACATTTATCACGGGGTCGTAGCGTACGTGAAGCTAAGAAAGCTGCTAATTCCTGAGTAAACAAGATAATGGATTAAAAATGAACATTCACGGGAAAGTTTTGTTCAAAGATGAGACATCTACTAATCAATAGATGATATTGAGCTCAACAAACCTCATGCAATACACCCCATGTCATGTAGACCCATGTGAGTGTCCAAAGATCAGACAACTACCAAGCGATATAGCATATGGAGCTCAACAAACCACATGTATATGACCCAATGTCATTTAGCTCTTATGTGAGTGTCCAAAGATGATACATCTACCAATCGATAAATCACATTCAGCTCAATAAACCCCATGTATATGACTCCATGTCATTTAAACCCCATGTGATGGTCCAAAGATGAGGTATCTACCAATCGATAGATCATATAGAGCTCAACAAAACCCATGTACATGGCCCCATGCCATGAAGACTCCATGTGAGTGTAGAAAAGTGATACATCTACCAATCGATAGATCACATTAAGGTCAACAAACCCCATGCATATGGAGAAATGTCATTTATGCCCTATGTCAGTATCCAAAGATGAGACATCTACCAATCGATAGATAACTTTGAACTCAACAAACCCCATGCATAGGACCCCTTGTCATTTAGATCCCATGTGAGTGTTCAAAAATAAGACATTTACCAATCGATATATCACTTTGAGCTCAACAAACCCCATGCATATGACCTCATGCCATGTAGAGTCCATGTCCTTTAGGCCCCATGTGAGTGTCTAAAGATGAGACATCTACCAATCGAAAGATCACATTAAGCTCAACACACCCCATGCATATTACCTCATGCCATGCAGAGTCCATGTCATTTAAGTCTCATGTGAGAGTCCAAAGATGAGACATCTACCAATCGAAAGATCACATTAAGCTCAACAATCCCCATACATATGGCCCTATGTTATGTAGATTCCATGTGAGTGTTCAAAGATGAGACATCTTCCAATCGATAGATCAGTTTAAGCTCAACAAACCCCATGCATATGGAGAAATGTCATTTATGCCCTATGTCAGTATCCAAAGATGAGACATCTACCAATCAATAGATAACTTTGAACTCAACAAACCCCATGCATAGGACCCCATGTCATTTAGATCCCATGTGAGTGTTCAAAAATAAGACATTTACCAATCGATATATCACTTTGAGCTCAACAAACCCCATGCATATGACCTCATGCCATGTATAGTCCATGTCCTTTAGGCCCCATGTGAGTGTCTAAAGATGAGACATCTACCAATCGAAAGATCACATTAAGCTCAACACACCCCATGCATATTACCTCATGCCATGCAGAGTCCATGTCATTTAAGTCTCATGTGAGAGTCCAAAGATGAGACATCTACCATCGATAGATTACTTTAAGCTCAACAAACCCTTTGCATATGGCCCCATGTCTTGTAGATCCCATGTGAGTGTTCAAAGATGAGACATCTCCCAATTAATAGATCACTTTCAGCTCAACACACCCCATGTATACTACCTCATGCCATGTACAGTCCATGTCATTTAAGTCTCATGTGAGTGTCCAAAGATGAGACATCTACCAATCGACAAATCACTTTGAGTTCAACAAACCCCTTGCATATGACCCAATGTCTTGTAGATCCCATGTGAGTGTTCAAAGATGAAACATCTCCCAATTAATAGATCACTTTGAGCTCAACACACCCCATTCATATTATCTCATGCCATGCAGAGTCCATGTCATTTAAGTCTCATGTGAGTGTCCAAAGATGAGACATCTACCAATCGACAAATCACTTTAAGCTCAACAAACGTTTTGCATATGACCCCATGTCTTGTAGATCAATGTGAGTGTTCAAAGATGAGACATCTCCCAATCAATAGATCACTTTGAGTTCAACAAACCCCTTGCATATGACCCCATGTCTTGTAGATCCCATGTGAGTGTTCAAAGATGAGACATCTCCCAATCAATAAAACACTTTGAGCTCAACACACCCCATTCATATTACCTCATGCCTTGTAGAGTCCATGTCATTTAAGTTTCATGTGAGTGTCCAAAGATGAGACATCTACCAATCGACAAATCACTTTGAGTTCAACAAACCCGTTGCATATGACCCCATGTCTTGTAGATCTCATGTGAGTGTTCAAAGATGAGACATCTCCCAATCAATAGATCACTTTGAGCTCAACACACCCCATGTATACTACCTCATGCCATGTAGAGTCCATGTCATTTAAGTCTCATGTGAGTGTCCAAAGATGAGACATCTACCAATCGACAAATCACTTTGAGTTCAACAAACCCCTTGCATATGACCCAATGTCTTGTAGATCCCATGTGAGTGTTCAAAGATGAGACATATCCCAATCAATAGATCACTTTGAGCTCAACACACCCCATGCATATCACCTCATGCCATTCAGAGTCCATGTCATTTAAGTCTCATGTGAGAGTCCAAAGATGAGACATCTACCATCGATAGATTACTTTAAGCTCAACAAACCCTTTGCATATGGCCCCATGTCTTGTAGATCCCATGTGAGTGTTCAAAGATGAGACATCTCCCAATTAATAGATCACTTTCAGCTCAACACACCCCATGTATACTACCTCATGCCATGTAGAGTCCATGTCATTTAAGTCTCATGTGAGTGTCCAAAGATGAGACATCTACCAATCGACAAATCACTTTGAGTTCAACAAACCCCTTGCATATGACCCAATGTCTTGTAGATCCCATGTGAGTGTTCAAAGATGAAACATCTCCCAATTAATAGATCACTTTGAGCTCAACACACCCCATTCATATTACCTCATGCCATGCAGAGTCCATGTCATTTAAGTCTCATGTGAGTGTCCAAAGATGAGACATCTACCAATCGACAAATCACTTTAAGCTCAACAAACGTTTTGCATATGACCCCATGTCTTGTAGATCAATGTGAGTGTTCAAAGATGAGACATCTCCCAATCAATAGATCACTTTGAGTTCAACAAACCCCTTGCATATGACCCCATGTCTTGTAGATCCCATGTGAGTGTTCAAAGATGAGACATCTCCCAATCAATAAAACACTTTGAGTTCAACACACCCCATGTATACTACCTCATGCCATGTAGAGTCCATGTCATTTAAGTCTCATGTGAGTGTCCAAAGATGAGACATCTACCAATCGACAAATCACTTTGAGTTCAACAAACCCCTTGAATATGATCCCATGTCTTGTAGATCCCATGTGAGTGTTCAAAGATGAGACATCTACCAATCGACAAATCACTTTGAGTTCAACAAACCCCTTGAATATGATCCCATGTCTTGTAGATCTCATGTGAGTGTTCAAAGATGAGACATCTCCCAATCAATAGATCACTTTGAGCTCAAAAAACCCCATGCATAGGACACCATGTAATTTAGATCCCATGTGAGTGTTCAAAAATAAGACATTTACCAATCGATATATCACTTTGAGCTCAACAAACCCCATGCATATGACCTCATGCCATGTAGAGTCCATGTCCTTTAGGCCCCATGTGAGTGTCTAAAGATGAGACATCTACCAATCGAAAGATCACATTAAGCTCAACACACCCCATGCATATTACCTCATGCCATGCAGAGTCCATGTCATTTAAGTCTCATGTGAGAGTCCAAAGATGAGACATCTGCCAATCGAAAGATCACATTAAGCTCAACAATCCCGATGCATATGATCACATTTCATGCAGAACTCATGTGAGTGTCCAAAGATAAGACATCTACCAATCGCTAGATCACTTTAAGGTCAACAAACCCCTTGCATATGACCCCATGTCTTGTAGATCCCATGTGAGTGTTCAAAGATGAGACATCTCCCAATCAATAGATCACTTTGAGCTCAACACACCCCATGCATATGACCTCATGCAATGCAGAGTCCATGTCATTTAAGTCTCATGTGAGTGTCCAAAGATGAGACATCTGCCAATCGACAAATCACTTTGAGTTCAACAAACCGCATACATATGACCCCATGTCGTTTACCTCCCATGTGAGTGTTCAAAAATGAGACATCTACCAATCGATAGAACACTTTGAGCTCAACAGACCCCATGCATATGACCCTATGTTATGTAGATCAGATATAGGTAAGTGTAGACCCCATGCATAGTTTTCGTAAAAAATGAAGAAGAAAATTAACATTGATTCTGTGATACAGCTATGCCGCTTGTTGAGATTAAAGTAATGCTGGAGAGTAGCTTTTAACCATTTCGTTATGATAATAGGAAAAGCACAGTATATGTTATGGTCAATGAAATATAGGCTAAAATTGTCACTATCTCGTAAATTTTAATTTCTGTTAAAATATGAGATGACATTTGTCTATAAGACACATCAAGTTAAACAAAACAACCTGTTTGAAGGCAAATTTTCGATGATCTTTTGAAGTACTTAAAAGTATGTCTTTGCCATTTTATTTTTCTGGAAGAAATTATTTATCTTCTGTACTTTGTATTATATAGTCCGCATCAGCCGAACTGGCAGATGACGTCAACCAATCAGACCACTGTACGCTATTGCCAAACCTCGGATGAAAAAAACAGCTTTCAGCGGGCAAATGTAGCAAACGTACTTGTTAGTGTTTCACTAACAGCATCTAGTATAACAACACGAAAATATGATACTTACGCCGCCATTATAGTATGCTATTATTATGCTGCCAACATGTCTTGAGCCGTGGCAAAAATGCGAACTAAAGCTCACATCCTCACACACCCACGCGTTGAGCCAATAAGGGTTCAGCTGTTGCTAAGCGAGAGAAAGCGAGTGGAATTCCTTCAGCAGATAGCAGCGCTTGCAACGGAAGACTAGGGATCAAGTCAATGTGGCATATCTTTAATATTATTATTTACCTTTACCCGTTTAATTTCTTTCTGATCTTTCTGATCAAAAGACTTTCTGAAAACGATCATGATACCGATGGCTAAGAAATCGAACCCAAAGAGATGTGAGGATTATAGAACTATTAGTCTTATATCTCATGCAGCTAAAATTCTGCTCCGAATACTGAACAGAAGATTATATGAAGGAACAAATAAAGAAGTTGAGGAGGAGCAGTTCGGGTTCAGAAGAGGCAAGGGCGCAAGAGATGCAATTGGATTATTAAGGGCGATCGGTGAAAGATTTATAGAAATAGGGAAAGAGGTGTATGTTATATTTATTGATCTAGAAAAGGTTTTTGACTGCGTGAATTGGAAATTGTTGTTGGGAGTTCTAACGAAGATAGGGTTGGAATAGAAAGATAGAAGACTCATAAGAAACTTATACATGAACCAACAAGTAAGTGTTAGGATAGGGGAAGAAATGATGGAAGAGAGTACAATTGGAAGGGGAGCTCGACAAGGATGCTGCCTCTCGCCAACACTATTTAATGTCTATCTAGAAGAGATAGTGAAAAAGAGTTTACATGATGATGATGGCATTTCGGTAGGAGGTAGAATGATTAGATGCATAAGATTTGCAGACGACATGGCGCTTGTTGCAGAATCTGAAAAGAAAATCAATAAAATTTTAGAAAAAATGAGAAAGGGCTTTGAAGAATATGGGATGAAAATACATGTTAGAAAGACAAAAGCCATGGTGATTGGAACGAAGGGGTCGGTGTCAAATATAAAAGTAGGAGGGGAGAAAATAGAACAAGTGAATAGTTTTCGATACCTGGGTAGTATTCTTAGTAATAACATGAAGTGCGAACGTGAAATAAAAGCAAGGATAGGAATGGCGAAAGAAGCCTTTAGGAGGAAGAAAAGTCTGTTTTGTGGACCTTGAATAAAGAGTTGAGAAAAAGACTCATAAAATGCTTCGTGTGGAGTTTTGTACTGTATGGGGCAGAAACGTGGACATTACGTAAAGGTGGTGAAAATCGACTGGAAGCCTTCGAAATGTGGGTGTGGAGAAGAATGGAAAGAATTAGTTGGGTCGAACGGAAAACGAATGAGAGAGTGTTAGAAATGGTGGGTGATAAAAGAACACTTTTAGATATTATTAGGAAGAGGAAGAGAAACTGGTTGGGACATTGCCTAAGAAGAGATTGTATCATGAGGGACGTCCTAGACGGTATGGTGGCGGGAAAAAGAGGGAGGGGGCGAAGGAGACTACAATTAATTGATGATATAAAAACAGAAAGATCATACGCGAAGACGAAGAAGGTAGCGGAGGACTGTGGAGCCTGGAAGCTTTTCAGCTGCGGCAAGCGACCTGTCAATAAAGGCAGAATATCTATGATGATGATGATTACCCGTTTAAAGGGTTGCGCCCGTCCTCGGTAAGAGTTAGAATAGTATAGGAGGTCCAAGTTATATCATAGAGGGTCTAGGTGCTATTTTAGTTATCAATTTATTTGAATCTTACTCATTTTCATGGGGAGGGTCATCAATTGAGCGAGGACAAGCCTCAGTTGCAGTGGGTGCTGGTCCAGACTGGCTGGCATACAAGTCGTGGTCTTGATGGAACTGTGGTGCCTGAAATGAGAAGAGATACATCAAATATGTGTTGGTTTATGCCATGAATGGATAATATTTGTATTATAAATGTGGTATGAATAATAGTAACCCTGAGAGCTTAAATTCTACACTGAAGGAACAATGCTTACAATCCTTAAATTCGTTAGATGGTTTTATCACAGTATGTGGATTCCTTAACTTTTAAAGTTTTACTAATGTATGTACTTAGATTAAATATTATTCACTTTTGTTCAGAAATATACATGATTACAGTAGTTCTTGTGTTATCTATGAAATAAATTTCTACATAAGAAACATAAGGGAACATTGTGTCCGCTACTTATTAATCCAGTTCTAGATTTATTCGGAGCTCACCATCGTGTTTTATTGATCTTTCAGTTAAATATTTCAAAATACGCATAACTATAGTTAATACCAATTTCTATAATACTATTAGCGTTTCACAGAATAAGTGCCCAAAGATGAGACTTATACCATTAAATTTCAAAAGAAAACATAAATTGTCATGTAGACCTATAGCTTTCGAAAAATAGAAAAAAATTCGCTAATATAAAAATTGACGCTGCACGATAACTGCGCCATCTAGCAGGAATTCTAAAAGTAGTGAGCGTTTTGCTCAGAAGATAAAGTTAGTGTAACGAATCTCAGGGTATATGAATCGCAGGAGGTTGGGTTTAACGTCGCTCGACAAAAGCAAATGTGCAGAAAAGTGGTGGAATTCTAGTAATCAGATATAAGGTATTGCATCATGGAAATAAGTTATATTTCCTCGAAACTAGCCTATATTTTACAAATTTATTTGAATAAAGGGGCAATTGCTGCGTATCCACTGGAAGAAATTTGTGCTGTTTATGAGAAACATACTTATTAAAATATTTTCATCGCTTTCGTTTTGGAAATTTCGATGTTCAAGGTACTCCTTACAGTAAGATACCAATCACAGTAAAAGTGGATGATATTTGGTGAAAGTCGATCAAGATCGACAAGTTAGCAGTCATGACATCGCAAATGATTCAAACATCCATCATCAAAACGTGGTAAGCCATTTGAAGAAACCTAGCTACAAGAGGAAGCTCCATGTTTTTGGTGCCACATGATCTGACTCAAAAATTTATACACGATTGAATTTGTATCTACTAATCTCTACTGAAACGTAACGAACTTGGCCTACTTCTTAAACGGTTGATCATAAATGGTGAACACTTTGACCTGACCTGAAATTCGTATGTGACCTGAAACGATATGAGTTTGAGTGCTTGAACTCCCCGTTGATAAAATTCTATGTACACCAACGAAAATAAGTTCCGTTTATAAATATTATGCTGAAATTATAGTTTCGGCGCTGATGTTCTTTTAATACAAGTAAGTCCCAGAATCATTTTCCCGTTTCCTGAAAATTAAGATCCTAAACATGTCAGGTCTTTGGTATCAACACTTCAATTAGTGTTTTGAATTATTGTTATGACTTTAAAATTCAAAGCGTGATGTACTGATCCTTTTCTGAATAGATGATAACTTTAATGGAACGCATCAGCCCCTATGTGAGGACACTGTTGGAGCATTGAACTCACGTCCACGTGATCCCAAATTCGATTCCCGGCCGGTGCTTCCCAATTTTCGGTGTCCACCAAGGATGTTATAAAATAGAGGATCTGCCCTTACAACAAAATCTTGAAGCCATACGTCACAGTTTCGCCACTCCTAGTCTGCCCACTCCGCCCAATAAGATCGCAATGTTTTGAGCCAACATTCATGGCGGAAACGAAAGTAGCCAATCAGATAATGGGGGAAACGTGAAGCTAATCAGACGCGCCGATGCTCGGCTGTTTTTTGGCTTCATTGATTTAATAGGATAAAGATACATATCGGCAGATCCTCTATTTTATAACATCCTTGGCGTCCACCCAACGTCGTGAGGCAAACTGAGGTGTCAGATTAATATAAGACGTGACGGTCATTAGGTCTAGAAAGCTCCTGTTTTGCCTCTTAGAGATAGAGCGATGCATCGCGCTGACCACATGTTCGTCCCTAGATCAGTCGGTGGCCAACAGATGGTGTTGGAGCGGCTCAGACCTATAAGAGCCATTAAGCCAGTGGTAAATTTAACAGCAGTCGTGATTCCTCCAGGCAAAACCTCCTGTTGGGGATGCGCATGAAAGAAGAGTTGACGATGTCTTGTCTGGGAAATGTGTCGTACAAGTGGTGTTTCATTTCGAAAAATATAATTTTTTTTCTATTGGACTTGTGTTGGACTTAGCAAACCGTGACCCACCCTAAGATAATTAAGCTACAATTATATGACAGTCATGTTCAGAGCACGTCTTTCAACAGACAATGTTCCAGTGCATTCCCCTCACATTTTGCTTTTGTCTCCTCCCGCGGGAAAATTTTCCGAGAGAGCATCCAACAAAGGGGATCCTTCTTAATAATTTCGGTGAGGAAATGCAGTATTTTATATTTCACATCTCAGTAGAAGTCTATACTACTCCCTCCGTTTTAGTCTACTTTTGTCTTTGTTTTACAAAGCCATACCACTGATCGATTGCAAATTTTAAAGCCACTCTGTGCATTAGGATTGAAATGAATCACTTCTACAAGAATGAAGCAACGTGTGTCAATTGACATAATTTTATCTTTGATTGACTTTGTTTCAAATTTAATTTCATATATTTTATTAAGAACTGTTTACAATTCACATATTTTGATTTGTGATAAATAGACATCTTTGCAAGTACTGTAATGAGATTACTTGTGTAAAAAATCTAAAATTATTTGTTGGTTTAAAAGTAATACTTGTTTAATGTGGTAACGATGTATTTTTAAATTTCCATTTATTACATTTCAGAGTGAACATGGTACACGACTCATTTTGGAAGTAAGAAGAAAATTTCCATTTATTACATTTCAGAGTGAACATGGTGACACGACTCATTTTGGAAGTAAGAAGAAAATTTCCAATTATTACATTTCAGAGTGAACACGGTGACACGACTCATTTTGGAAGTAAGAAGAAAATTTGTGGCCTGCATCAATCACCAACATACTAAGGAATACTTTTTAAAATAATGATATAGCAAATATTCTCCAAATCATTTAAATTTCTGGCGAATTTATACGAAATCTGTGTGTATCAGATGTGTTGCAAATTATTGGAAAGAAACAGTCAATCATTTATTTGTAGAGAAGAAACTTACTAGGTTTCTTTCTCTGCTTCTAAAATTAATTCTGTCTTCTCAGCTTCGAAAAATATTTACGCCAGTGATGATTTCAGATTTTCCCCAAGGAGGACCTTAAATAAACGAAGTACTACAGAAATACTTGTAAGCTAGGTTGAGCACCATACCTTCGGTATAGGAGGATTTCAAAGCTCCGGAAGCAATTTCTGAGATTATCACTGCTTTATCTCGTTTTGAAATACAGTATATTTTATGAAACCGCTTTAAACCTTCTCATAATATCAATATTCCTTAACAAGTATTTAGACTTCTTGGGCCTTATGCAGAGTCGTTTTGAAATCTGATTAAGGCAATACTACGGGGTTGACTAACGGATGCTTATCAAAATTTTATTCAAAGTCTCTGATTAGGACTTAGTATTTGACGAAGTTAATCACATCTGACTAATTAATCTAGAGTAGAGGCTAATCTTTTACTTAAGGTTTAGCGTGCGACATGACATTTCGTATTTTGTATTTCATCTATTTTTATTTTTACAGACTACGCATGCGCTCATCTACGTAGTTGCCACATTTATTTTTCTCACCCGATGCATTGGTGTTATATAAGTTAATCATACCCAAATCAACTTTTTGGTTGTACTCAAAGTAGACTCTGAATACCAAAAAGTGTACCTTCCTTAGTAAAGAGCTACTATGCTAGTAACTAGTCTGTGACTAAACCTCGATTAACGAATTCTCTCTGAATACCGCGCCTTGTGTTCAATCTGTAAAGAAAAAAAAAACAGATTGTAAAATGTCCGCCCCCAACAATCTCTACACAAGGATTGATCCAAAAGTGATGTCTTAAATTTGTTTTCTCATTTCAGGAAATATAATATATGGTTGTAGTTCATGTAGTGATGGAGGTTGTGTCATCCTGAAAATACACTTGGTTGCGCAAGAGACTAGACAGACGGCAGAGAGGAAACCTGCAGATATAAAGCTTAACTTGGATGTCCATTTGAAGAGAACATCTACAATTAAGGTTGGTGTAAAGGGACAAGCTTTGCCGATAGATATCACTACAATCTTCGTATCTCTCTTATGTATTTTTTTACCTTTCACAAACATTCACGGTTTCTCTTACAAATTTCAACCTAGAGACTTCAAATTTTTACAGAAGGAACTTTATGACCTATCGAAGGCAACAATCCGTGCCGATTTTTTTTATTTAGAATTTTCTTCATTGTTGAAACAGTTATATTGTTAAAGGTTTCGAAATCCATTTCAACAATCAAGCCATTCCAACACCAAGACTCAACATATTGAAAAATAGCCGAAACAAGGTCGAGACAAAGACAGATACTTGTATTTCGAGACGAAACCGAGAAATCCAAGCCCAATTTCCAAGGTGTCGCTACTCTATTATTAGTATTAGGAATTATTGAAATTACATTTTTTCTACAAAATTCGTTGCATATGGTGTTATTTGTTGCAAGGTATCTCCGAAACCTCACTACTTTAAGAAGTATTAAATATACTGTGTGTATAATTATGCTCTTTTTCATAATACAAGTACAACCCTAGCACTAATTAATCAGGTAACATGTTAATTATTCATATTTAAGTTATGTTGTGCATATAATTAGTAATAAAAATTTAAATTGATATATTTGTAACAGACTGTACTTGTATAACCATTAGAAATTCTCAATATTAATATAAACAATATATGTTCTCTTTTAAGCTTAGTTTTAGAGTCAGCTTATAATATTCATTTTCAAGAATATAATTCCAGAAGGGCTCAGGAACTAATGAAATAAATTTCATTTGTCCTTGTGCAACTTCTTATTTTTTATCATTATTATTATTTTCAGTTTTGCTAAAACTCTTCGTCAATTTCGAGGGATGTTGTATGACGAATTTTTAAACTTTGTTTAACACAATGCCCTACTCTGTGACAGATTTTGACTCACCCATTCTCTTTTCATCCTAACCCAGCATCTCTACTGACTGTACAACAGGGCAGGGCTCTGAATAATCACTTACTCTTCACCTCATTAACAAACGCTTTCAATTTTCACTTCCTGAATGGTACTTACTTTACAACATATGTTTCTGCATCAAAATAAAATTTTCACAATTAACAGGAAAAACTTCTCGCCACCTACCAAGCTCCCGTATACTTACAATGTTACAATACCAACAAATTTGGTAGTAAAACTAAAATCATTAACGGACTTCCAGTTTCGTTTAGCTGGTCCGAGTATATAAAAAATTAAGCATTTTTGTCTCTTGCGGGAGACTGATACATATAATAATTTTGTTTCCTCAAAGGAGTAGGAAGCAGGCTAGTTTTTTATAACTAATGACATAAGTGAAATCCGTTTCAAAGTCCTCTTATACAATTTTCACGGAATGTCTTTCGATATACAGATTCAGGGTATGTTCTTTCCCCTAGAGAAGAGTGAGCTCTAGCTATAATCCTGAATAGGTATTAGGAAATGGATGATTTTTTTAGCATTACAGAATCTACGTTTATACAGAAGGCAAATGGATCTTCATCTTTCTTTAAGTTTAGAAGAACAGTTAGTGGTCTGTTTATAGGGTCAGCCAGGAAGTGAGAGAACTCAGGTTGTACTCAGACTCTTTGAATCTGTCTTTAGTGAAGTTAAGACTTTTGAAGTTAGTAGCAAGGGCGGATATAGAAGGCGGTGGGTTGTAGTACTGCTATTTAGAGCTACTTTTAAGAGCTCCAAACTCTGGGGTGGGTTTTATTTATATATAAAATAAGAAAAAATTCTCTCCTGGGGGGCAATCGCCCCGATCGCCCCCTAGATCCGCCCCTGGTTAGTAGCGATTGGGTTCGATTCCTTTATGGGTCGTTTGCATGAGTAGATGAGGGTCTATTGGTTATTTAGAGTTTTCACACTGCAGCTTCCATGTAAGGGAGATTGATAGTGCCATGATCTTACTCATGATCCATTCGGTTTGAGTGCAAGGTTTTCCGATAAACTGAGCCAACAGAGAAGAGTATTTGAACTATTCTAGTAACCAAACTTATCCGTGATTCTAAATAGTTTCCTGGGGACAGAAATGTCTGAGTACAGACTTTCCAAGTAGCGCTGCGCTAAGTTGTTCTCGACGTCAAATGGGCAATTTTTAAAAGTAAGGAATCCGAAGTCGAAGTACAGAGAGCACTGATTTTCCTTATATCTACATGACCCAAGAAATTAGAGTAAATTGTTAAGAGTAAGAATAGTATACCTTGTTCTCTCCAAAAATAATTGATGAAGGTGAGTAGATTACTATTTCGGCGAAAACTAACTTAAACGTTCTTGACTGATGCTAGTGTTTCCAAATCTCAAAAACCTAATTATCATTCTCAGCCTAAACACATCACGTTTTCATCTACTCTAATGATATTTGAACCTTTAAAAAATGAAATGAAATCTTTAAGATTTACGTCCCACGGTTATGCCGGTTATTCTAAAGGAGACGGTGATGATGAGAGATGAGTGAAATGGTGGAATTAAGAAAGTGTGAGGAAACGGAAGAACCCCGAGAAAACCCATGAACGCGGTGTTTGTCCACCACAAAGTCCACACGGGACGAGCTGGGATCGAACCAGGGACCCCAAGCACCGGAGGTGAACGCTCTACCACTGAGCCACCTTGACCTCCTTGAACCTTTAAGTATCACCTTTAGACATTATTAGAATGAAATCAGAAGATTTGTTTATCATATCTGTAGAGATCAGTATGTTCATATCAAAAGATTATTGGAAGATATCAGACGAAATATAAAGCATTTTATCTAAAAATATAAGATACGTATATATAATTATATTTATATTTGGATCTTCCAGTGCAAGAAAGTGGAACGATTGCCCTAGTCGCAACCATAGGGGTATTCACGGGAGAAGGAGAGGTGAATGTCGCTGATCGCTTGCTACCTAAGTGTATTAAGACTGTTTTTAACAGCACATAATTTTGAGTTGAGATTCAATATATTTCGTTCATTTTTCCATGGTTTAAATGATTCAAAGACCATGTTGCCAAAATATTCGGAAACAATTTTGTAAGATAAACATAAAAGATTTCAACTTCCCTAGGATCCGGATTGACGTGAGGAAGTAAAATAAGATAAAATACTCTAAAATAATATTGAAATGCCAACTGTACATAGAGTATTTTTCATACATTTTCTTTGTTTTATTTTCTTGAACTTCTTGTAAACGTATATACAGGGTGGCTCCAAGTAGGTATACAGTCCCGTATTGATCAGTTCATTGATTTTTATATCATTTTATCCATCAGGTAGACTTAGTTTCTTTATTATTTGTACTTAATGTTTTTTTTTTACTTATATCTTAACTTCACAACAGCCGAAGAAAATAAATCTATAAGCTAGAATGTTATACTTAATCAATGCAGGGGTGTATATCTAATTTTGGACCACCCTGTATATCAAGTAAGAGTGAACATAATTGACAACTCTAAAGAAAAGCACGTTATACTTTACTATATTGTTTTTAATCGTTTGACGACATAACCCGTTTTTGGTGATTGCTCCCAGTTATCCAAGTTTCTGGCCGTGATCTGATGCTGGAATTTTTGGCAGATATACGTTTCACCACTTTTTTTTTAATATGGCATATATACAGTATATATATATATATATATAAACCATTCCCCGTATACGCTCAACCTTTCGCAAATTTAACTGAACTATAAGGATGTTAGTTGGGTATAGTGTACTCCCGTACATGGAACATTATATTCTTGATTTCTGTATATCCAGATTGCATTCAGAATTCATTAATCTTCATAACTGGAATTTCACTATATATGGGAAAGTGATTCTATTTATGTAGATATCTGTGTGAAAATTTGGAAATGTGAAAATTAATATGTCTGCTCTTGTAGGTTGAATCAGCAATGGAAACACGATTTATGGACTTGAACACGCATTACGAAAGATCAGTTAATGAAGAAAACAAGTGATAAATAGTGTCAAAATATGTTCTTCACTATCAAAGAGTTGGCTATTGGGTTTAAAAGAACCTGAACATCGAAAGATCGAAGATGAGAGTCATGCTGGACGGCCGAGAACTGCACTGACTTACAAAGGTATAGATGTTCGAGATGATTTGTTACCTAAAGTATATTGTCATCAACACGACTACCAACATGCTCCGTATGAATTTTTTACATTCTAAGCAAGAACTGATTGAGAAAATTGTTCACGGTGTGTGTTCTTAAATAATTGAACTTAAATGACAAATAACTTGCTCAGGTACGTAGCTCGTAATGGGGGGAGGGAGGATCCGTGGCACCTCTCGACTATGGTTATCACACCAGACACTTGATTATTCTAAACTATTTTACTGGCAACATATATTGGTTTGTTAGGAAAATACAATAAGGATATGTTAGTAAGTATTTTAATTACAAACTATGAAGAAATCCTGAATAAAAGAATATAAAAAGTATTGAAAAAGATTTTACAATATCTACGTTCCTTCCTCTGTTCATTCAAATACAGCAATTTTCCTTGCATTATGACCTTAACCATTATAATTCCAATAATGTCTTGTAAAATATTTTGCAAAACTTTCGTTCCTTTCTCTGTTGAATCAAATGTTAACAGAACTTTCTTTCCGCATATTTTTTTGTTTTTATTATTCCGTCAACTACTGTCTGTTCCAAATGACAAGTTAAAGGAGAAGTAGAAAACTGTTTCTGAAATGTTTGATACTGCAGAGAAGCGATGACGAAAAATCATGATAAAAATCCACGGCACTTTGTTTTCCCCTTGGCTACGTGCCTGGCTTGCTGCAATAGTGGGGGCCAGTTTTCTTTCAGAAAAAATGTTCCAGGGGGCACCCTTAATATTCTGGGGGGCACTGCTGGAACTATTCTGTTTATTATTATATTATAGACGTATTATTTTGGTGTCTTCCGGGGGACACTCTCAGAGCTCCGGGGAGTCAGTGTCCCCCAAAAAACATGTCTGGAAGAAACACTGGTGGAGGAACGGTGGCTCAGTGCTAAGTAAGGAAAACTATTGCAAATTGGGATTACATGTTATTCTTGTGCAGGGTATATCATTAAACGAATAGTGTCCAATGCAACCCCTTCACATTTTAAATTTGATCGCTCCGATCAAAATTTTCTGGAAAACAGCCTATTGTAAACAGGGTACGACCTAGAAGTGTTCCAACGGAAGATAATATTATTGCGTGTAAGAAACGGTCTTGAAGAATCAAAAAAAGTCAATTTGCAGATTATCACTAAACATCAGGATTTCTGATCTAAGTCTTTAAACAATCATTTTATTTTGATTTGGTAATAAGCCGTCATATCTGTATTGAAAATCATGAAGCCTGTAGCGTAGAAGTTTCAAGAGCTGCAGTAGTCCTACTTGCGATAAATTTCATAAGAATGAGCTACTCATTGAGTGCCTAATAATCATTTAGTGCCTCTTTTCAGTATTGGGGGGGGGGGCACAATGATTCAGTGGTAGAGCGTTTACCATTAGTGTGTGGGGTCCCTGGTTCAATCTCCGGCCAGGTAAGTTTGTGGTGGACAACATTGTGTCCGTGGATTTTCTCGGGGTGCTCCCGTTTCCTTCCACTATCTCATTCCACCAATTCTTCCATCATCATTCACTTTTTTAAATAATTTTCTCCCTTATTCTAAAGAGCATAATCGTGTGGAATCCAAACTACCGTAATGTGTTTAAATGTTAATGTTGTCCTATTGGGAATCAAACCCGAGACCACTACACCAAAGACGGGTACGCTAGCGAGTGGACCATTGGGGAAAGGCCAATATGAATTTCTTCAGCATTCTTATTTTGCTGTTTGTAGGCTATTGAACTCAGAAGGGGAAAAAATCGTAATGCAAAGTAAATAAAAACATGTAATAAGTAAATCAGCGGGCATTTAGCAATTGAAATAAATTTTAAGAAGTTGAAGGTTCTAGATTCCTGAAATCACCTCAGGACGTCTCCCCTTCTTACTTAATTTTTGTAAAGAGAGAGTTACAGTTGTAATTGTAGAGCAGCTAGACCTGATTGCAGCATGAATTCCGTCAGCATGTGATCCCATCAACAGCTCCGTTGATCGTGTTCATGTATTCCATTACGTATTCAGAAGCCATTCGTGTGTTCTTTGGTCTTTCTTGTTTCGGTGGAAGCTGTTTCAATTGATGCGTGACCAAAAGATCATAGCTGCACCCCTTGGTTCTTGATTTAAGCGAGTAGTACTCCCCGACGTATATCTAGTCGAGTCAGCAAAAATTTTTGTGACGTCATAGGTCAAAGGTCAATGACCTTGGCCCAGGGTCAATGACCTAGGGGTACCTAGGACCACCCCCTCTAAATTTTGGCAGGGGTACCTTGGCCCACCCCCTAAATTTTGGCAGGGGTACCTAGGACCACCCCCCTTAAATTTTGGAAATTGCCAAATCTAAAAATTGGGTATGGTAGCCTAGGACCACAGTATGTACCTCTATCAGTATTGGGTGTCTATGTCGTTCCCTTTCATGGGTAAAAAATTGCCAAAAATTCAAATTTCGGAGGTTTTTGACCTAATTTATCCCCTTTGATGAGGTATTATTACCTTATATAGTTATATGGGCGTATACAGGGGTCCATTCCCTTTCATAAGACATGGGTATATTAATGCACCCCTTCAAAAATTTGGGAGGGGTACCATGGCCCACCCCTTTAATTTTGGAAATTGACCAATTTCAACATTGGGTATTATAGTACAGGACCCTAATATGTATTATAATAAATTTGGGTGGTCCACCTCATTTCCTTCTAGGGGTACAAAATTGCCAAAATATAAACGTAAGCAATACGTTATACCACGTGTTTGGTTTTCGACCTAATTTATCTCCTTGGATGAGGTCCTATTACCTTATATGATTATATGGTGATGTATAGGGATCCATTACCTATCATAAGACATAGGTGCACCCCTTGAAAAATTTGGGAGGGGTACCTTGGCCCACCCCTTTAATTTTGGAAATTGCCCAATTTCAACATTTGGTATTATAGTATAGGACACTAATATAGATCACAACCACGTGTTTGGTATTTGGTACATTTTATCCCCCTTTGATGATGTCCTATTACCTTATATGGTTATGTATAGGGGTCTATTCCCTATCATAAGACATGGGTGCACCCCGGTAGGGGTACCTTGGCCCACCCCTTAAATTTTGGAAATTGCCCAATTTCAACATTGGGTATTATAGTATTGGACCCTAACATGTATTATGATAAATTTGGGTGGACCACTTTGTTCCCTTCTAGGGGTACAAATTTGCCAAATTTTAGTACAACCACGTGTTTGGTATTTTGGCTCATTTTATACCCTTGGATGAAGTCCTATTACCTTATATGGTTATATGGTCATGTATAGGGGTCCATTATCTATCATAAGACATAGGTACATTGGTGCACCCCGGGAGGGGTACCTTGGCCCACCCCTTAAATTTTGGAAATTGATCGTTTTATATATTTGGTATTATAGTACAGGACCTCAATATGTATCATGATAAATTTGGATGGCCCATATCGTTCCCTTTTAGGGGTACAAAAATTGCCAAAATATAAACGTTGTACCACGTGTTTATTTTTTTGGTCCATTTTATCCCCTTTGATGAGATTCTATGATTACAGGGGTTCATTTCTTATCATAAGACATGGGCACCCTTCTTAAATTTTGGCAATGGGAGTCCACTGAAATTGTCCAATTGAAGCATAGTACAGGACCTCAATATGTTTCGGTGGTCGTATTACCAAATTTGTTTAGTACAACCACGTGTTCGGTTACTGACTCAATTAAGGTTATAAGGTATGGATGGGTATCCCCTTTCAATTTGGTAGGACCCTTCGGGTGTAGTACAGTCACGTGATCAATGATTTGGTTTTGATGCGCGACGAGGTCCCTGGTCAATGTTCTCTAGGAATTAGCTGGAAACTTTGAACAAGATTCTTGGCATTTAAAACTTTTTTTTTTCAACTTTTCAAACTAAAAAAAATGAAAACAAAAATTGAAACGAAAAAATTTCGAAACAAAAATGTTCAAACAAAAAATTTTAAACAAAAAAAAAATTCGAACATTTTTTAAACTTAAATTTCAAACAAAGTTTTTTAGTTTGAAACGAAAAAAATTTAAACAAAATTTCAAACGAAAAAAATTTAAAAATTTTGAAAATAATTTACAAACAAAAACTTTCAAACAAAAATTTTCAAACAAAAATTTTGAAACAAAAATTTGAAACAAAAATTTCGAAACAAAAATTTTCAACAAAAAAAATTGAAACGAAACATTTTCAAACAAAAAATTTTGAAAGAATAAATTTACCAACAAAAATTTCAAACAAAAAATTTGAAAAAAATTTTCAAACAAAATTTTTGAAACAAAAATTACAAAACAAATTTGAAACGAAAAATTTTTCAAATAGAATTTAAATCAAACAGTGATCAGCTTTCACGGTTAACCGTTAAACTTTATCCGGTTTTTAACTATTCGATTAACAAATAAACGGTTTTCAACTATTCGATTAACAAATAAACGGTTTTCAACTATTCGATAAACAGATGAACGGTTTTAACCTTTTCACACCAGTGAGTGCAAGAATTTTTGTACTCGCTTTAAATACGCATCATTTTTGAAACAAGGTGTTAGTGTTCATCATGGATACACAGTGGAAACATCCATTTACCTGTATTCTCGCAGGGCCTAGTGGGTGTGGAAAAACGTATTTTGTGAAGCGATTACTGTCACATATCCCAACCATGATCAATGCAAAATTTCGTAAGATATATTGGTATTATGCAGAATGGCAAGACGTGTATGCAACAATGCCAGTTCCAGTAGAATTTCACGAAGGACTTCCACGAATGAAAGATTTTCAGCCTCAAGATGGACCACATTTGATTATTATTGATGACCATATGCGAGAAGTGAATAGTGATATTGTTGATATGTTCACAAAAGGATCACATCATCGAAATATTAGTGTGATTTTTATAACACAAAATGTATTTCATCAAAGTAAAGCAAATAGAAATATGAGTTTAAATTGTTCGTATTTGGTGTTGTTTAAAAATCCACGTGACAAGTCACAAATCAAGCATATGAGTTATCAAATCATGCCTGAGCATCCACTGTTTCTACAAGAAAGTTATGCAGACGCAACAAGAAATCCACATGGTTATCTACTGATGGATCTAAAACAAGATACACCCGATGAAATGCGATTTCGTACAAATATTTTTCCCAACGATTTGCATCATTATGTTTACGTACCAACAAAACATGTTTAAATTATTGTGCATGTGAAAAGAATGACTTAGTCTGTCACGATGTCTCCTACAGTGAAACACGCTGATCTGCTACGTGCTCTGCACAAAGCTAAACCAAGATTGCGTAAAGCTATTATTGCCAATGCAGACGCTTCATTAATTCATAGTATTTGTGAATGTTGTTATAATGTCTTAAAAGGCAATGTTCCACTGACAAGTGCGCAGAAGTCAAGATTAAAGCGTTACAAGAACACGCTCCGCTATCTGGTGGACAATACAAAATCATTGGATAAAAAGAAGAAACATTTAGCCGTACAACAAGGAGGATTCTTACCTGCATTACTTGCACCTATTGTAGGAAGTGTGTTATCCAGTATTTTGTTTAAACAATAAACTTCATGGAACATAGCAAGAAGATGGTTTTAGTGCCACCAGAAATGCTTCAACGAATGCATGCATCATCATCCCGTGTGAGTGAAAATCGAGAATCTAATCTTGATCGTGAAATGCAATCCATATTGAATACATCGTATCCAAGTGATGAAGAAAAATGGAATCAGTACAATAGAATATTACAGAAATATCTTTATGTGATACGTAAACAAGAAGAACCAATACCACTTACAATTACATCAATGAAACCTGATGGTGACGTCCCGAATGTTGACGATAGCACGAAACAAGAAATTTTAGCCGCAATACCACAAATGTATCGTAAGAAAGCCGAACTACTATTCCGTCGTTTAAAACAAGATGACGCAATTACGTGGGATCATAAAGGAACAGTGTACATCAACGATAATAAACTACATGGATCCAATATTGTAGATTTAATGTGCGATGTGACTCGACCGAGGAAACATTCTAATCCTCAAGGCTGGGAATTGTTTTGCAACTACCTTGCATCGTCAAACACACCTCAAGAATTGATTGGTAATCCACGAAGATTAAACTATATTGTCAAGCATAATAGTACAACAGCATCTGAAGGATCTGCACCACCAAAACCGGCACCTGAATTATTTTCTTCCGGAGAAGAAGAAGAAGAAGAAGATGATGATGATGTTTTAGAAGTCCGACCAAAAAGAAAACGTATCATTCCACAATGGTCAACGTACAAACCATGAACAAAAAGTTGAAATCCATTTATTACAATCCAACACATCCTGCATCATTTTCTACTGCAAAGAAATTATGGCAAGCCACAGGAAAATCTATACCTCTAGCCAAAATAAAACTTTGGTTAAACAAACAACCTACCTACACGTTACATCGTCCTGTACGTCGTCGTTTCCGTAGAGATTTTTATCTTGTCAACAATATTGATGATCAATGGGAATGTGATTTAAATGATTTACAATCACTTCAAAACTATAATGACAATTACCGCTATATTCTTACAGTGATTGATGTGTTTAGTCGGTACGGGTGGGCTGTACCACTAAAATCAAAAAGTGCCGAGGATATAGTGAATGCATTTGAAATGATTTTCCAGGACAGGAAACCAATTGTACTACGTAGTGATCAAGGAACTGAATTTACCAACAAGACAGTACAAAAGTTTTTCAGGAAACACAACGTGCAACATGTTACAACAACGGATCCAGATATTAAAGCCAGCATCGCAGAAAGATTTAATCAGACATTGAAACATCGTATGTGGAAATACTTTACCAAATATCAAACATACAATTACATCAAAGTATTGCCTTTACTTGTAAAAGCATACAATGAAAGTCGACATTCCAGTATTAAAATGGCACCTGCAAACGTTTCTCAGGACAATTTACTGGAGGTGTGGCATAACTTATACGACAAAAAGCTACAACGTTCAAAACAAGATACGAATTTATCTGTTGGTGATACTGTTCGTATAAGTAAAACAAAACGTATCTTTGACAAGGGTTACCTCGAGAACTGGACTTGGGAAATATTCAGCGTAAAAGCCATTGTACCAAGAAACCCACCAGTGTATCGACTAGAGGATTTAAATCATCAACTTATCGGTGGTGTTTTCTACAGAGAAGAATTACAACCAGTACCGCTCCCTTCGACGTTCCTCATCGATAAAATATTACGTACAAGAACAAAAGGTCGCAGAAAGGAGTATCTCGTCCAGTGGAAAGGATATCCTTCCTCATTCAATTCGTGGATCCCTGCAACTTCATTGAAGAAGAAGAAGAAGAATGGAACCTGATCAAGATTTTTACGTTACACTTCCCAGTAATAGTTCCATGGATTATTTTCCAGAAAATACATTGACTTCATATATTACGAAATTACAACGACGTGTAGAGTTTCGCCAGAAATGGGATGTGGCAATTGTAGAGATTCATTATCCACATTCTTTGCTGAACATTAACAGTAAAAACAATAAAATATATTACAAATCATCAAGTAGTAATGATCAGGAACCGTGGAAGGTTGTAACGATCCCTGTACGCTATTATAACAATATACGGGATCTTATTCATGCAATTAATATACATCATAAAGAAACCAATTTATTTATATCTCATGACGCAACTAATAATATATGCCTCATAAGACATCCCAAAAAGGAAATCCATACTTCTGTACAATTGTCACCAAGTGTTAGTTTAATGCTTGGATTTGACCCGAAAAGTGATTTAAAAGATATGGAAAAGGGACAATATACACCGGATGTACGATTAGGTTTACCATCACAAATGTACGTCTATTGTGACATTATTGAATCTGTCATTGTTGGAGATACAATGGTACCCTTGCTACGAATTGTCAACATGGATCCTGTAAATCATACTTTTGGAAGTCATGCAGTACAAATCTTTAATCCTGCACATTATGTTCCGGTGGAAAAAATGAATTTTGAGCAAATACAAATCGATATAAGGGATAGCACAGGTCATCCTATGCCATTCACCTTTGGAACGGTGTCTACAAAACTACATTTCCGTCGTCGTCGTCATGACTGATCCGTATTTGCAATACTACCAAAAACAAGCGTTATCCGGTATCGGCAACGTCTATGTGGGAAGTCCCTATCAAGCAGGACATGGCATTGGAAGTTTCCTTGGTGGCTTATTTCGTTCAGTGTTACCACTTGTGAAGCAAGGCGCTAAAACTGTGTGAAAAGAATTATTAAAATCAGGTGCCAATATGATTAATGATGTGGTGATCTCGAATCAACCGCTGGAAGAATCGTTTCATCAACGTATGCAAGAGGCAAAATCGAATTTACAAGAAAAAGCTAAAAATAAGTTGAAAACTATGCTGGGAAGTGGATATCATAAACGAAAATGGGATGACTGCTCTCAGTTTGAGGTTGACCTTCCAACGATCAACAACACCATCAATCCTACAAAGAGACGTAAATTATCACATAAGAAGAAGAAGAGATCATTGGCATCGTCACCAGATATTTTTGATTAATTCAACGATGGCTTTCTTACATCATCAATCCTGTGAATGTGTAAAAAGTGAATTGGACATTTTTTCAACGTTGCCCACGCAAACCAGTGTTCTGGACAATCGTATTATAGGCTACAAACCAATTAGTTCAATAGCTGAAAATTCACCAATAGAATTTGTAGTGAGTGGTAGCAGTGATGAATATATTGATTTACCACAAACCTTATTATACATCCAAGCACAAATTGTGAAACCAGATGGTTCCTCCTTCATCAATACGGATAAAGCAATTGCACCTGTCAATGATTTTCTAAATGCTATGTTTAGTGAAGTACAAATCTACTTGAACAATAAACTGATTTCATTTCCGTCACATAATCATCCATATCGTTCGTACATGGAAAAACTACTCAATTATAGTGATGGAGCTAAAAATACACATTTACAAACAGCAATGTGGTTTCAAGATACGGCTGGTCATATGAACGCAACCACAAGTGAGAACAAAGGATTTCAACAACGCTATGAACTGACAAAACAAAGTATGAAATTCGATATGATTGGACATCTTCATTGTGACATTTTTAATCAAGATAAATTTTTAATTCATGGAGTCGAATTACGTGTGAAACTTATTCCTGCAAAGCCAAACTTTTGTCTCATGGCCGGTGAAAGTGGTGTCAATGCAAAAATCAACATTCTAGATGCATCGTTGCAGGTGAAAAAAGTCAGCATCAGCCCTAGTGTCAAATTGGCACACAATAAAATTTTACAATCTACACCGGCAAAGTATCCTCTGACAAGGGTTCAAATGAAATCATTTACCATCCCGAAGGATATACAATCCAAAACTATTGATAACCTGTTTATGGGAACATTGCCAAATCGTATTATTGTAGGATTTACATCGAATGAAGCATCCAGTGGAACTATTACCACCAATCCATTTGAATTTCAACATCTAAACATTAATTTCTTTACACTGTACGTGGATGGAAAAGCTGTACCATCAAAACCGTTGCAACCCAACTTTGAAGAAAATCTCTACATTTCATCGTACCACACATTGTTCTCAGGCTCTGGCATACATTTTACCAATACTGGAAATACAATTGCAAGAGCCGACTACAAGAATGGATATACACTGTTTGTATTTGACCTAACTCCCGATTCTTCTGCTGGAGATTGTCACTATTGGAATTTACAACGACATGGCGCCATCCGATTAGAAGTTCATTTCCAAGAGAAATTAGCAGCACCTGCAAGCTGTATTGTGAATGGAGAGTTTTCCTCACTCCTAGAGATCGACCACCAGCGCAACATTATCCTGGACTTTTAAATTACAAGGTACGTATACGTTATGTATCATTTCCATTCACGATGTTGAATACATTACAATTAGCTAGTGCTTTAAACGGTAGTCCATTGTTCAGAAATCATTTTACCGGGGTATTTGCAAGCGATGAGTTGCCCTCACGGATTTCTCTTCCTCTGGCAATCATTGTAAATACAGATCCATCTACAAAACTAGGAAGTCATTGGATTGCAATTTATATTGATCATCGCGGTGTTGGAGAATATTTTGACAGCTATGGCCTTCCTCCTTATGTACCACAACATGTTGCATTCTTAAAACTTCATTGTATGTACTATAAATATAATAATAGCCAAATGCAAAGTCTTGGTTCATCCGTATGTGGCTATTATGCTTATTTTTATTTGTGCTGTAAAGCCCAAGGAAAATCTCTGCGTGAAATTCAATATTTGTTCACAACAGTACCCACGGTTAATGATCGTAGACTGTTGCAATATACCTTCCAGGTAATTTTATCATATTTATCATTGTAAGTGTATTTGTTTTATCATCATCTATTTCTATACTAATCAACTTTTTTCCTCGTTCTTTTTACAGAATTCACAATACGAAGCTTTGCAAACGGGTGCTATGCTGCAAAACATGGAAACAAATCATCGCAATCAAGAAGAGGAGGCAGTCTAATGAAGAAACCCAGCTCAATATACAAACATTGTCAATAAGAAAGAAAAAGAAGAAACCAGAAAAATGAATAAAATACAATTTATGCTTATTTATGTGTTTTTATTGTCCATTCCATATACAATGTTATCAGATTCTCCTAAAGAACTGTGCGATATAAGACGAGAACCCTGTGCAAAGTTTCCACCTAATTCCTAGAGAACATTGACCAGGGACCTCGTCGCGCATTAAAACCAAATCATTGATCACGTGACTGTACTACACCCGAAGGGTCCTACCAAATTGAAAGGGGATACCCATCCATACCTTATAACCTTAATTGAGTCAGTAACCGAACACGTGGTTGTACTAAACAAATTTGGTAATACGACCACCGAAACATATTGAGGTCCTGTACTATGCTTCAATTGGACAATTTCAGTGGACTCCCATTGCCAAAATTTAAGAAGGGTGCCCATGTCTTATGATAAGAAATGAACCCCTGTAATCATAGAATCTCATCAAAGGGGATAAAATGGACCAAAAAAATAAACACGTGGTACAACGTTTATATTTTGGCAATTTTTGTACCCCTAAAAGGGAACGATATGGGCCATCCAAATTTATCATGATACATATTGAGGTCCTGTACTATAATACCAAATATATAAAATGATCAATTTCCAAAATTTAAGGGGTGGGCCAAGGTACCCCTCCCGGGGTGCACCAATGTACCTATGTCTTATGATAGATAATGGACCCCTATACATGACCATATAACCATATAAGGTAATAGGACTTCATCCAAGGGTATAAAATGAGCCAAAATACCAAACACGTGGTTGTACTAAAATTTGGCAAATTTGTACCCCTAGAAGGGAACAAAGTGGTCCACCCAAATTTATCATAATACATGTTAGGGTCCAATACTATAATACCCAATGTTGAAATTGGGCAATTTCCAAAATTTAAGGGGTGGGCCAAGGTACCCCTACCGGGGTGCACCCATGTCTTATGATAGGGAATAGACCCCTATACATAACCATATAAGGTAATAGGACATCATCAAAGGGGGATAAAATGTACCAAATACCAAACACGTGGTTGTGATCTATATTAGTGTCCTATACTATAATACCAAATGTTGAAATTGGGCAATTTCCAAAATTAAAGGGGTGGGCCAAGGTACCCCTCCCAAATTTTTCAAGGGGTGCACCTATGTCTTATGATAGGTAATGGATCCCTATACATCACCATATAATCATATAAGGTAATAGGACCTCATCCAAGGAGATAAATTAGGTCGAAAACCAAACACGTGGTATAACGTATTGCTTACGTTTATATTTTGGCAATTTTGTACCCCTAGAAGGAAATGAGGTGGACCACCCAAATTTATTATAATACATATTAGGGTCCTGTACTATAATACCCAATGTTGAAATTGGTCAATTTCCAAAATTAAAGGGGTGGGCCATGGTACCCCTCCCAAATTTTTGAAGGGGTGCATTAATATACCCATGTCTTATGAAAGGGAATGGACCCCTGTATACGCCCATATAACTATATAAGGTAATAATACCTCATCAAAGGGGATAAATTAGGTCAAAAACCTCCGAAATTTGAATTTTTGGCAATTTTTTACCCATGAAAGGGAACGACATAGACACCCAATACTGATAGAGGTACATACTGTGGTCCTAGGCTACCATACCCAATTTTTAGATTTGGCAATTTCCAAAATTTAAGGGGGTGGTCCTAGGTACCCCTGCCAAAATTTAGGGGGTGGGCCAAGGTACCCCTGCCAAAATTTAGAGGGGGTGGTCCTAGGTACCCCTAGGTCATTGACCCTGGGCCAAGGTCATTGACCTTTGACCTATGACGTCACAAAAATTTTTGCTGACTCGACTAGATATACGTCGGGGAGTACTACTAAGCGCTTCTCTTAATTAGCAAGGTTTCGGTATATAGAGTTCAGTACCCCACATAGCCAGTATTGAATTCAGGCATGTTCAAGAGAGGGCTGAGCCCCCCTAGAGTAGATATGCGCCCCCTAGAATATCTAGTCTATACACACGCATTGAATTATTTGTTTTATTCTGTTTAATTTTTTTCGGAAATAAGTCTTAAAAAAGCAAAGCTTTTTTTTTTTAAAGAAAATTAGTTTCGTCTTTTGTCCAACCTAATTGTTGTAATTAACAAACCCCGTTCTCGTACACAGTCCAAGTTAAATAAAAACTTTGGAAATTAGATACAGACACACACAAACGCTTTACAACGTAATTTAGGGAAAAATATGTTGGTTATTGCAACCAGTGGCGGATCCAGAATATGATCAAGGGAGGGGCTAAACTATAGTTTGCCGTTTTATCCAGTGTAAAGCAGGATTGAAGCCCATTTTATCCAGTGTATACCTGAGCTTCAAGGGGGCTATGGCCCCTATAGCCCCCCTTAGATCCGCCACTGATTGCAACCAACCAGACAACAACAAGTCGTGAGTTTTGTTGCGATAGATTCCCGCTGCCCTATTGCAATCTAGAACAGAGACCCCCTTAAATTTTTATTGCCCACCCCTTGTACAAAAGTCTGAATTCAACACTGCACATAGCACCGACTTTGTATAGCTTTTTTGGAATTTCGTAAGTCTATACATATATGAAAAGAGTGAAGCCTCCGGCTCAATTCTCATTCACTAAATGACAGATTTCAGAAATCGTTGGGCTCACAGAAATTTCAGAGTTTAGACGAATGTTCTATCTGAACATTGTGTCATGGACAAGACAAGACTTTGCGAAATGAAACTCTAACAGGGGGCTTGAAAATGTTTCCGACGTTTACTGAAACTGTTAGGTTTAGAAACTTGAAATTTTGTATAAATGTTCTGCTTGAATTCAAGAATGAAAATAAGACGCATTTTTCCAACTACTCCCTCTAAAGGTTTAGTCGTTCCTTTTTGATGTTCATCAGCTCCCCAGCACTGTTAGGCATAAGAACTTGAACTGTACAAATATCCTCCACAAATCATGTTATAAGACGGGATTTTGAAAGTTCAGTGTCTAAAAGAGAAGAAGTTGAAATTTTGTACAGTCAGCGACAAAGTTCTTTCGCTTTGATAAAATTTATTTTGGAAATAACGGTGATAGGGCTGGAAATTACATTCTTTTTAATTTACTTCAAAGTGTTCTCAAAGTGTTGACCTTCCATACTGAAGTTATTTACGAAACTAATTTCATGAAATGTATAGGGTCTAGAACTTTTGTCGCTGACTGTACAACTGTACTTTACAGACTCTAAATTATGAGTAAAAAGAAGTTTTTTTAAAATTCCACTCCGAATGGTAGGAATGTGGATTGGAAGGTTTTTCAATATTATTAGCTACCTATTTCTTTTGAAATGCTGAGTATGCGACCACGAAATGTGAATAGGTCTACTATATATTTTAACATACAGAATACGAATATCTCATGCAAGAAGGCGTTTTGGCTGTTTCTTCATTAGGGTAAACTTGCAGGTGAATTTTGGTAAATTCATTTTGAGGATAAGAGCTTTGAATAACAAGGCCGCCCCTGAAATAAGGAGAGCTTTGCGTTTTTCTGTGTAAGAAAGCAATTTAATTTTGTTTAAATTTTTGACAATATTCGTTGAGTGCTTCTGGAAAACATTGATTTCGGAGTGGTGGGGAATTGTTTAAAGTATTTGCTTATACTTACAACTTGCATGAATTAGAGGATGAGTGCCCCAATTTAGGAAGAAATAAAAGACCAATTCGATTTCAGGGTTATGAAAAGTAAATATTTTTCGTCCTCCAGTGAAATCAATTTTGTATTATTTACTAACTTTAAAAAATGTTTATTTGTGCCTAAAACACATTTAGTAGACCTTATTCCCCTGCGTGAATTATAACGATAACATTTATAAATATGTATATGTTGATATGGACAACAGTCTGTATCGTATGATATCATTTTTCTTTATAGCCAGACCTGAACATTTAAGAGGCCTCATCCCGGCGAAATTAAAATACCGCTAATTTTACAGTAATTATGCGATATCTTCAAATAGATAAAAGATAATCGAAATGTGGAACAAGAGCGCCCTAGACAATATTATTTTACATGAGATACCGTAATCACGACTCAGTTATCTGCTTTCGATTTCGAGCCATTTTGAAATCGGCACTTATTTTCGCGTTTCTAAACTGCTGAAAACGGAAAGCCACTAGGTGACTTGTGATAACGGTACCTCAAGCAAAATAATATTGTCTAGGGCGCTCTTGTTCCATATTTCAATTTATCTTTTATCTATTTGAAGATATCACATAATTACTGTAAAATTAGCGGTATTTTAATTTCGCCGGGATGAGGCCTCTTAACTTGTTAAGTTTTGTGGGCAGACGTGATGTAATACGTAAAGAAGCCATTAATAGTGGCTGTATTCTCAAAGGAATTTTGTGAAAAATAAAAAGATAAATGCAGAAAATCTCTAAAAAATACATCAGTTTATATATATATATATTTTAACTTCAGTGTTATTATTGAACACTAGCAGCGTTCACCCCGCTTCGCTGCGGTCACCCCGGAACGCAATAAACTTTGTTACTTAGATAATTTTTACTTTTTCGCTTTCAAGTGATATGATAAAAACCATAGAAGATTGCAGTAAATCTTAACATTATATCGCCTGTCATTTATGTTAACCCGCCCCGCTTCGCTGCGGTCATCCCGGTGCTGGCATATTGTAAAAGTGTCTGTAAAAATAAGCAAATCAATTAAAAAATTTTAAACAGAAGATTCAAGCTATTTTCCGCTGTATATCGCCTGTCATTTATGTTAACCCGCCGAGTGACACGGTCATGCGGGTTGCATATAAATACGTTTATTTTTACCTATGATGAACTAACAAAGGATTTGTGGACACCTGAATGGTCAATTATCTCAAGACACTGGTAATTGAAAATTAAAGTGATATGATAAAAACCATCTAGGGTCCAAATCCTAATAACCCCCCAAAAATGAAAGAAATTGGTTCAGCCGTATTAGCGTGATGAGCGGACAAAGGATTTGTACGTTCTCTTTTATATATATAGATTTAGTGAGTAAATTAGGTTTTAATTAGTTCCAGAAACTATAATATAACGAACTTAGGGCTAATATATAGATGTTACAGAATTAGAGCACTTCTATGATATTTGAACATCAAAGCAACATTCCTTGGACATCCACAGCGATTGGTGTGATGTTTGGGACAAGAACGCTCGCGAGACGAAACGAAAATTAAGATTGATCTAGAAAAGTTATGCCTGTCTCGTTTCGTCTCCAATTTCGAGACGAGACCAATAATAAAAAACAAAAAGTGTAGGAAATATGCAACGTTCTGATAAACATGTAGCAAATCTCACAATATATGACGAAATCAACTGACAAGACAAGGAATGTGAACGAACAGTTGACGAGGAAATATTTTTCTGACGCTTTGGTCTGTCCGATTTTGAGGCTAACAATTTTTCTATGCCTTCTTTTTTTTTATGTTGGGACTCATCAGTCGCACTCCTACTTCCCCATATTTTTCAAAATATTGCAAACGTAAAATTAATCTTAAAATTTCTCTATGCAATCATTCACCACTTAGTAGGATAGTTTCTGCTGTTGATATGTTGTCCATTCTGAAATTATAAGTAATCAGTTCAACTATGGTTTCATTGGCTTAGATGACAAATTAAACAAAGACAAAGTTCATCTAAAAAATATTGGTAAGCTTACTAAGTACCGTTAAAATGCTTATTACAAACACTCGCACATAAGACCGGTTTTAAAGGCTCGGTTTGATTGGTATTATTTAAGGATGCGCACGAGACGAGTCGAGACACGGCTCTTCCAATAGAGAAATATACATTTTTCGAGTCGAGACATCACTTTTACAGCACATTTTCGAGACGAGACAGCCACAAATCTTGTCTCGTGCGCATATTATTATCAACGGCCTACAATAATAATAATAATAATAATAATAATAATAATAATAGTAATAATAATAATAATAATAATAATAATAATAATAAGAAGAAGAAGAAGAAGAAGAAGAAGAAGAACGGAAATAATAATAATAATAATAATAATAATAATAATAATAATAATAATAATAATAATAATAATAATAATAATAATAATAACCAAATGTAACTACGACCAACATCATAGGCCATTTAATCAAAATACGAGGGTGATTCAGGAAGTAATGCCTCCAAGCTCACTACTTGGCCAATAGTACTGCAAACATTCTGAATTGTTTATCATTAATGCACTGATGTTTAAGCTATAGAATGTCACTTGTTTCACTTTCCTATCTCTTCTCGTTGCAGACTAGTGGAGCAATTAATGTTATCTAGTGGTGACGTCCGGTTGAAACAGTGGGCTGTCATTGAATTTCTGACTGTGGAACGTAGTGAGCCGAGGAACATTCATCGCCGGCGACGAGTCATTGATACACCATTACGACCCGGAAATGAAGTAAAGCCACATGTCCTCTCCTCCGCCAAAAAAAAAATTAAAATTGTCCCATCTGCTGGCAAAGTATTTCTTGACATTCTGCCTCATCCTCCCTATAGTCCGGATCTTGCGTCCTAGGACTTTTGGCTCTCCTTAAACTTAAAGGATCGCCATAAGGGACAACGCTACAATTGTGACGTGGAGGTATAAGGAGAGCAGTTCGGCAATGGTGTCTCCAACAGCCACAACAGTTCTCCATTGACAGCATGAAAAACTTTGTTTCTCGTTGGCGCAAGTATTTGAACGTATTTTGTGTTCTGTAGTAGAAACACACAAAAACATATAATATTATTCTTTCATTACTGAACTATTAAAGAAAAAATGAAGATTCGTTTATAAGCATCGACGAATCAAATACAAAATCATAAGCTGTTAGAAAGGAGGAAATGTTTTATTATATTATGCATATAAATTTAAACGGACTAGGCTTATTATATCACGAGTAATATCTCCATCTTTTGCAGGACAATTAATATGCAGTGAGAGAAAAAGCTGACTTTTGGTCTAGAAAATCCGAAGAGGCTAAATTTAGCAGGATACTCCATAGCTTACAAAATTTTGTCAGGTTACTACAGGTTTAATTGCTTAGTCAGGACCAACTTGTACAGTGCCAACAGACAGAAATCACATATGTCCTCTGTCGACATGAGCAAAATATACAAAACTATGATTATGGACTAAAAAAAAACATTATCAGTTTGAAAAACATTATCAGTTTGTTTACACACATTACAGAGTCCAATTCTTGCGTATTATGTAGATTTTCCTTCTGTCCGGGAATAAACAACAAGCGGTGAAATCAAAATTCCCGCCTGTGTGAATTGAAAGTCAAAAAATCAGTAGTAGCATGTCGTAGTAGCATTTGTACGAAACGTACGTACAAAGATAGGGAGTATATATGTACAGGCTCGCTTCGCTCCAACGTAGTACATAAAAGCTGCACCACAACACAAATTACAGTCCTGCAGCTGCAGGAGTAGCGCTACGAAAGACGCCTGTAGCCGGATTTCTTTCTAAATGCTCTCAATTTTTTTGTCCGTGCAATTGATGTATTGGCATATGCAAAGGGCAGTTAAGAAGTTCCTGGAATTCTGCTATAGCTCTTTGTTCCCACAAAATAAGTACATATTTACTTAATCTTCTCAAAGTTGGCACTTTCGAAACGTGCACACGCTTGTTCCACCGTTCCTGCAATTGGTGGAAGCACTGATGATATTACGGTGAAGGGTTCGATCCGTGTACCTTTTCAATTGAGACTTTGGTCCCCGTGAAGGGCTGAGCCATTCTATTAATGGTCCTGGGTTCGTTCCGTGTTTGTCCCTGTGATATCGGGAGCCATTCTATTACGGTTCCGGGGTTCTAGCAGCATTGCGCTGTAGAGTGCACACCGTCCTTAACCGGCCTCCGTGAAGAACTCCCTACTCCCTGCCCGTAAATAATACAGCTTCGCACTATTTTACTCACGGGTACGGAAAGTTCGTCCCCACGACGATTGCTTAAGGAAGGTGCAATATACCTCACCGTTACGGTCCAGATTCGGACGGGAACTACCTGGGCGAAGATCTAAGACGTATTACGAAAATAGACGAGAGCATCGCCTACTTTCAAGAACCGTGCGCAGGTTATCCAACAATCACCTTCTTATTACGTCATGCAATCTGTAAAAGAAAAACTGACAAATTTATATCTTATTGTGCCATTTATTTAAAATGAATAAACGTACCTGAGATAAACAATCTTTCCCTTACATTGTTCGCCCCGTTTACGTAATGAGTTTGTAAGTGCACTTTATTACTCACTTCGTTATATTGTCCGCCATGGCTTGATGAAAGACGTGATCACATTTTAGGTTGGAACACTATATATCCGTCGAATCCACTGACCAAGATCGTTCTTTCTTCCAATGTTGAGAATTTAGTAGACGGTTATTGCAAGTGAACACATTGATGACATTATGTCGTGGTTTTGATCAGGAGTTGATCAGTTTTGGGATATTTTTGTATTGGTCGTTTACTACATGTCCGTTGCGTTTTAGTACCACCTTCCCAGTCCTTTGTGTTTTCTCTTTAGTCTCCAACACGCCCCCTCGTTGTTATAAAATACCACTTGGGGCTAATTTGTTTTGATAATGAGTAGCATAAGAATTGCCAAAATGTTCAAGTTAATAATACTGTTTTCGTTAATAATTTCTACATATTCGAAGACAGTGATAGATATCTAGATTACAAGGTAACTAATATTCCACTTAAAAAAACGTTTGAGGACGAGATATTGTAGTGATCAGCAAAATAGCTGAGTCACTCATATTCACACACACCAACACAACACAACGAAAAACTAGTTGTCCTCTCATAACTTTCTTCTTCCTCTTCTTCTATCCTGTCTTTTAACACCACTAGGCGGCAGCACAATCAACAAGAAGCATACACCGCACAAAGTGTACGAATTCAGACGAACGTCACATAACGCTCTAACGCAGAATTTGCGTTTATACGAAAAATATTATAAGCAGAATTTTGGTACAGTTACATTGGCGGTCGAAAGGAATGTACGTGCGCCATTGGATAATGGTAAACGTTCAAGAACCCTGACTGTAATTCCACTTCAACACTCACCACTGTTCCAAAGTGAAGACAAGCATTAGTTCACAATGAAGTTTATAAGAACTTTCGTCGAGTTACACTTCATCAGATGAAAAAGTTTCATTAAGTTTCATTTAACGTAGAAAAACGACAAATGCGTGGGGCATTTATACTCTTACATAATAGTTTCATGGGGCTTTAATATGTAAAGTCTTTAGTCTTTAAAGTTCTTTTTTTTTTTTTTTTTTTTTTTTTTTACATTCGGCACTGCTATTAAATTAAACATTTATAAGTGCATGACTCACAATTAACATTCAAATAATTCTCATGATATACCTTTAATATGTAAATTATTATATTGCTATATGCGCTCTTACCATTAAAAATTAACACAAACATTATATGAAATCATGGCATTATTTAGAAGTAAAATATTCACATTACTTACTTTACGATATTATACGAAAACTATAGAACACGAACAAATAATTATCATGGACAACTCAACTTTTCAACAAACAGATAAAACAAATATTATTTGAATAATATACTTCAATATTTCACGAAAGTAAATGAACAAACTTATTCTACACACATGATATTTAAATTGCATAAATGACAAAACATACTTGCGTTTCTCAAGCTATTCTGACAAAAAGTTACAAAAACAAAATTGTTATTCACAAATACATAGGTTACACATCATTTAAACAAATAACTACATGAAACAAATTTATTACCACTCTATTGTACTGTAACAATAAGAGTGAGGCCGGATAGAAGTAAGTCTGCCACACTTTTACGCTAATAAGCGTCTATCCACTTAAGTTTTTAAGTCTCCATTCCCCATTATACATTTATATTATTATCCCACCCCTTTGGAATGGCAACAAGACCTTCTAGTGAGGTAGGAATATAAAACAACATAGAAAAATGTACCCAAAGGTTAAAAATAAATGAAAGGGGGGGGAGGTTGCCATTCATAATTCAATTCTCGAGTCACAGTGTTCCACTGACACATAAAAACTTACTTTTACTCTGACTACATCAGAGCATATCATCGTTTATATTCTTAATAACACAAGAATGCTATACAATTCACCTCGTACATTGGGGGTTTTGAAATTTTACAGTTAGTCTTGATAACTTATCACAAAGCATCAACAAGACAATACAATTATTCATGTAAACGAGTTTTTTTTTTTTTTTTTTTTTTTACATGTCACGTCTGTTTAGCTTAGGATTCAGCAAATGATTTAAAGCTAACACAAGAGTACGATATCGACAATCTAGCTTGTCGTTTAAATATTGCAAATATGTATCACATTTCAATAGTTCTTTCAACAACAACTGAACATTAAACTTATTACTTTCGCTCTCGTTGAAAACAGACAAACTAACTTTCGTTATATTCAAACAATTTACATTTACTAAAGTTTCTGGCTCACAAGAATCGGTTTTTTCACTATTTTCTCTTACAGAATCAAATTCTTTTTCATGAATATGTTTCTTAGCTAATTCTAACCAGATATTCCTAGTTTTTTGAGTGGGTCTCCACACTCTCATACGATCAATAGAATGTACACCACAAGATTCTCCAGTTAAAGGATCTACAAGCTCAAAAACTTTGTCTGAAATTTTATTTTTACAAAACAGTGGACCTTTGTAAAGCATGAAAAACTTGCGGATTTTTTTGTCTACTGCCGAACTCAAATGCGATTGCAACAAAAATACCAAATCGTTTTCTTTTATTTTGTATTTTCTTTCTTGGGACGCATTATATTTCTCGTTTCTTTTTCTAACTTTTTCACTTCTACGGTAGTCAGCCATTATGAGTTTATTTTCCCAATTTACAGGTTCACTTTCATCATAGCTTTCGTTTGTTACAATGCCAAAATGCTTCAACACAGAATAATTTGCTTTTACATTCAAATGAAGACTAGCAGGGCTGACACCTAAACTACTACACACAGAATAATTTAACAAAATGACAATCTGAGGTATGTATCTTTCCCAAGAAGTATGTTCTTCGTTACACAACAATTTGAACAACCTATTCGTCTCCCTATGGATACGTTCTACAATTGAGCTCTTTGGATGGTAAGGAGTTACATAATGAATTTTAATACCATATTCTTCCATTTTAGATTTAAATTTTGCTGATACAAAACATCCACCATTGTCTACTAGTATGGATTTTGGAATTCCCATGGTTACAAAATAGTAATATTCTAAACATCTCAAAACACATTTAGTCGTTGCATTTCTGATTGGGAACATTGTGTAATATCTACTAAATACATCTAAAATTGACAATGCAAATTTATTTCCAGTATGAGAAGGTGGATAAGGTCCTAACAAATCGATCGAGACCATGTCTCTTACATTCTTTACAGCCACAGTTTGTAAAGGTCTAGCTGGTGGCGAAGTTTCAACTTTCGTACGTTTACAAACAACACAGTCACGCAAATAATTGCTGATATCTCTACGCATGGACTTCCAATAACAACAATCACTTACAAAGCCTAAGACCTTTTCAAAACCAAAATGACCTTGTTCATGATAATTTTGAATTACATCGTTCACAAGTGAAGGAGGAATACAAATTTTCCATTGATTAGGAAAATGGTAACTACGATTCAACAAAATTCCATTTTCAATTTTGTAAAATTCACCAATATTTCGATTCTTAACCTTAACGTAAGGATCGTTGGGATTCTCTAAGTACTTCATGATATTTTCATACTCCGGATGTTCTCTTTGCTTGCTAATTAAATCTTGAACAGTTAAATTTTTAAAACAAGATGGCAACACTTCGTACTTATTAACTTCATACTTTTCAACCTCAGGGAACAGAATAATACGTGACAATGCATCGCTAGCTTGATTATCTTGACCTTTAACATATACAATTTGTACATCAAATCCCTGAATTTGCAAACTCCAACGAGCAAGTCTAGAATTCCACTGTCTCATTTTGTGCAAGTATACCAATGAGTTATGATCCGTGTAAATTTTTACATGCCTTCCATACAACAATTGAGACCAACGTTTGAGCGCGACTACAATTGAAAGGCACTCACGTTCAGTTACAGTATAATTCTTCTCAGCAGGTTTTAACGTTCTACTATAAAATCCTAAAATATGTTTCTTACCATCTACTTCTTGAAAAAGAATGTTTCCTAAAGCAACTGAACTACAGTCGGTAATTAAACAAAAATCATGATCTAACAAAGGATGTGCAAGCATTACCTCTTGAACCAAATCACTTTTCAATTGGTTAAAACTATCTTCACAAGATTGATCCCAGATCCATTTTTTATTTTTCTTTAACAAACCAAATAAAGGTTCAGATTTTTGAGCGAAATTTTCAACAAATTTGGCGCACCACTGAAACAAACCTAAAACTCTTTGCAATTCTTTTAAATTTCTAGGCCTTGGTAGGTCTTTAATACACTGTACATAAGAAGGATTTTTTGTTATGCCTTGCGGACTGATGTCAAACCCTAAAAAACTAAATTTCGTGCTACAAAAAGTACACTTTTGTAGATTTAACGTCATGCCAGCCTCGTAAACTTTCTGAAATATTTGATCCAAAAACTGTAACTGTTCTTCAAAAGTCATAGAAATTACAGAGACATCGTCGATGTACGAGACTACTTTTTCATATAAACCTGCCCCAAGGACAGTTTGCAAACACAACATAAAAGCAGCTCCTACGTTTATGTAACCAAACGGAACTCGAGTATACTGATACATTTTTCCATTCCAACAAAATGCTGTGTATTGTTTACTTTCTTTACTTAAACATACTTGTAAATAACTTCCCACAAAATCTAAACAAGACACGAATTGGATTCCTTGAAATTTGATAAGAAGGTCATCGATCTTATTGACTTTTAACTGCTTTAATTTTACAAATCTGTTCAATTGAGTTAAATCTACGACAGTACGAAGTTTACTAGTGTTTTTCTTAGCTACACACAACAAAGGATGACAATGCACGGAAACACATTCTTCCACTACGTTACATTCTAGCCATTCAGCTATTTGCTGTTCAATATTTTCTTTGTACTTAAAAGGTAATGGGTACTGACGTTTTACAATCGGTTGGTCTGTTTCAACTTCGATGGTGTATTCAAATTTATTACATTTACCTGGCAAGTCGCTAAAAACCAATCTATGTTTCACCAATAAATCATACAGTTGCTGTTTTTGAACATTAGACAAATTTTCAATTTCAAGAACTTTTGTTCTAATTTCAGTAACAGAAGGAAAGTGACTTTGGGTATTACGAGTAATTTTACTTGTATTACAAACATCCAGATTTATTTTTACATTGTTATGAGACATTTGAATTTCCTCATCCAATTTATGTATTTGTTCCCCATAAAAATGATACAAAAAATTTACTTCAGCAGCTTCGTTCAAACGTGCTTGTTTTATTTGCTCTATGTTTAAATCATTGTTGGTAGTGTACCTATCTACATGTTCAAATGCTTTACTATTTTCTAACAAACTATCCATCCATTCCTGCGTCAGCTGTTTCTTATGAATTTCTAAACTCTGAATTATCGGACACTCTAGCACAGGTTCGACTACATCTTCGTTTTCGCTTTCAATAGTGGAACTAGCGTCAACACAATTCGCATTATTTAAATGAAAACCAACCTTATTAACACTCTCTCTAGTAAGTATTTTTACTTTACCTTTACTTTCATTACTCAGAAGGGGGTCACTACCAAATCCGTGTTCATACTCTTTCATTGGTACCTTACAAGTGTTAGGGTCATAACCTACAGTAACGGATTTCTCGCCAAAGTCTAATTTCGCATTAACTAGCGATAGGAAATCTCTGCCTAGCAGACAATTACAATTAAGGTCATTGACAACAATAAATCTAACATCACAAGTTACAGGACCAACTTCTACACAGAGGGTAACCTCGCCCTTAACTGATTTTGTTCTTTTACCACTATAATCTACTAGAACAATTTGAGGAGCGGGTTGCAATACAGCGTTTGACACTATATTAGATATTTTTTTCCACGCATTATAACTTAACAAGCTAGCCGAAGCACCTGAATCGCACAGAGCGTACATATTCTCATTCATGATTTTGACAAGAATTTCAGCAGTGGCATATGAATTTACATTAGTTTTACAAAAATCTTTAATTTCTTCTTCATCAGACGAGAAAACATCATCCCACTGTACTACATTTATCAGATTTTTATCAAGCTTTACAAAAACAGTCTGACTACTTGGAAGGAGTGCATTATTTAACTCATTACTACACGTTTGAATTAATTCCCTGCTATGAGCACTCTTCAGGCAGGGTGCTTCTAGTTTGGGGGAGGAAATCTATTTTGAAACCCAAAATTACCTGCAGTGACGTTCGTAAAATTCGGTCTTGGTGGCCTAAAGCCAGTAGGATTACCAAAATTCGAAGGATTTACAAAATTTCCATTACTGTAACCGGTCTGAGGTGAATTTCTTGTTTGGGAATTACCATTCAATGACCTATTAGTCATATCACTAGTGGTTTCATTTTGATTTACATTAGCATTGCTATTACTTACATTTGTACTATGATTGCAAAAACACACACTTTCTTCATGCCTACCAGAACTACTACTGTGATTCCATTTTTTCTTTTTGTTTCTACGAAAGGAATTTTTTCTTTTCCGATTACCTCTGTTGTTTGAATTTTCGTTCGAGCACACCTGATCCGACTCATCACAATCATTAACATTATTCTGATTACTTTCACGCTTACCATTCTTATTAACGGACACCTGGTTGACTTTCAGAAACCTATGATTGTTGCTGTTGATACGATTATCAGACCTGGGAATTGCTTCTAATCTTTGTATAACAGACAATACAGAAGACAAATTCATAGTAGACAAAGTTGTTAACTGACGCCGATAGTAAGGTGGAATCAAATTAAGAATCATACTGATAGCTAACGATTCTTTTATGTCGGGATTGATTTCTTGTATCTTATTACATCTATATGACACGAAATTGTACACACTTCCGTCAACTTTTGCATCATAGGGTTTGTATTGCAATACCATTAACTTGTTAGCGCGAACCTGTTCATTCTCAAACTCTAATTTGAACAATTCGGCAAAACGATCGTAAGAAGTGAAAAACCCACAATTGTTTATGTACCAATTTTGTGCAGAACCAGTCAACAAAAATTTGATAATGTCTAAATATTGACTACGAGAAATTGACATAAGCGAAGCTTGATCTTCAAACTTACGTAAGAACGCAGTGGCAGTCAATTCATTCTCGTGACCGGAGAATTTCTCGAAAGATTCTAAATCTCGTAATTTCAAAGCTACTTTTCTTTCTCGCTTTTTCCTCCGTTTGATTGTTTTTATCCCAACAAAGCTATTATCACTGTGAGAGTCTGAAGAATCGTTTTCACTTAACACCGAACTAACATCATAGTCAAGAAAAGGGTTGGTATTTTTACGTACACTGGTATCAACTTTTTCTTCTTTAATTTCTACCTCGGGCTTTACATTTCCCACGAACGTAGATGACCTAATTTGACTTTCAATCATACTCACGCGCAAGTTTCTGACCTCTTGATTTACTATCTCGAATTTACTTTCTACTTCACCCTTAACATCATCTATTATCGTTTGAGTATGATGAGCTATTTCTCGTGTTGCAATACTTACATCATAAATCTCACGAACACTTTGATCTAATTTCACGATTCTACCTTCGTGTTCACCCACTTTTTCCTGCGCTCGCTCAGCTTTATCATTCACTAAATCGACATCGGAACTTAAATCCTTAACTTTATTTCCAATCATTATAATACGTTCCTCAGTGTCCCTAACTTGATCTCCTAACTGATTAGCTCTAGCATTGACAAAGCGTATTTTGTCTTCATTATTTTTCACGGCAAGCTTAACTTCATCAACCTTTGTTTCTTGCACATTTAATTTCTCCTGAAACTGTGCTGACAGTTTTTCAAAGTTATCCGCACAAGTACGACTAACCCTGTCTATTTCACTTCTCATTTGTACTAACTCAGTCGACAGTGTCTGAATTCGCCCATCCATTCTATGTTCTAACGTTTCTAATTTACCTGTAAGATCGTGAGAAAATTTTTCTATCTGAGCTTGGGTTTCATTCACTGCACCATTAAGTGATTGCTTAGTGTCATTTACGCTACCATTAAGTGATTGCATTTGTTCTTTAGTATCGTTAACAGCATCATTAAGTGATTGCTTAATGTCATTAATAGCTTCAAGCAAAGTTTGCAAACTCAAATTTTCACTTTCTGCCATGATTGCAAATTACAAGTATACAAATACAACAAACACCAATTTAGCGCATATAGCATATCATGAGAAATAAAACCTGTCAAATATTACACCTAGATCTTCTCCCAGATGTTACATCCGTTACGAATCAATTAATAAAAACGTGAATTATTATTAATTGATCCGTCCCTGGAGGGAAACGCCATTCTGTTACGGTGAAGGGTTCGATCCGTGTACCTTTTCAATTGAGACTTTGGTCCCCGTGAAGGGCTGAGCCATTCTATTAATGGTCCTGGGTTCGTTCCGTGTTTGTCCCTGTGATATCGGGAGCCATTCTATTACGGTTCCGGGGTTCTAGCAGCATTGCGCTGTAGAGTGCACACCGTCCTTAACCGGCCTCCGTGAAGAACTCCCTACTCCCTGCCCGTAAATAATACAGCTTCGCACTATTTTACTCACGGGTACGGAAAGTTCGTCCCCACGACGATTGCTTAAGGAAGGTGCAATATACCTCACCGTTACGGTCCAGATTCGGACGGGAACTACCTGGGCGAAGATCTAAGACGTATTACGAAAATAGACGAGAGCATCGCCTACTTTCAAGAACCGTGCGCAGGTTATCCAACAATCACCTTCTTATTACGTCATGCAATCTGTAAAAGAAAAACTGACAAATTTATATCTTATTGTGCCATTTATTTAAAATGAATAAACGTACCTGAGATAAACAATCTTTCCCTTACATTGTTCGCCCCGTTTACGTAATGAGTTTGTAAGTGCACTTTATTACTCACTTCGTTATATTGTCCGCCATGGCTTGATGAAAGACGTGATCACATTTTAGGTTGGAACACTATATATCCGTCGAATCCACTGACCAAGATCGTTCTTTCTTCCAATGTTGAGAATTTAGTAGACGGTTATTGCAAGTGAACACATTGATGACATTATGTCGTGGTTTTGATCAGGAGTTGATCAGTTTTGGGATATTTTTGTATTGGTCGTTTACTACATGTCCGTTGCGTTTTAGTACCACCTTCCCAGTCCTTTGTGTTTTCTCTTTAGTCTCCAACACGCCCCCTCGTTGTTATAAAATACCACTTGGGGCTAATTTGTTTTGATAATGAGTAGCATAAGAATTGCCAAAATGTTCAAGTTAATAATACTGTTTTCGTTAATAATTTCTACATATTCGAAGACAGTGATAGATATCTAGATTACAAGGTAACTAATATTCCACTTAAAAAAAACGTTTGAGGACGAGATATTGTAGTGATCAGCAAAATAGCTGAGTCACTCATATTCACACACACCAACACAACACAACGAAAAACTAGTTGTCCTCTCATAACTTTCTTCTTCCTCTTCTTCTATCCTGTCTTTTAACACCACTAGGCGGCAGCACAATCAACAAGAAGCATACACCGCACAAAGTGTACGAATTCAGACGAACGTCACATAACGCTCTAACGCAGAATTTGCGTTTATACGAAAAATATTATAAGCAGAATTTTGGTACAGTTACAATGAAAGGTCTCTTTTGGTATCTTCCGAAGTTCAGGCGTCGCGTTAGTTTTGATCTCTTCTACGTCGGCGAAACGGTAAAGGCCCATTTTTAGCTTTAGAGCCTGTCTATCTCAGGCGTGCTCTCGGAAACTATGCGAACTATACTTCGGCCCCACCCCCGCGACCCTATGACGGAGGAAACTCCATTTGCTTACGGAAAAGAAGTGGATGACCTCAACTGTGTTGCCAATTTGTCATTCAGTCGTTTGGTCTTGACAAGTGAAGATCGTAGGCTATTTAGAATGGCTAACAAGTTAGTGGACAGCGAAGCCTGTGGAATAATTCATTGTGGCAACGGTTTCGCATCTAACAAATGAAAGATCTCGGCCCAAGCAACTAGTCCCTCCTATTTCGAGGGAGGTACAGGATCGACAGTAGCGCCAGAAGGGGCACACTTAAAATATTTATTAACGCATTTTATCTGATTCCAAACGGTTACCGTCGAATATATACGGTTAAATGTCCACTCTGATTGGCCAAATTAAGAAGACCTCAATGATTTATTCGTCTTTAAGTGAGATTTTCTTCATCGCCATCGCCACCATCTTCATAGAGAAGTCGGAAGAACACGCGACTAGTAATCAAAAGGTTCGTGTCCACCCCCAGAGTACTTTATTAAGTGTTTTTTGGACTCACCTTAATTTAAAGAAATCACACATATAGGTGATTTAACATATTTTGAGGGAGTATTTTTGGTTCATTGGTGTTTTGTTGCTACTCTGCCGCTGCTATAATTTTCAAAACAGAAGTAGGGCCACCGCGGATCGTCGCTATTGGGCCACCGATTTGTGGTAAGATGTCAGTAGCTGCACTTCGGTTATCCATCGACGTTTACGGCACGGGGATATTCCTAGCAATCCTAAGACATATCGAAACAAATTCGTTTTCTTTCACATTATGTAACTACAGATAGAAGAATGTATGATGACGTAAAAAGATATGGAATCCGATATTTTAGAGGGTTTATACGTTTCTTGGTCCATAGATACCAAAAGAGATTTGACGTCCAATCTCGTGCGTTAGTTGCTTGATTTCATTGCTACTAAATTCAGTGGATCATTGCTACTAAATAATAGAACCATTATGCTGACCTTGTTTTCATAGATGACCTCAATGCAGTAGATTTTAAGTTTTAAAATTAAATAGCTATATTCAAAAATGAAATTTTCCGTTCCATGATTATGGAGGCTAGGCTAAAGGTGAAAAATGAATGAAATGGTGGAATGAAGAAGGTGGAAGGAAACAGAAGAATCCCGAGAAAAGCCAATCACATGGTGTTTGTCCACCACAAAGTTCTTTCCGCGAGCTGGAATTGAACCAAAGATCCCGTGCACCAGAGGTGAACGCTCAAACACTGAGCCCCGCAGCCCCAGTTACATGCGAATCGTTGTAATTTGGTAACTTATTTGAGAGCTGTTCAAAGTCAGGTAATATAAAAGTGCACAAAAATTTAAGTTCATATTGTTATATATCGAACATATGACCATGATAATTAAAAGATTAATAACTGTAGCAAGCTTCTATGGTTGATTAACTTCCTAAATGAACTGACTTTGAAAATTTGGTTGATTACGAAGTTTTATACCTAAACAGAAGCTTGCAAAATTATTTTCATAGAATATGAAACGCACTATCATGACTTAGGCTATTAATTTAAAATTCTTTTTCTAAATTAATTAAAAATATCCTCCAATGATTTTGTTTGTCTTACAATTGCAGACTTTCTGCCATCTATTAACATAGTGTTGCGTGTGAGTACAAATTGAAAACTCCAATTTGACTAATGATATATGAAATTTAAACATTAAACGAACAGATAGAACAAAAGGGACGTTTATTATTGTTGTATAGCTGGTTAGACATAAAGGCGTATCTTTTCAGATTTATTTTTCAATAAACGCAAAGAAGAATTGAGTTTCGTTTCTCATGTGAAACTACGTTAGGCTTCCGACCCACGTAGATTCAAGACTGAAACCATTAGTTACAATAGGGCAGTGGTTCTCAACCGAAATTTTGGAATTTAAAAATCATGAAGGATTTAATAACAATAATTAGTTAAAATCGAGACAGACTGCCAATCAACACCTCCAATGGTAGGAATAATGCTCAATGCTGCATAGAAAATGAAATGAAATGAAATCTTTGACTTTTACGTCCCACGGTTATGCCGGTTAGGCTAAAGGAGACGGTGATGATGAGTAATGAATGAAATGGTGGAATGAAGAAAGTGGTATGAAACGGGAGAACCCCGAGAAAACCCACGCACACGGTCTTTGTCCACCACAAAGTTCACTTGGCGGGGGTTGGGATCGAACCCGGGACCCCAAGCACCAGAGGTGAACGCTCTACCACTGAGCCACCGCGGCCCCCCTCAATGCTGCATAGAGTTATTATAAAAACTAATTGGTTTCACTATTATAACAGATACAATTATTATTATTTATAATAAAAATAGCAAACAAGTGTGTTGTGTCGCCAGTTAAAAAAAAGGTTGAGAACCATTGCAATTGAGTAATAAGGTCAGAGATGGAATCTGATCTTCGGATGCTTTATCCATTGGTATCACTCAATTGGTTCGTACCAGCTCGCTGAAATAGTTGTAAAAATTCTCTCTCTACTTGCAAATACAGTACTTACGAAAAAATATTTAATTCTGAAGCGCTATTTTAGAGAATAACATATATTTAAAATATTTTTTGTTTCTAGCTTTTAATGTAACAACTAAGACATGCTGCCGTTGCCACATGATGCTTTAATGTTCTACAGCATCTTGCAAATGGAACTGTGAACCTGCCAATTTGCTGCCTCAGTTCGTTTCTCTAACAAGTGTTTAGTTTTCTACCAGAACCGCAAATTTTGGGTTGCGCTGACGCAAATCAATACGAAATGGGCCTTAAGGTGGAATGAAGATTTTTTTTTTTTCGAATTCGGAAATGGCAGGTTGTGAAAAAAATAATAATTGTGTCTATTTTTTGTTTTTAAATTAGCGGTATTTTAATTTCCCAGTGATTAGGCTTCTTAACAACTTAAAAACATTTTTTTTAAATAACGCTCGAATGATAATTAACAGTGAAATAGTATATAACTGAAGTAAATTCACAGTCTACTCTGGTAATAAGGAAAAAATAATTTAAATTTTATTAAGTAGGAACTATTTCACTTCATCAAATGAAAAAAAATCTACAGTCTTAATCTAATAACATAATGCAAAGTAATTAAAATCATAATTTGTTGTTTTGGAGTTATAACTTAGTGTTTACTTTGGTGAATAATCTTATGAAGAATAGTGGAGTAATTTAAAGATGATGATACACCATCTCTCATTCTAAATAGATAACCAGTTGGACAGTGACAAATGGTGGAAAATGATAATAAATATGGCAAGCAGGTAAAAAAAATGGTCCATTTCATGAACGTATAAAGCAACAACAAAATACAAAAACAAAAATAAATATAACACAAAATGTATATTCAGGAATTTCGTGCATAACATGCGTTTGAACAATGTGGATTTTGCATTAACGCTCTTTTTATTGTTACATATAGTAAGTCTACAACGCTAACGTTGTATGTTTCATTGGCAATCTGTGCCTATTCTCAGAAAGGGGATCAGAGGCGAATTATGTGAACATTATAATGTATAAAAGAGAAAGAAAGATATATAGAGATTATTATTTATGTAATCAGTAACAAAAATAAAGTGTTGATGTTTCTATAGTAACGACATAAATAACTGTACTAATACGTAGACATATTGACGAGAAAGGAAGTGTGTGTATGAAGGTCCATATATTTTGTATATTTTGTTATATGTGTAGAAAAGTCGATTATGTACGCTTACAAGTGATCAAATATTAAATGACAATTAAGAAAGTGATACAAGGCGTGTAAATTATTATGAAGATTAACTTTTAAGATAAAACGAACCAGTGACCTCTTACAAAAATTGGTGCCGAAACCCGGGAGTTGTATAAGTTTCGTTTCGAAGATCAGTAAAAACGGCATTTCAACACATTACAAAATTGCGAAGTGGAAAAATAATTAGGCGAAATATGAATATGAGTACTGAAAGTAATAACATGACTGGTGAACAGAATGTATATCCCAAATCAACTTCGAGTGACAATTTGGTTGATATCCTAAAAGATTTGGGTCAACAGATGAAAAATCAATCGAAACAAATTCAAGAAAAATTGGACCAGAAATTAACCCAGTTAGCCCAGGACTTTGATGAAAAATTAATGAAATTAAGTCAACGTAATGAAGACAAATGGGAGCATGTGTATCATCAACTAAGTCAGATCAACCTCCAGGTGACGGAAAAATTCGAGAAATACGAAGAGAAGATAGAAAAGATGGTACAAAGAAGTACAGTAATAGAAGAATCCATGGATGTTTTAAAATCCACTAACAACGTCCATGATAATCATATTAAAGTGTTGCGAGATGAAGTTAATTTCCTCAAAGAAAAATGTATTCCCGGAACTTCATACCAGGATACCGAAGGCGTGAGTCATCATATAGCCACAGGTTGGGTACCTGATCACCATCCAAGAACAACATTGGAATTAGAGGGATCATCCAGCGATGCCGAGGGTAGTGACAGAGAAGAACAAGAGAGACATATATCCAAGCGCCGACACATCTCCAGTAGAGGTTCGAAGACATCCACAGGTAATTGGTTACGGTTTAGCGAAGTAAAGTCGCTCACCAAGTTTAGTGGCGTGCCCGGAGATATACCTGCTAGGTCATTTCTCGAAAAATTCCAAGATGAATGCGAGCTCATTGGTGTAAATGAGTCTCAATATTTAAAATTATTACCCCATATCTTGTTGCCACCTTGCCTAACGTGGTTTAAGGCTATTAGAGGTAGTATTCATTCGTATTCAGATTTTAAAAATGCTCTTTTGCCAAACTACGAAAATGATTTTATGGTAGCAAATAGAGATGCTGTTTTGAGAACGAATCACTACAATCCTAAGTTACACCGTAGTATTACTGAATTTGTAGTGTCGACATATCATGAGCTAAGATCATTAAATCCTAACCATCCTGAATCACGAATTATAGCTTCGATTAGGATCTTGTTGCCATTTAGACTACAACAGTTGCTAATGTCAGCTCAGTGCATTAATTTCAATCACTTAATTATGCTTACTCAAAGTTATGAGAGTCAATCTGCAATTCAAAATAACAATAAGATGCAGGATAGAGGTCAGGGTAATTATGCACGTAATCAAACACAATATGTATCTGTACGTAATGTAGATATACAACCTGCAAATGATTCTACTGTCCGTAGCCTGAATAATAGAATGAATAGTTATAATGGTACCGGAAATCAAACACAACCTAACTATAGAAATGGAGCTAGGAATTTCAGAAACAACAACAGGAATTTCAGTAGGAATAATAATTATCGCCGATTCTCTCAAAACCAATTTGCAGATGGCAGGAATTTCGTAAATAGGAATCAAAATATGGTAACAAGGCCTAATTGTTCAAGGCGTACTACTGATTGTGGGATACAATGTGACTTAAATGAAGCTACAAGTCAACATAATTTAGACTAGAATGTGCTGATGTGGGAGGGGTTGAACCCACGTCAGCATCAAATGCTTCAGATCAATTTTCTGATTGTGAAACTAATTTAAAGTCTTTAGATACTAATATCGTTTATCAATATGTACCAATTGCTAACTGTTTTTGGAGATTTGATGATGATATGGATGTAAATTTTGGTAGCATTGATAAAGATTTTGTATTTTTAAAAACTTTCTGCACGGCAAGAACTGACATAACAGTAAATGAAATTCCTATTCATGCATTAATTGATACCGGGGCTACAGTTTCGCTTTTGTCCTATGCTTTTTGGCGAGAAATAACTAAAGATTTTTCGAACCCCAGACTACAAAAGGTAGATAATTTGTTATTGGTTAATTATACCGGTAAACACAAAAAAAGGGTGTGAGGAAAAACTCAAATTGAAATAGATATACAGAACTTTAAAATTATGATTCCCATTTTAGTTATTAATGAGTTAAATGAAAAAATACTGATTGGTTTAGATTTCTTAACACAATTGCGTACTATATTAGATTTCGAGAACAAAACTTTCACCATAAAGACGTTGAATGGTATTATTGTTCAAAAATTAATTCCTGCCCAAGACAATATTGCATCGCAGAGCCAACCTTTTGGAAATAATGTTTTTAATATTAAATTTGATAGACAGAAAAAGAACAATGTTAACATGATAAATGAGTTGTCAATTATGAAAGATGATGATTTCTTCTACCAGCGCGTAAACGAAATTTTAAATTCGGTAAGGTCATTTGATAAGGAAATTGCTTCATCATTTAGAGACATACTGTATAAACATAAAAGGTTATTTTCACGTAGACCAGGATGTTGTAAAGATTTTGTATATACTATTGAAGTGGACACCAAAGACCCCATCGTAACAAAACCATATATTATTCCTTATCGTTATAGAGATAATGTGCGTAAACAAATAGCCGAAATGTTAGCTCAAGGAATAATACGACCCTCCCAGACTATTCATCTTAATCCATTGCATGTAGTGCCCAAGAAGGATGGAAAGAATTTGAGAATTGTGATGGACCTCAGAAAACTGAACTCGCACATTAAGTTACAACAGGTGAGATATCCTCCTGTAGACGAGATCCTTGGTACATTACAAGTCAACACTGTGTTTGGGAATTTGTACTTAGTCATGGCATACAATCAGGTGTTATTGGACGAAGATTCTAAACCATATACCACCTTTTTGTTTGAAGGTCAACTTTATGAATACAATCGCGTAGTATTTGGATTGATTAATGGCAGTGCAGCATTAGCTTCTTGTCTGAATAAAGTATTAAAGCAAGACCTACGCGATAATGTAGTTTATTACGCTGATGATATTCTGATTATGTGCAAAACTCCGAAGGACTATTTGAAAAATCTGGATCTAGTACTGGAACGATTAGGAAATTTTGGTTTAACAGTTAACATTGAAAAGTCTAAATTCTTTCAGAGATCTATAGAGTTTTTGGGTTATTTAATAGATGCCAATGGAGTGTGCTATAGCGACTCTAAAGTTCAAGCAATTAGAGATCTACCAATTCCCACGAATTTAAAAGAAACTCGGCAGGTGTTAGGACTTTTTAATTAGTTTAGAAGATCTATTCCTAAGTTTGCTGAGATGGCTGAACCATTGTTTTCTATTACGAAGAAAGGAGTACCATGGCAATGGGGGAGGCACAAGAACGAAGCTTCCAATGTTTAAAAACTTGCATAATGAGAAACATCCGTTTGAACCATCCAGACTATAGTCGTCCTTTTTTTGTTCAGTGCGATGGAGCACTTACAGGCATTTCTGGTATACTCTGGCAACCTGGGGTTAACACTAATGAACCGTCAGTAATACATTGTGTAAGTCGGACTCTGAAAAATGCGAAGAAGGCATATACCATAACAGAAATTGAATTATTGGCGGTGCGATTTTCTTTGCAAAAATTTGCTCCTTACTTAAGCGGATGTCACTTTACCGTTATTACTGACCATAGCTCACTATGCCATTTGAAGAAAATACAGGGATACAATAGCCGTTTGTTAAGATGGTTCTTAGAGATGCAATCCTTTGATTTCGAAGTTAAGCATATAAAGGGAGTAGATAACGTACCTGTAGATACTTTATCCCGGTTATTTCCAAGTGAAAACCATCATGTATTGTCAATAAATGTCTTCAAAATTTTACAAGAAATTTCAAATATTTCTGTTGATGAATTGCAAAAATCTCAAAGAGAATATGAACCGTATGCAAAGATTATTCAACATCTGACTTCATATCCAGATAAATGTGATTGCCCTCGATCTTGGAACGCCCTGTATAGTATGTCGAACAATGTGTTAGTAATTAAAGATTTTAAATTTGAACATCGAAACAAAATTTGTGTTCCACCTCAATTGGTGCCCCACATATTGAAAGCTTATCACGATGATTTTGGACATTTCGGTTATCTGAAGGTGTATTATCTTATAAATAAATCATTTTATTGGAAATCGTTTAGATCTCAGATTAAAAATTATATTAATGATTGTGAAGAATGTATGAGAATCAAGCACAACTATCGTTCTATGTATAAGCCTATGATGTCCATAATACCTGAACGACCACATTCATTCATCTCCATAGATTTGTATGGTCCACTTCCAAGAGCTTCCACCGGCGAAACCTAATTGATCACTGTGATAGATATTTTCACCAGGTACCTAGTAGCGTATCCTTTGCTAAGAGCAACAGCATCAGCGATAGTTAACCGTATTTTAAATGTATATATTTCACATTGCGGTCCTGTTGAGCATGTATTATGTGATAATGGAGGACAATTTAGGAGTCATGTGTTTTACGTGGCATGAATAATGCTGGTATCAAAGTACATTTCGTGACACCGTATCATCCCAGCAGTTCTGTTGTAGAGAATGTTCATCGTCATCTAGGAATGTTGTTTCGGCATTGTTATCGTAATAATCATAAGGATTGGATTAAATATGTAACTGAAATCACGTATTTTCTGAACTATTCAGTGTCTGATACACTTGGAGTGGCGCCTGCTAATATTCACAATGGTACAGATTACGTAGCACCAATTGAACAACAGTTTGGGATTCGACTCGATAATAACAACGAGATAGATTATTCTCACCTAGTGAGTATGATTCATTTACGACGAGTACAGAAATTTAAATCTCGAAATTCGAATATTGAAAAACAACAATTGGGAAAAGTTAAAATTCAACCTAAAGATTTAGTATTTGTACGCTTACACACTCAGAGTGACGCTACATTAAAAAGGATATACAAATTTTGTGATTTGTACGCTGGACCTTATTTATGTTCTAAACAAATCAGTCCTAAGGTATTTGAACTTGTGGACATAAAAACGGGAAAAACTTTAGGACTACGGAATATTGATGAAATCAAGCTATGGCAGCCTACGGAAAGCACTAGAAAACGGTGGTTAGATGTAGTCAAAACTTTAGTTCCTTCTGAGGTCATGACGCAAGCAAATATAAACAATAATTAAAAAAAGGTTCATTGTTTTAAACTTTGTCAATTTTATTGTTGATTTTCCAGAAATGTATGTTTTAAACTTTGTCAATTTTATTGTTGATTTTCCAGAATTGTATATTTTATCTGATGTTCCAGAATTGTATATTTTATCTGATGTTTGATGTTTGTGTTTCATGACAAGAAATTATCTAAGAGCTTTATTGTAAGAAGCTGTTATTGTTTTCGTGTTCTTATTTCATTCGTATTTCATTTGAATATTATGAATATTTAAAAGATCACAATTTTAATGTAAACTTGTGAAAGTAATGACAGATATATGAAGTACATGCAATTTATTATATGGAAAGAATAAGAATAATGAATATCGAATCTCTTGATTTTTCAAAGTTTATTAATGTGTGTATGACATCAATGACATCAATGTTTCAACTTTGTTGATTTCTAATCCTATCAATATTTAATATTATGAAGATCTTTTGTTTGTGAAGGAATAGTTAATTTTGTACCCTAGAAGAAAACTACAAATTAGGTTCAATTTGTGAATAGCCTTAATTATAATAAATGTAATTCGTCGTTATTAATATTGAGATATTTTGACAGATATGAAAATGTGTTATATTATAGTATATTATATGTGGAAAAGTAGAATATGTATATTAAAGGTGACATTATATATATGAGGGCTATTCGAAAGATAAATATTATATGGTAGTTAACCCAGGGTTCTTTCCTTCATAGTAAATCTATTATGGAAGTCCCGTTCGAGGCGACATCTACAACGCTAACGTTGTATGTTTCATTGGCAATCTGTGCCTATTCTCAGAAAGGGGATCAGAGGCCAATTATGTGAACATTATAATGTATAAAAGAGAAAGAAAGATATATAGTGATTATTATTTATGTAATCAGTAACAAAAAAAAATAAAGTGTTGATGTTTCTATAGTAACGACATAAATAACTGTACTAATACGTAGATATATTGACGAGAAAGGAAGTGTGTGTATGAAGGTCCATATATTTTGTATATTTTGTTATATGTGTAGAAAAGTCGATTATGTACGCTTACAAGTGATCAAATATTAAACGACAATTAAGAAAGTGATACAAGGCGTGTAAATTATTATGAAGATTTACTTTTAAGATAAAACGAACCAGTGACCTCTTACAAGTCCGGTAGAGATGGACCCTTTTTTTCTGCCCCTAAATAGTTGTGCATGTAGAGCATGATTTTCTGCACGAAATGCAAGAAAGGATTTTCTGTAACCGTAACTAAAGGTTTTTAGGATTAAAGAAAATATATTTCTGCCCGAATTTTAAGCTTGAAGAAGTGGCTGAGTGGTCCATCTATCCCACAGTACCATGGTAAGACACCCATAGTATTGTGGGAGTAATGGACCATATGCAGAAAAATAAACGATAAATAAATAAATAAATAATTTTGAACAGTTTTGTCTTTACGTTATATGAGTAAATAGATATTATACAGTTACCAAGCTTTTACTGAAATCTAACATTGATCTCATATAATCTAATATTGATTAAACTAACAAGGAACGGACATGAACGTATCATCCGGACTTCCTAATCAAACATAGGCCATTCGATAAACATAACAAAGTTATGTTCATGCACAAAAAATTAGATGCCATGGACAACGGATTAAGTGCCTGTGGCCATTAACCTTGTTAGCATAAGGAAAATCGTAGACTCGCAATCAAATAGCTCTTGCATGAACACTGTTCATTGGAAAGTCATGGTTTATAGTTCATTCTCTTAAACATGAAACAAGATTTCCAGAGATGATATATACTGGGGCCCATAATGTACTTGAACGAGGAAAATTGGGAGAATGTCGAGAAATTTCATCCAGAAATCTCTCTCATCAACTTTGGCCCCCTGTGGAGTGACCAAGAGTAAAAGCACACAATCCAAATTGGGGAATTTTCTCTACATTCTCCCAATTTTCCCTGTGCAAGTAAGTTATGGGCCCCAATACATAGCATCTCTGGAAAGTTTGTTACATGCTGAAGAGAATGAACTATAAACCATCACTTTCCAATGAACAGTATTAATGTAATAGCTATTTCACTGCGAGTCTACGATTTTCTTTATACTAACAGGGTTAATGGGCACATGGGACTTAATCCCTTGTACATGGCTCCTAATTTTTTGTGCATGAACATATCTTTGTTATGTTTATCGAATGGTCTATGTTTGATTCGGATATACAGTTTACACGTTCATGTCAGTTCCTTCTAAAATAGAAGTATGGAAAATCTAAAAATGAACTTTCTTTTTAACATGGAATCTAGAAAAGAAACGTTTGCAAATGGCAAGAATAATCAAGTTTCATGTATTAAGAAGAAATAGAAGTACCAATAATTGTATTGTGTCGCACATTGCATCTTGTTTTATATATTTGAAAACTTTGCCACACAAATCAGGAACATTCTCATATTCCGAACAGTTATCATGTAACCAGCGTTCACACATAATACAATATATCCAGACGTATTCTATTCTTGTGTCATTATAATTTTCGCCGCATCTAACACACCCGTTTTCATCGTTCTCTTCCATATCACTGTCAGCATATATTATCGGTTGATCATCATCGCTGGATGAAGATGAAGATATGAAGGGAAATGTCTTTTTGTTTCTTGTTTCTTGTCTCTTGCATTTGTGGCCGATTTGGTACACGTAACCTTCCTCTTCCTGTTTCTCTGTAAGCTAACGTGATCTATCTCTCCCGCAATGGCAGTTGTTCATCTATCTTAAGAAAGAAAGGTAAGAACGGTAGTTTAGTTATTGTAGTTTTTGAACGTGGGAAACTTGATCCTTTTTATTAACACATTCTTTTATGGTGTAGTACGAAACAAGAACGACGAAATCCACATCAGGAACGATGAATATTGCTTTCAATGAAATGTAGTAAAAGAAGTTTTGATCTCCCTGAAATAAAAGTCTCGTCTACTGAAGAAATATGTGAACTTCTGCTTCAGGAAAACATACAGTGTCTAGCATACATCCACCATGTCACTACATCAATATTCACGCTACACTCTGGTGGATAATTTATGAATTATAGCCAGGTTCGTCTCACCCAGGGGGTCTATCTCTACAAGACTTACCCTAGAACTAACGGAGATGCTGATATGGAAGTTATGGACACATAACTGCAAGTATTATTAATGTAGGGATGAAATAAGAACAGATCTAAAGGGACTCTCTACTTACCCTGTACATCATATCAAAAGTAAGAAGCACAAACTTTCTAGGCCAGCGGAATGCTCAAATCAGGTATTGTCCAGTCCTTAAAATCAAAGGTAAAATTAATTTTAAAAAACTATGAATAACTATTAATATACTGAAGATTTTTGTGCCCCACTATTAGAAATATGCAAGCGCTGCGTATGACTATACGGTAAATTTTCATAGGGTTTTAAGTATAATTATTCAAAAGGTATTACGGTTTTTAAGTCTGAAAGTCTGAGAACCACACATTGCCTCCCAATGATCAGCGGCGGCTCTTGAAGAAAGACGAAAAAGTAAAAATTCTATCAGCACAAGCTAAGGAAAGAAAACGCACATGATGTCCCGATCTTTATATAAAAGATTAAGTCCACTGGGTTTAACCTTCCCCCCAAACTCTAAGCGCTAAACTTCCAACTTAGACAACTAGGATAATTCTTCTCTCCAAACCCACAGTGTTAAACTTCCAACCTACTCCACTAGGCTAATCCTTCTTCCCAAACTCGTAGAGCTAAACTTTGAACTTAGTCTCCTAAGCTAATCCTTCTCCCCGCATCCTCAGCACTAAACTTCCAACTTAGTCCACTAGGCTAATCCTTCTCCCCAAAACCCGTAGCGCTAAACTTCCAACTTAGTCCAGTAGGTTTATTTTTTCCCAAACATGCAGCACTAAAGTCCAGTAGGCTAATCGTTCTCCCCAAACCCGGTGCTAAACTTTCAGCTTAGTCCACTAAGCTAATCCTTCTTCCTAAATCCGCAGTGCTAAACTTCCAACTTAGTCCAGTAGACTTATTCTTTTCCTCAAACATACAGCACTAAAATACCAACTTAGTCCACTAGGCTAATCCTTCTCCCTAAGCCCGCAGTGCTAAACTTCCAACTTAGTCCACTAGGCTTAATCCTTCTCCCCAAACCCACAGCTCTAAACTTTCAACTTAGTCTGTTAGGCTAAATCCTTGTCCCCAAACTCGCAGCGTTAAAACTTCCAACTTTTCAGCGCTGTAGTTTCCCTTAAGAGTCGATGATGGTAAAATTCCCTAATGTTGGAAACGCCAAACACAATATACATAGATTAAATAAATAAGCCAAAAATAAATAATAAATTAATGTATAATTATAAATAATGCATAATATTGCTTAATAATAAATAATAAATACCCCACTTAATATTAAGTACAAAATTGAAATGAAATGAAATGAAATATTTCAGTTTCTCGTTTCACGTTATGCCCTTTAGGCTAATTGAGATGGATAATTAAAACAAGTAAATGATGATGTAAGAATTGGTGGAATGAGAAAGAGGAAGAAAGCGGGACTACCCCGAGAAAATCCACGGACATGATGTTGTCTACCACCACAAACTTACTTGACCGGTAATGGAACCAGGGACCCAACGGACCAGAGGTAAACGTTCTGCCATTGAGCCACCGTGCCTTTAAAGTACAAACTTGAATTATTATTATATAAGCCATGGCAAGATAAGAAGTTTCAGACATGCTTATAGTCAGACTATATGAATTAGGAATATTTTGTTTCATTTGAGGAAGCGTTATAGAAAATGAATGCAAGAAACGGGTTTTGCGAAAAGCATGTTTTATTTTCCTTCATACATACAGTAAGTGTTTACACAAACACCAAATTACAAAGCACATCTTGAACGGTATATACATCCAAACAAGGAAGATGATGATTGAAAATCAGGAGTTTAATATGAGAAAAATAAAACAAAATTATGTCTACATGTTGAAAACTGTTGGTGAGTTTTGATGATTATTTCTTCGTCCAGGAAAAACGTGTAGTTATCAGTTCTTCCATTTCGGCACAAAGACCCCCCCCTCCTTTCCCCGAGAGCTGTTAGTTCCCTTAACTACATGTCATGTAAAAGACGAAAGATGCTACATACAGATATGTGCAGATCTCCAACGTGTTAACTCTTTCGATGACTTGCTACAAACGCCAGTTCTTAACTGTTCCAATTCCAAAGCGGTTTCCGGTTTCAGAGCTAGTAGTGTTGCCATTCGAAAAAAGAAGAACCCAACATTGAAAAAGAAAAAAACAGGTGTACAAAAGTAAAAACTAAACAGGTTGGTTTCGTTTCATTTTTAGAAACTACGGTGGACTTCCGAATTATGGGAATCAAATATTGAAATGATAGAAGCACCATTTCTTGTTTCAACAAAGGGATTGGAGCGGAGATGGTCTAGAGTACACGTGACCAAAAGCCATTTGTTCATTTACCATGGCTGTCTGTACGTGAGACAAAAAAATCACAAGAACTGTTTGATGAATCATCATCAATTTTATCCAAGGTGTAGAAGTTTGATTTGATTTTTTGAGTGTAACGTCCCGTTCAGCAGCGAGGCTATATGAGACGTGGACCTACTGATTAACATGGAATCCGAACCACATAAACTTCCGCCGGGAATCGAACCCGGGTCTTCCAGCAAGGTGTAGAGGGTTAAGATGTAGAAATCCAGATCGTCGATGGAGGTGATCCATCTACTGGAAGAAGTAGAAATCTTTCGTTTAACGTCCCACGTATATGCCTTTAGGCTAAGAGATACGGATAATTAAGGTAAGGGAATAATGATGGAAGAATTGATGGAATGAGAAAGTGGGAGGAAACAGGAATACCCTGAGAAAACTTACGGACACGATGTTGCCCAAAAGAAATTTACCTGGGCGGTGATCGAACCAAGGAAAAACGCACCACAGATAAGCACTCTACCACTGAAGCACCGTGCCGGCCTTAATCATTATAGAATGAAAACGATAATAGATAGCGAGAAGTTGTTTCCTGCGATCAATTAACCGTCCAAAGAATAAGCGTCTTCTCCACTCTAATCTATCTACTAAAACCGGAAATAGTAAAATTCTATTATCACTATTAGTTTCAATATTAATTTTTTTTAAAAATATCACATCATACAAACCAAAAATTTTCACGTGGTGTACAGTGACACAGCTACTTCCTATGTATATACACATAAAAATTCTCACAATCAATAATCGTTTTCTGGAAATCTAATATTGAGATCAGAAGTACTTAATTTTTACCATTGCCAGATTTAATAGAAGGTTTAAAGGCAGAGGCTGAAACTATTCTTGGAACGCTGAAATGAAATGAAACCTCTGAGTTTACCGTCCCACGATTATGCCCGTTAAGTTAAGGGAGACGGATGATTAAGACAAGTGAATGATTACGGAATAATTGGTGAAATGAGGATGTGGAAGGAAGCTGGAGTACCCCGAGAAGACCCACAAACGCGATGTTGTGTACTACAAACTTACTTGACCAGGTATCGAACCAGGGGCGCTGAATCATATCAATAGAACACTTCTAGAACTTTTGTGGTTTATTTTACTCTATAGGCGTCCAATATCGAAACCGTAAAAGTTGTAGCTTTTTAGCACTTTCGGTTATCATGAAAGGAAAAGAACCAGGCCAGTATCCAGGGGCGTCTAGGGGGCCGGGCCCCCCCTAAAATTTTCAAGGTGGACTGGCAAATGAACTATAATATGGTGATGAACTATAACATGGTTGCATCGGCCCCCCTACATTTTGGGCTGGTTACAAGCCTGATAAGAACTGATATAAAACATGTCTTTTAACACATAAGGAGATGTTATGCTGTGCTCATGTGATCTTACCGAAGTAAGCATGGACAGTCGCATAGGATAAGGTGATCCTAGTCGAGAAATCACCCCACGTTCTGTTTTATTAAATTTTGCAGCTGAAGCAGAGAGAAAAACAGACAAGTTTTCACGAAATTCATCGGAATATTCCATAGACTAGAGACCTGGACGGGCCGAATTTTTCGGTCCGAGACCAATCCAGCCCGAACGTACCTAAACCCGGCCCAGCCCGGGCCCGAAAAGGTTTGGAGATTTTCGGCCCGAGCCCGGCTTGGCCCGATAAGTTTTTCAAAATTCTTGGCTCAAGCCCGGCCCGGGCCCGATAAATTTTAAAATTTTTGGCCCGACCCCGGCCCAATAAATTTTTTAAAAAAATTAGCTCGAGCCCGAATCTTTCTCAAAATTTAGTACTAAATTTGACCTAACCCTCAGAAACATTTTCTAAACTCTGGTTCACAACCTGACGCTTGCCTCCCGAACGGTACCATTGCCTCCTAGAAATTTGCCTGTCATCGAGAGAACAAAAACTCCATTCCCTGTAACAAAAATCTAACTTAATTGATTTTTAGCATAAAGTGAAGATGGCAATATTGTTTAGCGACAGGCAAAACATTCCCACCCCTTCTTTTTATATTTTGAGTTCAGTGAAGGTGAAGGTCAGAGCTCAATTTACCGCATAATGCCTGCAATCCTCTATAGTGAAAGTGGAACCACTAAGCAACACAAACTGTAAATAGCTATTGCATTCTTTGTAACATTTTTCACGGACACACTTCTTTAATGTTTGGCTTTATTTCAATTATCGTTTAACGAAAGTCAATGATTATTAAAGAATTGCAATTGATCGGCCCCAGCCCGGCCCGACCTGAAGAGAAATCAGTGTCGGCCAGCCCAAGCCCGACTCGGCCCAAAGAAATAACAGTGTCGGCCCGTCCAAGCCCGGCCCGGCCCAAAGAAATAGCAGAGTCGGCCCGCCCAAGCCCGGCCCGTGCAGGTCTTTACCATAGACCATATAACACAAAACTTTCTTTCACCAGAAAAATTAATTACTCGTCACAAAATATCAAACTGTAATAAATCGATTATTTCACTAAGTTTTTCATTCAGGTTAAATGATAAGCTCTTATGAATAAATATATCTTTATAGGAACTATTCAAATAAACGTGTGTACATTAACTTGACAAAACTGGAACAATTGAGCTTTTATCCACCACAAACATATGTATCAAATGCGACTTACCGCCTTCCATTTAACCGTGCAAAGTATCACTGAAAAGCTATTAAACATCACAATAGTCTTCTTCAGTGGCGTATTTAGGGGAGCCTTCCGAGTTTAAGCTCCACGAAATCTTACTTACTATAGTAAAGTATATGAACTATCTTCCAGAATTTTTCACACTTTCAGACAAAGCCCCCCCCCCCCAAAATCGTAAATACGCCACTGGTCTTCTTATTCAGCGTTAATAATTCGTAGCACAACCTTATAGGAGTAATCGAACTCATAATAAACAAGCGGAGTGAAATAATAACTTCATTATAAAATCTGGTCAACACGTCGTAACAATTTGGTTTTACTCTTACTTGTTAGCAACCATTTCTACACTTGATATCATGTTCAACCCTTGATACCACCAACTTCACTATGAAGCGGGGTCTTACGTTTTTCACATACCTGTTGGTTTGGTTCATCAACCAACCACTTGGCGGCGCTGATTAGCTAGTAAAACAAAAATACTCAAAAGTGCAACGTTGATACAATTCGTAATTACTTTATTATTTAAATAAAGTTACGACACGTAAGAGAAAGCTAGTTATCTCAGGGTACCTGCGACATCCATTATCTCCTCTTGAAATTTCAGTTATTTGTTGAGTTACTGCTAAGAAAAGCAAGAAGTCAAGAATATAAGGCGAAATCACATTAGCTCCACTAATTATCTCGTTCTGCACTCCTCTCTTTGTATTCTAGTTAGAGGCCTGTATGGAGATACTATTGTTATATTGGCATTTCCCAGAAAAGAGAGGACTTTTTTCTTATTCTAGAAAGAAAATTACCTCATTCGCTCTCATTATATCTACAAGAGGACGCATAATTGTAACTGTGAGTTTACTATTGCAAATCAAAATAATTAAGAAAGTTTTTTTTTTTTTTTTTATGATTGTATTGCTATTATGAGAACTAGCGTCTTTAAAATGTAGGGATGCTTCATGAATCTTGAGAAATGATTACTTTTGTATCTACGTTGTCTACGAGACGAGACATTTCTCTTCTCAACTCGATTCTTGTCTTGACGAGACCAAAACTATCCTTTTAAATTCGAGACGAGACAATTCTCATCTAGTTTTTTTGAGACGAGACAAGAAGCTTAAAGAATTTCGTGGGCAATACTAGTTCACCCAAGGTCTGAGCCACTGGTTTAGGGTTTCACAGTTTACAGTATAAAACTATAAATTGATAAGGGGATTGTATAAACACAATGAAGAGAATTTATCAACGTTTAAAGATACGTAACTCATTACACAATATACTGCAATAAGAAATGGTCTTGAATCGTTCTTATATTATATCCATCTTGGATCTTTCTCAAAGCAGAAGAATTCTGATAATTTCTAGGTAAAATTAAGGGGAAAAAACGGGACGTAAATTTTGAACATAATTTACGAAACAAGACGATACAAGTTTTCGAGAATCGAGACGAGACAAGAAAGTTTTTTTTTTCGATAACTGAGACGAGATTTTCAATGCGAAACACGAAACGCTTATTTCTCATCTCTCGTCTCGGCTCATGCGCAATTCACCTATAACCTAAACATCAGCCTCGTGTACCTCATGGGGGCGCGGTGGCTCAGTGGTAGAGCCTTCACCTCCGGTGCTTGGGGTCCCTGGTTCGATCCCAGCTCGCGCCGTGTGGACTTTATGGTGCTCAAACACCGTGCTCGTGGGTTTTCTCGGGGTTCTCCCGTTTCCTCCCACTTTCTTCATTCCACCATTTCATTCATTTCTCATAATCACCGTCTCCTTTAGCGTAACCGGCGTAACCGTGGGACGTAAAACTCAAAGATTTCATTTCATTTTTCGTGTACCTCATTGTCCTTCAATTGGAACCTCACTCAATACTAGTGCTGTCAAAATCGGTTTTTGAAAAACCGAAAATCGGTTTTTGAAAAAAGTGAAATTTCATAAAACCGAAATGTCGGTTTTGAAAACCGTTTTTGCGGTTTCGGTTTCGAAAACCGCATTTGCGGTTTCGGTTTTGAAAACCGTATTTGCGGTTTCGGTTTCGAAAACACCTTTTGCGGTTTCGGTTTTGAAAACAGCTTTTGTCGTTTCGGTTTCCAAAACCGCTCTTGCGGTTTTCAGTTTTCAGAAAATCCTTTTTCTGAAAAACCAAAAACCGCAAATCACAAAAATTCGACAACACTACTCAATACCTCTTGTCCCTGGTTCGATCCCTGATCAAGTAAGTTTTTGCTGGACAGCATCGTGTTCGTGGGTTTCCTCGGGTTCTCCCATTTCCTCTACCATTCTCATCCACTAATTCTTCCATTATCATTGACTTACCTTAGTCATCGTGTCCCTTATCCTAAATATCATAATCGTGTCATATTAAACAGAAAGATTTCATATTTTTGAAGCTCATTCAAATTCGACCTTAAATGACTCCTCCCTCAACTCAGTCTGTAAACGGGGCCGCTTTGGCTCAGTGGTAGAGCGTTCGCCTCTGGTGTATGGGGTTCTTAGTTCGATCCCAGCTCGCGCCAAGTGAGCTTTGTGATGACAAACACCGTGCACGTGATTTTTTCTGGGGTTCTTCCGTTTCCTCCCACTTTTCTTCATTCCTACATTTCATTCATTTCTCATCATCACCGTCTGCTTTAGCTTAGACGGCATAATCGTGGAATGTAAAACTTAAGAGGCCTCATCACTGCGAAATTAAAATACCGCTAATTTTACAGTAATTATATGATATCTTCAAATAGATAAAGATAATCGAAAAGTGGAACAAGACCTCCCTAGACAATATTATTCTGCGTGAGATACCGTTATCATGACTTATTTATCTGCTTTTGATTTCCAGATATTTAGAAAATCGGCATTTATTTTCGCGTTTCTAAATAACTGCAAACGGAAAGCTACTAGATGATTCGTGATAACGATACTTCATGCAAAATAACATCGTCTAGGGAGGTCTTGATCCACTTTTCGATTATATTTTATCTATTTGAAGATATCACATAATTACTGTAAAATTAACGGTATTTTAATTTCGCAGTGATAGCGACTCTTAAAAATTTCAGTCTGAACACACAATAATTCTTTGTCTTCACTAACTGGTAGTGAGGACGATTAAGGTTCAGTTCGGACTTTATAACAACGAAGCACATAAGGTTACCTACCTCTGGAAAGGAATTTATGAAAACGATCTTTTCAATCTCAAGGTATTTCGTCTTCCGATTTTTCTTCTAACGGCAAACTTGAAACCGGTAAGTAAGCATAAGCATTCTGATAGATCCATAATAATTCTTGCTGGCCATCCTTCATTGAGAACGTGACTGAAATTAACGGAGTCTGTGGAAGATCAAAAGGAAGCAAAATAAATAAATAGAAGAAGAGAAAGAAAGATGAATAAAGTAAAGTACAGCAGAAAGAATGAATTAAAAATCAGAACAGAGAACGGACAATCACCCTTTTCGTTCATTAACCGAATAATAAATACATACACAGTGTAGTGAACGAAATACACCCGACTCGCCTGAACTAATGGGAAAATATCCTTCCTGCATACAAATTAAATAAAATGGAGCAATTTCTGAGCTGAAGGACGGGTAGTAACTGACCATAATCTAATACCAATATGCTTTTAGCTTCAGGGGAAATCGATGGCTCAGTGGTAGCCGCTGTACTGTAGTCGAACGGTCTGAAGGTTGGGCTGACGATCTGAGTTCGTGTCCTTCTGTAGAGCATGTGGATTTTTTTTAAAATGTCTTCTAACTTTCTGTTTTTGTGCCTGCTTAGTCCGGAGAAATTGAAAACCAAATTGAAGTTTTTTTTTTTTTGTGAGTTTGTAATGGACAACTTTGTGTCCTATGGTTTTCTCAGGGATGTCCCGTTTTCCTCCACACTAATTCGTTCACAATCATTCAGTTTAGATTTTAATAAAGCATAGGGTATATTTTATTTCGAATATTCGAATCATCCTTATTTTGCCTGCAGTTGAAATAAGTCAATTATAAATAGGTAAGATGAGGTAACGTCTCCCGAATGTCCAATTTTTATCATTTAAACCCAAGCAACAAAATAACTTTCTTTGATATTTTCCCCCAAAATGATTAGATTTACAGTAGTACAACAACGGATATTTTATAACGATTGTGAATATTATTGTATGTACTCCTAAATATTGTTTCTATTTACGGGCAAAAGTGCTATTTAAAGGGCACAAGCTACTAAGAAGAAGAAGAAGAAAATATATATGAAGAAACAATTTAAATATTTTGTATTATATCGAGATTTTTCTTGTTTTCGTTGCTATGACAACTTGTTTATTTGGTTGATATTGTAATGTAGAAATATATAGAAAGAAGAACCCTTGAGAAGAACCATATTGTTATAATTGGATGCATATTATTATAATGTGACAAATAAGGTATATGTGGGAAAATATATATAATCTAAAAGCGCATAACTGTGGTGCAATTCATTCATGATCTCGTGAACTTTATAAGTATTCAAAATATATTTGAATCAGGGAAGGTAACGAAGAAATAATGTTACAAATTCTTCTTTGAAGCTTTCCAATTACTCATCACTAGGGGTTATAGTCTGTCAGGAATGCAAAGATGAATCTCCTCCCCCTCGTGCCGTGCCTTGGAGGGCGAGAGGGACCAAGGCCCCGGGCGGCGAAGTAAGGGGACCAGGGATGGATAAGCTTGATTAAGGGGATGCGGGCGCTTTTTTCCCAAAAAGGCCACTTGCATCTCAATGTCACAAATCAACTTGCACAGTTTCTTTCTTCAGTAAATCAGTAGTATTAACAATTAAAACCTTTATATTTTTTCACCACTTTATTATTCTGAATTGTTCAAAGTATTACATGAAATTCAAGGAGTACGTATAATATATTACAAAATCAGTAGATGTTCTAGTGTACTAATTATCACCTTTTTATTTGAAATATTCCTTAACAAATCTTTTTCAATAGACATCAACATAAATATTTCCAAATGTTCCTCAAACATGGTACCCCAAAACCTATATTTAATGTATTTCAGTTTCGAAAAACTCTTTCATATGTTACCTGAGTTATGGGCAGTGGCGTATTTACGATTTTGTTTCGGGAGGGGCTTTGCTAACTTTCGGGGAGGGCTTTGCCTAAAAAAGTGAACTTTCTGCAAGATACTTCGTACACCTTACTATAGTAAGATTTCGAGGTGAGGGCTTAAGCCCGGAAGACCCCCTAAATACACCACTGGTTATGGGCAAAGTTAATAGAAATTTTTATGCTAGTAACAAACCTAGATACGCATTACTTTACAAATTACAACTCTGAGAAATTAGAAAAACACATTGGACAATTTTTGCAACACGTTTTGCACTGGCCTTCCTTGTAAAGAAATGTATTTTGTTCTAACTCTGTATCACTTGCGCCATCAACAGAATCAATCGTTTCTTCTCTATTGTACTCGTCATCGAGGCTGATTTTCAAGAATTCCCACTTGCTTTAAAAGTCCAAGAGAAGACTGGTTATTGAAAGTCGTGTCTGGAAGTTGTTTTCCTTCATTGAAATTTCTAGCGTCCAAAAATTCCATAAAGTATCTTGCTTGTTGGATTTTGAAGAACTACTCGAAGTTACCGTATCCAATATTGTGTTGAATGCTTCGATGCAGTACCTGATCATTGGATCAGAAGCATCTTCATCTTCACATTCATAGGGAAACATCCTTTTCCACCTCTGAAGGGGAGTTGTCGACAGACCAGCAGAAACAAAGAAATCACGTTCTAATTCTATAACGAAATACTTTGGATAGGTTAATAATTACCTGTACCTTGGGCAGAAAGTGCTCATACATGTGCACTATACTTAATAGAATGTTAATTTAATAATAACAAAAGAAGAATGTTTTTAAGATATGTAAAATTATTATTATGGGATAGTTGTTGCTATGTAAATGTTTATGGATACCTAGTCATCAAGTTTGTGTGCTTGACAGTTTGAAGGAAAATATATTATAAAGTATATCAGCTAATAAACCATTTTAGCAACGTTCATCGACGTTATCATTCTAATATAAAAGGTGAGAATAATGGTATATAATTATTAAAGATAATTTTTACATGCAAACAAAATACTACCACTTAAGATTTATATATCTTACTAAGCCGAACCAGGTTGACGACTACCCTTGGTGAGTCGTTATAATTCTACAAATTCGGTATTGGTCCACTCTGCAAATCTCAACGCTGCATTCTTAAGAGATTCAAAATCAGCTCTCTACTCTTTAAGTTGGGACAGAGTTGTCTTGCCATTCGATACGACTACCCTATGTTTGGAGATAGTTTGACAGAGGAGTCGTCATTTGAAATATTCTCAGGAAATTTATGCTGTTAGAATTCTTTCGAACTGGAGAAGATTTCTATATATTCTTTACTCCTAGTTTCTGGTTTGATATTTACTGTAGAAACAATTTTCTTTATTGTTATGGTCAATTCAATGTACAAAGCACTTTCTAGGTTCGAAAATTGACCAAACTTTTTCTGCAAAGCAGAGTGTTTTCCACCATCTTGTTTTCGCAATAACTGTAAGACACCTTTGATCTTGCAAATGTGCATTCGCAGATAATACTCACGGATAAACACCGCTTAAAACAAGCAATGATACAGAATCAATATAACTTTTTGTAAGATCGCATATGACAAGATTGGGTATATGAGAGCAACATGACAAGTGTAACTGATCATAGGTACTTTGAAAAATCCGAACATTGTCCTTTCATGTTACCTGTGCCATCGGTTGAATTTCCAATACAATTCTCATTAAGGTTCAACTTCTGCAGAATTTACAGTATTAAACGGCAAAGATATCGGCCTGTGGTAGATATGCATTTTACAGTGGCAACAATTCTTTCATTAACAACAGTTTTAACAACATACCGTAAAACAACCGAGCACTGGCCTGTTGAGTAGTGTCTAGTGGAACAGAAAATATTCCAGCTTGAGAGACTTCTTTCGAAATATCTTCTCTGATAAGTGTATTGATAGCATCCAAAACAATTCACTGTGTTTTTTGAAAGTTGTGTGGCCACTATCCTGCTTACTTTCTCATACCTGACTCAGTTTACTCTTTTCGATTATCTTCTGTAAATTACTTTTAAGCGAAAGGTCAAATTTGCTTAACAAAAGAAGTATACTTATAAGTTTCGATGATCTGCACCTTCCATAAATTCATCTGTAGTTTCCATGATCTTGTCTTCCAGTCTATAGGCTACTTCATTTCTTTTCCTCTGTAAGTGAGCCTTCTTTTACCAATGAGTTTAAGCACTTTGACGACTCGATACATTACCTGTCTGTTCTTCTCAATCTGATACTGCCGTTGTTTTATCTGTCCATGATTAAGTAGTTTCTTAACACTATTCTCTTTTGTTAGATACTTAAGCATCCATTCTGGTCTGATGTATTTTGGAATACTCGTGTTCTCTTAGTCGCTGATAAATGTGTTTAGTGTTACGTTCCTCATGCACAGAACCTTTAAGAAACGTGTTTGTTCGATCTGCAGAGTAAGCTGGACACACAGTGAAAAAAAAAAAAAAAAACGCATTTTAAGCAGGACAATATGACAGCCAAATCCTGTTGGTTCTATCTGCTCGTTTATAAGCAAACCCAGGATTAAAAGATATGCTTTATTTTGGTTGATGTGATGGAACTCAAAAACTTTAGGATATCATCCTCTACGTATGAAAGATTTCGTTGCTCTGTTCCCTGTTGCATCACGCTTTTCAATGTTTTCACTGACTTCGGAATCGCCATCACTAGAACTGGAGCTTTTCTGTTCATTTTTTTTTCTTTGACAGCAACAATTGTAGCTAATGTTGGAAGCTCACTAATCTCAAGACTCACGGAAGTGGAATCTTGTTTATTTTTCCACTCTGACAGTGACATTCGTAGTTGATGTGGTGGGAGCACTAATTTCAGCATTCATAAAACTAGAGTTTTCCCGTTCATTTTACACTCTGACAGTAGCATTCGTAGCAGATGGGGTAGGATCGCTAACTTCAATACGGTGTTCAGTCTGTTGGCAGTCAAGTCCTGCAGGTTTGGAGGTACTAAATAGGTATGTGATCTTTCTGCAGGCATCAGTATCTGTTTCTAATAGTTTTGCCTTCTTTCCACGATGTCGCATCGATTTTCACGATTTACTCGTAAAGCTTGGTCCACTCAGTCCGAAATTTTCTTGTATACTTTGGATTTTGGGGGCGATTCGTTGAGGGGGCGCACTGGGCGCCGCTCACTAGCCCGGTGGTCCTATCCGCCCCTGAAGAGGGCGCAAAATTCGGAGGAAAAAAGAGAAGAAGGAAAGAAAAAAGAGAGAGGTAAATTTACTTAGAATATTAGTAGTATGCACTTAAATTCTCTTTCTACTTTAGGAAGTGGTCCTATAATGTTACTCATGTTAGGAAAATGTACGAGGGCTATCCAGAAAGTAGATTACGTTTTCGTCTGTGTCCGCTAGGGGCGGGGCTAGCGCGGCCATCTTGGGGTCAGAGCGTTGCGCAGCTCAGTCGGCATCTAGCCGTGCTAGTGAGAGGTTCGTGCTGTGCTCCGTTAAGATACTGTGACGGTTTGAAATGTCTGCGTTAATTGAAAATCCCGCGAGCTGCGAGGTGCGTGCAGTAATAAGGTTTCTGACAACAAAAAACTGTAAACCGATAGAAATCTATCGGCAGCTGTGTGAAGTGTATGGGGACAACATTATCACTGAAGGTGGAGTGCGACAGTGGGTCATAAGATTTAAAAATGGCCGAACCAATGTTCACGACGAAGATCGAAGTGGGAGACCCAGCAAAGTGACTGCCGAACTTGTCGAAAATGTCGATGTTAAAGTCCGTGAAAATCGAAAGTTCACAATAACGGAACTTTCTTTGAGTTTTTCACAAATTTCGCGAAGTTTGTTGCACGAAATCATCAGCGAAAAGCTTGTTTACCACAAGTTTCGTGCAAGATGGATTCCAAAAATCTTGACAGAGGACCACAAAAATCAGCGAATGGCTGCAGCGTTGCACTTTTTGGACGCCTACAATAAGGATGGTGACTCTTTACTCGATCGCATCGTTACTGGTGACGAAACATGGGTGAAACACGTGAACTGTGAAACGAAATTGCAATCAATGCAGTGGGGGCACACAGGTTCTCCCCAAAAACCCAAGAAATGCATGCAAACAATGTCGGCAAGGAAGATGATGGCGACTGTTTTTTGGGACAGAAAAGGTGTGATTTTGGTGGACTTCCTGGAAAGAGGCACTACAATAAACGCTCAAAGGTATTGCCAAACTCTGCAAAACCTCAGAAGAGCAATTCAAAACAAGCGCAGAGGAATGTTGAGCTCTAAGATCTTGTTGATTCACGACAACGCCCGGCCCCACACGGCAAATGTCACGCGTGAAGTTCTTGAATCTTTTCAGTGGGAGTTGTTTCCTCATCCGCCGTACAGTCCCGAACTGGCACCGAGCGACTTCCACCTATTCCCAGCAATGAAGAAGTGGCTGGCTATGCAGCGTTTTGATGACGACGAACAGCTGCAAGAAGAGGTAACGAAGTGGTTGAAGTCGCAGGCGGCCGAATTTTTCGACGAAGGAATTTCCAAGCTCGTACATCGCTACGATAAATGCCTTAATTTGAATGGTGACTATGTCGAAAAGTAGTATTTGTGCGTGGCTTTCATCTGTATATAATAAAATTTGTTTCCTATACTTTGTTGATTTTTTATTCCAAAACGTAATCTACTTTCTGGATAGCCCTCGTATGTGCACACATAAAATGGAAAGAAAAAAGTAAGAAAAAGTGCTCAAAATCAAGGAAAAGCAGGATTTATTTTTGAAATTTTTCTTACGCTTCATGCCAACCTTCGTGGCGCTACGCGGCTGGTCTGTCTACCTGACTCAAATGTACAGGGACGCAGTCATATACTCTTGCTCCGGGCTCTGATTTTTCACTTCAAGACACTGCCTCCCCAAAATTAAATAATAAGTTCTATGATAAGTTCTGTAAGTTTATTTATCGATTTATACATATTTCTGAGCATTACCAACATATATTGTCTTAAGCTCATCACGTATGGGGAATGACGTTCCTCAGCGAGCACCCTATCCGGAAAAGAGAGAAGGAAAGAATCGTCCTGGAGCCTGTATGTTATATGAGATCCCGGGAAAACCCATAGATATCCTCGCGTGGGATGGTTGCTCTGAAAAGGCTGTTACATCTTTTTGAATCAATAAAAAAAAAAAAAAAAAATCGTGGCATAATTTTTGTGCATATTTACAAAAGGACACATGAAAGATTTTTTGGGAATCGAGAGGAGACGAGACATAATTCTTTGAAAATCGAAATAAAACTAGTCCTATAAAAAAAATACGAAAAAGCCTTATTTCTCGTCTCGTTTATTAGGCAACACTAAAGTCATAGAGTAAGGATACAGCATAAGAGGTTTTAGCTGCTCTTTCTGCTGAAACTGAATCACGTGACTGGAGACTATGGCGCCGCCACTGAAAGCAGTTCGGTTAGCACGAACTACTGAAAAGCAAGAACGAATCAAATCATTGAGAGCGTGTGAGTCTGGTAGAATTAGCCAATGATACAATTAGCTACTGCCACTAGTAGACAATGCAATTAGTTACGACTGTAGCCGGCAGGGTCGCCGATATCACTTTCGTTGCATTGTGGGAACGATTTCAAGTGCATCAAAATGAACTGTAGATGATCAGTGTTGGTAGAATATGGGAGATATATGTTTCTAAGGCTTCCCGTCATGTACAACGTTGGAGGTTAAAATCAGTTCAGATGGGAATGAATTTAACTCTCCCACTTCCCGCAATTCAGGAAATACGTTCATTGATAGCTTTCGTAAAAATCATTCCATTTTGATAGAATACGGTCCAAGGGTGATCATCAGGGGCGCAAGGTGGGGCGCTTGCCCCCCTAGAGGAAATTGTACTTCAGAATATCGAAAACCCAACATAATTTTTACATTAATTACAGCAAAATTTGTATCCTATATTTGAAACGTCGCTTATACTTGCCCCCCTTGGAAACCACAACATGGGCGCCCTTGATACGATCTGTATGCTCTATGAGGACTTCGCACAATCCTGGGTATGAAACGAGTCAACAATCCTTTTCCCTACCTATTGAAAAACAACGTCAGTAAAAACTTTATTTAAAAAAAAAACTGTCCGAAATGTTTATGAAACAACGAGATTGGTTAAGAATAAACCGATAAAACTGTAATAATAATAATAATAATAATAATAATAATAATAATAATAATAATAATAATAATAATAATAATAATAATAATAATAATAATAATAAATTTCCACTTCTACAAAGCAAACCATCGTTAGCAATGTTCGTAGGTTCCCGTAAGAAAATTTCCTCTAGACTGACAAAATTTCTTTCCTTTTCTTATTAAATTTTCCCTAGTTTATTGAACGTCCAATTTCTATGACAGAAATTGTGTGATAAAGATTAATTTAGCTATATTAAAGAAAATGCCAAGCACATTTGATTTTTGTTTGTTTATTTTTTGCTTTTTTTTTTTTTTTTTACTTTTTTGTCTTCTTTAGCCTAGCTGGCATAATCATGAGACGTAAAACTGAAAGATCTAATTTTCTTCCACTTTTTTTTACTTTTTTCTTCTTTTTCTTTTTCTTTTTACAAAAAATACACACAAAAATACACAAAGCCACCAATGGATGCCAATTATACTGCTTTGAACACACACACACACACACACATATATATATATATATATATATATATATATATATATATATACTATTGCATTGGTTTATTTTTGAAAAATAAAACAAATAAATAAGCATGATATTGTTCAATCAATCAGGGCGAGAATTTCCCTGGATTTTCACAATTTATCGAAAAAAAATCCCTTTTTCCTTTTCGCTAAATTTACGTGCAAAATTTCTCTAGACTAGGGAAGTTTCCCTCAAACGACGAACATTGGTCCAGTGATGCCAACCTGACACAATATGAAATCGCATGTCGAGAGGCAAAAAATCCCATTTTAGGTGCGAATTTCCCACGTTATACTAATTAAACATATGGTATAATATTAAAAAAATAAATTTCTCTGTGTTAGTTACTTTTTACAATATCTAAATGAATAATCCGCAAATTTCGACCTTCTCGAAAAATACCATATATGCTGCTTATTATCCCTTTCCGAGAAAGGAAGGTCAAAAACTCCCACAATATGGGATTTTCCCCACAGGTTGGCATCACTGGATTGGTCATTAGTTAAAATTAATTATATACACACTTAAATCGTATATCTATTCTGGGAAAGCATCAACAACGGGAAAAAATATAATACTTCTAAAAAATTTAATCTGCAATTTTATTTATTTTTTTATTTAACTGCAATTTCATTCCCAGTCGAAACTGGGCGGGCCACAGAAGGTAACGCCTTCTCCGGGGCCAGAGAAAAAACTGAAGTGTTAAAGGTGCCTGTTTATAGATGGGATACAGGAAGCGTGAAAATTATATTTGAATAAGCAAGGCGAAAGTTTTCAATTGGGGCTACTTCAAGATTCTATGTGGAAAATCAATTCCTATCACTACTATTTTTAAAAGTGGAGTAAGTAATATTTATTAAATTAGTATTTATTTTAACTAATACCTTTTCTTTTTAGAAATTAAACAAGAGAACTACTGTTACTAGAAATGTTTAGCAGCAACGGTATAGTCATCTGTTGTTCAATTTGTCAACAACAGAAATGCAACTAGCAATTAACTGTAACAAGTACTGAAGAGATAACAAGAAATGCTCAAGGAGTTCCTCTTTTTTTATATTTATTGTGTTGTCTGTTAACTTGATCATTTAATGAGCATATAAATATAATAGTCACGCTGGTTGATTTGCGTTAATTAATTGTGCAAGCTGTCACTGGAGAAGCATGCAACGATGTTTAACTAGTGACATACGGTGGCTATAAGCATTAATATTTCTCGTTTTAAATATAATAGAGTATATTCTGCTAAATCATCATCAAAATAAAAACAATGCATTATGTGTTTCAACACAAATAATTCTTTGTCTCTCTTTTTTTTTTTATGGCGTTTAATATTAATAAGACATGATGTATGAAGATGGATTACCTCCATACAGTACTAGAATACCTCGTAAAAATAACTATGATTTATTTTGGATATCATAAATATAATTATATATGTTTATTTTAAGCCCATCACTGGAAAATCATGACAAATATATTCCTTGAATTTACTACAAATGCTTTAGAGTTTTATTTGATAAGCGACCGTACTGTATTTCTTTGCTCAGGTTTACTTTAGAGGTAGGTATACAAGTAAATGACCGTATACGTATTCTGTTTCTCAATGAATAAATTTACTTCTTACCTTAGTTTAGATAAGCAATGTAACTAAGGCTTATTGAACTTATGTTATTTTTAAAAAATAATGGAAGAAAATGGGGGGGAGGTAAGAGCAGGAGCGGATTAAAGGTAGAAGTAATGGATCCCAGGCTCCCGGGGCCCAAAAATACCTCTCTTTAATACTAAAATATAGCAATCAACTTATTATATTATAGGCTTCAGACCCATGCTATTTTTTTCCTGCTCGCTAGAGTATCGCTAGAGTTAAGTCTTCTACCAGCAGTGTCTTCATGATACTTATTTTGTGAGGGAGTGAGCTATATTGGGTCTCTATTACAAACCAAATTATTATTTGTGGTGACAATTCCTTTGAAATATCTCTGTCATTACTTAGAGCATATCTAGGAGCTTTTCCAAATCTCCTTAACAATAAAACGTTTCTATTCAAATCAATTTGGGCTCTCTGAGATACTAAAAAGTCATTCCCTAACAACATGTCTTGGGAAAAATTACTTAACACGCTAAAAACATGATGAAATGTTCTCCGATTAATTTTCAAACGTACAATTGCTATCTTGTTTATCAAAAGAGAGGAAGAGTAATTCCTTTTATTAGTGTGTCGATATTCAATATCTTAGCCTTCGGTGAAACTAAATCCTCTCTAATTATTGATATCTGCGAAGCAGAATCTAATACAGCATTAACATTCTTATCTTCAATCAATAATGGCATTAAGATATTATATCGTGTAGTAATGGACGATTTTACAACATGTCCCTTATTTCCTAATACAAGTTTACCCTTATGCAGCCACGACCAGAGATGAAGTGAGTCAGTGGGTCTGTGGGTCAAGTGGGTCAAGTTTTCTGAGCGGGTCAGTGAGTCGTGGGTCAACAGCATGTGACCTAATGCGACCCACCACCCACCATGACCCACTGCGACCCACCACCCACCATGACCCACTGTGACCCACCACCCACCGTGACCCACTGCTACCCACCGATTCAGTATAATCTACCGACTCACTCTGCTCACTGCATTGTAGACAGTATCTTCTGAAGACTGGTAAATTTGCCTCCGTTTTATTTTCAAGACCTTCATTTCCCTTCCTTTTCCACTTGTTTCTGTCTACTTACCTGAGGTGAGTATATCTAACCAAGTGAAAAAAAGAACTTCAGGCACTTTTGGATATTGATATTTTTAATTGTAATAATAGCAATAGGACTTATACTACTACTTGGCTTTCGAGACCTGTGAGTTTTTAGAGGAGCTAACTACTGGAAAAATACATTTTTGAATCACTGTAATATATAAATTATTGTATAAAAATTGAATGTAACTATGTGTACCTGATCATCACGGTGAAATTGCAAAATCAAATGAAATTACTTTTGGTATATAGTTAGGCCTTAATCCAAATTGGGATGTTATATTGCTTTCATTATAATGCATAATATCCTAAGGAGGTAGTGAGGATCCGAATTTGTGAGAAAAAAAAATAGTATCTCGCACGCCGTTAAACTTACGGAGCTGATATTCAGTGTATTAACTCTTTATTAAAAATAAACAGAATGTGTCCTAGCATTTTTAAAATTCTCCTTTATAGGGGGGGGGGGCGCTTTCTATATATGGAAATTTTTTAGTGAATTGGTTTGTAAAAATGATCGAAAACGATCGATGTTATTTAGAAAAAAATTTGAAAGAAAATATACAGTGCTTGGCTTCATATATCCATTACTTTCTACTATAATAATTGCTGATGCTATGTTTATTCTATGGAGCGCTTACAGCACAGAGCAATCAACCCATAAAGTTGTGAGAAAAGTAGGCATAAAATTTGTACTGTAAGCTTAATTACACGGAAATTTGAAGTTGGATTGTACGCATAATTACATCGAAAATTTTACACTTTTTTCCCCCTTTACGTTGGTCCACTTACCTTGATTTGGAACTTTCAAATTTCATCCTTTTTTCCACTGAAAAGTATCGATAATTCAACAAGGAAATAATTATACTATGATAATTTAATTGAAATTAATCGTAATTTGGGACATGGCAAACATCAGTGTTTTAATTGAAGGGGAAAAAGGAGGGAAATTCCCATTCACCTCTGAACACTTTCCAGGATCCTCGTTCCCTTTCGCTTTTTAGACGGGGGAGGGAACTTGGTAATGGCATCAAACCTTCATGTGTAATTACAAAGATTAAATTTATAAACAAATAAAAAATCATCAGTTTATCAGGCTTTAATTGATAATTTATTCACAAGTTTCCCTATCGAAGGCGTGGTAGATGAAGTTTCTGTTTTCCATGAGTCGACATTGCCAACTGACGTGGTTGATATGGAAAAGATGTTGCATGGTGATAGAGAGATGATACTTCTTGCTGAGTATTTCAAAATTGACCAAGAAAAATAGTTATCAGACTTAAGTCTAACAAGTAGATTGTCGATGAGAAGTTGCAGAAATCGGGTAGAAGTATTATCAATTTTCACGACAGAGTGCGAACGAGGATTTCCCCTTATGAATTTACAGATGACTGATATTAGAAATAGACTAAGTGCTCAAACATTGTCTAACTTGTTGTTCATCAATGTTAATGGTCCACCGCTAGACAAGCTCAAAGTAGACGAACTAGTTATATCTTGGCTGAAGAATGGACATCATTCCACTGCGGATGATTACCACGAATATGCGGTGATTACCACTTCATTAAAAAAAAAAAAAAAAAAAAAGTATCCCTGGGGAACATGTTTGTACCTAAGGGCATGTACTGCAATATTATTGAGTAATCTTGATATCTCTTAAAAGTCCATTCATGCGTTACTGATGGTATTATAATTAAATCTAACCCAATACCCCATCAGGATCCTGCCGTCTACAGTCAGACAATTTGTCCATGCCGACCAGATGCCGCTGTCGGATTGCCGGAGCCGGATGCCGGCGTTTTTCAACGAGATTTTCGACCGCGACGAATAGTTGCCTTGCCGAGCAGTCGGCAAACAGCCGGAAATGAGCATTAAATGCGACGGCGCCGCAGCCGAAAGTTGCCTTGCCGAGCAGTCGGCAAACAGCCATAAAGGCGCAGTAAATGCGCCGGCGCCGCCGTCAAAAAGAGGCCGGCATAAGGAGTCGGTAGAGGATCGGAAAGAGATCTTTCCGACTGTTTTGCTGACTCTGACAGTCGGCAACAGTCGGCAAAAGGCATTTTATTTTACGATTTTCAACCGCTTGCCGCCTCGGCAAAAGGTCGGCAACTTTGGACAAGTAGATCGTCGTGCCGCCGCGGACGGATGCCGGCTGTCGACGGCGGCAATCCCTCTTTCTGAGCGCGAGTTCCTGATGGGGTAAGAACATGGGGAACACGGTGGCCCAGTGGTGGAGCGCTTATCTTTGGGGCGTGAGGTCCCTGGCTCGATCCCTGGGCAAGTAAATTTGTTCTGTACAACATTCGTGTAGGGATGCGCTCGAGTCGAGACATGTCTCGAATCTCGACTCGACTCGACTCGAATTCGAGTCGAGATTCGAGTCGAGACACACTTTGTAAAATTCGAGACGAGTCGAGACAAACGTATTTCTCGACTCGAATTTTCGAGTCGAGACACGAGTCGAGTCGAGACGGCTCTTAAAAATCTCGACTCGACTCGAATGTCTCGAAAACCTTTCTATAATTTTTAATATTATTTTGAAGAAAGTATTCACTCAGAAACAGCCTTGAAACCAATTCCAGCTTTTATTCCTTCAGAAAGGTACAGAACGCATAAAATTAATAGTTAATCTTTAAAGATCAAGATTTAATTTTCAGCTCAATTCAGTTAATTAGAACTAATAGTTAATGTCGTTGTATTTGATTGTACTGCAAATATAATGATAATAATAATAATAATTGATTATCTAGTTTGTATAAAACTATTATCCGTAGTCTAAATCTAGTTTGTATAAAACTATTGCGATAAAGTGAACTTCATAAATTCTCTGAATGAGCAGTTGGTAGTCTATAGTAACTTAGCATAGTTATAATTATTGTGTTTTCGGTCCCATGAACGCAATAGGGTTACGTAACTTCTGGATTATTCGCTTGCCCAACTATTCTGAGGCTTTAATATGTTGCAGCATATCACGAGCTACGGATAATATATAATGTAACATTTGTTGTAAATCACATATTATGATACGAGACTATTTTACATAGTATATCTTATCTACTCGTAATATAAATAAATTAAAGAGTTTGTTTGTGTGTTTGTCTGTCTGTCTGTGTGCGACCTGGGGACCAGACGAGTGGACCGAGAGTTCCCAAAATTTGGTCACGGGTACTTTAGTCCAGGCCCCAGATCAAGACGAAGCGTTTTTTTTTTAATTTCGAACCAGGGGGGTCTCGGGGGGGACGTTTACTAGGACCGACCTGGGGACCAGACAAGTTGACCGAGAGTTACCAAATTTTGGTCACGGATACCTTGGTCCAAATCCAAGTCTAAGGCGAAGCGTTTTTGTCAAAATTGGAACCAGGGGGTCTCAGGGGGGCGTTTAGCGAGACATGTAGTAAAAGTAATCCAAATTGATCGACATTAGTGTCAAATCCATAGTTTTCACGGTCGCTGAGATCAATGGTGACACTTCCATCAGCGATGACTTGCAAATTCAGCTACTACTGTATGCGGGCCGGGTGTCAGCGGGTGAGGAATACCGAGACATGTATAAATAGCCCATATTGATTGATACTAGTGTCAAATCCATAGTTTTCGCGGTCACTGAAATGAATGGTGATACTTCCACAGGTGTTGACTTCCAAATACAGCCCCCATGCGAAGAATGGGTATATTAAGCTAGTATTACAATAAATGGACTGCTTGGATGCCAAGAACTAGTACAGATAAGTATCATTCACTTCTATGAATAGGTATTTTTTAAAAGGATTTTTGTAAACACTAAGTTATAAAACAATGAACTACATACAGTAGTTATGGTTTTGGTTCCCAACATAAAAGAAATATGGATTGTTCATGAGATATTGAACTTCAACTTTCACTCCTGGAAAATTTCAATTTTGGAGTTAGGCCACTTGGGATCAAAGCAGTTCACTGTAAGATAAATACATTCCGCACATTAGTAACATAGTTGTTCAGGGGCCTTCGATTTCCATCCTCTCAAATGAAAGCTGAACGATCGCTTGATACATGCTGACTATATAGGAGAAATAGTGTATTAAGTTTTCGAGCTTTGGTGCGTATCCGTATTTACACTCTGATATAACTTTAAGTTCACACTCAAATCGAGCTAATTGTTTAATGCATTTCGAAAGCTTTTGTTTTTATGCAGCTCATTAAGGAAAATCTATTTCATAATCATAACATTTATGTACTAAGAAATTATGAACGTAAAGTGGACTCGACCTAGCCCCGTGGCCGCTGTGACTCAGTGGCACAGCTCTCACCCTTGGTGTGTGAGGACTCTGATTCTGTGTGTGTGTGTGAACTCCGCGGCTAGTGTACGCGTCTTTGCCGTGGAAGACTCGGGCTCAATTCCCGGCGCGAGCTCATGTAGTTCGGATTCCACGTTAATCAGTAGGTCTACATTTCATATATCCTCGCTGCTGAAAGAGACGGTAAAGTCAAAATCAACTCAACAATATATATGTGTGTGTGCTTATGTGAATTTCCTCGTGGCTGTATGGTTAACACATACGCCTTGATCGCGGGAGACTCTGGTTCGATTTACGGTGGAAGCTCATGAAGTTGTTACCGGTATTCCACTTTAAACTGTAGATCCATGCCTCATATAACCATAGATATAATATGGGACAGAGTAAAACAGGCATAGAAATTTAAGCTTTTTAGGCTAACTTAATCTTACATATAATGCAACTAGCTTGGCCAAGTTATAATGGAGGAAATGCTATCATTGCAACACTCTGAGAATAGAAAATGTTCGTCAGGTATTAATATCCCCCCCTCTCCTGGAGAATGAAAACCTTGACTAAAACTCAATATATATATATAAAACTATTTTGAGTACACAAACAGTGGCGGATAGTATTCATGTTTCCTTGCAGAGGTCCTTACAAGGGTTCGCTTCCATCTTCCTCTCCCCAAGAACTAAAATACATTAAAAAATTGCTATCACTTGTTAATCTTGTACAAAGGACGCAATTTAAGTCCCAGTGTAACACCCCTTCACATTTAGATTTTTCCCCTGGAAGAAAACCAGTTATTATTGTTTCTTGATTTCTCAGTCTCACCTACATAGACATACGAATAGAATTACAGGATAGGACATGTTTAGAGTGCTTGCACGTGACATCTAACTATATTTCTCATCAAATGTGTCACAGATGAAAATTTCCGTTTGTACTGCCTCTATTTTCTGGTACATATGTTTCATTTATGTTATGTTGCTAAAATTCGTTAGGAAACAAGTACAGACTGCGCCTGTGTGCCTGACAAAACGTAAATGTACTGGATAATTATTTCTTCACTTTCTTCCAGAAAAAAAGTAACCCATCTCATGTCGGCTAACAAAAGGAGGTAGCGGACCAAAGATAGCCGTTGTTTACCTAAGGTCGTTACACAGCAGGGTTTTCATTCAGTCAGAGGGAAAAGAAAAAATAATTTAAGGTTTCTACATTTGTTTTGAACTGCAATATACTTCTTCCTTTTATTTTAAGAACCATTTCCTACTCATTTGTCTGCATCAGAAAAAAATGCAAAAAAATCACTAGAATGTGCCTATTTACCCAAAGTACGTACTAGATCACTAGTTCAATACTAAAATCACTAAATCTAGTACGAAATCATAAATGTGGCATCCCTGGATTGGAGCGAAAATAATGGTTGGAGTAAAAACTAGTCCGTATTTCTACTGCGTTCTGTTGTTGAATTCACAGAAATGTTCAAAAATAAATTCAAGAAGTAAAACACGATCCTACAAAAGACTGTTTACTTGCTCACTGGTTTTCGTATTGTGAACTGAAACTCAAGTGCGCAGTCATGTTGAATACTTCTGTCCCTTTCTACTTTACAACTTGAGGTGGGATGAGGGTCAGAATAGATCTAGTGATATACCGCTAAAGGAAGTGCTTCAGTACAGAGTCGGAAGCGGTATGTATTGTTTATACTACTTACAACATTACAACCACATAAAATATAAATTCACCCTTTCTCCCTTCCCTTTTTCGAATACAATGAACCGACTCTTTTGCTGAAGAAAGATACTAAAAGAAAATTGAAACATCTGTGTCTAAACTTTCTTTGAAGCGCAGTCTTTTGTATTTGTAAGGTTTTGCGAGTGTTTTCGAGATAGCCAAATCTTTTACCATGGACTCCTGCTGCGAACTGACCGTGAGTAAACACCCGATCTCGCTGTGCTCAATTTCTCTCGCACACGTGAAATGGGTTTGTTGTTTCCAAAACAAATAGGAAGTTACCTTGTGCTTTTGCATTTCTGTATGCACACAGGTACCATTGTTGTTTTAATGATCAGAAGAAATATCAAAACCATCCGATATATATGATACGAAACAGCTAACAGAGGGAGGCAAAGATAAAAGTAGGCCTATACCGAGTTTTCCGTGTGGTACCATTATGGAGAATAAATATTTGATAAAGTCACGTAGATACGCTTAAACCTATTCCATCTGTCCTTATAACTTTTCTCTGGAGAATACGTACAACATATGTCCAAATTCTATATATAGTCTTTCTAAACTAATGAGTAAACTCATTAAGAACACCAACTGATATCAATAAACAGTAAAGAAAACAATACTTTATACTTCTATCATTTGGTACACATCTCTATGAAGCATAGCTTGTTTCTTTTCGAAATAGCTCCTTCGTGTCACAGCTGTAATTAGTTTTGTTTTGTGTTAGGATGAAAGAGAGAAATGCAATATTTGCTTCGCGGTGAAGTTATATATATTATTAAGATGAGCGGTGATAAGCGAGGTTTAACAAAGAGTGCCTTTCGGATGCACAATTTAACCGGTAGTTGCAGTCCGTGTTGAGAATCGAACCAAAGATATGTAAGACATGTTATGATAAATCCAAAAGGTGTGTTGTATCGGTGCAGTACCAGTTTTTCACGTTTTTCAGAATGTTCCAAAACCCAAAGAATAATCTTTAATTTCTGATATTTTAGTCGTCACAAATTACAATTTTATAATGTAGTCAATGTTTATAATTACTGGGCAGTTGGGCGTTTAAACTAATGACATCATAATAAAGTCAAAACCCTAATTTTGAGTTGAATTGATTCTGAGTTTAACGTCCCGTTCAGCAGCGAGGCTATGTGAGACGTGGACCTACTGATTAACGTGGAATCCGAACCACATGAACTCCCACCGGGAATCAAGCCCAGGTTTCCCACGCCAAAGGCAAGTATGCTAACCGTTAGCCACGAAGAAGCTCCACCATAATTTTAGTGGGCGATAAGAAATATCTCGCCAGTGCTTTTACAAAAAATAAAATTTCATAAGTATTAAAGAATAATGGTAAGAGATTTTATAATAGCTTTTTTATTTATGAGATATTAGTATTTTGAAAAAAAAACAACAACAACTAAAGAATAGGTTGGCGGAACCACAAAAGACTCGTAAAATAAACTTTCTTATAAATACATACGCACCTTACTCACCTTTTATAATTGCCATACTTACGTTCTCCATAAAAACAGAAATTCTCTTTTAGTGATACTTTACACAAGATCATGAAGTGGGTTCAAATTTAATTAAAGGCAAAATACAATACAATAATCCACAAATATTGTCTCAAGTGAGTTTAAAGATTTCTAAACACTAGTGCGAAACCGGGCTCTGCCGTTGCGATCGATTTACAGGTCTTGAGACGAAAGTAAGAAGGGACTTACGCACACAGTAAGTAAAAACAATTAATATGCCTGTAACTTTCCCCCAAATGGGTGTATCTTAAAACTAACCTCACCATTATTTTTCTAATTAAATTCTAGCCCGAAATTATGTATCATATTACCCTATTCCCATTTTGAAAACTTGACCTTAATTCAAAATGGCGGATTTCAAGATGGCTGCCATCAAGGTCATATCTACCATACGACTTCCCCCCAGGACTTATATGTATCCACATGGTTTTTCTTCACTTTTCTTCATTAACGCTCCGTTTACAAAGGGTAGTAAGGGACTTCTGTAGTAATCCCTAATAACCACATCACAATTCTTAAAAGTTATTAAAAAAAATAGAAAACATGCACCATGGCAAAAATTTGTCATCACAAGTAATGATGCATACATGCCTTCTATCAGCAAAAAAAGTTTCATTGAAATTGGAGCCGGACATTTGAGTGATGTCCCTTGTGGGATGTGATTGAACATGACGTCAGAACACATCGCCCCCCTTCCCGGAATTTACGGGAATTAGGTGACCTGAGTGAGCACATGTGGTGCCAGCTCTCTCCAGCGACCTATCAAGGATCATTGCGTGTATGCCAAGACGTGTCGCCGTTTCTATCCATGCCAAAAGTCGACATACTCACAATTAGGTAGGTAGTCATGATGGTCTGGCTGATGTGTGCGTATATTTTAACTCGTACATTTTGTCTCGACTCGAATTTCGAGACGTCTCGACTCGAATTCGAGTCGAGTCGAGACAGAGACTGTCGAGTCGAGACACGAGTCGAGACAGAAACATATTTTCGAGTCGAGACAACATTTTCTCGAGACGAGTCGAGACAGGCTTAAATCTCGACTCGACTCGACTCGAATGCATCCCTACATTCGTGGATTTTCTCGGGGTACTTTCGTTCTTTCCCACTTTCTCATTCCACCAATTCTTCCATCATCATTCACTTGTTTCAATCACCGTCTTCCTTAGCCTAACAGGCGTAGTAGTCAGACGTTAAACTCAAAGATTTCATTTTCAATGAGAACATGCTACATTATTAACAAATACTGACAGATCTAACCAATCATGATAGTTTATGACTATTTTGAGGAAAATTCTGGGATAATTCCCGCCATATAATCTTGTCAACACTAGTTTCATAGTTAGGACTATGCTTCTAAATGCTGTATCACTTGAAGGAATCAACCAAAGATTTATTTTCGGATTGTAGAAAATATTTTCTGTACTAAGTAAATGTTAGCAAAGAATGACTTTTGTCCGTCATGAAGAGAGTACTAAAACATTGGGAGTCATTGTCCGTATTCCTGATGTCCCAAATAGTGTTTTCAGAAATTCTGAGACGGTAGAAAACTCAAAATCTTGACCAAGATTGTAATGGAATTTACGGTCTATGGGCAGGGAAGATTTAAAAAAAAATGCGGGTTTTCAGTTGAAAGGTAATCGATATGTTCCTGAGATCCCAAATGATGTTTTAAGAAAAAATCTGACCGTGGTCACTAAAAGAATACAGAAAATTTGATTATAATCTATTTTAGGTATACTTTTTTTTTAATATGGGTGAAGAATAATTATGATAACCAGCGTTTCTTTTTATACAATTTGATCTTGTCAAGTACTTGATGTTTTGAGCAGTGTTTCCAGAAAACTTTTGACAGTGGAAATCTAACATTGGCTTAGAAACAGTGACTCTTGATAGTATGACACGTTAAAATTCCTGAAAATTTTAGACCTGTTTATTTAAATGCAAGTGAGTGAAGTTTGCTTGGAAGAAAGGAATAAACACTGTTTTTTTGTATAATTTATTGCAGTTTGAATATTAGAAGATATTTCATAGGTGTCGCGCAAGTTTTATTATTAATATTCGTTTTGATCTAGCAACTAGGAAACATAATTGCTGCACTGTAATGTCATAATGCAGAAAATATACACCTAGATAGACTATTTATTGTTAAAACCCTGTGAACTGTTTGATGTGTACATACGGAAGTATTTAAGTGAGGTTTGCGCGTAAAAATTGACATTCATTTTCCTCTTTGAGTATTTTATTTATTTATTTATTTATTTATTTTGACTTATTTTACATGTCGAGGTTAAGGCTATATGTAGCCTTATCTACCACCTAAACATGACACAAAATTGAAAAATCAAAGGATATAGCTAACAATAGCAAAAGAAAAAAAAAGTTAGAAAGTAAAAAAAAAAAACACAAGAAACAGATTGTCACTTGAACACACACACACACACATACACACACACACACACAGTATTATATAACTTCTTTCAACATGTTTCATAAAGTCTGAGGAACTATTACGTGCTTCAATCTGCTGAGTAGTAATGATTGATGTGATCCATTTAGTTGTTATGTAATTAACTTCTCTTCATTTTTGGTGTTGTCTGTTGTTGCATTGACGTTGTTCCGGAGTAGTATTCCTGGAATCATTGTTGGTGTCGCCCTCATTTTCTATCTCAGATATTATATCTGATGCTTTGGTGTTTGTATTTGGTTGCTCATTCATAGTTGAATTTTGTGCCCTATAGGAAAAGTACTTCGGTATTGTGCACATAGCTTGAGTTCTGAGGATATCTCAAGATTCTGGTGTTGTCCAGCGGCTTTGTGCAATTGCTGACCACAGTGCGATGTCCTAGCGTATTGCATATAACACAAAAATTGGGATTTGTTGTCTTCTGCCATATCAGGCTTCTGTGAGTTATCCACATTTGTAACAAACTTGTTTGTTTCTGCATTCTTGTATTTTATGCATATACTGGAATTATTTTGTGCAAGAATTAGATCTGACCATGCTACGCGATAGCTCTACCTTAATTAGGAATCAATGCTGATACCATTGGTTATTAGATGGCTGCTTTTTCCTGGGTCGGCCTAAAGTGTCTAATCAGAGAAAGAGACCCTTTATCATTCTTGATACGGATCTCATTTGGGAACTGTGTGTTATTCTCTCTTAAGTTTTTTTCTGAGACCTTTTATTGGTAGGATAATGAGAATATTTCTGATGATACATGTAAAAATTGGTGCGGGACCTGTGCTGTTTTGATTCATTCTGGTAGTACCCAATGAGAGAAACACAATTTCAAAATTTTGAAATCCGAGCTCCGGAACATAGGAAAAATCGGTGTTGAATGTAGGGAGGAAATCAACACTGTATCCGGGATTCTTTTTCTTTTTAGTAAATAATTATCTAAATTATAATTTGATCACTCCTTGGCGACCATAGCCGTTTCCACTGCTAACGACGGGAATGCTGGGCTTATCTAGAAGGAGGGCACACCAGGGGTGTCATTTAGGGGGGGCAATTTCCCCCCAAGAGTTTGAGGAATACATATACTTTAACCGATACAAAACATGAAAGTCTTATGTTGGTGGTCTTCTTGTTCCCCTGAAGCGAAGTCTGAAATGACGCCCCTGGGTCACACGCACCCATACTCACATTCACATACATTGAATTATTTAGTATATTTTTGTAATAATTTTTCATTTTTGTAATCTCTTTATCACTATTCATGGTCACATTTACACTAATATGAAACGAACTTAAATTGACCACTATTTACAAATTTACAAAATGAAGATCGTTGTCCTTTGTCCTTTTAAAATGGGTTGACAATAATTCTATTCTAATACAATACCAATTGGCTCGCGTGATTCTAGTTTGGGATTATGTCTTCCTAGAGAAGTTCGTAGGACAAAATTTCCATTCTTTCCTTGATGGTTTTAGCATTTTTAAGATTTTGGCTCATTTTGGTATTTGGGCTATAACTTGGTACTTTCCTATTAAATGAGCCCACTGTCATTTGTATAAAAACATTCCTGCCTGATTCATTCCGGGATATGTTCTGGTTGTTTACCGTAATACTCTAGTGTTTATATGCTCAAATAGTGTAGTATGTAAGTGAGAACTTCGATATCGTATTTCATATGACTATGTATAAACATATGAGCTAAAAACGTCTATCTCCTTGAAATTGGCGCTTTAAGTACCCATGACCATTAACTATATCTAAAAATAGAAGTAAAATTTGGGTTAATAAAGTTTGGACCGGTGTGCTGTGGCTGCAGAGACGTAACTTGAACATTTTCTTTCAGAGAGGGCGAAAAGACTTCCAAGAAATATCATTTCAGACAGGGGCGGATCTAGAAATTAAAAACTGGGGGAGGGCAGCCAGACTCCAGATTATGATAGGTATATCATGAGTTTACTATAAACTTTTAAAAATATTTAAATAATAGCTTAAATTAGTCTATTATTGTCGTTCAAAAACTGGGAGCCCTAGGCCGCCAGTGATTTCAGGAAATCCATGATTTATAATATAAAGAAATTGGGTAAGCTACTCGAAGGGAAGTAACGCGTCATAAATTTTTTACTTGTCTGAAAAATGTCGATCTCAATAGTTACTTCACTTATATCAGAAAATTTATTCATTACGTTACATGACAATTGACAAGTAACGCGTTACTTTCCCGCCAACATCTTAAAATGAAATGAAATCTTTGAGTTTTACGTTCCATGGTTATGCCGGTTATGCTAAAGGAGACGGTGATGATGAGAGATGAGTGAAATGGTGGAATGAAGAAAGTGGGAGGAAACGGGAGAACCCCAACAAAACCCACGAGCACGCTGTTTGTCCACCACAAAGTCCACACGGCGCGAGCTAGGATCGAACCAGAGATCCCAAGCAAAGGAAGTGAATGCTCTACCACTGAGCCCCCCCGCCATCATCTTAAATCCAGTCTAAAAACATAGATCTAATTGATTCTGCCCCGTTCATGAGTTTAAGTGTATGTATACGTTTGTAATCATAAGCGTTACAACTAGAACGCTTTCTTTGTGAGGAGAGGGACACGAAAGTGCATTATGAGACACATTTCAATTTTTTTAATTTTTTTAAGAAGACGCTAAAAAAAAACGCGATTTGACTTCTAAATGAAAGTATTTGTATGGTTTTCAGTATGTTTTCCCTTCCCCTCTCCCGTCCTTTCCCCACTGATTTTCCTTATGTTTCAGAGCTTTGGAACATAAGCATTTAAAAATTCTGGAATTGTTGTGTTTGTTTTGTCGAATACTACAAGAAACTTTAAAAACATTGCTGAGATTCCTCCCGCAACCCCATATTCAACACCAAGTTTTCCTTTGTTTCCAAGCTTCGATTTCAGAAATTCTTAGAATTATTGGATTTGTCTCGTTGAATACTAGAAGAATCAATCAGAACATCTGGAAACCCGCATAAATTCAGTTTCTCTCTCCCTAGATTCAACACCGATTTTTCCTAAGTCCCAGAGCTTGAATTTCAAAAATTTTAGTACTTAGTGTTTGTTTCATAGATTACTATTAAAATAAATCAAAATATTATCGGGTCCCATATGGTTACCCCCTGCATAAAAATTCTTATGTGTTTGTTTATTATTTTTTTTTTTTATTTATTATTATATTTTTTTCCTTTGAGAAGTGTGACTATTTTTCATGATTAATGGATCGTTTTGCGTTAGATTCGAAGTCCTATGCCTTGAATTTTTGTAAGAAGAGGGTTTTGTCTCCTTGATTTCCAAAGTTAATGTGTAGACTATTAACTGATAGTAGTTATGGCAATATTAGATAGCCTTAATCGAGCTAATTTTTTGAAAGAAAGTGGGGCTACTAAAGTCTATCTTCAGATTAGTTATAGGAATTGTATGGATGATATTAGATGTGACCATCCCTTCGGTTGGTGGAGATGTCTCGTTCACTGACTTTTTTTTTTTTTTTTAGTTTTTCCTCTAAACGTAGTTGAAACTTATTTGATCTTTGCTAAAAGTAGTCCTTACTATTTTTAGCAGGTGAACTGATAAATGAACTTAACATACCTACGACTGTCATTGGTTGGATTAGGAATTTTAAATACCAAATACAAACGCACATTAAAATAAATGGCCAATTATCGTATAAAATTGATCTAACTTAGGAAAAGGAGTTCTTCAAGGCAACACCTTTGCTCCACTTTTAAACATTTTATAATTATGTCGAGATACTTCTCTACTACCAGGAACAAGTTCGAAGTTGCTCCTTTTGCTTATGACACAGCTTACTGGTCAAGATCTAACCACGCCACATTGATTCTAAGCAGTGTTCGTAGTTTGAGGGATATTTCCCTAATCTAGGGAAATTTCAAAGGTAAATTTATCAAAAAGGGAAAAAGGGAATTTTCGTTAAAACGTGAACAATCCAGGGAAATTCTCTAGCTGACTAATTGACTAATATCAATGCTTAAATTTTTCTTAAAAAGGACAACGATCCTAATTTTGTAAATTTGTAAATAGTGGTCAATTTAAGTTCGTTTCATATTAGTGTGAATGTGACCATGAATAGTGATAAAGAGATTACAAAAATAAAAAATTATTACAAAAATATACTAAATAATTGAATGTATGTGAATGGGAGTATGGGTGTGTGTGTCCCAGGGGCGTCATTTCAGACTTCGCTTGAGGGGGGCAAAGAAGACCACCGACGTAAGATTTTTACATTTTGAACTAGTATATTAGTAGACAATCGGTTAAAGTATATGCACTCCTCAAACTCTTTGGGGAAATTGCCCCTCCTAAATGACACCCCTGGTGTGCCCTCCTCCTAGATAAGCCCAGCATTCCCGTCGTTAGCAGTGGAAACGGCTATGGTCTCCAAGGAGTGATAAAATTATCTACTAAACAGAAAAAGAATTCCGGATTCAGTGCTGATTTCCTCCCCACATCCAACACCGATTTTTCCTATGTTCCGGAGCTTGGATTTCAAAATTTTGAAATTGTCGTGTTTGTCTCATTGGGTACTGCCAGAATGAATCAAAACAACACGGATCCCGTACCAATTTTAACATGTATCATCAGAGATATTCCCATTATCCTACCAATAAAAGGTCTCAGAAAGAACTTAAGAGAGAATGATACATAATTCCCTAATGTGATTCGCATCAAGAATGATAAGGGACCTCTTCCTCTGATTAGATATTTTAGCCCGACCCAGGGAAAAGCAGCCATCTAATAACCAATGACATCAGTATTGATTCCTATTTAAGACAGAACCATCGCGTAGCATGGTCAGACCTAATTCTTACACAAAATAATTCCAGTATATGCATGAAACACAACGATGCAGAAACAAACCAGTTTGTTACAAATGTGGATAACTCACAGAAGCCTGATATGCCAGAAGACAACAAATTCCCAATTTTTGTGTTATATGCAATATGCTAGGACATCGGACAGTGGTCAGCAATTGCTCAAAGCCGCTGGACAACACCAGAATCTTGAGATCTTCTCAGAAGAGAACTCAAGCTATATGCACAAAACCGAAGTACTTTTCCTATAGGGCACAAAACTCAACTATGAATGAGCAACCAAATACAAGCACCAAAGCATCAGATATATCTGAGATAGAAAATGGAGACTACACCAACAGTGATTCCAGGAACACTACTCCGGAACGTCAATGCAACAACAGACAACACCAAAAATGAAGATAAGTTAATTACATAATAACTAAATGGATCACATCAATCATTACTAATTAATCTCGAATAGAAGAATCAGCACAGCAGATTGAAGCACGTAATAATTCCCTAAGAATTTATGAAACATGTTGAAAGAAGTTATATAATACTTAAAGAGGAAAATGAATGTCAATTTTTACGCGCAAACCTCACTTAAATACATCCGTATGTACACATTAAACAGTTTCCAGGGTTTTTAACAATAAATAGTCTATCTAGGTGTAAATTTTCTGCATTATGACATCACAGTGCAACAATTATGTTTCCTAGTTGCTAGATCAAAACGAATATTAATAATGGAACTTGTGCGACACCTATAAAATATCTTCTAATACTCAAACTGCAATAAATTGTACAACAAAACAGTGTTTATTTCTTTCTTCCAAGCAAACTTCACTCACTTGCATTTAAATAAACAATTCTACAATTTTCAGGAATTTTAATGTGTCATATTATCAAGAGTCACTGTTTCTAAGGCAATGTTAGATTTCCACTGTCAAAAATTTTCTGGAAACACTGCTCAAGACATCAAGTACTTAACAAGATCAAATTGTATAAAAAGAAACGCAGGTTATCATAATTATTCTTCGCCCTATATTTTAAAAAAAAAGGTATATACCTAAAATAGATTATAATCACATTTCCTGCATTCTTTTAGTGACCACGGTCAGATTTTTTCTTAAAACACTATTTGGGATCTCAGGAACATATCGATCACCTTTCAACTGAAAACCCGCATTTTTTTTTTAATCTTCCCTGCCCATAGACCGTAAATTCCATTACAATTCTGGTCAAGTTTTTGAGTTTTCTACCGTCTCAGAATTTCTGAAAACACTATTTGGGACATCAGGAATACGGACAAGGACTCTCAATGTTTTAGTACTCTCTTCATGACTGACAAAAGTCATTCTTTGCTAACATTTATTTAGTACAGAAAATATTTTCTACAATCTGAAAATAAATATTTGGTTGATTCCTTCAAGTGATACAGCATTTACAAGCATAGTCCTATCTGAAATTAGTGTTGACAAGATTATATGGCGGAAATTATCCCAGAGTTTTCCCCAAAATAATCATAAACTATAATGATTGTTTAGATCTGTCTATATTTTCAGTATTTGATAATAATGTAGCATGTTCTCATTGAATATGAAATCTTTGAGTTTAACGTCTCACGACTCTGCCTGTTAGGATAAGGAAGACGATGATTAAAACAAGTGAATGATGATTTAAGAATTGGTGGAATGAGAAAGTGGGAGGAAACGGAAGTATCCCGGGAAAACCCATGAGCATGATGTTGTCCAGAACAAAGTTACTTGGCCAGGGGTCGAGCCAGGGACCTCACGCCCCAAAGGTAAGCGCTCTACCAATGGGCCACCGTGTTCCCCATGTTCTTATTGGGTTAGATTTAATTATAATACCGTCAGTAACGAATGAATGGACTTTTAGGAGATATCAAGATTACCCAATAATATTGCAGTACGTGCCCTTTGGTATAAACATGTTCCCCAGGGATACTTTTTTTTTTTTTTTTTTTTTTAATGATGGAGCTTCACCCTCATTCCTAGTGTTTTGATCATTGAGTTTAATGTTTCAATATTAGAGTATACTTACATTAATGACTAATCTGTTTACTGTATGCTGTATACGATTACCACATGAGCTATGACTAATCCAAACTTGTGTAACCTCTCAATAGCGGATTAATAATCATGTCTTTTCAGTATTCCTTATTGGCAGGTTTTACTGTATATATATATATATATATATATATATATATATATATATATATATATATATATATATATATATATATATATATATATATATATATATAACAGTTAGTTTTATTTATTTGGAAAATTTTCAATTCGGTCTCCCCCTCTCAGTTTGTTGCAACGTCTATCTCAGTAATTTCTACAATATTCCAGCAAAATTGGTTTACACTGAATGTTTAGTCCCGCACGCACAATTATAAAGTAAAATCGAATGTGTTTCAACAATAACATTCAAGTTGCAGAAAATATTCTTTCCATGTTACAATGATGATATTTTTCCGTACTTGAAGAATATAAACCTGAAATGTAAATAACAAACATTATTTCACAGAAATCCAAAACATAACAGTGTTCAAAAAATTCTTTGGAATATGTTTCGATAAGAACGACACGCCATTCTTGACAACGTGAATTTTTTGGGCAATCTGCAAACCATGTTGTTAACTCTTGAATAAATTTCAACTAAATCGGGGTTAGTTTTGATGAATTCTGTGTCTATTTGCAACAAGATGAAGATATTTGTGGTATTTTTTCGTCATATCAAGACAGATATGTTGAAATCAGTAAGAGTCTTGCCCAACAACTTTTTTCTACTGTCTCTAAATGTACCCATTTCAGAAGTTTGTCCTCACCAGTTTGGATTTCCAGAGTTTTTGCCATCTTTCGCTGTTCCTCAAAAGAAACATAGCGATCAACAAAAAGAGCGATCAGTTTCTTGCTCAGGGATTCGTTGTTGTTTTTGTAGTCTCGTCTCAAAAACAAGAATATAATTGTTGTCGTTCTCATCTCGTGTCACTGTTAGGCATATGTGCGTTAATTCAAAGATATTTCATTCCGCCCTACCAAAATAAAATGACCTCCAGGCATTAGAAGATTGCATTTCTCTTTACACAGTTAAATATAGATATCGATAGATTTGGTAAAGTCATTATTATATGGATAGATTAAGTTTGTTAAAGTCATTGGATGGACAGAGTAAGTTTGTTAAAGTCATTAAATGGTCAGAATATATTTCGTGAAGTCATTAGATGGACAAAGTGGATTTGATAAAGTCTTTAGATGGTCCGAGTAGACCTGCTAAAGTCAATAGATAGAGAGTAAATTTCTTAAAGTCATTAGAAGGAGAGAGTAGATTTGGTAAAGTCATTACATTGACAGAGTAAAATTTATAATGTCATTAGATAGAGAGATTAAATTTGCTAAAGTCATTAGAAGTGTTAAAATCATTAGGCGAATAGAGTAAATTTGATAAAGTCATTAGATGGACAGAGTAGATTTGGTAATGTTTTTAGATGGACAAAGTGGATTTGACAAAATCGTTAGGTGGACAGAGTAGATTATATAAAATCAAAGTATGTTAAAGTCATTAAATGGTTAGATTAAATTTGTTAAAGTGATTAGATGGACAGAGTAAGTTTGTAAAGTCATTAGATGGACAGAATAGATTTCTTAAAGTCATTAGATAGACGGAGTAGATTGGATAAAATTATCAGATGGACAGAGTAAGTTTGTTAAAATCATTAGATTTATAGAGTAAATTTCTTAAAGTCATTAGATGGAGATTGTAAGTTTGGTAAAGTCATTAGATGGATAAAGTAAATTTTATAAAGTTATTAGATGGACAGATTAGTTATAATAAGATCATTACATGGACAGAGAAAGTTTGTTAAAGTCGTTAGATGACACAGTAGATTTCGTAAAGTCATTAGATAGTACAGAGTAAGTTTGTTAAAGTCAATAACAAAGTCATTTGACAGAGTAAATTTTATAAAATCATTGAATAAACAGAGTAACTTTCGTAGTCATTAGATAGGCAAAATATATTTGGTAAAGTCATTAGATGGATAGATAAGAATTTGTAAAGCCAATAGGTGGACAATGTAAATTTGGTAAAGTCATTATGTTAACAGAGTAAATTTGTTAAAATCATTAGTAGATTTGGTAAAGTCACTGGATAGACAGAATAGATTAGATAAAGCCATTAGATAGATAGAGTAGATTTGGTAAGGTCATCAGATGGACAGAGCAGATCCACCTTCAGAAGAGATCGAAGACTATTTTATGAAAGAAAATACTCCAGTCAATCAAATTTCAAACATGAAAAATAGTGTGTAGCTTACTAAATATTTTCTCGTATTAATAAATTTGCAAGATCATATGAAAGAAAAATTTTGTTTGCTCAAATTTCATGTATATTTTATCATCGGCACTCTGTTGTATTCAATTCAAGAAGAACATTCTGCCCAAAAGGATTCATTTGCAGACATAGTGCAATGTCGTGTTCCATCAGTGTCCTCTGAGACTTAAACTGGACTGATGTGCTGATACCTAGATGTAAAAACTCTCACATATGCAGTATTTATAAATATTGCACAGAAAACCCAAACGTTCTCTTTTTTCTTTTTTTTTTTTTAAAAAAAATCGTAATACATATAACATTTATATTAATAATATAAACCAAAGTAAAAAAAAAAATCTACTAAACAGTGAAACTCCATATACGTCAGTTCTTATCTAACCTGTTCATGGTTTCCGTGGTGGCACAGTGGTAAACCGTTCACCTTTAATGTATGAGATCCCTGGTTTAATTTCGGCTCCCCCAAGCGTGTTTTGTTGTGGATAAAAACCATGTGCGTGGGTTTTTCAGTGTTTCACGTTTCCTCTCAAATTTCCACCAATCCGTTGGCAATCATCATTATCGTCTCCCTTAGCCTAGGAGCATAATCGTGGTACATAAACTAAAAGGATATCTTCATATCAACCTTAGCAAAAATCCATTTTAATAATGTCCATCAGTTGCAGCCTCTTTCACCTTCTCCCTCATTTTACTTCTAACGTATGTTTTATCGTGTCCGCCAGGATTATAGTATTCTCACGGTTTCGTTTGTACCACCTATTCCTATAGCGTCTAGTGTTTCGTTATGCTCAATAATTTTCTCTATTCTTTACATTCATACTACGAAGACTTTCAATGTCCGTGAACCTGGCTAGACCCATCCCGCACTAATTTTAAAACATGCGTCAAAAATTAGTGCCCAATTAGTGCTGATGACCAATAATGTTTTAAAAAATGAACTTTTACACCGAACGTTAAAAAACAAAGAGGATTCTGGATGGGGCTAGGTTCACATTAGCCGCATATACTTAACCGATTGAAATGAAACCTATACACAAAGTTACTATTAAATTAATGCTGACGATACGGACTAGAAAGAAAATTAGTGCTATTTATCTTATGATAAAAATGAGGGTTCGATTGTTTTCTTTGATGACGCTGTTGCCATTAAAATTTTTAAGAATATATTTTGGCCTTTTGACGATAGCACTAATTTTCCTTCTATATAGTATCATCTACACTAATTTTTCTTCTATATAGTATCATCTACACTAATTTTCCTTCTATATAGTATTATCTACACTAATTTTCCTTCTATATAGTATTATCTACACTAATTTTCCTTCTATATAGTATCATCTACACTAATTTTTCTTCTATATAGTATCATCTACACTAATTTTCCTTCTATATAGTATCATCTACACTAATTTTCCTTCTATATAGTATCATCTACAATAATTTTCCTTCTATATAGTATTATCTACACTAATTTTCCTTCTATATAGTATCATCTACACTAATTTTCCTTCTATATAGTATCATCTACACTAATTTTCCTTCTATATAGTATCATCTACACTAATTTTCCTTCTATATAGTATCATCTACACTAATTTTCCTTCTATATAGTATCATCTACACTAATTTTTCTTCTATATAGTATCATCTACACTAATTTTCCTTCTATATAGTATTATCTACACTAATTTTCCTTCTATATAGTATCATCTACACTAATTTAACACTAACTTTGTGTATGGGTTTAATCTCAATCAGTTGAGTTTGTGGAGCTATCGTGAATCTAGCCCCACTCAGAATCTTCTTTGATTTTTGACGTTTTAGTAAGAGCAATTTTGTTTAACTTTGTAGGTCTTCGGCACTAATTTTTGGCATACCGTATATCTTAAAATTAGCGCGGGTGTGGGTGGGGCCAGGTTCACGGACATAGACTTTCAACCTGTTTTAGTCGCATTTGCGTAATGTCTATGTTTCCGACAACTTCATACTCAGAATATTAATTCTTCTTTTCATTAACTCTATCGCTTTGGAGTTCTAGTACTCATTTTTAGGTACTAAAGTATTGTCTTCATTATTCAATTAAAAGAAAAAGTACCAATAAAGCTTTTTACTTCGGTTTTTTTTTTTTTTTTTTTTTTTTTTTTTAAGCATAGAGGCATTGTAGAACACATTACGCATGGTTTCATGAATTTCTGCGTCGAGACATGTGGGCTGTTGAGTCACAACTTAAATTTTTTTGTTAGACCTATTTTTATTATTTTTTTGGTGGGCTTACTTTTACACCTAGAAGATTGAAATTTTGCACAAACGTTCAGTGCACCGATTAGTACTTTTTTTATTTATTTTTTAAAAAAGATTTTTCAGATATCTGCTTTAACACGGGGGGAGTCCAGACGGGGTAAAAGGTAAAGAAAAGGGATTTTTTACCAAAAAATCTTTTTTCAAGATTTTCCCGCCTTAGATACATGATGGAGATATGTGAATGGTACCATTTGAAAGGCTGTTCTGTTCTAAAGAGAATGAGGTACAAAACATGACCCTAGGATAAATAGGAATGTCTCAGGATTTTTTTTTACCTGAGATCCGGGTCTTTTGTGATAATCTGGGACATTATTGGGCTGATTGAGAAATATTTTTTGCTCCCTTACTGTTGAAGATAGAAGCTTGAAATATTGTACAAACATTTAATACGACCCTTAGTACTTTTCAGTTGATTTTGAAAACTGTGCGTTAACACAGGGGAAGGGGAGCCTAAGTAGGGCTCAAATTTTTTTTTAAAAAATCTGAAAAAATTCCGATTTCTCTAAAATTTTCCCTCCTCAGGGACACAATAGGGAAATGTGAATGGTACCACTTGAAAGGCTGTTTTATTCTGAAGAGAATGAGGTACGAACCATGATCCTAGGATAAATAGGAATGATATTGTAGCCGCTTGACTGAAAGTCTATATTTTACCAATAAAAAAAACAACAATTTAAAAGGACTATATAGTGCTAAGTGCAAATACTAAAAATCTTTACTATTGTTTGTAGAAGTTTAGCAATTTCGCAGCATTGGACTTACATGAGACATGAATCTATGGTTTGTGGTGAAATCGGAACTCAGTAACTCGTTCAATATTCTATCACTGGAAATCGAATCTGGGAGGATGTGCACTAAATTATACATGCTAGCACTATCCAAGTAGCAAAAAAGCTTACGTTCAGTTGGCGCGTGCTTGGCTTTTGGCTTTCTACGCTTGCACTTGAAACTCATTCTTTCAAACAATTTGCCTTTTGTTGTACTTGCAAGCGATTCTTTAGACCCTTCGAAGAGCGTCATAGCATCACTAGCCGTTCATTGGCTTTTGACTTGCCGCCAGGCTTGCGTCAAGTTTGAATGGAACACTAAATGCAAGGTTGTCCCCATGTAACTTCGTGACTGGATCCAGCTTGCGGCAGGCTTGCGCGCTTTCCAATCAAGCCGGATGCAAGCTTGCCGACTTGCAATTCAAGCTTACAGCAAGCGGTTTGCAAGTTGTATCTGCTACTAGGATAGACGAATAGGGAGGACAATCCACTTACTACTCACTGTATAAAAAAAATAAATATGACATGGTAGGCTACTGAGCATAGTAAATATGAACATGTAAAATAAGATTCATACGTTTATCTTATTAAGCTATTATAATATGTACTAAAATACTTGTCTTTCCGTATTTTTATGTGTGGATGATTTCATTTGTTTATATAAACTTAATGGTATTTTCCGACGGAATTCTTACTATTTGCAAATGACTATAAACAAATTTGCGCATCATTATTAATATGTATAAAGTTTTATAAACATAAAACGTAAGTTACCTGTGTTACTCTCTTCATATGTGACACGTGCTTCTATACGCACTGATTCACAGAGCAGATATCCACATGTTTAACACTAGTAAGCAATTACTGATTATTTTATCCTAGTCTACAGAGTGACCGGAAAATCCTTGTGCCCTTAGGTTTAATATCACAGACAGCAATGCCAGTGTACCTTTATTTACTACATATTATAATTGATTACTTTATACACGAACTGTATCCAGTAGATCTGCATGTGCTCCTTGTGCTGTACACACAGAGAGATGCATCTACATTTCCCCTTGAGATCTTGTGGAATGATTTGTGCTGACTCTGGTGCTCGGGGTCCCGGGTTCGATCCCAGCCCCGCCAAGTGAACTTTGTGGTGGACAAACATCGTGTGCGTGGGTTTCCTCGGGGTTCTCCCGTTTCCTTCCACTTTCTTCATTCCACTATTTCATTCATTACTCATCATCACCGCCTCCTTTAGCCTAACCGGCATAACTGTGGGACGTAAAACTCAAAGATTTCATTTTTTCATTTTCATTTGTGCTGACTGCCACAACCAGTTTTTGGTGCTAACTGCCACAGTTCTTTTTTTTTTCTTTTAAATACCAGATTTAACTATAGTGGCGTGTTGACTACCGCGAATCTACAAAGAGAAAAAAAACGTATGTGGCTTACATAAAAAGTAGGTTATATGCGTAAATCCTGTAGTTATTGGACTTAAAGTATTACTATATAAAACATCTTGCAGCAAACATATAAATGAAAACCTATGTTTTATAATACTGTCCGTGAGGGACGCGGTGACTCAGTGGTAGAGCGTTCACCTCCGGTGTTTGGGGTCCCTGGCTCGATCCCAGCTCGCGCCGTGTGGACTTTGTGGTGGACAAACACCGTGCTCGTGGGTTTTCCCGGGGTTCTCCCGTTTCCTCCCACTTTCCTCATTCCACCATTTCACTCATCTCTCATCATCACCGTCTCCTTTAGCCTAACCGGCATAATCATGGGAAGTAAAACTTAAAGATTTCATTTCATTTTTATAATACTGTCCGCATAAGTGTTCTATCTATACGTATTTCCCTTATGACTTTATATAGGCGATAAGAATCTCATATACAAATGGATGTATATAACATTTAGCCGACGTTAAATAAAACATCCTGCAACTGCATGATGTAAAATGTAAGCGGGAAAAGGCATGAAGCATGTGGATAATTTATGCTCAGCAGAATTTCCATAGTAACACATGGATTACGTATATTGGTACAATATATCGCTGTTCGGATAACAGATTTTTGTCAGTGTAAAGTGAGGAACATTTGGGAAGAAGGAAGGGCTGACGGGGGTAATTTCGCGCGTATATGTGTAAAATAGAAAATGAAAATGAAATGAAATTTTTGAGTTTTACGTCCCACGGTTATGCCGGTTAGGTTAAAGGAGACGGTGATGATGAAAGATGAATGAAATGGTGGAATGAAGAAAGTGGGAGGAAACGGGAGAACCCCGAGAAAACCCACTCATACGGTGTTTGTCCACCACAAAATTCACTTGGCGGGAGCAGGGTTTGAACCCGGGACCCCAAGCACTAGAGGTGAACGCTCTTCCACTTAGCCACCGCGGCCCCATGTGTAAAATAGAATTACAGCAGTTGGAACTAGAACAAAGTAAATAATGTCTATGTGCAGAATTAAGATCGAGCTTCTTCATTGTGCAGGTAGTTACTCACCAAACCTAAATTCTCCACCTAAATGCTTTGGTTGAAGTGGAAATTATAACCAGACAATCCTGAAATTCGAAATATATGATTTAATGCGTTCAGAGTTGCACTTCTAAACCTATTTTCGACACACTTGGATCATACCGTTTAGGATAAATGTAAACAGGTTTCTGTATGTACAGTAGAGTCCGGAAAATTCGGCCTAATGTAAACCGAAAGGTGGCCGAGCTTGTGAAAATGCCTGGTCATCAGGAATGGGGTTAAGAAAGAATAAGTACGAGTGTTTCCTCAGGAAAATACAGTACTGTACTTGTATGTATTGGTTGGTTGAGAATATAACAGAAAATAAACTGCTCAATTACCCTTAAACGAAGGAAAAATACCTACTTTATGAAGGCATAGAGCCTTTACTATACATGAAAATGAAAATTAATGAATACACACTGTACAGTAATTTACCTGATAACATAGATCTAAGACAAATAACCGGCAATGACCTTGAACTGGCAGAGTATTTTCGCCCTGTCACGATGGGGCAGAGTTATCCGGGCTGCCGGGTTATCGAATGCCGAGTTTTAGGGATTCTTCTGTATTTCCACTTTGCCCCAAAGTAATGCAACTCCACATTCGCATGTGTGCTTCACTAGCACTTGCACTCAGTGAATGTATTGAAAGTGGTAAGTTAGAGCAGTGTCCCCGTGGAAAAAAATTGAAGGCTTTAATGCTTGTTTCACGCAACAATGTTTCGAGAACCTTAACATTTACGTCAATATTTAGAACTGCAGCTGTGAAAGGCAATGGTGTCGAAGGTTGGTATCACTGGTTAAACGATTTTCAAGAATTCTCTAAGGAAGATGCAAAGTGGAATTATCCTACTTACAGAAAACTTGAGGTAGTTCTACAGAAGAAGAGGAATTCAATCTACAGAAAACTTGACGACAGGATAGAAGGAGTTATTGAAAATCTACAAAACCCGTGATGACTTATGGAAATGCCATCGAAGTTAAGCTACATACAAAATTTAAAATAATCTATGTCGGAATACATATATTAGAGGACTAATGCAATTATTTTTATTTTGTTTCTTTTACTGGACGACTTTTATTTTTTTTTAATCCGGTCATTCTACAGGAAATCAATTTTCTACAACTGAATATTGATTTTCTTCATTGTGAACATTTTTATTTTTATTTTACACTTACCGTACTTTCTTCTATTACTACATAAAAATGTTACAAATTATAACACTGGTAATGATTTCGAAAATATCTACATAGAACACGCTTACATTTGTTTCAAGTCTCATGTGTTTCTCGTTCTTGATTCAAAAGATATACGCAATCAAACTTTGGGTTGCGCAACTTTACGGACACACTGTATAAAGGTTGGGAACTAATTTTGTTATTTACAGGTGATGTCAGACTAGAGGTCTGCACGGGCCGGAATGTTTAGCCCGGGCCCGGCCCTGCCCGTGACTTTGTAATGTAAGGCCCGACCGGGGCCCGAAATATATTTTTGCATTTAGGCCCGAGCTCATGTGACACTCAAATGAGCTCGAAATAATCCCTAATTACAGAAACTTAATAATTACCGCAAAATTGTATTTTTATTTACCACCAATTAGAGGTTTAATTTTGCAGTTGTGCTTTAAAAGTTTTCCAGAAAGAAGGTGAAATATACAGGTGCATTTCGCCAGCCCCCCCACCTTGGAGTTTCGAAACAAAACCTATGCCAATCGTTTGTGCTACGTTTGTGCCGGAATGTACCGCAAAAAATTTCGTTTGTACCACTTCCGGTACGAAGTTATAATAGTTTTAAAGTGGGGGGGCTGGGGAAACGGCAGCCCCCCCACCTTGGAATTTCGAAACGAAACCTATGGCAATCGTTTGTGCTACGTTTGTGCCGGAATGTACCGCAAAAATTTTCGTTTGTACCACTTCCGGTACGAAGTTATAAGGGTTTTAAAGTGGGGGGGCTGGGGAAACGGCAGCCCCCCACCTAGGAATTTCAAAACAAAACATATGCCAATCGTTTGTGCTACGTTTGTGCCGGAATGTACCGCAAAAATTTTCGTTTGTACCACTTCCGGTACGAAGTTATAAGGGTTTTAAAGTGGGGTCTGGAGAAACGGCAGCCTCCAAACTTGGAATTTCGAAACAAAACCTATGGCAATCGTTTGTGCTACGTTTGTGCCGGAATGTACCGTAAACATTTTCTTTTGTACCACTTCCGGAACGAAGTTATAAGGGTTTTAAAGTGGGGGGGCTGGAGAAACGGCAGCCTCCAAACTTGGAATTTCCAAACAAAAACTATGGCAATCGTTTGTGCTACGTTTGTGCCGGAATGTACCGCAAAAATTTTCGTTTGTACCATTTCCGGTACGAAGTTATAAGGGTTTTAAAGTGGGGGGCTGGAGAAGCGGAAGCCTGCAACCTTGGAATTTCGAAACAAAACCTATGGCAATCGTTTGTGCCGGAATGTACCGCAAAAATTTTTGTTTGTACCACTTCCAGTACGCAGTTATAAGGGTTTTGAAGTGGGGGGCTGGGGAAACGGCAGCCTCCAAACTTGGAATTTCGAAACAAAACCTATGGCAATCGTTTGTGCTACGTTTGTGCTGGAATGTACCGCAAAAATTTTCTTTTGTACCACTTCCGGTACGAAGTTATAAGGGTTTTAAAGTGGGGGACTGGAGAAACGGCAACCCCCTACCTTGGAATTTCAAAACAAAACCTATGCCAATCGTTTGTGCTACGTTTGTGCCGGAATATACCGCAAAAATTTTCGTTTGTACCACTTCCGGTACGAAGTTATAATAGTTTTAAAGTGGTGGGCAAACTTCAGAAACATCAAATTCAATACAAATAGAGATAGAAACATTGAGTTAACGGGAATCGTTAGTGCACTTATAAGCACTAAGCACTAACGTTAGTGCTATCATATTTTGGGATGTATTCAAGATTTTTGGTGGGGGGCCAACTTCAGAAATATCAAATTGTATACAAATAAAGGTAGAAACATAGTGTTAACAGCAATCATTAGTGCATCATTAGTGCACTTAAACGCACTAAGCACTAACGTTAGCGCTACTATATTTTGAGATTTATTCAAAAAATTTGGTGGGGTGGTCAACTTCAGAAATATCAAATTCTATACAAATAGGGATAGAAACATGGGGTTAATGGCAAACGTTAGTGCATCGTTAGTGCACTTAAACGTACTAATCACTTTCGTTGGTGCTACCATATTTTGGAATTTATTCAAGATTTTCGGTGGGATGGGCAACTTCAGTAATTTCAAATTCTATACAAATAGAGATAGGAACATAGAGTTAACGGCAATCGTTAGTGCATCGTTAGTGCACTTAAAATACTAAACACTGACGTTAGTGCTACAATATTTTGGGATTTATTCAAGATTTTAGATGGGGGCCAACTTCAGAAATATCAAATTCTATACAAATAGAGGTAGAAACATGCAGTTAAAGACAATCGTTATTGCATCGTTAGTGCACTTAAATGCACTAAGCATTAAGGTTAGCATTACCATATTTTGGGATTTATTCAAGATTTCTGGTGGGACCAACTTAAGAAATATCAAATTTCATACAAACATTTAGTGCTTTCTAGAAGCACTAACGATACACTAATGAATGGCATTAATTTTTTGTTAGTGCTTGAAGTTGACGCAAGTTCACCGTGCCCTCCAAAGATATTGTACCTGTAGCACCTACACTAATGAAGTACTAACGTTAGGGGTTGGTGCACTAAGAACCACTAACAATTGCACTAGAAGATATCATTAGTGCTTTTGAATATGGCGGAAATTTGATGCAATTAAAAATTCCCAATAAATGTCTTATAGGAGTTTAGTGACATGTAATTGTCCATAACTACATTAATATTGAAGGACAAACGAAACTGTTAGTGTTTTCTAGAAGCACTAACGATGCACTAACGATTGCACTAGAATAGATCATTAGTACTCTTGAATTTGACGGAAATTTGACGCAATGAAAAATTTCCCATAAATGTATTATGTGTTTCGTTACATGTAATTGGCCATAAGTAAACTAATATTGAAGTTCAAACTAAATTGTTAGTGTTTTCCAGAAGCACTACCAATGCACTAACGAATGGCACTAAGTTTTAGTTAGTGCTTGAAGTGGGGGCGCTAAGTTCACTTTGGCCTCAAAAGGTATTTTAATTGTAGCAAATTTACTAATGAAGCACTAACCTTAGGTGTAGATGCGCTAAGAAGCACTAACAATGCACTAACGATCGCTCTAGAAGAGATCATTAGTGATTTTGAATTTGGCGGAAATTTGATTCAATGAAAAATTTGCCTAAATTTCTTGTGAGTCTCGTGATATGTAATTGGCCATAACTACACTAATAGTGAAGCACTAACGAAATTGTTAGTGCTTTATAGAAGCACTAACGAATTGGACTATTTTTTCCGTTAGTGCTTAAAGTGTCGGTGCGAAATTCACGCTGACTTCTCCATAGGTTTTTTACTTGTAACACCTACACTAATGAAGCACTAACGTTAGGTGTTTGTGCTCTAAGAAGCAATTACGATGCACTAACAATTGCACTAACAGAGGTAATTAGTGCTTTTGAATGAGATGGGAATTTGATACAATGAATAATTCCCCATGTGTTTCTTATGGGAGTTTTGAGACTTATAATTGGCCATTTCTACACTAATAGTGAAACACTAACGAAACTACTTGTATCTTCTAGAAGTACTAACAATGCACTAACGTATAAAATTATTTTTTTCGTTAGTGCTTGTAGTGGGGCTAAGTTCACGATAAATACGAAAGTTTTCTTTCCTTGTAATATTAGTGCTTCCTAGTGCACCAACACCTAAGTTTCGTGCTTCATTAGTGTAGGTGCTACAAGTAAGAAACCTTTGCGGGCCAGCGTGAACTTGGTTCCCACTTCAAGCAGTAACGAAAAATAAGTCCATTCGTTAATGTATCGTTAGCGCTTCTGCAAAACACTCATAGTTCCGTTAATGCTTAACTATTGATGTAGATATGGCCAATTATATGCCACAAAAATCCCATAAGAGATTCATGTGGAATTTTTCATTGCGTCAAATTTCCGCCAAAATCAAAAGCACTAATGACCTCTTCTACTGAAATCGTTAGTGTTTCTTAGTGCATTAACACCTAACGTTAGTTCTTCATTAATGTAGGTCCTACAAGTAAAAAAAACCTTTGGAAGCTTTCATGAACTTGGCGCCCCACTTCAACCAATAACGAAAAAATTAGAGCTGTTTTCGTTAGTGCTTCACTATTAGTGGAGTTATGGCCAGTTACATCTCAGGAAACTCACATAAGAAACTTAAGGGGAGTTTTTCACTGTGTCAAATTTCTGCCAAATTAAAAAGCACTAATGATCATTTCCAGTACAATCCTTAGTGCATCGTTAGTGCTTCTTCGTGCACCAACCCCTAACGTTAGTGCTTAATTAGTGTAGGTGCTACAAGTAAAATATCTTTGGTGGTCAGCGTGAATTTGCGCCCTCTTCAAGCACTAAAAAAGTAATTAGTGCATTCGTTACTGATTCCTGAAAATACTGACACTTTGTATGGAATTTGCTATTTCTGAAGTTGCCCCCCACCAAAAATTTTGAATAAATTTCAATATGTGGTAACACTAACGTTAGTGCTTAGTGCATTTAAGTGCACTAATCACGCTCTAACGATTGCCGTTAACTCCATGTTTCTACCTCTATTTGTATAAAATTTGATATTTTTGAAGTTGGCCCCCCACCAAAGATCTTGAATAAATCCCAAAATATGGTAGCACTAATGTTAGTGCTTATTGCGTTTAAGTGCACTAACAATGCACTAACAATTACCGTCAACCCCATGTTTCTATCTCTATTTGTATAGAATTTGATATTTCTGAAGTTGGCCCCCCCACCGAAAATCTTGAATAATCCCAAAATATGGTAGCACTTACGGTAGTGCTTAGTGTGTTTAAGTGCACTAACGATGCGCTAAGTTTAGTGAAAATCTGTCTGCATAAAGATGGGTGGGGGGCTAACTTCATATGAAGTAGGTCCCAAACCAAAATCTTCAATATCTCGTAAATGCTGATAGCACTAACGTTAGTACTAAATGCACTAACGTGCACTAACAATGCATTAACGATGTGCAACGTTTGGTGTGATTTGGGAGAGGTGGGGGGCCAACTTCAGGCACGTTTTTTTTTTTTTCGGTACATTCCGGTAAAAACGTACCACAAACGATTGACATAGTCTTATCTCGAAATTCCAAGATGAGGGGTTCTGGAAACGGCAGCCCCCTAGTTAAAACTGTCATACTTTTGTACTGGAAGTGATACATACAAAAATGTTTGCGATACATTCCGACACAAATGTTGTTAAACGATTTGCATAGGTCTCGTTTCGAAATTCCGAGGGGGCATCAAAACGGCAGCCCCGTAGCTTGAAACTCTCGTATCTTTGTACCGGAAGTGGTACAGAAAAGAGTTTAGCGAAACGTTCCTGTTCAAAAGTAGTGCAAACAGTGGGCATAGGTTTCATTTCGAAATTACTGGGTGCGGGGCTGCCGTTACCACAGCCCCTCTTGAAAACTCATATAACTTCGTACCGGAAGTGGTACAAAGGAAAATTTTTGCGGCACATTCCGGCACAAACGTAGCACACACTATTGGCATAGGTTTTGTTTCGAAATTCCAAGGTTGGAGGCTGCCGTTTCTCCACCCCCCCACTTTGAAACCCTTATAACTTCGTACCGGAAGTGGTACAAACGAAAATTTTTGTCGGGCACAAACGTAGCACAAACGATTGGCATAGCTTTTGATTCGAAATTCCAAGTTTGGAGGCTTCCGTTTCTCCAGCCCCCCCACTTTAAAACCTTATAACTTCATACCGGAAGTGGTACAAACGAAAATTTTTGCGGTACATTCCGGCACAAACCTAGCACAAACGATTGACATAAATTTTGCTTTGAAATTCCTACGTGGGGGGGCTGCCGTTTCCCCAGCCCGCCACTTCAAAACCCTTACAATTTCGTACCGGAAGTGGTACAAACGAAAATTTTTGACCGGCACAAACGTAGCACAAACGATTGGCATAGGTTTTGTTTTCAAATTCCTAGGTTGGAGGCTGCCGTTTCCCTAGCCTCCCACTTCGAAACCCTTATAACTTCGTACCGGAAGTGGTACAGACAAAAGTTTTTGCGGTTCATTCCGGCACAAACGTAGCACAAACGACTGCCATAGGTTTTGTTTCGAAATTCCAAGTTTGGAGGCTGCCGCTTCTCCAGCCCACCCACTTTAAAACCCTTATAACTTCGTACCGGAAGTGGTACAAACGAAAATTTTTGCGGTACATTCCGGCACAAACGTAGCACAAACGAATGCCTTAGTTTTTGTTTCTAAATTCCAAGTTTTGAGGCTGCCGTTTCTCCAGCCCCCCACTTTAAAACCCTTTTAACTTCGTACCAGAAGTGGTACAAACGAAAATTTTTGCGGTACATTCCGGCACAAACGTAGCACAAACGATTGCCGTAGGTTTTGTTTCGAAATTCCAAGTTTGGAGGCTGCCGTTTCTCCAGCCCCCCACTTTAAAACCCTTATAACTTCGTACCGGAAGTGGTACAAACGAAAATTTTTCGGTACATTCCGGCACAAACGTAGCACAAACGATTAACATAGTTTTTGTTTCGAAATTCCAAGGTTGCAGGCTTCCGTTTCTGCAGCCCCTCCACTTCAAAACCCTTATAACTTCGTACCGGAAGTGGTACAAACGAAAATTTTTGCGGTACATTCCGGCACAAACGTAGCACAAACGATTGGCATAGGTTTTGTTTTTGAAATTCCTAGGTTGGAGGCTGCCGTTTCCCTAGCCCCCCACTTCAAAACCCTTATAACTTCGTACCGGAAGTGGTACAGACAAAAATTTTTGCGGTATATACCGGCACAAACGATTGCCATAGGTTTTGTTTCGAAATTCCAAGTTTGGAGGCTGCCGCTTCTCCAGCCTCCCCACTTTAAAACCCTTATAACTTCGTACCGGAAGTGGTACAAACGAAACTTTTGCGGTACATTCCGGCACAAACGTAGCACAAACGATTGGCATAGGTTTTGTTTTGAAATTCCTAGGTGGGGGGCTGCCGTTTCCCCAGCCCCCCCATTTTAAAACCCTTATAACTTCGTACCGGAAGTGGTACAAACGAAAATTTTTGCGGTACATTCCGGCACAAACGTAGCACAAACGATTAACATAGGTTTTGTTTGGAAATTCCAAGTTTGGAGGCTGCCGCTTCTCCAGCCCCCCCCCCACTTTAAAACCCTTATAACTTCGTACCGGAAGTGGTACAAACGAAAATTTTTGCGGTACATTCCGGCACAAACGTAGCACAAACGATTGGCATAGGTTTTGTTTTCAAATTCCTATGTTGGAGGGTGCCGTTTCCCTAGCCCCCCACTTCGAAACCCTTATAACTTCGTACCGGAAGTGGTACAGACAAAAGTTTTTGCGGTTCATTCCGGCACAAACGTAGCACAAACGATTGCCATAGGTTTTGTTTCGAAATTCCAAGTTTGGAGGCTGCCGCTTCTCCAGCCTCCCCACTTTAAAACCCTTATAACTTCGTACCGGAAGTGGTACAAACGAAATTTTTTCCGGTACATTCCGGCACAAACGTAGCACAAACGAATGCCATAGTTTTTGTTTCGAAATTCCAAGTTTTGAGGCTGCCGTTTCTCCAGCCCCCCCACTTTAAAACCCTTATAACTTCGTACCGGAAGTGATACAAACGAAAATGTTTACGGTACATTCCGGCACAAACGTAGCACAAACGATTGCCATAGGTTTTGTTTCGAAATTCCAAGTTTGGAGGCTGCCGTTTCTCCAGCCCCCCACTTTAAAACCGTTATAACTTCGTACCGAAAGTGGTACAAACGAAAATTTTTGCGGTACATTCCGGCACAAACGTAGCACAAACGATTGGCATAGGTTTTGTTTTGAAATTCCTAGGTGGGTAGCTGCCGTTTCCCCAGCGCCTCACTTTAAAACCCTTATAACTTCGTACCGGAAGTGGTACAAACGAAAATTTTTGCGGTACATTCCGGCACAAACGTAGCACAAACGATTGGCATAGGTTTTGTTTTCAAATTCCTATGTTGGAGGCTGCCGTTTCCCTAGCCCCCCACTTCGAAACCCTTATAACTTCGTACCGGAAGTGGTACAGACAAAAGTTTTTGCGGTTCATTCCGGCACAAACGTAGCACAAACGATTGCCATAGGTTTTGTTTCGAAATACCAAGTTTGGAGGCTGCCGCTTCTCCAGCCCCCCCACTTTAAAACCCTTATAACTTCGTACCGGAAGTGGTACAAACGAAAATTTTTGCGGTACATTCCGGCACAAACGTAGCACAAACAAATGCCATAGTTTTTGTTTCCAAATTCCAAGATTCGAGGCTGCCGTTTCTCCAGCCCCCCCCCCCCACTTTGAAACCCTTATAACTTCGTACCGGAAGTGGTACAAACGAAAATGTTTACGGTACATTCCGGCACAAACGTAGCACAAACGATTGCCATAGGTTTTGTTTCTAAATTCCAAGTTTGGAGGCTGCCGTTTCTCCAGACCCCACTTTAAAACCCTTATAACTTCGTACCGGAAGTGGTACAAACGAAAATTTTTGCGGTACATTCCGGCACAAACGTAGCACAAACGATTGCCATAGGTTTCGTTTCGAAATTCCAAGGTGGGGGGGCTGCCGTTTCCCCAGCCCCCCCACTTTAAAACTATTATAACTTCGTACCGGAAGTGGTACAAACGAAAATTTTTGCGGTACATTCCGGCACAAACGTAGCACAAACGATTGGCATAGTTTTTTTTTTCGAAACTCCAAGGTGGGGGGGCTGGCGAAATGCACCTGAAATATACATATATCATTGTACAGTATATTTACAAAGTTAGGCCCGAAAAGGCCAGAGAAATATGGTTATATATTTAAAAATTTACGGCCTGAGCCCGACCCGGGCCCTAAGTTATATATGCTTCGTATGCCCGGGTCCGGCCCGTGGGTCGGGTCGGGCTTGGCCCGAGGTCGTGCAGACCTTTATGTCAGACATTTTGCAGAGTTATCATAGGTGCTATTTATGGCACTACGTGTCTCTTGTCTACGAACATTACTGTTGAATTTGTATCTTAAAGTTTATACTGGATTCAATATTGGAGAAAGATTTCCATTATTGATTGATTTCACAAATATTTTCTATTCTAAAATATTTTGCATAAAACTTATTCCCCCATACGAAGAAAGGTCATTTTAGCTAATTTTTTATATTTTTTCCTTCCCGGAGCAAAGTATTTAGTGTGGCATTGTTTGCGAGAAATGTACTGTGCCCACCTATTCTTCTGCACAGAGAGAAAAAGGTATTTGTCATACGTAAAAACGTAGGTTACATCCGTAAATCCTATAGTTTTTGGACTTAACGTACGACCATATGTAACATCTTGCTGCAAATGTTAAACTGAAAACATATGTTTCATAATACCTCCCGTATAAGTGTTCCATCTATACATACTTTCCGTATATGGAAGAAAGAACTGTATATAGGCTATAATAATCTCAAATACAGATGGACGTATGTAACATATAGCTGACGTATGTAAGATACGTATCCGTATGTAATATACGGAAGGCTGTTAGATGTCAGACATTCTATAACGACATGATGCAATATCTAAAAGGGGAAAAGTACGTATGAAGCATGTGGATAACATATGCTCCGTGCAGATTTCCGTAGGCAAATATATGGATGCTGTATATTTGTACAATATATCGCTCTCTGGATAATGGATTTTTCTCAGTATGCTCTCATATTCAGGCAACCCTGTAAAGTAATGCAAATAACAATTTAAATCTTCCCTCTCGGCACGCCCTTAATTCAATAGTTGCGACTTTACCCCATCTGGAAGTTGCGGTCGGAAAGAGGGATTGCCGCCGTCGACGGTGGCAGGCCGCCGGAGGCAGCCGGCACCCATCCGCGACGGCACGACCATCTACTTGTTCAAAGTTGCCGAATTTTTGCCGAGGCGGCAAGCGGCCGAAAATCGTAAAATAAAATGCCCTTTGCCGAATCTTTGCCGACTGTTGCCGACCGTCAGAGTCGGCAAAACAGTCGGAAAGGCCTCTTTCCTACCCTCTGCCGACTCCTTATGCCGGCCTCCTTTCGACGGCGGCGCCGACGCATTTAATGGTCATTTCCGGCTATTTGCAGACTGTTCGGCAAGGCAAGTATTCGCCGCGGTCGAAAATCGCGCGGAAAGACGCCGGTGTCCGGCGCCGGCAATCCGACCGCGGCATCTGGTCATGGACAAATTGTCCGACTGTAGGCGGCAGGATCCTGATGGGGTACAAAATGAATGGTAAAAATGAAATGAAATCTTTGAGTTTTACGTCCAATGGTTATGTCGGTTAGACTAAAGGAGACGATGATGAGGAGAAATGAATGCAATGGTGGAATGAAGAAAGTAGGAGAAAACTGGAGAACCCCGAGAAAACCTACGCACATGGTGTTTGTCCACCACAAAGCTCACTTAGCGCGAACTGCGATCGAACCAGAGACCCCATTGCACCAGAGATGAACGCTCTACAACTAAGCCACTGCAGCTCCATACAAAAGAATGTAATAAAGCATCAGACACGTAGTACTTCTCCAAATACTAGAGGCTACACAACGATAGAATAGCCCAAGACTGAGACAACTGTGTGATGACAATTAAGGTTTTGAATAGTCTTCGAGACGAGACGAGAATTATTTTTCTTGTATCTCGTGAACAACACTTTTCAGTTTAATTTTCATTTTCAGCACCTAAGCTATATGAGACTTCAATTTACTAGTCAGTTTCCTCCCGTCCCTCTTTGTTCTTCCACCATACATTCTATCATCATCTGTCTTACAAGGGACATTCGCGAAGTATCCCCTCGGGATTCGTGTAAAATTGATTCAAATGCAAAGTTGTCTGTGGCTGAATGTGTATTGTACTAATATTAGCGGCCCATACGGGCAATTTACATGTTTACGAGCCTTCATATATCCCGAATTCAATCGTACACTACTATAACGTTCAGACACAAAATTGCTTTTAAATTCTTTAGAAGTAATTCAAATGGGAATAGATGCAGGTGATACATCAAATTCATGTAAAATTTTCTCCGAAATTCATTGTTGTAGTGAGTTTTACCGTAGCTTGTATCGTTTGCAAAATATTGCATGTTAAATGTCAGGCACTTCACGAATATTGAACCAAATGGAAAGTTGTACAGGACCCCGTATGTTTATGTAATGTTAATATTTTACGTGATTTATCGTTGACAAAATATTCTTTGAACGTACATACATGCAGACGCACAGACATCAATACGGAAGTGGTAGGACTTCTTCCAAATCTGGTCGTATCTGGATTTACATTAGGCATTTTGACCGTAATACAATACTTCATTATTATAGTATAACATGGAAGTAATAACAATCACTCACAGAAATGTTATAAGATTATGACACCAATATTGTAAAGAGTTTGTTTATACCTACAGTATTTTCCCAGTTAGAAATTGTTTTGATTTGCCAACATCAAAAACGTAAGCATAACTGATATTAATCTGCAATGTCTATTCGCGAAGTGCCTCGAGGGATTTAACATGCAATACCTTCGAAATAGTACAATCTACCTTAAAATTCACTACACCAGTAAATTTCCGAAAAACTTGTATACTCATGTCCAAAATTATTGTCGCATGTCTATAAGTATGTTGTTGTAGAAGTATAATTTGATAACGAATTCGCCCGGTATTTCTTATAATGTTACTATGAGCATTATCGGTAAAGACATGTATGTTGCTAATTTCATGCCAAAAGAGCAGTAAATATGAACAATAAAACAAAAATAAAACTTTCTTGTCCATTTAGCAACATTTTGGTTTGCTCATTCTAATTTTGGTATTTATAATTCTTTTCCTATGAAATTTACCTCAGATTAACATTTCCCGATTATACACATAGTATCAGTATTAAAAGTACACTGCAAAATCATTATCAAGTTATATTCTTACAAGAAGACAGTTATAGATATACGACAATCATTTTGGACATGAGTGTACATGAATTTGATGTATCACTTGCAACTATTCCCATTTAAAAAAACAGAAATTGAATCCAATATGGCGGACGGGGATGGTAACGTGTCATAGTAGCGGTACTTGATCCGATTTGTTTTGCATATGCGCACGTTCATGTTTAGTTACATCTTAAGAAACTAAAAGCAATTTTGTGTCCGAGCGTTATAGTAGTGTATGATTGAATTCTGGATATACAAATATGCAAAATACCCGTATGGGCCGCTAAAATTAGTGCAATACACATTGGGAGGCGGAGAACTTTGCGTTTAAATCAATTTTACTATAATCTCGAGGAGACACTTTCCTAATGTATCTTGCGAGAATACTGGTAATCAGTTTCTTCTCTCTTTTTAACTGCGTTCGATATCGTTCACTTCTTCTCTACCATTTCTAACGCTTCCTTATTGGTTTCCCGTTCTACCAAGCTAATTCTCTTAATTCTTCCCTATACCGACAGCCTAGGATTAATTTGATAATAATATTTCTTTCGTTAGAAGAGTGAAGGTAACATTTAAGTAATCCCTTTGGAGTTCTAGTACCTATTTTTAGGTACTAAAGTAGTGTTTTCATTATTAGATTTAAAAAGAACCAATAAAGTTTCTTTTTTGTTAAGTCTAGAGACATTGTAGAACACATTACGTGTGGCTTCACGTCTTTCTGCCTAGAGTCATAGGAATTGATGACGTCATAACTTTTAAAAAATATTTTTGTTAAGCCTATTTTTATTACTTTTTGCGGGGATTACATCTTCACCTAGAAGATTGAAATTTTGTACGAATATTCAGTCCATCAAGTAGTGTTTATCAGATTATTTCAGATTTCTGCGTTAATATACTAGGCAGAGGCAGCTTTTGGGGCGGGTGAACCGGGCCGTTGCCCGGAGCCCCGCACATTAAAGTATATGCAACATCGCATATTTTAATTTAAAAAAGAATATGAGAGAAAATGACAAAAAAAAAAAAAAAAATGTTTACGTATTTTATACACGTATTTTAGCAACTTGATAAGTGTACTTGAAATAATATGTACTAATAATCCTAGATGGCGCTATAATTTGAGTTGCTATTTTGAACAGCTAAAACTAAATTTGTACAAAAATAATCTGATACGCTTACAAAGAGTTTATAGATCAATATTCTAAGCGAGCAGCTTGTTTTTGTATATTAGGTAGTATGCATTTATAGAATGTTATATTGAGATTTATAGAATGTTGTTTTGAGATTAGTCGGATCAACTTGTATGGTTTTAATAAACGTCTACCATGCAAAACGTACGTGTGAGGAGAAAATTAGCAAATGTTATGTTATTTAGTGGTGTATAATTATCTTTTCTCCGATCTATAGGTACACAGAGAAAAATCCGTTCTCCGGACAGCGGGACGGTATATTGTACAAATATACGGAATCCTCCTGCTTACTATAGAAATCACTACGGAGCATACGTTATCCGTATGCAACATAGGCACTGCCCTTAGATGTAACAGCATGCCGTTGCAGGATGTCTGACATCTAACAGTTTTCCTTATATCACATGCATATACTTACGTTACCTTCGTCAGCTATATGTTATATACGTCCACTTGTATGTGAGATCCCGACCGCCTACATTGGTTCATACGGAAAGTACGTACAGATGGAACACTTATACAGAAAGTATTATAAAACATGCGTTTTCAGTTATTCGTCTGCTGTACGTTAAGTCCAAAAACTACAGGAATTACGCATGTAACCTATCCTTTTAAGTACGCCACCTACATTTGTTTTCTCAGTGTAGGCAATAGTGATGTGAAGTCGGATTACAACAAGAACTTTTGGTTTAATTGTTGCTTAAAAAGATCTGAAGTGTTTCGGTTTGGATATTTTAATCGGAGTGTTGCGTGAAGTCTGAATCTTCGTAGATAATTTGGTTTATTGTGTGTAACTGGTTTAGAAGTATGACTTCACGTGAAGTATAACTTCGGATGTCGGTAGAAAATATGAATCAGGAAGTACCAAAAGAAAAATATCCGAAAGAAGAAAGGAGCTAATTTACCATGCAGGGGACACAAAGAGAAACTGGATTCAGATTGCAGTGGTAATTTTTGGAACTTGGTCAAGCTGATAGCTCTGTTTGATCTAACACTGCGAGATCATTTCCGACAAGCGATAAAGAAGGAAGTTAAGCACCATTTTCTTGGAAAAATATCCAAGATAGAACTTATACAACTACTTGCAACTAACCTCAAAGCTGAAAATATGAACAGGGCTCATGGCGAGTCACTTTAAAAAAAAAAAAAAAAAAAAAAAAAACTAAAAGTTACTTTTTTGGGAGGTAAAGTGACATTTTCGTGTTATTTATGTTTTGCATTGACAGTTTTGTATGAAAAATATAAAAATAAATGGAAAAAGGCAGAAGCCTGTTACTCATTACTCTTCTGAAAACTTCAGTACTTGCTGCCACATGTAAAACAGTCAGCTTTATTCTCACCTCAGGTTTTTTTTTTCTGTGTAAAGCACAATGGATGGTTGGTAGATGCTTAAGCTCTCAAGGTGGGGTTGAGAATCTTTCTGTGTCTATTCTTTCTTCTATCATAATAGTCTTTAGTTTTCTCTCGTAATAGTTAAAGCTCCGCTCAACGTTGTGTGTGTGTATTTGGTGATTCATCATGTTCGTCTTGTGTTATGGTTCTTGTATATTCTTCTTAATAGTAGGTGATGAATTTGAATATTTCACGGCTTTGAGAACTCTCAGTGCCAAGTTTAAATACAATGTCTGGGATGAAGAAATTCGGAAATAGGCCAGAACTGATTCCACTTACTCAGAAGCTTCTTCCATCTGCTAAGTCTGCTTACCGTAACTACAAAGCATACTTAGAAAACCTAAGAAAGGAGGAAGCTAAAAAAAGAAGTAAAGAAGAAAAGATGAAACAAAACAACAAGCAAAGAGAGAGGTGATGGAGAAATTGACAAAGGAAAAAATGGGGCATGGTGAGATTTTGGTCACTTTTTGGTTTTCGTGTGCTTTTGGTCACTTTTTGGTCACATTTTCATGCTCTTTTGGTCACTTTTCAACTATTTACAAGAGATCAGACTACTATCAGCCCTGTATGAAGAACGTGCTGAAGGGTAAGCACTTTTCAATTATTGTTGATTGCACTCGAAATGTCGCTCGTGTTGAACAGTTCTGCCTGATACTGCATTTTATTAACAAAACAAAACCACAGGCAGAATCGAGGAACAGTTGGTGTATTTATAGCTGTCAAGGAAACTACAGCTGAAAGCTTAGCATGTTACATTGTCACCGAAATTGAACAAATGGGACTATCATTTCAAAACTGTAGAGACCAAGGCTATGATAATGGCGCAAATATGCGTGGAGAAAAACAGCGTGCAAAGAAGAATTTTCAACGTAATCGTCTTGCTTATTTGTACTCTGTAGAAGTCAGCTGGAACTTGGTGTTGGGAGGCACGGCAAGTTTCTGTGCACGTACTAAGTTCTTCTTTGGAATTCTACAGAGACTGTACACACTTTTTTCTGGCTCAAGTAAAAAAATGGGCTATTCCTAAAGAACATGTCCAAATTTCTTCGAAACCTCTTTCGGAAACTAGGTGTGAATGCGAAGTAGAATCCGTCAACGCAGTTAGATACTAGCGTAACAGTATGTGCGATTCACTGCAAAGTTTGTCTGAAAGAAGTATAGACTTTGTATTTGTCAGTGAGAATCAGTCACTAGGAGCAGAAAAAGCAATTTATGAATTTGTCATCTCAGTAATAATGCGGTACGAGCTAATTACAAAGGTTAATGTCGTCAGTAAAGTGTGGTAAGGTGAGACAATGAACTTAGGTGTGACAAGGAAGCACTGAGAAGTGTTTTTGATATGGCTTGAAGACTACCGGGAAAGTGGCTTTCAGATATCCTGCTAACAGCGAGAGAAGTCGCAGAAGAAGTGGAAATTGAAACCATTTTCAACACTGTCAGGAAAAGAAATAAAATAGACAATTCTCTTACGAAGCTGAGGACGAGGATCGAGAGTTTGCTGTGGAAGACTGTTTCAAAACAGAATATTTCTATGTAATTGTTGATTCGATCCGACGAAGCTGTGAACTACGATTCGAAGCTCTGAAGAAGCATGAACACACATTTGGTTTTCTATACCAGGTTAAAAATTTGATTGACATGAGCAACGAAGACCTTATGAAGTGCTGTAAAAACTTAGAACAAGCATTAATTGCCAGAGAAAAAAGTGATATAGATGGACTGGAACTGTATGAAGAACTGAAGATGTTCTCACGAGCCTTTGATGGCGGAAATAACTTACTATCAGTGCTTAAATATGCAAGTGAAATCAAATTGGAGGAAAGCTACCCTAAGACATTGCTTTTCCAAATATTATGCACAGTACCGGTTACCGCTGCATCCGCAGAGAGATTTTCAAGATTTTCAAACTCATAAAAGCATACCTCAGGAGCACCACCTACTCAGGTGCGCATATGGAGAAATCTTCAAGGATAGAGTTGGGTAGGCATTTGTGAGGAAAAACACTTCAAGTACTGTTTTAGTATGACTTGTTTTTGCTGAATTCATATCTGCCGTATGTCACGCTGGTAACATTCATTGTTTCTAAGAAATTCACTAAAAACAAAATGGCGGTCGAAAGTATTGCTTTATAACATACAGAACTCAAAATATATGTTTGTTCGACAAAAGTTTGCACACTGCTCAACAAAATTTCTATTAAAGGTTGACATAAATATTATTTGATGCTCTAAAAAAAAAAAAAAAAAAAAAAGATTGATGGGCTCAAAACCTTCAAGTACCCAGTTGTCAGTGTTACAAACCTATCACAAAAGTATTTTTTTTTCTTATGTATTTCTTACCGTTCAGAATTATATTCTTGAAATGACACTGCATCGATTTGTAGGGTACATGATGCATTGTATTAAACTGTTGATTTTATATCAGCTTGAACATTGAAATTTCAATCAAATATCAGTTACTACTTCAAGCAAGTGTCACTCAACTTCCTACATTTGCAAGACGCTTTGCATGGGTTTGGTTTACAGTTACACCGAACTGTCTTGTATTCAGTGGTACAGGTTCAGTTAATTAACACCTCACAAGCGTGTAGAATTGGCGTCAATGTTAATAAATGAGGGACAAGTGAATTATTCTCCATTTTCCATTCCTTTGTTTAAGGAGAAGGCAAAATTGGGTGCTGCAAAGGACCTTGTCTCCACACTAATGTGTGGTAGTTAGAACGTTGTATGTGAAAGTAAGGGGAATCTCTAGTTGGTGGCAGTTTCTCTATCATAATGCCCTTGACGAACATACTAGACCAAACTTCATTGATGTTGTAATCATTCAGTGCGCCATACACTTTGCAGAAGAAGATTTCAGAATTCCTAATGATGTGGTCGCCATGGACTGTATCAGCTCCTAATCCTTTTAGCAGATGGTTATACTGTGCAAACGCTCTCAGCACGTCCTTTTCGTATGTCCAGTAATGTACGAAAGTCACATCCATTGATAGCATGAGAAGCTGGATTACTTGTGATTCCATCTGCAGCTTTTCAACAATGGTGTGAACTAGAATGTACTTTCTGCCCTTTGCCGTCCGTACTTTAATCCACAGTTTCTGACCTGACATCATGTGGAAGTAACTAACCAGAAGAACTAAGATGTCAGTGTTTTTTGTCGAGACAATGCTTCTGGCTCTGCTTTCAACGCAGTGTAAAAATAATCCTGGTATCAGTTTCTTCGTGTTTAGCCTGCAAGTCATTAGTGTCAAGGGTTGCATCAGAAGCTTCGGCCTTTTCCTCACCATTGATGTCGCCTGCAACAACTATAATCTTGTTGGATGGTGCTTGCAGAAGCAGCTGATGTGAGAGAAATTTGGTGATATCTGCTTTGCTGTCATCGTCAATAATAAATTTCTTCCACTTTGCAAGAAAAAGCACATTCCTGCTATCTTTTTTTTTTCTGATTTGCACAAAACCTTACCCACGCCGTTTTCATGTACTACTCTTGATTGAGTGATGGTAGTAACGTTCAAAATTGATGTCAATGCGCTGGAAGTGTTCCACACTTTGGAAAACATTTTGAACAAAAGTATCTGCAGGGTTTCCGAAAATGTGTGCTGCCTAACTAACTAACTAACTAACTCTATGGCCTATGGAACCCGGAGGTTCAGTGCCGCGTTCACAAAAGCTCTCCACTGACTTCTATCCTTAGCTAATTGCATCCAGTTTCTACTTTGTATTCCTATCTCTGCGAGATCCATCTTAATATTGTCCTCCCATCTGCGCCTAGGTCTTCCTAATGGTTGTTTTCCTATGGGTCTACCAGTCAAGACTTTGAAAGCGTTTCTACTTTCTTCCATTCTAGCTACATGACCCGCCCACCTAAGCCTCCTAGACTTGACGACCCTAACAATGTTGGGTAAACCGTATAAACTATGTAGTTCCTCGTTATGAAGCTTCCGCCATTCCCCATTCTCGTTCCTCTTGGGTCCGAATATTTTTCTCAGGATCCTGTTCTCAAATACTTTCAGTCTATGTTCTTCCCTCAGAGTAAGCCACCATGTTTCACAACCATACAGAACAACAGGCATGATTATCGTTTTATATATTTTAAGCTTCAAATTCCTCGACAGAATTCGCGACGACAAGAGATTTTGAACCGAATAGTAACACGAATTCCCTGATTTTAGTCGACATTTAATTTCTTCGTGAATATGATTTTCGTCTGTTAATATTGATCCTAAATATTTGAAAGTATCCACTTTATCAAAAGCATTATTTAATATTTTAACGTCTCCACAATTTGCAGTACCGGTATTACAGTCCCGACGCACTTCCATGTATTTAGTTTTCTCTGCATTTACTTCTAAACCCATGTCCCTGCAAGCGTTTAATAAGATCTCTGCATTTATTTCTACTGTTCTCCTATCATCCCCTATTAAATTTACATCATCAGCATATGCCATAACCTGGTGAATGCCGTTCAACTCTAGGCCCTGGTTGCTATCTTTGATTTTCCTTATGGCATATTCCAGCACAAAGTTAAATAATAATGGCGACAACGCATCTCCTTGTTTCAGGCCATTTTCGACGTGGAAGCTCGTGGACAAAAATTTTACTACCCGGACTTTACTTTGGGATTCACTTAAACATATCTTAATTAATCTAATTAGCTTTCTCGGTATTCCAAGTTCTGTAAGAACGTTGTATAATGTTTCTCTCCTAACCGAGTCGTAAGCCTTTCTAAAATCAATAAATAGTTGATGTACCGGGGTATTGTATTCCCACTTCTTTTCGAGTATTTGGCGAATGGTAAATATTTGGTCGATAGTTGATCGATTTCGTCTAAATCCGCACTGATAATCTCCAATAATTTCATCTGCGTATGGGGTCAATCTTGCTAACAGAATATTTGAAAGGATTTTATAGGATGTTGATAGAAGAGAAATACCTCGATAATTATTACAGTCAGTTTTGTCGCCTTTCTTGTGAATTGGAACAATGATTGATTCTTTCCACTCTTGTGGCAATTCTTCCTTGTTCCAGATAAGGAGAATGAGTTTGTGTATCTTGTTCCACAATTTTTCGCCTCCAGCTAAAATTAACTCAGCCGGAATTTCATCTACACCCGGAGATTTGTGTTTCTTCAATTTCTTTATAGCGGCTTCCACTTCTATTCGATTGGGTTCTGGAATATACGATTCTGCGGTGTGTATCTCCTTTTCTCCACGCACATTAGTTTTTGGCTGCGTGTTCAGCAAATCGTCAAAGAAATCTTTCCATCTATTTAAGAGGCTATCCGTATCGGTGAGAACTGTTCCGTCAGATTTCTTTAATATATAAGCACGAGGTTGATAGCCTTTCTTAAATTCGTTGATTCCCTTATACATGTCCCGAATATTTTTATTTTTACTATTATCTTCAAGTTCCTTAATTTTAGCTTTCAAAAAATCCCGTTTCTTTGTTCTAAAAGTGTTGGAAGTTTCCCGCCTGATATCTGCGAAATTTTGTGTAGTTATTTCATTCGGATTTTGTAGCCACCGTAATTTTGCCTGTTTTCTCTTCTCTGCTAGTTTAATGCATTCTTGGTCGAACCATGGTTTGTTCCTACGTATTTCCGCGTGTCCCAATTTTTCTATTGCTGAACTTTTAATGCTATCTCTAATTTCAATCCAAGTATCCTCTACACTAGTGCACTCCGAGTCTTCTAAAACCGCGAATCTATTCGAAACTTTAATCTGGTATTCCTCTCTTACCTGGCTCTCTTCTAATTTCTTTAAATTAAATCTCTCTGTTTTCGGACATTGAATATTACCTTTATTCAACGATAATCTCTCCCTTATTATCGCTACTACCAGGTAGTGATCAGTGTCACAATCAGCCCGTCTAAACGACCGGACGTCAATTATGCTAGATTGTCTTCTTCTATCTACTAAAACGTGATCAATTTGATTATGTGTTTTTCCGTCTGGTGATATCCAAGTGTATTTATGAACGTCGCGATGTGGGAATTTTGTACTCTTCACGATTAGGTTTTTGGATGTTGCAAAGTTCACGAGTCTAACACCGTTGTCATTACTTTCCTTATGCAAACTTTCGTTCCCTATAATCGGTTTGAAAATATTCTCTCGTCCTACCTTCGCATTGAAATCCCCTAATAGAATCTTCATATGGTATCGCGGGAGTTGGTCAAATATCCGTTCCACTTCTTCGTAAAAACTATCTTTTATATCGTCACCCTTATCTTCAGTTGGAGCATGTACATTTAAAACAATAATATCACACCACCGTCCCTTAAGAGTAATAAAAGAAAGTCTGTCAGTAACAAATTCAACCCGTTTAATTGTTGGTAATATTCGTTTGTGAACGAAAAACCCTGTTCCTAACTGGTGATTTTTATTTCCTTCCCCGTAAAAGAACGTAAAATTTCCGGAATTCTCAGATCCATTTCCTTCCCACCTAACTTCCTGAACTCCTACTAAGTCCATCCTGTATTTCTCTAGCTCACTCGTTACAGATTTTAACGCGCCTGCCCTATAAAGACTTCTAATATTCCATGTTCCAAATCTCATGTCCATTTTCTTTTGCTGATGTCGTGCCAAGTTATCAGTCCTTGTCCGAGGCTTTTGTGAATGTTTCTGAACAAGTTCCTTTTTTTACAGGATGAGGGTGTTAGCCTTACCCAAACCCCCAAGCTGGAGGACCACTCCTAGTCGTCTGTCCGCGACTGCTTATTCAGTATATTCGCAGCTAACCTCTATATCTAGAGGCCTTCTCCTCGATCCGCAACCTGAGGACGCGTCATGCCGTGCTGACAAGAACCCACGTTACACGGATGTGTGCTGCCTATGGCTTTCAAATTGCTATTGGCCTGTCCATCAATGAATAGCTGTGATTCGCCGATCGAAACTTTGTACACCCATTATTATTTTTAGTTAATTTTTAGATGTATGCGTTGACACAGGGGAGGCCTAGAGGGGGGCTCAAAATTTGAAAAAAAAAATCAGAGAAAATTCCTGATTTCAGTCAAAATTTCCCACCTCTGGGACAATGGCACTGTTTGAAAGGTTGCTCTATTATGAAGAAAACGAGGTATGAACTATGATCCTACGATAAATAGGGATGATGATGTAACTTCTTGACTGAAAGTCTATAATTTACCTTTTTTAAAAAAAGCCGGAATTTAAAAGGGTTAAGTAATACAATAAAAGCTCAATTTAGATGTTCTTCTGAGGTGTTTATAAAAATATTACTTTTCCTTCGCAAATGCTAAAATTGTGTGTGTGTGTGTTCTTTGCACGAAAGATGTATGTAAAGAAAATGTGTTCCCCGCCCTCTCAATTAATTTAACAACAGCAATAAACATGCAACTCTTTACCGAATAAGTCTGTTCGTGATTTACTTTTTTTCTAAATAGCTTTATTATTTTTTTATACAGTTATAACACACATACACACTTCTCTTTCCGAAGGCAGTTCTTTTTTATTTTCTTTCTTAATTTTTTTATGTTTTTTTAAATTACTAATGATATCTTTCGTTTCAGATTTTTAACATAAAATGTAACATGTATTTTTCGTTAAATGTTTCTTGACTGGAAACAGACAATAAAACGATATTACATCAGATGATTACATGTCAATTCCTAAAAGAATAAAATGTTAATATGTTTATTACTAGCTGCAGAATAATTGCTGTAATCAAAAAGAGTCTGTAATCAGCTTTTATAGTGGAAATGAAATGAGGTATGTCTTATTTTGTGAAACATACGGTAGCAATAATTGTTGCTTTTTTTTTTAAACATAGTATCTTTAAATTATTTTAAAATTCAACATGTTGGCTTTTTGAGTAGCTGAGTGGTTTAAATCTATATTTTTATGTGTGTAATCCGGGTTCAATTCTCCAGAAATACCACATCGTTATTATTTTATATTGCCCCCAAAACATGGTAATTCTTTCTAAATAATATTTTTGTTTTTATCCCCATCAGATGGAAAATCGCCGGGGCTCCACTCGTTCCGTCCCCTAATATTAGTAACTCCCTTGTCATTTGCACACTTTAATAACAATAGTAATAAAAATCAGTTGCGAAATATTCATCTTCTTTCGGGTGGGATTTGAGAACCAGTAAGGAGCATTTGTGTTGTACGCATAATGTGAAAAAATAATAATGAAATTAATTCGGGGGGCTCGAGTCCGATAGCCCTCTAACTATGCTACAGATAATAATAATAATAATAATAATAATAATAATAATAATAATAATAATAATAATAATAATAATAATAATAATAATAATAACATGATTTAGAAAGTAATTTTTGATGTTGCTCTATATTTTATTTGATGCTACATATGTACTCTTTTTCTTCCTATAAAAACAGATTATTTCTATTATTATTTTCTGAGAATATAGGTCTAGGTAGCAGTACTTCAAAATTACTTTATATTACTTATCTTAATCTTTATATTAAAAATACTTTTGTCTTTTTTCAAAATGCTATTTTTGCTTTCGATTTTTTAGATAAGTTTGGAAATTCTGTAAGGCTTGACATTATAAGACTTGGGTTTACAAGTGAATGCAGACGAAAACTAAATACATATAAGTTCGTCGAGATAGTAATACTGCCACCATGAAGAAATTAAATATCGACTAAAAGCAGAGAATTCGTGTTATTATCCAGTTCAAAATTTTCTGTCGTCGCAAATTCCGTCGAGAAGAGTGAAGCTTAAAATATATAAAACAATAATCGTGCCTGTTGTTCTGTATGGTTGCGAAACATGGTCGCTTACTCTGAAGGAAGAACGTAGACTGAAAGTATTTGAGAATAAAATCCTGAAACGAATATTCGGATCCAAAAGAGGAGTGGGAATGGGGGGAAATGGCGGAAACTTCATAACAAAGAATTACATAATTAATATCGTTCACCAAACATTGTTTGTGAGCCGTCAAATCTAGAAGACATAGGTGGGCAGGTCATGTACCCAGGATGGAAGACAGTAGGAACGCTTTCAAAGTTTTAACTGGAGAACGGCCATTAGGAAGACCTAGACGCAGATGGAAGTACAATATTAAGATGGATCTCGCAGAAATAGGAACACAAATAGAAACTGGGTCCAGCTGGCCAAGGATATAAGTCAATGGTCAGCTTTTGTGAACACGGCATTGAACCTCTGGGATCTTGTAAACCATAGAGTTACTTAGAAGGCTTGACATGTCTATATAAAAAATATTATAAGAGAAAAATCCTCAAGAAATACAGTACGGAAGTAGAAATTGCGTATAACACAGTAGTTTAAAGAAATTGTACTTTGATAAAGTTTTTTGTACAATATCACGATATAATTTCATTTGTATCTCTTATAACCTACTGCATTAAATGTATTCGTTACGCATTATTGTACTATAACACATGTACAGATACAAAAAATGAAACTTGAAAATGACGATTTCGGATAACCCTTCCTCTCTCCTCCAATAAAAATTTATGGTTTTATGAAATGAAATGAAATTTTGTTGTTTCAGGTCCCACAATTATACATCGAAGCTAAAGGAGATGGTGATGACTGTATCGAATCAAATGTTGAAATGAACATAGTGAGAGAAAACGGAAGAACCCTGAGAAAAGCCCCGTATGCGATGTTGTCTACCATAAACCCCACATGATCCGAGATCTAACCAGAAACCCTTTCACCAGAGGAAACCGCTCGACCACCACTGAGCCACTATGCCCTCCTACGAAATGAGACGAAAGAGAACTTTCGTGACGAAGCTCTTCAAGTATAAGCACACACATTTTTGAGACGAGACACCCTTTCAAGAAGCCCCATCACGTCGAAATGAAAATACAGCTAATTTTACAGTAATTATGTGATATCTTCAAATAGATAAAAGGTAATTGAAAAGTGGAACAAGAGCTCCCTAGACAATATTATTTTACAAGAGATACCGTTATCACGACTTACTTATCTACTTTTGATTTCCAGCCATTTAGAAAACCGGCATTTATTTTTAGCGTTTCTAAATGTCTGCAAACGGAAAGCTACTAGGTGACTCGTGATAACGATACCTCACCCAAAATAATATTGTCTAGCGCGCTCTTGTTCTACATTTCAATTATCTTTTATCTATTTGAAGATATCACACAGTTACTGCAAAATTAGCGGTATTTCAATTTGGCAGTTATGAAACGTCTTAACGACACATTCTTGAGACGAGACAGTCTTAACTCTTGTCTCGCGTGTATCACTATCCTTATCATTCTTCATTATTCTTATTTATTTGAGTGGATTTTCTATTTATTCAAGGGAAATGGCCCTTCTACACCTTTCACAGTCGTAACGCCCCTGATACTGTTACGCGTTTTTGCTCCTTCGATCAGAAGTAAATCCAGTTTTTGCTAGTGAAATAAGGAGACAGATAGTGTAAGATAAATAGGCTAAATCAAAGCGTGGGAGAGGTAAATATAAAGAATATATCTTATCAGTTAAACTTCCCGAGGTCAAAACACTTTCTGGTAACTGGATTCTCAAGTCATGTTTCACTACGATTAATGATCTTCGCCAAGAAATTTGATTCACCAAAGCATTGATGTAGTGACACCTTGAAACAATGGAAGAATCTTTTTAATTGAGTGTTGTAGTCTATCTTTTTGTCGGTTTCTTCCTCTTTGTTTTAACGACTAGATTCTTGGCTGCGGGGTCAACAGAGCATGCAAGCGATAAAAGGAAGACGAAATATGTGTGAGTGTGGAGTAGTACGCGTAAGAATATGTTTAACGGTGATCACACGTACTTCTTGTTAGTAACCGGTTTTGATGTATACGCAGATTTATGAAGAACACATTTTTTTTTTTTTTTTTTTTTTTTTTTGCCATTACAGGATCAACTTCTTTTCTTGCACATTAAACGCGTAGTCGTCTGTTGAAGCACCTTATTGTCTTAAGGAAACTAATACTAATTGTGATATGTTTCTATTCTTATTAAACTCTCTCATTCGCTAGTAATTATACATAGTATCATACTCTTGCATTTCACATTAAAGCTTTTAGCCTAATTTTAATGATTATACATTGTTCCAAACACTCTCAGTTGTCGTTTAAACTTTTAGCCTAATATTAACCCTATCATTATATAGGGGGTCGTTTTGTACCCACCTGTTATGAATGAATATATATCGCATGAACCAAATTAGAAACTCACAGTGACTCAAGTGAATAGTACATGGAATAGGACAAGGCTCGTATCCACGGGGGGCTGCCCCCCTAAATTTTTATTGGCTCCCTAAAGTTTTCACGGTAGGCTTGCAAATGAACTATAGGTATGCATGGTTGGATCTCCGTCCCCCCTACGTTTGTGAGCTGGCTACAGGCCTGAATAGGATTAACACCTTTTTATTATAATGCCATCCAGGAGTGATATTTCTAAATGCCAGTCACATGTCCTACCAATGGTGGGAATTTTGTGTCCACCAACTTAAAATAACAAAGGAACCCCGCTCACAGGTTATGGAAATCTAATTTCCTTTAAATTGGCTGGTATTGCAGTATGTTGTGTATTTTGGTCCTCTGATGAAAAGTCTCAATGGGCACGAAGCCCGAAAACCCCACGTTTTTGAAATATCCGCTGATTATTATCGTCACTTAAAGGTATACGCTCCCTCGTAAACTGAAAATAATAATTAGTAAACATTTTATCTATGAAGTATGAACGAGTCTCAGTAGGGTATACTAGGGTTTCTGGGGTTGCTGATTCCAAATCTGAGGTCGGTTAATCTCCATCACGTCAGGTTCAAGATCATTTGAAGGTCAAATCGAGAGGGAACGTTGCAAAAAATCTCAACAAAAGTACACAAATGTTTTTCTGAGGTGATGGATCTGATTATGTCATTTTTATAACCCGACATAGTCATGTTAAGATCATTGCAAGGTCAAACTTGAAAAACCGTCGGAAAAATCTGAAAAAAGGTTTTCAGGGTAGCTGAAAAAACTTTCAAAGAATCCCAATCACTCCTACTGCAATGTTTTCAGATCACTGACCTTAAAAAATATATGAGAGGGGTGGGAGTGCACATTAAGTTTTTGTGCACATGTAGCCTATGTCCTATGGTTTTTAGGATGGGCTCGACATCAAAAAAAAAAAAAAAAAAATACCCTGGTCGAGCTAACTGGAATACATACAAGATGCTGGTAATCGTAATGAAGTTCAAGAATGGTGAGATGTGAGATGCAAAACAAATCTTTATTGAAGAACAAGACACTGCAAATGACTGACTAGAAAACTAAATGAACAATATTAATCGTAAATTCGATTAACACCGACCTCGGATTGGAATTCAGCTACTCATAAAACCTATATATGATTTTCTCAGATTTTTCCGATGGTTTTTCAAGTTTGATCTTGAAATGAACCTGCAATGACCTTGTTGGGTCAAGAAAATGACATAATCGAATCCAGCGTCACAAAACATGTATTTTTTGTTCAGATTTTTGCTACGTAACGTCTAGATTTGACCATCAAATGACCTTGAACCTGGCTTGATGGAGGTTGACCGGCCTAGGATTTTGAATCAGTGACCCCAGAAACCCTAGTATACCCTACTGAGACTAGTTCATACTTCATAGATAAAATGTTGACCTAATTATTATATTCAGTTTACGAGGGAGGATATACCTTTAAGTGACGATAATAATCAGCGGATATCTCAAAAACGTGGGGTTTTCGGGCTTCGTGCCCATTGAGACTTGTCATCAGGGGACTAAAATACACAACATACTGTAATACCAGCCAATTTAACGGAAACTGTATTTCCATAAGCTCTAAGCGGGGTCCTTTATGAGACACGCTAACGTTTAATTTGCACCAGCATAAGGTATATACTTTCCTTAAACATGTTGAACAATGACTTTTTTTTTTTTACAATTTTAAAGAAACGATTAGAAGAGTAATTAGAAACAAAACATAGTGGACACAAAGCACTTAGAAGAGTAATTAGAAACAAAACATAGTGGGTACAAAGCACTTAGAAGAGTAATTAGAAACAAAACATAGTGGGCACAAAGCACTTAGAAGAGTAATTAGAAACAAAACATGGTGGGCACAAAGCACTTAGAAGAGTAATTAGAAACAAAACATGGTGGGCACAAAGCACTTAGAAGAGTAATTAGAAACAAAACATAGTGGGCACAAAGCACTTAGAAGAGTAATTAGAAACAAAACATGGTGGGCACAAAGCACTTAGAAGAGTAATTAGAAACAAAACATGGTGGGCACAAAGCACTTAGAAGAGTAATTAGAAACAAAACATAGTGGGCACAAAGCACTCCCGTTGGTAGTGTGAGGGTTAATAGTACAGTCACGAACATAAATAAGTAAAGGTAAGTGTCTTTATTTCTTATGGCTCCAACCTTTACTTATGTTTGTGGTTGTACAATGTATCAAACTTAATTATTCGTCATTAAAGCTTGTAATCAAATTCCAATGATCATTAATTATTTTCAACTTCGTCAGTCGTCCCTAAATCTTTTAGTCTAATTCTAATCCCTAAACAATGTACTAAGCTCCCTCATAAAACTGTAAGACTAATTCTAATCATTATACATTGTATCAATATTCTCATGCATCATTAAATCTTTTAGCCTAATATTAATAATTTTATAATGTACCCTCCCTCATTCCCTATTAAAACTGTAAATCTAATTTTAGTAATTATACATTGTTTGAAACTCCCTCATTCATCACTGAGACTTTTACCCTAATACTGTATTAATGATTATACAATATATCAAACTCCAAACTTTTAGCCTAACTCTAATGATTAGATAATATATCCAACTTTCTCACTCGTGATAAAAACTTCTAGCATAATTCTACTAACACAGTCACAAAATAAATAAATAAATAAATAAATAAATAAATAAAAGTTTTATGCACCGGACTCCAGAATATGGATCGATGTATTTTGTTACACAGATTCCAAATTTCGAAACCCCAAGACAATCTACAGTGTCATTTTTTTTTTTTTTTATGGATTAGAAACGTTAGCGACTTTACATAGGGAGAATACACGTAAGACAGACATACAAAAAAAAGTTCTGTGCAGTGGACCCCAGAGTATGAACTCGATGTATTTTGGTACACAGAATCTAAATTTCGAAATCCCAGGACGATCGACGGTGTCATTTTTTTAAAGGGGGAAAATACTTCTTCGAATACTGGTGCGAATTTTGATACATAAGACAGCACATAACGTTTTTCGCCCATAAAACAAAGTTGACAAGGTCAATCGTCCTGGTGTTTCTAAATTTTGATTCTATGTACCAAAATACATCGAATAAATACTCTGGGGTCCACTGCACAGAACTTTTTTTTATTTGTATGTGTGTCTTACGTGTATTTTTCCTATGTAAAATCGCCAACGTTGTTGACCCATAAAAAATTGACACTGTAGATTGTTTTGGGGTTTCGAAATTTGGATTCTGTATAACAAAATACATCGATCCATATTCTGGGGTCCGATGCACAAAATTTTTAATTTTTTGTGTGGCTGTGTAATTATACGTTGTTTCAAACTCTCTCACTCGCTGTTAGAACATTTAGTCTAATTCAGTGAAACTTTAAAAAATAAACGAACTTTCTGTCAGTTATTCAAAGTACGAGTATTTTGTTGCCATAATCTGAATAATAATAATAAAAAACTATATGCATTACATTATCCCAGATAGCCTGAAACGACATTTGAACATCAAAAGAACATCAATCCCGGGAAGATCAGAATGTCCATGTGATATCCCAATTTTACCAGTGGATGTTTTTTTAAACAGGCTGTGGAAATCCATATACCCGCTTATTATACAGAAATAAGACTTCCTGTGGATTCCAGTCGGACCGTTGTATTCTCTCTGGATAATCACAGGACAACTTTTGAATCGAAGTCCCTTAATAGGCACATTTCGTTGAAATTCAGGTAAATCCCATGAATATTTCCATTATCCTTAAGATTTCTACTGAGATAGGCATATCCCATTGAAATTGAAGGGAAATTTCATGAATATTTCCATTATCCTTAAAGTTTCTACTGTGATAGGCATATCCCATTGAAATTCAAGGGAAATTCCATGAATATTTCCATTATCCTTAAAGTTTCTACTGTGATAGGCATATCCCATTGAAATTGAAGGGAAATTTCATGAATATTTCCATTATCCTTAAAGTTTCTAGTGTGATAGGCATATCCCATTGAAATTCAAGGAAAATTCCATGAATATTTCCATTATCCTTAAAGTTTCTATTGTGATAGGCATATCCCATTGAAATTCAATGGAAATTCCATGAATATTTCCATTATCCTTAAAGTTTCTACTGCGACAGATATATCCCATTGAAATTCAAGGGAAATTCCATGAATATTTCCATTATCCTTAAGATTTCTACTGTGATAGGCATATCCCATTGAAATTCAAGGGAAATTCCATGAATATTTCCATTATCCTTAAGATTTCTACTGTGATAGGCATATCCCATTGAAATTCAAGGGAAACTCCATGAATATTTCCATTATCCTTAAGATTTCTACTGTGATAGGCATATCCCATTGAAATTCAAGGGAAACTCCATGAATATTTCCATTATCCTTAAAGTTTCTACTGTGACAGGCACATCCCAAGGAAAATCTTATTGATATTTCTATTATCCTTAAGATTTCTACTGTGATAAGGACATCCCATTGAAATCCAAGGGAAATCCCATCTATACTTGCATTATCCTTAAAATTTTTATTGTAACAGGCATAACCCATTGAAATCCATAGGAAATCCCATGAACATTTTCATTATTCTTAAAGTTTCTATTGTGACAAGGATATCTCAATGAAATCCAAAGGAATTCCACTGATGCTTTCATTATCCTAAATGTTTCTACTACGAGACTTAACATCCCATACAGACACAGGTACGAAATCTATGTTATGTCCTTTGCACGTTTCAAATATGCTGTATGTTTTGATTTTAAGAGAGGTTAACGTGTCTTTCGAAACAAAGATTTTTCTTACAGGTATTCATTTCAACCATAAAACGGGGACAACAGAAAGTCCCTTACACATCCTGAGGAACACACAAGCCTGCTTATGTCCTAAAAATTAGATTTCTGCTGAATTTCCGTGGGAAATTTATGGGCTATTTGTGGGTTAATCACAATACACCTTTCAGACATCAAAATAAGCTTACCTTCTTAATAAACAGTGGTGAAATGGGGGATTGATTAGTATTTCTGGAGAGATAAGCTTGACACAAACCCCATTGCAGTTTACTTTATTGAAATACAGCATATGTTATATAACTTATTTATGTGAGATAACTCATGCATCTATTATGAAAGCGAAAATTTTTCGCATCGTTCTTTAAGTATCGGATGCATTATTTTATAAGCCTAAATGCGTTTATTTTTGAAGCTCCGTTAATTTATAACACCTAAATGGCGCATGCCTAGCACATCTTGTGCTGTTAGAGTATCTGAAACAGTATGTACCTAAAGAACGTACCTAGAACATGACAGATATATGTCCCAAGTGCGAAAACAAATGACTATCACAATGCGAAACTGAGCCAGGTATATAAATGTTCTATTTGTGGTACAGAGTTGCAAACATCAATTAGGTGTAACAGGTACCTAAAACTGTAGGTACTTTGCACATGAATATCATATGTGCCAAATGTCGGGTACCTAAAAAGTAGCTGGGACACCTAAATGACACATGCGTAGCACATCCTGTGCTGTAAGGGTGGGTACCAGTTTTTAGAACACCCACCAAGTTTGAGGCCAGTATGACGGTATTCTGGGAAGCTACAGGTGTAAATGACAGCATGTTTGGTTATACAGTTAAAACAGCGAGAAGTGATAGAACTTCTCACAACAGAGGATGTTCCACCTATTGACATTCATCGTCGAATGGTGCGAGTGTATGGGGCAGCATGTGTTGACGTGAATACAGTGAGGCCTTGAGCCCGAGAGGCTAAGGACGCAGATCCGGGTACCTCATCACTGAACGATGAACCACATAAGGAAAACCAGTGAGTCCAAACATCGTGCTGATGAATTGATTCGTCAGAATCGAAGAATCACACAGCAGGAACTGTCCAATACCCTTGGCATCTCACGGAAAGGGTGGCACATATTATTCAATGTTTAGGGTGCCGCAAGGTTTGTGTCAGTTGGGTGCCTTGTCTGTTAACAGAAGAGGTTACACATTATCACACATTTGTCAACAACTTCTGCAGCGGTACGAGGCTGAAGGCGATGTATTTCTGCGGAGAATTCTCACAGACGATGAGTCATTATGACTCTGACTCTGAAAACAAAAGGCAAACCATTGAATTTCGCCACAGTGGTTATCCAAGATCCCAAAAAGCCAAAACCGTGGTATCAGCATGAAAGGTGCTCCTGATAGTGTTATTGTTCATTGTGGATTCTTGAGCAACAGGAAAAGTGTAAACTCTGAGTCGTATGTGGTAACACTGAGAAGATTAAGAGCATGTATCAAGAGGGTCCGACAGGGAGTGGGTATCCTCCTACATCATGACAATGCAAGACCACACACAAGCTACATGACTACAACCCTTAGCTTAGCTAGGATGTGTGTTTGGGGGGTGCTAAGTGCTGTTATAGGTACATATAGAGAAATTACAAACAAAAATTATATAAACATAAAAATATATAAAAATTACAAACATCAAAGTACCAAAGTACATTGTCGGACCTCCTTGGAGGGGCCCGACCCCTCTGGGCCCCCCTTCCCTACGCCACTAAATACAACTGCTCTTGAAACCATAAAGTTCTGTGCTACCCTACCTTATAGCCCTGATCTTGCCCCTGGTGATTTTTTTGTTTCCAAAGTTGAAGGAACATTTCAAAGGCACGCACTACACCTCTGATGCAGAATTTGAGACTGCTGTTCGCTCTTGGTTACCCTCACATGACCCTGAGTTCTACGCCGACGTAATGGAACGACTTGTTTATCTTTGGCGCTAATGTATTGCACTAAAAAGTGACTGTGGAAAAATGGGTACAGAATCTTGCAGAGAATTGTGTAAGCTTTCGTTTGGGTAGCACATACTCGGTTCTGTGATTTGTAGTTTTTTATGACTTTGGAGGCAAAAATTATCACTATCCCCTCGTATCACAACAATTTTCCTGAAAGGCTCATGCATCTAAGTGGATAGAGAGGATTTAAAAATATGAAAAAATTACAATAACTCTCGAGCCCGTAAAGTTATAAAGATAAAACCCAGTATATAAACATCTATCAAATATAGATACGCACGTGTCACAGTGTTTTGAAAATTTAAATTTTAAGGAAGGAAAGGAAACATTTTATATAATCTACATGTATAAAAATGTATGTATGTATGCTATAGCATAACTCTGGAACGCCAGAAGCAATTTCAACCAAACTTGGCACACGTTAGAAATGGAAATGGGTTTGTATTAAAAATAATCGGAAGCGACCGAAATTTAGTGTTGAATTCACAATTTTGAGAGTCGCTGAGATGAATAGTGGATACTCCCGATTCTGTTTAATCCAAATTCAACTCTTATCGGCATGGGAGCGAGATGAGATAAAAATGTTTAAAATGACTGAGACTAGAGTCAAATTCAAATTTGGAGGTCACTAAACTGATTGTTGACATTCCCCTTGACATTTAAACCCAAGTTTAATCAACAACTTGAATGTCAGTTGGTTTGAGAATTAACATGAACAACGAAGAAGGCATTTGTCGTAAATCCAGTATAACTATGGGATGCCTAGTGTAATTTCAATCAAACTTTATGTGGAGGTGAGCCATCACTTTGGGGGTGGGGTGGGAATGAAGTGATATGTAAAAATAATCGAAAACGACCGAGGCTAGTGTCGAATCCCTAGTTCTCGGGATCACGGGAAAATTGCTGACCCGTTTGAAATGACTTTTGAAACAGTTAACATCCACCTCAAACTGGAACTTTATCATATCACTTCAATTAAGAGGAGTAGAGTGTTTCCTTAAATTATGCCAAAGGTATAGTGCGTTCACTCAACAGGAGTTCAGTTCCGCAAATTTCTTCCAAGTTCCCATGCTTATTTTTATTACAGCATCTCTTCTTCCCTTCATTCCTGATTTGACAACATTTGCGGGGTTGCAACGTCTTAACGCCCACTGTGTCTATGACTAATATGGAACAGGTTTCAGGCAATGTAAGAACAAGGAAGCTAGTCTTGGAAACAGGAAATCGAGCACTAACTTAGAGGATAGCATTTGCAACCTGTGGTAATTAAGACTGCACGTAGAGTTGACAAGCGACTGTCAATTGTTTGAGATAAGGGTTGTGGTTGGCCATTTAGTTATCGCACTTGTTTTCGGTAAAAATCTCTCCGGCGATGATTTATTTATGGCACGAGCCACCACATGTAGATGGCTGCGTGCTTTATATACACATTGCACTTCGGCTGTAGAAACGAACTATAGATGGATTTAATGAAATTTGTGGTAGGTAACTAATTGATTTATTATCATTACATTGTCATTGAAATACGTATCCTTAGGAGGAAGGTAATTCAAATATTTTCCTTAAACCTATTCTAATTGTGCGAAGAGTAGATATTTCAGATAGTAATGGTATTTGTTCACTGCATGTGCTGCGGCGTGGCTAAGTTCGATTTCCAATTTTCAATGGGAAATCGCCCCCACCCACAGCCACAAAATGTTCTCATGGATGTAGATTGCGCTCTAAAACTCGTTTGTGGGTACTACTGGACATATGTCATAAATTGCAAAGAAGCTCATGAACTTATGAAATGAAAAGAAATTAAATCTTTGAGTTTTACGTCCCACGGTTATGCCGGTTAGGCTAAAGGAGACGACGATGATGAGAAATAAATGAAATGGTGGAATTAAAAAAGTAAGAGGAAACGGGAAATCCCCGAGAAAATCCACACGCACGGTGCTTGTCCACCTCAAAGTTCTCTTGGCGCGAGCAAAGATCGAACCAGGGACCCCATGCACGAGAAGTGAACGTTCTACCACTGAGCCAACGTGGCTCCCATATAAAAACAATGAAAGTCCCTATGTTTGTGACTTAATAACTCTTGAACCACCCGACCGATCTGGATCAAATTATCAATATAGATGAGGTTTGGGCCTGGGATGGTTTCTATCATTTCACTTTGATGGTGCAACTTATGGGTAGGGGGAATATATAAAAATGATCGAAAATGGCATGTATTAGTATCGAATCCATAGTTTTCGGGGTAGCTGAAACGAATAGTGACACTTCCGATGCCATTTAAATCCAAATTCAGCCCCCATCAGTTCTCTTAAATGGGGATGGTAACATGTAAAAATTTGAAAATGACCTGTATTCGGATTCATATCTTTTGGGACCCTAAGTTGATTTGTGACAGTTTTCGAGCACTTTATACCCAAAATGAAACTTTTCTTCCCGTGCAAAAAAGGAGCATTCTGCTAGTTTGTAATAATAATAATAATAATAATAATAATAATAATAATAATAATAATAATAATAATAATAATAATAATAATAATAATAATAGATTTATAAATTGGTTGTCAAAACAGCTCCGAATTAAACGTAAAGATGAGTGAACCTCTGTTTTTGCTTAGCTTTATTGTGCTTTGTTAAAAGTAGCAATTGATACGGTTTCATTCACACGGAAATTGATAATAGTAATTAGGAAAGAAATTGTTCTGTATCTTGTAGTAGTATGTTAGTAAAAAAATATAAGCAAGAAGACATATTTCTGGGCCGGTGTCTTCAAAGTGTGGTAGGTAAGTTGAGTTAAGTGTCTGTCTAAGGAATACACGTAAAAAAGAAAAATAAACTTGCCTCCCTCGCATGTCGTTCTGTGAGTTCGGTTTTCCTGTTCTGCAACTTTTAATGCATGGACAATCGTACAAAGGATGTCGCTTCTTTCCCTCAAGGTATCAATCCATACACCAGCTCCCGTAAGAAACAATATGAATCTTGATAATGAAGATCTTAAGAGAGAACTAGAAATAAAATTAAGGATAGGAAACACTGAAAATAGGCTGGAATTTTGAAGGTAAAGAAATACTTGAATAAAGCGTTAAGTAAACTGACTCCTCAAGTAGTCCCTTTGGGTCATTGTACTGTACAGACCAGAATAGAAGCACTACACAAAAGCTATTATAAACGAGTAAGTAGGGATGCATTCGAGTCGAGTCGAGTCGAAATTTAAGCCTGTCTCGACTCGTCTCGAGAAAATGTTGTCTCGACTCGTGTCTCGACTCGAAAATAAGTTTCTGTCTCGACTCGACTCGAATTCGAGTCGAGACAAAATGTACGAGTTAAAATATACGCACGCATCACCCAGACCATCATGACTACCTACCTAATTGTCAGTATGTCGACTTTTGGCATGGATAAAAACGGCGACACGTCTTGGCATACACGCAATGATCGCTGGAGAGAGCTGGCACCACATGTGCTCACTCAGGTCACCTAATTCCCGTAAATTCCGGGAAGGGGGGCGATGTGCTCTGACGTCACGTTCAACCACATCCCACAAGGGACATCACTCAAATGTCCGGCTCCAATTTCAATGAAACTTTTTTTGCTGATAGAAGGCATGTATGCATCATTACTTGTGATGACAAATTTTTGCCATGGTGCATGTTTTCTATTTTTTTTTTTAATAACTTTTAAGAGTTGTGATGTGGTTATTAGAGATTACTACAGAAGTCCCTTACTACCCTTTGTAAACGGAGCGTTAATGAAGAAAAGTGAAGAAAAACCATGTGGATACATATAAGTCCTGGGGGAAAGTCGTATGGTAGATATGACCTTGATGGCAGCCATCTTGAAATCCACCATTTTGAATTAAGGTCAAGTTTACAAAATGGGAATAGGGTAATATGATACATAATTTCGGGCTAGAATTTAATTAGAAAAATAATGGTGAGGTTAATTTTAAGATACACCCATTTGGGGGAAAGTTACAGGCATATTAATTGTTTTTACTTACTGTGTGCGTAAATCCCTTCTTACTTTCGTCTCAAGACCTGTAAATCGATCGCAACGGCAGAGCCCGGTTTCGCACTAGTGTTTAGAAATCTTTAAACTCACTTCAGGCAATATTTGTGGATTATTGTATTGTATTTTGCCTTTAATTAAATTTGAACCCACTTCATGATCTTGTGTAAAGTATCACTAAAAGAGAATTTCTGTTTTTATGGAGAACGTAAGCATGGCAATTATAAAAGGTGAGTAAGGTGCGTATGTATTTATAAGAAAGTCTTTTGTAGTTCCGCCAACCTATTCTTTAGTTGTTTTTTTTTCAAAATACTCATATCTCATAAATAAAAGAGCTATTATAAAATCTCTTACCACTATTCTTTAATACTTATAAAATTTTATTTATTGTAAAAGCACTGGCGAGATATTTCTTAACGCCCACTAAAATTATGGTGGAGCTCCTTCGTGGCTAACGGTTAGCATACTTGCCTTCGGCGTGGAAAACCTGGGCTTGATTCCCAGTGGGAGTTCATGTATTTCGGATTCCACGTTAATCAGTAGGTCCACGTCTCACATAGCCTCGCTGCTGAACGGGACGTTAAACTCAGAATCAATTCAACTCAAAATTATGGTTTTGTTGTTATTATGATGTCATTAGTTTAAACGCCCAACTGCCCAGTAATTATAAACATTGACTACATTATAAAATTGTAATTTGTGACGACTAAAATATCAGAAATTAAAGATTATTCTTTGGGTTTTGGAACATTTTGAAAAACGTGAAAAACTGGTACTGCACCGATACAACACACCTTTTGGATTTGTCACAACATGTCTTACAAAGCTTTGGTTCGATTCTCAACACGGACTGCAACTACCCGTTAAATTGTGCATCCGAAAGGCACTCTTTGTTAAACCTCGCTTATCACCGCTCATCTTAATAATATATATAACTTCACCGCGAAGCAAATGTTGCATTTCTCTCTTTCATCCTAACACAAAACAAAACTAACCACAGCTGTGACACGAAGGAGCTATTTCGAAAAGAAACAAGCTGTGCTTCATAGAGATGTGTACCAAATGATAGAAGTATAAAGTATTGTTTTCTTTCCTGTTTATTGATATCAGTTGGTGTTCTTAATGAGTTTACTCATTAGTTTAGAAAGAGTATATATGGAATTTGGACATATGTTGTACGTATTCTCCTGAGAAATTGATGAGACCAGAAAAGTTATAAGAACAGATGGAATAGGTTTAAGCGCATCTACGTGACTTTATCAAATATTTATTCTCCGTAATGGTACCACGCGGAAAACTTGGTATAGGCCTACTTTTATCTTTGCCTCCCTCTGTTAGCTGTTTCGTATCATATATATCGGATGGTTTTGATATTTCTTCTGATCATTAAAACAACAATGGTACCTGTGTGCGTGCAGAAATGCAAAAGCACAAGGTAACTTCCTATTTGTTTTGGAAACAACAAACCCATTTCATGTGTGCGAGAGAAATTGAGCACAGCGAGATCGGGTGTTTACTCACGGTCAGTTCGCAGCAGGAGTCCTTGGTAAAAGATTTGGCTATCTCGAAAACACTCGCAAAATCTTACAAATACAAAAGACTGCGCTTCAAAGAAAGTTTAGACACAGATGTTTCAATTTTCTTTTAGCATCTTTCTTCAGCAAAAGAGTTGGTTCATTCTATTCGAAAAAGGGAAGGGAGAAAGGGTGAATTTATATTTTATGTGGGGGGTAACGTTGTAAGTAGTATAAACAATACATACCGCTTCCGACTCTGTACTGAAGCACTTCCTTTAGCGGTATATCACTAGATCTATCCTGACCCTCATCCCACCTCAAGTTGTAAAGTAGAAAGGGACAGAAGTATTCAACATGACTGCGCACTTGAGTTTCAGTTCACAATACGAAAACCAGTGAGCAAGTAAACAGTCTTTTGTAGGATCGTGTTTTACTTCTTGAATTTATTTTTGAACATTTCTGTGAATTCAACAACAGAACGCAGTAGAAATACGGACTAGTTTTTACTCCAACCATTACTTTCGCTCCAACCCAGGGATGCCACATTTATGATTTCGTACTAGATTTAGTGATTTTACTATTGAACTAGTGATCTAGTACGTACTTTGGGTAAATAGTGACATTCTAGTGATTTTCTTGCATTTTTTCTGATGCAGACAAATGAGAAGGAAATGGTTCTTAAAATAAAAGGAAGAAGTATATTGTAGTTCAAAACAAATGTAGAAACCTTAAATTATTTTTTTATTTCCCTCTGACTGAATGAAACCCCTGCTGTGTAACGACCTTAGGTAAACAACGGCTATCTTTGGTCCGCTACCTCCTTTTGTTAGCCGACATGAGATGGGTTACTTTTTTTTCTGGAAGAAACTGAAGAAATAATTATCCAGTACATTTACGTTTTGTCAGGCACACAGGCGCAGTCTGTACTTGTTTCCTAACGAACTTTAGCAACATAACATAAATGAAACATATGTACCAGAAAATAGAGGCAGTACAAACGGAAATTTTCATCTGTGACACATTTGATGAGAAATATAGTTAGATGTCACGTGCAAGCAATCTAAACATGTCCTATCCTGTAATTCTATTCGTATGTTTATGTAGGTGAGACTGAGAAATCAAGAAACAATAATAACTGGTTTTCTTCCAGGGGAAAAATCTAAATGTGAAGGGGTGTTACACTGGGACTTTAATTGCGTCCTTTGTACAAGATTAACAAGTAATAGCAATTCTTTAATTTATTTTAGTTCTTGGGGAGAGGAAGATTGAAGCGAACCCTCGTAAGGACCTCTGCAAGGAAACATGAATACTATCCGCCACTGTTTGTTACATTACACAAAATAGTTTTATATATATATATATATATATATATATATATATATATATATAGAGAGAGAGAGAGAGAGAGAGAGAGAGAGAGAGAGAGAGAGTTTTAGTCAGGGTTTTCATTCTGCAGGAGAGGGGGGATAGTAATACCTGACGAACATTTTCTATTCTCAGAGTGTTGCAATGATAGCATTTCCTCCATTATAACTTGGCCAAGCTAGTTGCATTATATGTAAGGATTAAGTTAGCCTAAAAATCTTAAATTTCTATGGCTGTTTTACTCTGTACCCATGTTTCTCATTTTCGGTCTACGGGACTTTTCGATGGCTTCCAAGTCGGAAAATAAGTGTATCAAAGGCATATATATTATATCTATGGTTATATGAGGCATGGACCTACAGTTTAAAGTGGGATACCGGTAACAACTTCAGGCGCTTCCACCGTAAATCGAACCAGAGTCTCCCGCGATCAAGGCGTATGTGTTAACCATACAGCCACGAGGAAATTCACATAAGCACACACACATATATATTGTTGAGTTGATTTTGACGTTACCGTCTCTTTCAGCAGCGAGGATATATGCAATGTAGACTTACTGATTAACGTGGAATCCGAACTACATGAGCTCCCGCCGGGAATTGAACCCGAGTCTTCCACGGCAAAGACGCGTACACTAGCCGCGGAGTTCACACACACACACAGAATCAGAGTCCTCACACATCATGGGTGAGAGCTGTGCCACTGAGTCACAGCGGCCACGGGGCTAGGTCGAGTCCACTTTACGTTCATAGTTTCTTAGTACATAAATGTTACGATTATGAAATAGATTTTCCTTAATGAGCTGCATAAAGACAAAAGCTTTCGAAATGCATTAAACAATTAGCTCGATTTGAGTGTGAACTTAAAGTTATATCAGAGTGTAAATACGGATACGCACCAAAGCTCGAAAGCTTAATACACTATTTCTCCTATATAGTCAGCATGTATCAAGCAATCGTTCAGCTTTCATTTGAGAGGATGAAAATCGAAGGCCCCTGAACAACTATGTTACTAATGTGCGGAATGTATTTATCTTACAGTGAACTGCTTTGATGCCAAGTGGCCTAACTACAAAATTGAAATGAAAGTTGAAGTTCAATAACTCATGAACAATCCGTATTTCTTTTATGTTGGGAACCAAAACCATAACTACTGTATGTAGTTCATTGTTTTATAACTTAGTGTTTACAAAAATCCTTTTAAAAAATACCTATTCATAGAAGTGAATGGTACTTATCTGTACTAGTTATTGGCATCCAAGCAGTCCATTTATTGTAATACTAGCTTAATATACCCATTCTTCGCATGGGGGCTGTATTTGGAAGTCAACACCTGTGGAAGTATCACCATTCATTTCAGTGACCGCGAAAACTATGGATTTGACACTAGTATCAATCAATATGGGCTATTTATACATGTCTCGGTATTCCTCACCCGCTGATACCCGGCCCGCCTACAGTAGTAGCTGAATTTGCAAGTCATCGCTGATGGAAGTGTCACCATTGATCTCAGCGACCGTGAAAACTATGGATTTGACACTAATGTCGATCAATTTGGATTACTTTTACTACATGTCTCGCTAAATGCCCCCCTGAGACCCCCTGGTTCCAATTTTGACAAAAACGCTTCGCCTTAGACTGGGACCTGGACCAAGGTATCCGTGACCAAAATTTGGTAACTCTCGGTCAACTTGTCTGGTCCCCAGGTCGGTCCCAGTAAACGTCCCCCCCGAGACCCCCCTGGTTCGAAATTTAAAAAAAAACGCTTCTTCTTGATCTGGGGCCTGGACTAAGGTACCCGTGACCAAATTTTGGGAACTCTCGGTCCACTCGTCTGGTCCTCAGATCGCACACAGACAGACAGACAAACACACAAACACACAAACAAACTCTTTATTTTATTTATATTAGATAAGATATACTATGTAAAATAGTCTCGTATCATAATATGTGATTTACAACAAATGTTGCATTATATATTATCCGTAGCTCGTGATATGCTACAACATATTAAAGCCTCAGAATAGTTGGGCAAGTGAATAATCCAGAAGTTACGTAACCCTATTGCGTTCATGGGAACGAAAACACAATAATTATAACTATGCTAAATTACTATAGACTACCAACTGGTCATTCAGAGAATTTATGAAGTTCACTTTATCGCAATAGTTTTATACAAACTAGATAATCAATTATTATTATTATTATTATCATTATATTTGCAGTACAACCAAATACAACGACATTAACTATTAGCTCTAATTAACTGAATTGAGCTGAAAATTAAATCTTGATATTTAAAGATTAACTATTAATTTTATGCGTTCTGTACCTTTCTGAAGGAATAAAAGCTGGAATTGGTTTCAAGGCTGTTTCTGAGTGAATACTTTCTTCAAAATAATATTAAAAATTATAGAAAGATTTTCGAGACATTCGAGTCGAGTCGAGATTTTTAAGAGCCGTCTCGACTCGACTCGTGTCTCGACTCGAAAATTCGAGTCGAGAAATACGTTTGTCTCGACTCGTCTCGAATTTTACAAAGTCTGTCTCGACTCGAATCTCGACTCGAATTCGAGTCGAGTCGAGTCGAGATTCGAGACATGTCTCGACTCGAGCGCATCCCTACGAGTAAGGGCTTTCTAAATGTGAGCGTGAAGATGAATCGAAAAACGTAACTGAATCAAATCGAGAACTAACGCGAAAATCTTATGAACGAAAGAAAAGAAGGGTTAAGTTCCAAAGTTGGATGTCCGTTTCCAGAAACATTTACGGGAAAAATATGGATAATTTGATCGTTTTTGTGCTTGATAATACATAAGAATCTCAAGAAATCTGTTTATTTGTTATATAAAAGCTTTTATAAACAGGGACTATTCAGCGAGTGGAGGGAACTACTTCGCGCAAGGTAACAGAATAGTTGCATTGTGAGAAAGAAATGAGCATTTATATTATCAACATGACGGGTACCACTATTCTAGATCCCAACCTAACCTAACCTAACCTTTCCCCACCTCGCGATGTAACGAAAGGAAGCCTAAAGTCAGTTAAGAACATAGAAATTCAAAATTATAAATTTTTTAATAGCTTTTACTAAGATTTTGGTTCAAAACAATCGGACGTCCAACTTCGGAATAAATACCGAAAAAAAAAATGCGAAGTTACCATAGCTAATTGTCCAGGTCGGAAGCATGTTTCATGACATTTACATATATCATAAATGTTTTCAATCAGGACAAAACTACATCACGATTTTACATATTTTTATATATGAGAACTGTGTGACCTGAAGCTTGATTGGTTTCAATGTTCCCTTGATAAGAATTCCCAAAATTTTAAGATGCATACGAGGTGTTTGTACATATGGCTTATTTGGAGGATAGTGAATGCTGTTCCCAACTTGAACCATAGAAAAAGATATTGACAATATTATGTTTTAGGGAATTCTACAGTGGAAAACATTTTTTTTTCCATCGGGAGGGAAAAGGATCTATATTTCCAGAGCCATAGGGCAAATATGTCCCTACATCTTAGGAGAAAAATGAAATGAAATCTTTGAGTTTAACGTCCTACGATTACGCCCTTTAGGCAAAGGAAGACCGATGATCAAGACAATTGAATGATAATGAAAGAATTGGTGGAATGAGATTGTGGAAGGAAACGGGAATACTCCGAGAGAACCAAAAAACACGCTCTTGTCCACTACAAACGTACTTCGTCGGAGATCGAACCAGGGACCTCACGCACCAAAGGTAAACGATCTACCACTGAACTACCGAACTTCCCGACATAGTAAAAACGAATCAACATTCATTCCGATTAATTAACTCAATTAAATAACTTCCGTTAATATCATTATTCGCGTTATTTGAATATGAAAAAGTGGCAATTTTGGTAAAAGCAAATTACAGTTTTCAAAGATGATTTCATCCAGAATTATCAAAATACTAAGCTCGAACGCTCCACTCTTCAATCATATTAGGAAAGAGCATCATTATTACTTCATAGCATTCGTTAACTAGATTTATTATTTCGTGTTAACTTCCTTTCCAACCATTTGATAAAGATAGGTCTTTCATCTACAAGTGACACATCCAATCCAAAACATGTAAAACAAATATTTTCGCCAACACAGCCCCGAGCAGACAAGTAGAGATATACTTACAAAGCAAGACACAGTTCATTGTATAGCCTGGAAGGCAAATATATAAAGCCATAACTAAACTATACGTCGCTTCTATCTTGCAGTATCTTGTAAAGCTCTTACACTCGAGCCAGTGCAATGTTGCCAAACGTAGTTTGCGATTGAAAATATATATTTCGTAGTGTGTACTTATTTATGTCAAATTCGGTCTTTACCATGCCACTTTGTTTATCCTAAGGGTAGGGGATTAAAATTTATGCCAAAAATAGAATATCTTATGACTTTCTATCATTGCGCTTTCAGTGAAATGCATTTCCTAAAGGGGAGGGAAAAGCGCTTCTAACGCTGGTTACAAAACTATTCTTCCCGTGCGAAAAACGGACGTTCCAGGTAGTATTATGTGTAATTACAAAGAAAAATAAAAGTGATTAAAATTTCGCAATACAAAATTGTTTTGAGAAACGTAGTAGAAAGTGATGGAAGGTAAAATACAGAGAGAGGGAGGAAAGTAAATTTCAATCGATAAACGACGAAATGTTTCTTGTCAAGCGTCGAATTCAAAAATATATTTCTCGTCTCGATACTTGTCTCGCTTTCAAGAAGAAAACCGTTACAAGACCAGAACTTTATTTTTTCCTGGACAGCAGTAGTATAAAGGAAGAAAAATCATGTATTAAGAAGTACAAAGTCTGTTCAAAAATTACCGTACCTTATTTTTCCGTCCGCATAAACAATGACGCGCGGGGGACTTTTTTCAGCGTAGTGTAGAGAGAACGCTCATTCGCAGTCGTGAATTTTTTCCCGCCCATTGAAAGAGTCAATCGCTGGCAGTCGGCCAACGAGTGAAGACGTGTAGTGAGAGATCCTAGGATTTCATTTTTTTGTAAAATGACAGAAAAACTTGAGCAGCGACATTGCATCAAATTTTGCCAAAAGCTTGGCGATATCCAAGTGGAAACCATTCAATCAGTGCACCAAATTTTGCCAAAAGCTTCGCGATACTCAAGTGGAAACTATTCAATCGGTGCATCAAATTTTGCCAAAAGCTTCGCGATACTCAAGTGGAAACTATTCAATCGGTGCATCAAATTTTGCCAAAAGCTTCGCGATACTCAAGTGGAAACTATTCAATCGGTGCATCAAATTTTGCCAAAAGCTTCGCGATACTCAAGTGGAAACTATTCAATCGGTGCATCAAATTTTGCCAAAAGCTTCGCGATACTCAAGTGGAAACTATTCAATCGGTGCATCAAATTTTGCCAAAAGCTTCGCGATACTCAAGTGGAAACTATTCAATCGGTGCATCAAATTTTGCCAAAAGCTTCGCGATACTCAAGTGGAAACTATTCAATCGGTGCATCAAATTTTGCCAAAAGCTTGGCGATACCCAAGTGGAAACCATTAAATCAGTGCATCAAATTTTGCCAAAAGCTTGGCGATACCCAAGTGGAAACCATTCAATCGGTGCATCAAATTTAGCCAAAAGCTTGGCGATACCCAAGTAGAAATCATTCAATCAGTGTATCAAATTTTGCCAAAAGCATGGCGATATCCAAGCGGAAACCATTCAATCGGATCGGTGCATTCAATTTTGAACAAGAATTTGGGTATGAAGAGAGTGTCCGCGAAATTTGATTCAGGCTTTCAACGTCAAACACAACATTCCTGTGTGTCGTCAGGCTTCCTACTCACCCGACGTGGCTACATGTGACTTTTGGTTATTTGCTAAACTAAAAATGCCACTAAAATGGACCCGATTTGAGTCAAGAGAAGAAACCATGCGGAATGCGACAGCACAGTTGCTCACCATTCCAAAAACTGTGTTTCAGAAGTGTTTCTAACAATGGCGGGAGCGCTGCAAGAAGTGTGTGATTACCAAGAAGACTACTTTGAAGAGGATTAGTGTTTCGGATTTCCAAATCTATAAGTGTATTTTCGCTAACCATAGGTTCGATACTTTTTGAACACATTTTGTATATCGTATTTACTCACTTAAATTGCACTGAGAAAAATTCGTTATCCGGACAGCGGTATATTGCATAAATATACAGAATCCTTATGTTTACCACGGAAATCAATAAGGAGCATAGACTACGTTATCCATATGCTAATAGGCACTGCCATTTTTACCGCTTAATCTATGGTGCATGTGGTCCTTGATTAGACTTCAGCTCGCACCAACTGAACCCTGTGGTGGATAAACACTGTGCTCGTGGGTTTTCTCGGAATTCTCCAGTTTTATCCCACTTTCTTCATTCCACCATTTTCATTTATTTTTCATCATCACCACACCATCTCCTTTAACCTAACCGTGGACGTAAAGCTTAAAGATTTCATATTTTTCCCGCTTAGATGTTACGTCATGCCACTGCAGGATGTCTGAAATCTAACAATCTTTCATATATTACATACGTATACGTATGTTACATAAGTCATCTACATGTTACATACGTCCATCTGTATCTGAGATCCTGACCGCCTATATACAGCTCTTTCGTTAGTACGGAAAGCACTATTGTTCGGAACACTTATACGTATAAAATGTAATTTTTCAGTTATACGTGTGTTCTAAGCTAAGTCCAAAGACTACAGGATTAACACAGAAACCTAAGTTTTTATGTACACCACATACGTTTTTTTAAAGTATGTGCCACTCAGGCCCGTAGCTAGCCCAAAAATTTAGGGGGGGGCGGTAGAACTTAGGGGGGACGACCCAATCATATTATACTTCATCACCATATTATAGTACATTTGCAAGCCTACCGTGAAATTTTATGGGGGCCAGCCAAAATTTAGGGGGGGCCGGCCCCCTCTTGCCCTCCCGTGGATACGGGCCTGGTGCCACCACAAGCCTTCACTGGAAAACGAACCCGGGTCTTTCATGATGAAGCAGAAGAAACTTACCAAGAGTAGACCCAATTTTCTGTCTCCTCTCATGAAAAAGTGTAAAAACTAGTTATTTGGCCCTGTGGAATTTGTAAGGGGATATTAGTGATATATTAATTACATATCATACTTCCATTAAAGTCTTATGTACTTTGAAATACAGAAATGTGTATTAAGATACTTTATCTTTGTCTGTTAAAGCATTCATTACATTCAGTATAACTTAAAGTGAACATATTTTTTACATTCTTTAAAGCTACCAATGTCATATGATTTACTAGGTCTGCTTTTGATTTTTGAGCGCTAATTTGTCAAAAGAGAAGAACAATGCCAGAATAATCTACTTTCTCTTCAACTTCATTCTGGAACACAAGCTTAGTCATTTTTCAGCTTAGAAGCAAGATTTGTTTATATCCGCGTTATTGCGACACAATTACTCATACATTCTAACTGTGTAATTTGTGTTGTGAATTCATGTTTCTGAGCCAAATTGCAATTTAGGAGAGCCCCATCAAGGCAAAATTAAAATACTGCTAATTTTACAGTAATTATGTGATATCTTCAAATAGATAAAAGATAATCGAAATGTGGAACAAAAGCGCCCTAGACAATATTATTTTACATGAGAAACCGATATCACGACTCACTTATCTGCTTTCGATTTCCAGCCATTTAGAAAATCGGCATTTAGTTTCGCATTTATAAATGGCTGCAAACGGAAAGCTACTAGGTGACTCGCGATAGCGGTACCTCATGCAAAATAATATTGTCTAGCGCGCTTTTTTCTCCATGTTTCGATTATCTTTTATCTATTTGAAGATATCACATAATTACTGTAAAATTAGGGATATTTTAATTTCGCGGTGATTAGGCGTCTTAAACACAGTACAATGTTTTATATCGTAAGAATATTAAGTAAATTATACAAGTGACTACATGCATAATTAAGCTACAATTTCTCAGTTCTTGTATACGTAACACCCTTAACCTAACTTTCCCAACTTTGTCATGTGTATATGTTGTATATTTTCTATCTATGGAATCAGAGATGACCGATTTAAATTTAACTGTGTTTATTAATTTGACCACTTTGACAATTTAAACATTTCCCATGGTTCCGAAGCTGGTCAAGAAATATCACTCAACTATCTAAGTTGGCCACATTTGTAAAGTGAACCCATTGCGTGCAACCAATTCAGGCGAACTTAGTTTCATTACACTGTAAGTTGATCAATTGCATATGTTGTACTTTTTTTTCTTTTTGGAACGAAAGCTGGTCAACTAAAGTTTCACTGTGTTTAGTAAGTTGACCATTTCGATAATTTTAAAAGTTTTCTGTGGTTCCAAATCTCATTAGAAGCATCACTCAACTATCTAAGTTGCTCACATTTATAAAGTGGATTTTTTTCGTGCAATCAATCCAGGCCAACTTAGATTTCATAAAACTTTAAGTTGGCAGTTGCATAAACTGAACATTTTTGGAATTAAAGCTGACTGACTTAGGTTTCACAGTATTTAATAAGTTGATCACTTTGATAAATTAAACATTTACCGTTGCTCCAAATCTGGTTAAGAAGCTTCACTGAACTATCTAAGGTGGCCACATTTATAAAGTTGACCCTTTTCGTGCAGCCAATCCATGGCAACTTAAGTTTCATTAAACATTAAGTTGGGCAATTGCATAAGTTGTACATTTTTGGAACCAAAGCTGCCTGACTTAGGTTTCACTGTACAGTTTGGTTTCTATGGAACCATAGCTGGCTGACTTAGATACTACTGAGTTTCATAAGTTTGACATAGGAAGAAATCGTACATTTTCCATGAAACCAAAGAAGTCTGACTTAGATTTCACTGAACGCTATAAGTTTGCCATAGGTAGAACTGGTACATTTTCCTTGGAACCAAATCAGCCTGACTTAGGATTAATTGAATTCCCTAAGTTGGCCAATTGAATAATTTATACATTTTCTAAGTCTCACTGCATTACATGAATTGAGCATTTGAAAAATCTGGACATGTCCCGTGAACCGAAAACTGGTCAATTGAGACGACACATAATTTAACACTATACGTTGGCCAGTTTGGTAATTTAAACACTTTCCCCACAGCAATGATGGCAAACTTAAGAGTCACCTAACTCCGAAAGTTGGGCTTTATATACTGTAAGTAAAATATTTTTATGGAGTCAAAAGTGACCATCTTTGAATTTAAAAAGTATTTCCATATTTAAAAAATAACAGTAAAAGTAAAGACTACATGAGAAACATTGGTCGGTTTATTACGTAGTATTATGTACTTTCTGAAGAACTACGGAGAAAAATGTGAAATTATTAAATTACAAAGGAAGTATGAAGTTTGAGACTAAATCATCTGTGATCTTAGTACCAACTTTAAAAAAGTGGGTCATTACTATACAATTAAAATGAAAACTACCTAGATATCTGCAAAACTATTGACCATCTAGCATATGTTGGTGCTTGTTTCTCGCACATGTCTTACTTTACACGTGTACGCATCGAAAGTCGCGTACGTAAGAGTTTATTACGGAAAGTGTCCAAAGCCTTTGGGAGGAGTCCTAATTCAATATGAGGATAAATTATATTAAATTTGTAAAATCATCGCTAAAATTATAAAGATTCACAGATTAAACGGGGAAAGATTCACAGATTTTGTGGGGAAAGGCGTCCAGACCCCGAAGACCCACCACCTTCGTACGTCCTTGCCCATCGTCGCTAATACGCCTTCCCCTATAGATGCACCTTGCGTGGCACATCAGCTTCACTTTGCCCTTAATCAAAATAAATAAAAGCTTATTTGCATTGACCACTTAGGACAGGTTTGTGCATATTTTTCACACTTTTCTACTTTCAGGACATACTTACTGTCTGTAGCGCTAATAAAATTAGTCACTTTATAATCTATAAGTTTGCTGGCATATTATAGATCTCAGCGCAGTTGGTGTGGAGCCTAGAATGAAATAAGAGTGCAGAAGATATCATTTAGGACTCTGTACTACCATGAAGAAAATAAAATGTAATGAAACCTTTCATATTTACATTCCACGGGTATGTTGGGTAGACTAAAGGAGACGGTGATGATGAGGAATGAATGAAATGTTGGAATGAATATACAACGATAACGTTGTATATTGTAAAATTTACCTGTGCCTAAAATTTACCTGTGCCTGTTTGCAGGAAAGGGAATCAGAGGCGAATTATGTGAGTAATTTTGTGTTTGTGATATTTAAGATGTGTAAGTTGTTTTCAATTGTCAATTTTCATATATAGTTGCTATGGTTACGAGGTAATATATGTAATGAATAATAAGTCAAGATTACATGTGTTTAAAGCATTAAAAACTAGTATCAGAAATAATAATTTGTCTTTATCTTTATATATATAATGGAACCAGGTAATAATTAATTACTATATCAAAAGGTGTTATAGCTATTTAAGGTGATTAACCTTACATTTTTATGGTGCAACGTAACCCGGGACTCTGTACAGTCTTGAAGATCAGTAAAGACGGGGTTTTAAGTTTATTTAAAGAGACTTATGAATATACAATATACGTGTTTACGTAGTGGAAGAAAGATAGAACGAAAGGTAAATATGGCTAACGTACAGAATACTGATAAATCTATGACTGATAGCACAGAAGAAACCATGTTGCAATCTGTAACTATCAATCAAGTTATGGATATGTTGAAACAATTAAGCCAACAAATGAAGGAAGGTCAGAATCAGCACACTCACCAAATTAGGGAACTCCAGGAAGAACAAAGTCAACAAATTAAGGAGCTTCAGGAAGATCTTGAGAAAAAGATCAACCAACAAACCCAAGATTTCGAGGCGAAGTTTGAACAAATAGGAATATGTCACGAAAACAAATGGAAAGCCGTTCAAAGTGAACTTGCTCACATGAATCAATGCATTATCACCAGATTTGAGCGATACGACGGAAAATTAGAAGAAATAGAACAAAAGGTTAATGAATTTCAAGGGTCAGTAAATGATTTAGAATCCTCAGTATGCGTGCACGAGAACCATATTAAGCGGTTACAGGAAGAGGTCAATTTGCTGAAAGAGAAAGGTATCCCTGATGATACATCACAAGAGGATGGACATAGGAACGAAGTACGCTCTGCCTTTTCTAACCGGCAACCTAATCGTCCCCATCGCAGAGTAGTGAAAATCAACACGTCATCAAGCGGTGAAGAGGAAAGTATAGATACAGAAAGAAGAGGGAGACAGTCATCCCGACGTAATTTTAACAGACGTATGAAAATCAATACAGGTAAACGCATAAGATTTAGTGAGGTTAAGTCTCTTACTAGATTTAGTGGAGTACCAGAGGATATCACTGCTAGATCGTTTCTAGAAAAGTTTGAAGATGAATGTGGGCTGATAGGTATAGACGAGTCCCAATATCTAAAATTGTTGCCACATGTACTGCTACCGCCTTGTCTAACTTGGTATAAAACTATTAGGAGCAGTTTGTACACATATTCTGATTTCAAAAATGCTTTACTGTCAAATTATGAGAACGATTTCATGATTGCAAACAGAGATGCCATTTTAAGAACCAAATCCTACAGTCCAAAACTCCATGGAAGTATTACTGAGTTTGTGGTATCAACGTACAATGAGTTAAGATCTCTAAATCCTACTTATCCTGAATCCCGTATTATTGCATCCATCCGAATTTTGCTGCCATACAGGTTACAACAATTGTTAATGACTGTACAGTGTATTAGCTTCAATCATTTGATCATGCTTGTTCAAAGCTATGAAAGTCAGTCAATAATTCATAATAATAATAATAATAGAATCCAGGATAGGGGTCAGGTTAATTCTAGACGTAATCCAATTCAGTATGCTTCTGTTAGTAATATTAATTAATGTGCAACCTGAGAATCATTCTAATGTAACTGGTTCTAATAATAGAGGGAATAACTATAATGGTACCGGTAATCAAACACAATCTAGTTGCAGAAATAGAACTAGAAACTTTAGAAATGGCAACAGAAATTTCAACAGAAATAACAATTATCGCAGATTTTCACAAAATCGATTTGCAGATGGCAGGAGTTTTGTAAATAGAAATCCAAATAATGTAACTGTGCCTAATCGTTATGGAAATACTATAGATTGTGGGATACAATGTTGTTTAAGTGAGCCCTTCGAACGTATAATTTGAACTATCCAAAAAGGCGTCCGATGGATTTGTATTAAATTGACCTTTGCTTACGTCTATGGTTGATATGTTCTTCTGTCAAAAAACATTATGTAATTATGAAATATTTTGATTATGAGTAAAACTCATTATTTACGGAATATTGACGAAGTTAATTTATGGCAATTAACTGAAAATATTATTGAATTTATTCGCTATAGTTTAGTTACAATTTCCTTTTATAACTTTAATTTGAGGAATTGTTAATTTGTACGGTTACATCGTCAAAGTGACGCCGCATTAAAGAAGATATACAAATTTTGTGAGTTGTATGCCGGACCTTATTTATGCACTAAACAATTTAGTCCTAAAGTATTTGAACTTATGGATATAAAGACAGGCAAAACTTTAGGATTACGAAACATCGATGAAATTAAGTTGTGGAAACCTACCGAAAGGACTAGAAAACGGTGGTTGGACTTAGTTCGAACTTTAATTCCTTCTGAGGTCATGACGCATGCTAATATTGAGACCAATTAACAAAGGAATTCTTTCTTTAAAAGGAGAAAAATGAAGTGTTTTGTGGATATATAAATATATAATTTAATTCATTGTATTTTACGTTGTGTCCTTTTGTTATTGTGTTTTCAATTTGATATATCTTAGAATTATGTGTCTTATTTGATGTTAATGTTCCATATCTTTTATAAATTCATCCATAATTATAAAAATGATAAAAAAAGAATTTGCTCATTAGGGGATGAGCATTTGTTTTAACAATGATTTCGTTTGAATTTGTTCTCTGTGGATTTGTTGCAAAGTTTCTTTCCAAATTATTCATTGAAGATTTGTTAATTTGTATTTCATATCAAGAAATCATTTAAAAACTGTATTGCATTATATATATATTTAAACTATGTTTATATTAGAACGATGGTACTTATATAGGGGCTGTTCAAAAAGTAAGTGTCTTAAAGTTTTCCAGGGTTCTTTCGTTTGTAGTCAAACTACTACGGAAGTCCGCATTCGGGCCCCATTTACAACGATAACGTTGTATATTGTAAAATTTACCTGTGCCTAAAATTTACCTGTGCCTGTTTGCAGGAAAGGGAATCAGAGGCGAATTATGTGAGTAATTTTGTTTGTGATATTTAAGATGTGTAAGTTGTTTTCAATTGTCAATTTTCATATATAGTTGCTATGGTTACGAGGTAATATATGTAATGAATAATAAGTCAAGATTACATGTGTTTAAAGCATTAAAAACTAGTATCAGAAATAATAATTTGTCTTTATCTTTATATATATAATGGAACCAGGTAATAATTAATTACTATATCAAAAGGTGTTATAGCTATTTAAGGTAATTAACCTTACAAATAAACTGAGAGAAAAAGACAAAAAGCGCATTTGGTGCGAGCTATGGGATCAAACTTCTATTAAGAAATGTAATGTTAGACGGTTGCGGATATAGAAGGTAAAAACTAGGGGTGGTTCAGTCAGAACCCAGACTATGACAGGTATATCATGAGTTTACGATTGTTCATGGGTGCTGCAAAAGTTTCCATAAACTAAATACAACTTTCTTACAAGGCTGCCTATAATCTCTATTATAAATTAACTAGAAATGTTACAGTTTCGGAAGTATATCACTTCCTTCTTCAGACTACTACTCCAACTGCAATCATAACTAACATTACATCATTTGTTATCTCTACCAATCAGGAATCACTTTTCATTAAAATTCAATATATATGTCATTGTTGTGACAATTTTAAATTCTTAACAGATATAATACATTGTTAACAAATCTTTATATTCCTTTTAACATATATTAACTAAAATAGATACTAATTAACTACCTAAATATTGAAATTCTTTACCTGAATATTGAATACTAATTAACTATGCGAATATTGAAAAAACACATAAATAAATTTAACCCTATATTGTCCTTATATTCTACCTTTCTTTTTCTTCTTTCTTCTCTTTTCAAAATGTCCTCCCACTCTTCATTAATATTCAAACCACTGTTCCACTTCATAGCTTTATCGTAAACTTCTTTTATCCTCTTCGCTTCTTTCCACTTTCTAACCAGTTGTCTCCCTTCATATTCCAATATTTTCGCTCTTTCCCAGTTTACTTCGTGGCCTGTTTCATCGACGTGCTTGTAAATGGCATTAGTGTCTCTCTTCAATCTTACATCATCTTTATGTTGTTTTAAACGTTCTTGTTTTCTCTTCTTGGTTTCCCCTACATACACCTTATCACACATCCCACACGGTACTTCATATATCACTCCTTTTTTACATAATTCCGCTGACGTTATCATCTTCTTTTTCTTTATGATATCTATTATCTTCATTCCTCCTTTCCTGTACTTCTTAATACCTTCTCTCTTAAGAATTTTTCTTATCTTCTCTGATATCACCCCTGCACTTTCAATATTATGCCATCTTTTCTTCTTGTCCTCTTCTTTTTCTTCTTCTTCTTTCTCACATTTCTTCCTTCTCTTCCTGCTCTTTTTCTTGTGCTTTTCACTGTAACTATTCTCTTTCAGCTGTTTCTATATCTTTCTCCTTTTGATCTTTCTTCATATTTATCATTCTGATCATCTCTTCTATATTCCTAATTAAAATCAGTTTTGTTCCTTCATCAACATCACTTCTTTTATTGCAGTAAACTCCTGTTGCACATTTACTGGTTAAGGTTATGTGGACTTAAAGTACTGCTATACTATATAACATCCTGCACCAAACGTATAACTGAAAATGTATGTTTTATAACACTTTCCGTACAAGTGTTCCATCTATAGAAAGTATGTACTTACCGCATGAAAGAAAAACTGTATAGGATCTCAGATACAGATGGACATATGTAACATATAGCTGAAGTATGTAACATATATATACGTATATAATCTACCGAACACTGTTAAATGACAGATATCCTGCAGCTACATGATGTAACATCTAAGCGGGTAGTGCGTATGTAGCAACGGATAATATATGCTCCGTACAGATTTCCGTAGTAAACATATGGATTCATACAATATACCGCTGTCCGGATAACGGACTTTTCTCAGTGCAACTAATATCAAATCATTATCATCTTCTTCAATATATATCCATCCCCCCCCCCAAATTTCTATACCCCTCTGTTGCTCCCATCTTCAATAGACAATAGCTGGCATTGCTACTGATACAATACACGATGTAAAAATAGCATTCTTATGAGCCACCGCCACTTTAAAATATCATAGTCAGTGGCGTATTTAGGAGGGTGGCTTCCGGGCTTAAGCCCCCCCCCCACCGAAATCTTACTATAGTAAAGTATATGAAATCTCTTGCAGAATTTTTACATTTTCAGGCAAAGCCCCCCCAGGGGTGTAGCCAAGGGGAACCCATCGGGGCCAGGCCCCCAAACGGTTTCCTGCCCCCCCAAATGACCAGCTTTTAAAACATCATAGTAAAATTATCTCGCTTCATTCATTTAAAAGTAACAAAGTTTATTGACAGTTAATAATTTATGGTAAAATAGTATAGAGAAATATTGTTTTTCCATACCGATCGAAAAATAGTATAGTATCTCTTCCTTATACCGATCGAAAAATAGGATACTTTTTTTGTGACAGCAGATTAAACAATTTACTGCGATTTATATTTCACAGTTTGAAGGCAAACGTTTTAACAAGGTACTACAAATACAGCCATAAAACAAAGGTACTAAACTGATTTGTAAGTACAATATATTTTTATATGCTTTAACAAGTGTTTTAAAAGACATAGATGATGGAAAATTTGGTGAGAAACAATGCTTCTATTCAATTTGGATTTCATTCGCTCTCTCTTTTATTTCTACTTAGTGTAAAAAAATAATTGGTTTCTTTTTAGTCACAAATAATAAATAAATATATTTGTCAGGAAACCGTAAAGAAATTAAGTGAATGTTCAAAGAAAATCAATCTTGTGTAGGTAGGTTCTGTATACAAGGTTTTACATTTAAATATAAAGGTAATCAAAAAAAATTGTTGCTTTTTCACCCACCACCTTCGAACATCGATATGTCACCTAACCTGGAAGATCAAAAATGGTCCCCATCAGCATCGACGACCTTCTGAAAACGTTCTGGAAGGCCATGGAATCCATCGCGGTAGAACGTGGTGGGCCGTGAAACGAAGAAAGTATCAGGTGCATTTTGGACTTTTACTAGGGATTTGAACTGGCGTCCTCTAATGTGATTGTCCACAGAATGGAACAGGTGATAATCGGACGGTGCAATACCCGGGGAATATAGTGGTTGCAATATCGTTTCCCATCCAAGGCCAAAAATGGTGTCCTGAGTCATCCTAGCCACGTGGGACTTAGAGTTGTCCCGTAAACGAGGACCCATTTGCAATTCAGAAGTGATGGCTCCAGAGTTTTGAGTTTTTTCTTGAGCACAGCTCAACTGCTGACACTACACAGTTGCATTGATACTCTGACCAGCTGGTAGCAGTTCCCGATGCACGATGCACCAAACACACAGAAGGACCTTCTTCTGGTACAGTGCTGGTTTCGGCTGCTTTGAAATCGGTTCATGGGATGCTAACCAATGATGACAGCGCCGTGGAGCTTCGTATAGGACACACTTTTTTTCACATGTCAACGCCCTGCCCAGAAATGGCCCCGAAACAGTAAATAAACACAGGCGACTGCCGCGTTGCCTTCTGGCCCGGAGTCAAAATATGAGAGACCCATCGACCCAACTTGTAGTGCTTCACAAGTTGATGGATGTACTGCCGAATGGTTTCTCCACACACTGAATTGTAGTCCCAGTTGCTCTTTGTACATGTGTTGGTCTTCTGGCACGTGTTGTTTTCGGGTGTTTTGTCATCGTCTTTAAACTTGTTAAACCACCGTTGCAATGTCCGCGTCATCACGACACCCTCACCAAAGGCCTGGCATATCTTCTATCCCGCTACAGCGGCGTTTGACCTCCATCTGAACTCGTTCAGCATACATGCTCTTATGACGCTCTGTGGATGTCCCATGTTCCCTCTGTCTTTACGCAAGTTCACGATGTGTCTGAATTGCCACAACCAGGTAGTATGTTGGATATACCCACACCAACAACTGACGTTCGCCTTATCTCCACTCGCAATCAACTCACGGTGTGAGCTCCAACAGACCACGAAAAGGGACAGAACTTTCTTGGTTACCTTTATAGTTATGCACAAAAGTATAGCGTTTGGTCCCGGGCAGTAGTTCTTGATTAAGCATAATAAAAACGATCTTGAATATAATTTATGGATAATAATAATAATAATAATAATAATAATAATAATAATAATAATAATAATAATAATAATAATAATAAGAAGAAGAAGAAGAAGAAGAAGAAGCTAAAATAGTGTTTTTAGTTTTCCAGAAGGAAACCAAAATTTTCCTTTCTTTCAGGCCTCAAAAACACTAGCAGCAACATTTTTTTGGCTTTGTACATTGTAGCTGGCCCCCCCTCAAAAACGACGGCCCCCCTACACAAACCTGCTGGCTACACCCCTGCCCCCCCCGAAACAAAATCGTAAATGCGCCACTGATCATAATCGTCATCATTATTGAAGAAAAACTTACATTTGTTCGTTCCTTAATTTGATACCAAAAATCTTCTCTAAAATGACATTTCTCAATTTGACAATCGAAGAAAATTACTTCAGCTTGACCAATGTTATATTTAATGATCATAGCTCACAAGGTAGGAATATAATTATTTAATTGTTTCTTTTTATATCTTATTTTTATTATTATTCACGTTTGTGGTTTTAGGGGGAAAGTATATTTATACAGCTATTTGTCGTAATTAATGTGCTGTCAGATAAAATACAGTATTATTTTTCTCTACATGCGTATATAAGCGAATAGCTGAATTTCGTGTTACACTTACTGTGTAATTATGCCTATTTACCACTGACAACCCATAATTAAATGAATAAACCTCCGAGTTTTAAAAAAATAACACGTACTGATACGGAAGCAAGGCTTTATAATGATATCAAGTCTTCATTTATCAGTTATATTTGTTTCTTTGTATTTTAGAGTTGCTTGCTTTTCAGACTTCCAAACTGTACTATACATTAGTGCCGGAAGTCTTAAAGAGTGGCTTAGTGGCGAATCTCAAAGGTAAAAAATGGAGGCAGCCAGACCCCAAACTATGATTCCTATATCATGAGTTTACTATAAACTTTCAAAAATATTTAAATAATAGCTTCAATTATTTTATCACTCAAGAAACTGCGGGGCCTTGGCCCCATCCCCGGTCTAGATCCGGATTTTTGTCCGTCCCTCCGTCGACAGTAATCGGAGCAAAAACTGTGTAAGATATCTAGTTCCTTTTTTTTTTTCAATCGATTTAGCTCCCAAGGATATTACCATTTCCTCCACTAACTCTGAATTTAAACCGGAAGTAGTTCAAATGAGCCACTTCCGGTTTCAATGTTTATAACTATAGAACGAAAATGGTAATAACTAGCAAGAAGCTATTTTGTGCATACGCTTCTGCGTCTCAAGACAACATATTATGATTATTGACAACACTCTGCCCAACCAGAAGTGGTTCGAACTTACTATCACTTACGGTTTGAATACTTATTTCCGTAGAGCAAAAACTGCAAATGCTATAATTTTTTTCCAATCAATTGAGTGTCTCAAGAAAAGATTTCGTCTGTTCTGTTAACTCTCTACTTGCACCTGAAGTGGTTTAAATTGGGCATTTCCGGTTTAAACACTTATCGCCATAATATGAAAATGGCAACAGATAGCGAGAAGCTATTCAATATTTATGTATTTAATATTTTTCGTAAATGAATTTCTATCTTCTTTATTACATTAAAATTTGTTAAATAACTAAACTAAATTTACAGAAAAAAAGTTGGGATTTAAGTGAGACAAACTCCGAGGGCTCATACCTTGCGTACGTCCCTATATATAATAATTATGCGTGTGTGTGTTTTAATCAATAATGTAGTAATATATTAATTAGAAACGTGAAACTCTGCCAATGGAGAATCTCCCCCCCCCCCCCATAAAAGAAGAAAACTTGAAATGGCGCATCTGCGACTGATCAGTAAACCTCAGTTTTAATAACATAATCACGAAAGTGATCAGTATATCAGTGCCCGAAAATTAAGGTACGATATAGCCTAACCCAGTGGCTCTCAACCTTTTTTTTTTGACTGACGAAACACGTTACACTGAGCATCATTCTTACCGCTGGAGGTGTTAACTAGTACAGTCTATAACGAAATACTTTAGTTTGCATAATATTTACCTGTACCGTGGGCAAAAAGTGTTCATAAATATGTAATATACTTAGTAGAATGTTCATTTTAAATTAACAGAAAAGAAGAATGTTTTTAATATCTGTAAGAGAGATTATTATGGGATAGTTGTGACTACGTACATGTTATGTGTTGACCTAGTCAAGTGAATTTATGTATTTTACGGTCTTAAAAAGAATATTAAGACATATCAAGCAATAAAGGTGAGACTAATAATCTTTAAATATCTGAGTTGATTTTTGCATTGAGAAAAGTAATTATCGCTTCGTAATTTATATGTTACAAAACGAACCAGGTTGACGACGCTTTTCTATAGAGTCGTTATAAAAATTTGGTTTACCAAACCCGGGACTTTTGAAAATTCAGTTCCCGAAGAAGGAAAGTAGGGCTGAATTTACTTGGATATTACCATTTATGAATACGAACTTAACCGTATTACGAAGCGGTAAGGTCATCAAAAGAAAAATGGATAGTGAAATAGTGCAACAGGAATCTAATACCAGTAATCCAGATGAAATTAGTGCAACACCAAGTTTGTCATCTGAGGATCGACTTTTGTTAGCTGTGCAGCGACAAATTATGCAAATGACGACTGAGATAAAACAAACCATGGAACAGAAGCTCAATGAATTTAACACAAACATGGAACAGAAGTTCTATGAAGCTAACCAGACCATGGAACAGAAGATAGAATTGAAATTCAACGAAGCTAGCAAGCAGTATGAAGAATTAAGTAAACGAATAGAACGGATAGAACTCAAATCTGACGATACGAAACAAACAATCGTCCAGGTGATGAACGACATATCCTCGCAGTTTGAAGAGAAGTTAAAAAGGTTAGCCGATGAATGTCAAGAAAAGCACGATCATCAAAATCATGAAATCTGTGCTGTAAAAAAGGATTTAACGTCAATAGAATCTTCCGTTAAGCATCAAAAGATCCAGTTGGCTACTATGCAGGAAGAAATTAAAATGTTACAGGCTAGAGATAACATTTATTGCAATAATCTGGGCAGTGATCGCTTCGAGTTTCCCCGATCACCGGATATAAATACGCCATCGCCGGAATCTGAGGAGGATATTATATTAGAGGAAAATTGCCCGAAGATCACTGATGAACGAAATATAAATGGTATCATGACACAGCACGCTACGGACCGGAACAATCACACCACAAGAACAAGGAGTGAGAAAAGAAAGGTTAAGTTAAGTGTCAAGATGAGCGAAATCAAAGCCATGAGTAAATTTAGTGGTAAGTGCAATGAAAATGCTAGTTCTTTCTTAGAGAAGTTCCAAGACGAATGTAATATAATGTCTATCGACCGATCACAATACATGAAATTAATACCCCATGTATTACTCCCACCTTGTTCCTTATGGTTTAAGGCAATACGTGATCATATTAGTACATATGAGGAATTTAAAGCGGCATTGATCGCGAATTACGAAAATGACTTTTTGCTGGCAAACAGAGATGCCACTCTTAGAAATCAACATTTCAATCCTCGATTGCACAAATCTATTGTAGAGTTTGTTGTAAATGTCTATAATGAATTAAAGGTTGTTAATCCCTTGCAATCGGAATCAAGAATAATTGCATCGATTCGCAATTTGCTTCCATTTAAATTACAGCAGATCTTATTTTCCACACAGTGTATGAGTTTCAGTCATTTATTAATGCTTGTACAATGCTACGAAACTCAATATCATGCTATGAATCTAACACAACCAGGAATGAGTAAAAATAAGAATAATTCAGATCATTTGGTCACTGTTCGGAATTTGAATATCCGAAGTGTGAATAATAATGAACCGAACCTAAGACGAATATACTCTAGCAATCAAAATGAACAAAATAGACAAGGTTATGTAGGGAATCCGCCTAACCTAAGCAACCGAAGTAGACACAAAATTAATAGAAATACATATCGAAATCCTAGAGATGCTACCAATCCTATGTATAGATATAATCATTGTTCACGAGATGGTACTTCGTATCCAAATTCAAATCACGATGAAAGACATGTACAACCTAATGTAGAACCTAACCACGATTGTGCGGTACAATGCACTTTATTAGATTCATATGCCAGTGCGAATGTAACATGATTACCGTTAACGAAATTAGGTTACACCCATGTTGATTATAGATTCTTGTGAATTTTCGTTTTAAAGTTTGTGTTAATATTAATAATGAAAACGATGGTTATAAATATTTGAAATGCATCTAGTTAAAGAGTTAGTATCACCCAACATTCTTGATCAAATAAATAAGAATGAAAAATAACAATAATAATGAAAAATGTGTTTATTTAATAACAAAAGGGTGTCTTTTGTTTCTGTAAAATAAATTTATTTACTTCCATTTGATTATTCAAACGTAGGTTATGTTTAATTTTTATTCTTTCTTATTAATATGAAGAATCATAATTCAATTTATAATTAGTTAAAGACAAAAATTATTTTATATTAGATTGATTTGTGTTTAATTATCAAAGATTATGTTAAGAATAAGATCCATTCTATAAAATCAATTATTCAATGACTACCTTGAGTGAAATTCTTTTTTTATTTTGGACATCTTAGTGCTACTATGTATACATTGCAATTGCAACATCTAACTTATTTGTTATACAATGCGCCCGAAAAGAACAAATATTATTTGTCATATCATCGTTTGTAATAATGATCGAAACTAGTAATCTTGATAGTTTGTATTTCACCCTCGTTAATTATATTTATAAGCGACGATGTTTTTAATGATAAAGAATAAATAATAATGTAATAAAAGAGAAATATTAATGAAATCAAAGATTTATTGTAAATGTATTTATGTGAATGATAATAACTAATATTTTATATATATATGAGGGTTAACCAAAATGTAATGAAGATATGTACGAGGTGTGATCGAAATATAAAGAACATACGTAATGTACGAACATTAATCTAATCAGACCAGTGGTTCTTGAATATAAAAGCCAAGCCCACTCATGACTTTTATATTCAGTCCCTTTATCGAGCGACATTTTCTATAACGAAATACTTTAGTTTGCATAATATTTACCTGTACCGTGGGCAAAAAGTGTTCATAAATATGTAATATACTTAGTAGAATGTTCATTTTAAATTAACAGAAAAGAAGAATGTTTTTAATATCTGTAAGAGAGATTATTATGGGATAGTTGTGACTACGTACATGTTATGTGTTGACCTAGTCAAGTGAATTTATGTATTTTACGGTCTTAAAAAGAATATTAAGACATATCAAGCAATAAAGGTGAGACTAATAATCTTTAAATATCTGAGTTGATTTTTGCATTGAGAAAAGTAATTATCGCTTCGTAATTTATATGTTACAAAACGAACCAGGTTGACGACGCTTTTCTATAGAGTCGTTATAAGTCTGTTCGATTTAGCATTATTGTTGTATCGTCGGATCACACGAAAATCGAAAAAAAAAGATATTATTTAGTTTCTCGCCCAAAATTACTAGGTTGTGACCCTAAATCACTTGGTAGTGACTATTGTTCGAAATACAGTGTGGACGTATGGCATAAACACTATGCATAAATCACGAACCAACTTGTGCTAGGTGGCCACTAAAAAGCATGAATGCTATCTAAAGAGTCAGGGCAGGAGAGCACCAGGGGTTCCCGAGCGGTAGCGAGGGAGTGCATCCGTATGGAGCAGGCGCATCAGAGGCGGTGGGCATAAGTATAAACGAGGATAGTGGAAAAACACTTTACATGTCGTGAAATACGTGACACAGCTTGGGGGAGATACTAAATGCCCTCCATAAAAAAAGTACCAAAATGTACTAAATTAGGTTAGATTTGATTAGGTTCGGTTAGGTATTCCTCTTCTTTTCTGTAGTTTCAATTCGTTTCCGTACTTACTATAAAGTGTTCGGCTGTTTAGTAGACCATGCCTTTCACATAATTTCAACAACTGAAACTTCTTATTTTTGTCTAAGTCGATGAAACTCAAACACAATATGTGACAATCTTGTCATTTGAAAGAAAAACGTTGTCCGTTGCCATAGAAACCGCCGTTTCCAGGGCAACAGATCCTGTCACGGTTAGCCAATATTGAAAGAAAACGTTAACGAAGAAAAAATAATAATAACGTGCAATGTACTGGAGAGGAGTCGTTAAAATTAATTCTCTTTAACGAGGACGATTACGAAACATCACCTACTGATTGAAATCCGGATTATTTTCCAATAAACTTTCTTGTTATTGTTGATTATTCCATATCGGACTCCCGAAGAAAACTCATCTAAACAACTTATTGACCGTGCCAATAGCGACTACTCTCAATCATGACTCCGTTTTCTTTCATTTAGAAATAGGAAAGAAAGAGAAGAAAGTAGAAGGGTAAAAGAAGGAGGTAGGAAAAGAAGAAAGAAAAGAAATAGGGTATTTTAATGAGAAACAGATTACTGGATAATTCCGAAAATATAGTAAGAAGTCGAGAAAGTCCTCGAAAGATAAATCATTCTAAATGTTATTAACGACTAATCAATTTTGGAATACTTCGGAATAGACACATGTTCCCTCATACCACCCAGACCTAGCTCCAGGCACCACGACCGGGGGATTGCCCAGACCTAGACCTGGAAACGAGAAAGATGAAATCATTCTTTGTACTGTTATTCCAACCGGTGATTGATAACCATCCAGCATCTGAACTCTGTTCTCTAGGATCGACCACACATATGAATTAGCCAAGAGGAAAAAAAAAATCAGACTTATAAACTCAATATAAATTTATGTATCGTATCAATGAGAATTTCAACTTCCTGGAAGAAAGATGTCGTATTTAGGCTCATCCTGCTATTTTTGTTTCACTCCTAGAGCCGATTTAAACCATTAGTAGCGGTCCTTCATGACCTAGGTTATTTACCTTAACACATCTCCTAAAACATGTCACATATATTACAGATGTTAATATGACAAATGATATCACACAAATTACTTAAATTAAATCTATCAGGCATTCACACGCTCACTCACTCAGGACAGTGTATATATGTTTAAAGGAAACCAACTAACTACAAAGATACAAATAATTTATTACATCCATAGTGAAAAGAAAAGACAAACAAATAATTATGAAGAAAATATTAAAAGCACAAGTTATTGGTTATATATTAATAGAGTACATAGTGTTATATTCTAGTAAATTTTTATATATTCAATCATCTTGACAAATAAAAATAATTACATATATTGTATCTTACGCATGCTAAATCAAAATTATGATTTGCGACATACGCAAAGGAGACACTTATTTCACTTTAAAAAAAAAATTTGACAAAGAGGAAAGAAAAGAAAAAAAAAAGAACTTTTTGGTGTATCAGAACTTATATGAGTCTCTACCTCACATTGAGGAATAAAATCTTAATAATTTTGAGCGTTCAAATCACAAATCATGCACTACTCGTAGCGTCCAAAACATTTCGCTCCATTTAAATTAGTTTGTGGTCATTTATATATCTATCTATCTATATATATATATATATATATATATATATATATATATATATATATATATATATATATATATATATATATCTAACTATCGGTTTACGAAAACCATTTATCGTCTATATTTGGTTTGTAAGTCGTAACAGTTTATGTCTGCAATCGCACATTACGACGCTTTATACCCTTCTAGGGATTTCGAAAAAATCACTTTCGCCAGAGGATGTTTCTCCTCTTAGACAGTCCATTCACGAATTTATTAACTGAGTAATTTCAAGTTACTTATTTGTTCAACACTGGGACACGTCATGAGACCTTTCCTTTAGATCACTTTTATATATCTGTATACATGGTTCGGATTTAAAAAAAAAAGAAAAACAATCTTCCACAGGTGTACGGAGTATAAAGGTTCAAATTGAGGATAAAAAAAACTGGTCAAGTCACAGGATACATATGAAGGTGAGGATTCAAGGTGCACTTTCCACAATGGTTTTAGGTTGGTAGATCAGGGATAATATTCAGTTTGATGTGAGTTACGTTTAGACCTGCCATTACTTTCCAATACATGCCATTACATAATTACATAATGTACCATTTACATTTATTCAGAAGAAAAGGAAAATTACTTGAGTGCACGGCGGTATTCTTGACAAAATCGACATTCTTACATTCGTCGGAGAACTTACTGGTAAACTATAGCAACCAACACACGTTTAGGGGGACAGACACGAGCGCTCTTACATATATTCATAATACATTTAATATCATACTTTTACTTTAAAATCATATTCACATACTACTTACATATACATTTCGACGTATTCATTTCTCTATATATATATATTTATTATAAATGCGCACACATTTAAATTAATCACCCCAACAATAATTTTTTTAAAGGTTGCAAACATTGTCCAAGAAAACAAATGACTTCCGACATTACATATGAAAAAAGAAAATTGATTTTACTTGATACCGCGCATCTATAAATTTTTCACTTTTATATAATCAACTCGTGTTTAAATCATGAAGGAAAAAAAAACTTTGGAAGGCAGGCACGTAACACAGAGCATTTCTAAAGATATAACTAGATAAATCAAAATACAATTTCTTGGCCCAGACCAACTACAAGGTAAACGAAAACCAACACAGAAAAGAAAGTGACCAATGGATTAAAAAAACTTAAAAGGGACGACGGTGAAAGAACGTAATTTAAGTGTCGTCAACTACGAAGTCTTTGTTCATTTCGGCGATAGGTCAAAATGTGATGGAGGACCCAATCGCTATCTACTTTATCCATGAATCGTGTCTTGCAACGTCTCAGCTGGTAATTTCAGATCAGAGTTGTACGTTAAATAAATCGTAAGCAACAAGTTCAAAATCGGGGGGGGGGGGAGGTTGAAAAATTTTAAAAAAATCTCGAAGTAAGAAGGAAGAACGAGACAAGAGAGAGAAAGCGGCGCCAACGAAAGGAGAAAGATTAAAGTACTACTCACTACACAGAAGAGTGATCGAATTTAAATATATAACAACTCATAGCCAAAAATATTCACATATGCCGAAAAAGGGTGGTTTACTTAATTACGTAAACTAGGAGGGAGTCCCTGCTGCCAAGGATGCAAGTTCTGTGTCCATCAGATCCCAATCCCACAAGAATTTGCTTGTAAGATTGAAATCCGATCCCCGTATCCGGCCCAGACCAGCAGGATAAAAGGAGAGGGGGAAGGGACCGGGTAACTGCGTCCCCAGTTTTGAAATCTCTAAGTAAAAAAAAAACATTCGACCCCTCAGAAGAACTAAGGAGGTTCTAGGACAGTAATGAAACTAGAGTAAAAGTATTAGCTAAGATATCCCTAACTAATGATTTGCCGAAAATAAAAAAAATTAAATAAACTGAATTTCGGATCGGTGATTTCTATGGCCAAACCTCACCGATAGCTACCCTGCGCAGACACGCCACAGTCTGGGATGTCGCTAATTTCCCTCGTCTAATTAAACTAAGAAAAGAAATGAAAATACTTAAAGGGACTAGGGGTCGACATCCGGGTACGCGATAATAAATTTCAATAATTAATTGTTTTGATTCTGTAACCCTGTCAGAGCTGTCGCCTCCATGAACATTGTAAGCTAGCCCGAGTAGGTGACGTGAAGGGAAAAAAAATCTCACGGAGCAGGATATTCTATTTTAAAACCGACCAGAAAATATAATTCACTACAGCCCTGTTGTATAACTACTATTGTCTTTTCATAATTTATTATTCAATATGTCTAGTCAGCGGTTATATGATGCTACCTATTCTATCAGATGGTATTACTATGGTTGATTAATATTATAACACATAAAACTACAAAGTATTACCATAGTCCGACTATATATCGCCCTCCGGTCCGCGTGATATCATGGTGCAGGGGTCAGAACCTGAGATGTTTGTAGTTACACGTATCTATTCAATATCTATATATCAACACGCGGCGAAGTATTCACTGGGCTACTATATATATTTAACTATATGGGTGTCCTATATTCTATATTCATTTACTACAATATTCATATACTTTATATTCATATTCACATTAATATTCATATCATATTCATATCATCATTCTTTTCATTTGCCACGACGCTATATTCTACAAACACCCTGTTTCCTCTATCTACGCCCAGCCTATATACACATTTCATCATAACACTTTAAAATCTATAATCACTACAAACATTTCCCATTCCGATCACCGCACGACAACCTCACTCGAACTCAAGACTCTTTCACACACACACAATACTATGTAATACCCGGTAGCTTTATTAAGAACGAAAAAAAAATCCTACGTATATTCACTGAAAATAGAATTATCTGCGATAATGTTTAATGTTTATAAAATTCTGCAGCAACAATGAACTTCTGCAGCCACGAAGAAAGAAATGAACATTTAATATAATTTCAAAGCGAAGAACTAGCATCATATCGCCCGACTTCTGTTTAAAATTTACGTATTGTTTATTTATTTAAATATTTCGATTTCTAGACTAGGCAGAATGTTGAAATTTTCAGAATATATTAATTTTGGGTCACCTTACCTAACTGTACATTCATATGGGCTGTGAATTATACCTTCTAGGTTTTATTTCGGAAAGAAAGGTCAATTTCATGAAAACTAAATCACTAAGTACCTCGACAGAAGAATGGCGGTAAGTACTGACTTTTGACACTAGGGCTAGCGACGATATAATCAACCCTTGAACAACTGAATGTGACCTTGTACACGGAATTATTATACTATATTACGTTCACTTTTGAATATTGTGTATGAGTTCACTTAATGACGGAATAATAAAGATATCGCATAGTAAATACTACACTGTCCATATTTAATTATCTCACGCACTCTTTCATCACTTAACTACCACAATTACTACTACTAGATTACAAATATACACATACTACTTAAACTACAAGACACATCATGCCAATACACACCAATCATCACTATCATTAATACATGTTATACTAATAAATATACACAGAAAACATTCATATTTTACCATTTTAAATCGGCTCGAAAGGAGAAGGAAAGAAAGGGACAGGGCCAACTGGCCCTTGTTTTCACTGAATCACATTCTTTACTCAACCTGTTTAATCAATGCCCTGAGGGGACATATCGGAGTATTAGCTAACAATAGGACCCCTGCCCTGAAGGGGCAGGAACCCGGAACCAAACTAAATGTTCAACTCATCCCGCTGGAAGCCGTACTCCCAATTTGGGAGTCAGATAAGAGCCCTTACTGATAATTCACACGTGCATTGTGATTACTATTCTAACTACAACAGAATTAAATGCCGCCATGTGTGTTAAAAAAAAAAATCACTCGCTACCTACATAAACAAATCTATATACGGACAGGTCTTGTAACCCTCAATTAGCAGGAAATTTGGAAGGTGAAAATATCAGGGGAAACACTAATCTTCAGAACCGGTTTTAGGAAAAGGAAACGGAAATCACACTACTTCGGAATCCTGTCCATAGCGATCGGTATATGAAATCATGGCGTTCCTATATTGCACTTCCTATTTTTGCTTTTTAGTCCGGTTTTTACTACGAAAAGCTAGCAAATTTATGGCTCCTTAGCTTCCTGCTTGGTCTCTATTCCATTACCAACTAGATTTACCTTGTTAATGCAGCTTTTCCAGCTAATTTTCCGACTTTCTGAGCTAGAAGATCCTAGTCCGGCTGTTGTCAGTAAAATTTCCCGGCGTGGAATGGAATAATTGCGCCCTAATATCATAGCGTGGGTTTATCAGCCAATCAAAACTAAGCATTTTGGCGGTGGGGCTTTGAAACGAATAAAATTTGGTAAAATCTGGATTAAACTAGATTTTAGAAGGACCTAGGTATCTAAAAGAGAGGTGAAGGGTGGTCCTGAAAATTCTGTCGAATTTTAGATTGGTTATTTGGTCTGAAAGTTCCGTCCAATAGTGGATCTATATTTTCAGATAGCACTGACACCGTAAGAATTGTAATAATCCATTTACACATCCATATACAAGACTTATAACTAATTTAAAATATAAATAAAGGTATTGATTCCCAAAACTATAATTCCTAATGAATTTTTTACAGTTTCCCATGTTAATTTAAAATAGAATAACGAACAAAATTATGCAGTTTCAACATCACTAATTGCCCTTCTTGCAGATTTATAGCGTTTGACGACTGTTTAGTATGACTTTTTAATTTTACCTCTACTTCAGCGTATCGGAAACGGTTATCTACGGAATCTAACTCTTTGGGCCATGGGAACACTTTCCTATAGCTATCAACGGCAGAATAACTAAGAAAGCGTTCCGCAGGCGTACAGCCAATACTGGAACAATATGAATTATTTAGGAGATCCTGAATTTTGACTAAGTACTTGTGCCAAGTGGTTTGATCCTCATGACACCATAATCTAACTAACCTATTGAGTTCTTTATGGTTACGTTCTGTAACGCCGTTAGCCTGAGGGGAATAACTGGAAGTTTTCTTATGTTTAATTTTGTATTTGTTACAAAAGTCCTGCCATAACTTAGATTGGAACTGTGGTCCTTTATCAGATAAGAATTCCTGTGGGTAAGGCAATAGATGAAAGTATCGTCTCTCTAATACTGTGATTATTTCTTTAGTATGAGCCTTTTTCAGTGGGAGGAAAGTAACGAAACGAGAATAGATATCCGTTAAAGATAAAATATAATAATATCCCTGACTAGGTGGCAATTTTCCAATAAGGTCCACCCCCAGAGTCTCATGGAGTACGGTCGCTTGGATATGATATTCCTGCTTAGCTATAGCACGGTTTGTAAACTTTGTTTCGGCACATTCTATGCAATTTCGTATAAAGTGTTTAATCGTGGTTTTTTGATTTTTCCAATAAAATATAGCTCGACAAAAACGATAACACTTCTGAACTCCAAAGTGACCGGTAGAATGGACAACACTGATAATTTGGGGTATACAACTCTGCGGTATCACTAAGAGCCATTTCTGAATACGCAAAGGTTTGATATAAATTAACCCACAGTACATTGTTACTCTGTCCAGATTACGGTTGTTTTCATATTGCTTTAACAGGTTCTTACATAACTCATCTGTTATTTGATTTTCTCTAATAAAATCTAAATTAATATCAGCATCCTGCGTTTTGGTTAAAAAATGAACATAATGTGTTTCGGGCTCAAGCAATACCTCAGGTGGGTATCTACTAATTGTGTCGGCTACAAAATTTTCTCTGCCTGGACAGTGTTGAAAAATTAAATCAAATTTCTGCAGTTTCAATAGAATGCGGGTGGTTCGTGGCTCAAGGTTCTTTTGGGTGAATGCATGTGTGACTGCCGCGTTAGCTGTATGGACATAAGTAGTACGACCCATGATATACTGCTCAAAATGTTCACAGAGGAACAGGACTGACAGGAGTTCCAGCTGAGATATTGAAAGAGACAACTCATAGGGTTTCACCCGTCGACTGGCATATCCAATGACGTTAGGATTATCTTTATCTGAAGGATGTTGTGCAAGTAGGCCAGCCAAATTTTCCATGCAGGCATCACTATGGATGTGAAAAGGCAAGGAGAAATCTGGCTGACTTAATGCAGGTGGATTACTAAGAAGAGTTCTCAGTTTATTGAAAGTTTCCAAGGCTTCGTTATTCAGTACGAATTTCTGATCCTTTTTCAGGAGTTGATACAGATTAGCAGTGAGACCAGAGAAGTTTGGGATGAAATTTCGCCTCCATCCTATAAGCCCTAAAAACTTCTGTAATGCTTTCTTGGATTTCGGTACTGGAAAACAACGAATTGGCTCATTGAGTCGAGGGTCAACCCTTATTGTTCTGCCACTAATTATATGTCCTAAAAATTTGATTTCCCGTGCGAAGAACTTACATTTCTTGAAATTTAATGAAAAATTTGCTTGTTTAAAGATTTCGAAAGTTCTCTCTAAATGAACCAAATGCTCTTCTTCAGTAGTTGATTTTACTAGTACATCGTCTAAGTACAAAATAACAAAAGAACGGGTCGAGTCATTAAAAAATTTTGTCATTACTGATTGGAATACGGCAGGACTACTTTTCAGCCCCTGTGGCAGAACAGTAAGGCAATATTGTCTTCCCTTGTATACAAAACTGGTGCATTGGTAAGAGTCTGGGTGTAAACTGATCCCATAATATGCACTTGACGCGTCAAACGACGAAAACCACATTGCCTGCGAAACACGGTGTAGTAACTCATTGATAGGTTCTACCTGCACCTGTGGAGATATAATTTTTGAGTTGGTAGCCCTCAGATCTAAAACTGGACGTACACCGCCAGAGGCCTTCCGGACGACATGAATAGGATTTCGATATGGAGACATTTGTTCTATTGCTGTCCCCAACTGTAACCATTTATTCAACTCTGCTTCAAACTCAGGTTGTATAGCCTGAGGAACGGAATAACATGGTCCAACAACTGGTTCTTCATCCTTCAACTGTATTTTATAGGGAGGCGCGTTAACGCGGCGTGGGTACTCAGAGAAAAGAGAACGGTACTTTATTAATAATTTCCGAAGACCTGATTTAATCGGTGATGGTAAGTCATCCCGAGTGGCAATATATGAATCAATCTCTTGTTCCGAGACATTGCATTCGGTGCCCAGGAGTGGATCCAGCTGATCTCCCCTGTTAACCCCTCCCTTGTGGAGAGGTGTCACTGCACAGGCAGCTTGACAATTTAAACTGGGGTCAAGCATGGGTTGATCCACCACCGGCCATCCTGATTCACCGATTGCAATCTCTTCTACTGGTAATTTCACTAGCATTATGTTCGGTCGATCCGTAGGAACGACAACAGTGTTTCCTAAACTATCTTTCATTCTAATCTCTTTCTTTTCCCGGTCAATGATACAATGGAATTTGTCCAGAAAAGGATATCCCAGTATTAGGACCGTTCGCAAATATTTTATGACTAAGATGGCTATTTCGAATATATGGTTCTGTATGTTTAGGTTAAAATTTTGAACGCCCTGAACCGAAAAACTTTCTTTTCCAGCGAAAGCGCCAAGTGTAAGGCCCGTGTATGGTCTCAATTTAGCTAATGGAAACCGTTGCTTTAATTTTTTCCACACCTCCCAGTCCATTAGGCAGAGCTCCGAGCCACTATCTATTGTAGCGACAAGTTCAACGCCGCCGATACTTCCTCGTAGGCTGGGAGAGGTAGAAAAATAGCGTTCTTCACTTGAAGCAAAGGGTTCCTCATCTATAACAAATTTTATAACAAATTGTAACGAGTCCCGAAATGATAAAATTTGTGTCCACAAATTAGATTTACATTCGTGGTCAGTCTGGTTTTTCAAAATAATGGGGTATATTTTCCCGCAACTATCCTCCCCCATTTCACCAGGTAGTTGCGGAATTAGTTTGTCGATTTGACAGCGGTCTCGCGACTATCAATCCCTCGAGTCGCTAGAATTCCATTTCCGCCATTAGTTTGTAGTTGCGAAGGGGCAGAATTCTGAGAACTACTTGCACAGTTATTGTTAACATTGCCGTTTTGACCAGTACCGTTTTCTCTTCTCCGGTACGCCCCGTTAAAGTTCCTCCTATTATCGTCCCTATTCGGGTTCGATTCCCCCATTGTGCGGTCATAGGGGCGATAACCCCGGCGATTGTTAAACATCGGTCGGTTACGGAACAGACGTCGACCGTTATATTGATTGCTTTCTGAGCCACTCCCACTCGGATAGCGAGATCCAGCTTGGGTGTAACTCAGAAAGTCCGTTTGGCAACTTGCAGTTGCCTTGCTTTTCACGGGTTTCACAACTTTTGCTTGTCGGGCGAAATACCTCTTTGGTGGGCCTCCAGTTTCTTTCCCACACAGGGCAGCTAGGCGTGACGTAACTTCTCGCACCGTTTGGCATAAGTGGGAAGCAATAGCCCGCGACTCATCTGGTGGAAGAGCGTTCACTATTATGTCTACTAGCTCGGCTTGCGATGGATTTTCTGCAATCTGATAGTACAGTTCGATGATCTTCCAAGCATAGTCCAAAAGGGACCCATACTTGGCTCGATCATATCTTAAAGATTGGAGGTTGCGTTTCTGAAGCCTCTCTATATGTTCGTTGCAGTATTCTTCCTTAAAAAGGATCAGAAAATCATCAAACGTATGAATTCTATATTTAATAGAAGCAAACCACGCGCCTGATGCTGCAATTAAAACTTTTTCAACTATTTGTAAACGTTCTCTATCGGTCAGCCGATACATTTCTAAACACTTCTGCAATCTACGCAGAAAAACACGAGGCTGTCCATTGCTAATATTCCCGTCAAAAGTGGGAAAACGTTCGATGTCCCTCAGCGAAACCTTGGAACCCATACTAACATAAGCAGGGGAATAGTTACTGGGAATTAACATATTATTCTGCACAATCGGAATCGTTACCGGATTTACCACCGACGACGTAGTAGCGGTGTTATAATTACCCATGTAAGTGAAAGGGATTCTGTTGGTCATATTGAGTATGTTGGGCTCCATCCCCGGACCAATCGCACCCATGAACAACGACTCAGAATGGCACCCATCTCCTCTTCCCGGCAACACGCTATGTGATTGTATACCCCCATGTAAGGAGGGAGCACTCACGCTAGTGACCGTAGTCGTCACAACACTCGACTGATTCGGCACACTATTGGAATTGAACCACGACTTTGGTTCTGACCGATGCATGGGGTAGTGCGTCGCAATATCCCGTGCATCAACTGACACTAAATTTTCTTTTCCCGCGCTACAGGTAGTTGTTATAGCCGGTAATATTTCTGAGGAATCGCTACCGGGGAAAGGATAGGTTACCTCTGATTTTTCGCGACTAGGTTTCGTTATTTCTTTTTGAATATTTACTATTTCGTTCTGAATTTTCGAAATTTTTTGGTCAGTTACTTCCAGTTTGGTTTCCAGTGATAAATCTGACAAGGTTGACTTTAAACTATCAATTTCGGCCTGCTGTGTTTTTAATTTATTGTTGATTTTATGCAATTTGGTATCCATTTGTTCAATTTCAGAATTTACATGATCTAATTTATCCTCAGTCTCCTGCTGAAGCTGCTTTAGAGATTGCTGAGCCTCGCATCTGACCAAATCAATTTCAGTAGACGTTTGCTCTCTCAATGTAGTTATTGAGGAAGCAAAGTCCGAACATATGTTGTCGATTTTCTGGGTTAGTACCTCGAATCGAGATTCGGTTTCTCGTTTCGAGGTATCAAATTTCTCATTTATTTCACGTCTCATCTTCAGACTATTTTCATTTATTTCGCGTCTCATCTCCCGGCTATTTTCATTCATTTCATACCTCATCTGTTGATTATCCCGATCAATTTTTTCATTTATTTCGCGTCTAATTTCCAGGCTATTTTTATCTATTTTCTCATCTATTTTTTGTAGCATTTGTTGCAATGAAAGGAGGAGAGCGTCATTATTAGATGACACAGTCTTCCTTTGCTCTTCTTTGGTTTTATCACCAATTGAATCCCCATTTCTTTCATCATCATCGAGGTCAGATATCTCCACTGGAGATATTTGGCCTCGGTTCTTCGGGGTACTATACCCTCGCTCACCGTCCGAATCGGGATGTTCATTTTCTTTCTCAGAGGTTAAACTCATGGGTTCACGCTACTGGTGGAGCTTCCCCTCACATTCTTTGCAGTATTTAACTATTTCACCAGCCCGGACCTTTTCTGCATTTTCAGCAGTATCCTCTAAATTAATACAACTGAAATGGATCCATTTCAGCCCACATTCGTGACACCTCACTAGCCTACGAGAGACGCGAGCTCTTTTCTCACTACTTTCTAAAGTACATTGTGTACATGAGACTTCCGCGTTCTCGTGTGATACTACTTCCCTATTGGTTGCCATAGTTTCCATATAAAAAGACACAATATAAACACATGCAATTATATCCTTATAAACTAACAATACTTATTAATCAGGTACTATTCATAAATTAAGGGACTCCTATCTAATTCCCTCCTTGGGTCAACTTCCAGCATTTCCAAATTTTAGAAGTCACTTTGACAAATTCCTTCATTTCCCCCTTTCTACAGAGAGAGACAAAGATAGCAGAACAGCCAATGACTATAATTATTTAATCTCACTCTAACTTTTTAATTATTCACCTTTTGTGGCCAAGTCAATATGTGCTCGATCCTAAACAGTGTTTAATAAATAATTTCAGATTCGTTACCAGGGAAAACAATTGTTTCCATGGTAACTGTCCGATGTCAACGGTCGCCAATTTGAAAGAAAAACGTTGTCCGTTGCCATAGAAACCGCCGTTTCCAGGGCAACAGATCCTGTCACGGTTAGCCAATATTGAAAGAAAACGTTAACGAAGAAAAAATAATAATAACGTGCAATGTACTGGAGAGGAGTCGCTAAAATTAATTCTCTTTAACGAGGACGATTACGAAACATCACCTACTGATTGAATAATTTTGAGCGTTCAAATCACAAATCATGCACTACTCGTAGCGTCCAAAACATTTCGCTCCATTTAAATTAGTTTGTGGTCATTTATATATCTATCTATCTATCTATATATATATATATATATATATATATATATATATATATATATATATATATATATATCTAACTATCGGTTTACGAAAACCATTTATCGTCTATATTTGGTTTGTAAGTCGTAACAGTTTATGTCTGCAATCGCACATTACGACGCTTTATACCCTTCTAGGGATTTCGAAAAAATCACTTTCGCCAGAGGATGTTTCTCCTCTTAGACAGTCCATTCACGAATTTATTAACTGAGTAATTTCAAGTTACTTATTTGTTCAACACTGGGACACGTCATGAGACCTTTCCTTTAGATCACTTTTATATATCTGTATACATGGTTCGGATTTAAAAAAAAAAAGAAAAACAATCTTCCACAGGTGTACGGAGTATAAAGGTTCAAATTGAGGATAAAAAAAACTGGTCAAGTCACAGGATACATATGAAGGTGAGGATTCAAGGTGCACTTTCCACAATGGTTTTAGGTTGGTAGATCAGGGATAATATTCAGTTTGATGTGAGTTACGTTTAGACCTGCCGTTACTTTCCAATACATGCCATTACATAATTACATAATGTACCATTTACATTTATTCAGAAGAAAAGGAAAATTACTTGAGTGCACGGCGGTATTCTTGACAAAATCGACATTCTTACATTCGTCGGAGAACTTACTGGTAAACTATAGCAACCAACACACGTTTAGGGGGACAGACACGAGCGCTCTTACATATATTCATAATACATTTAATATCATACTTTTACTTTAAAATCATATTCACATACTACTTACATATACATTTCGACGTATTCATTTCTCTCTATATATATATTTATTATAAATGCGCACACATTTAAATTAATCACCCCAACAATAATTTTTTTTAAAGGTTGCAAACATTGTCCAAGAAAACAAATGACTTCCGACATTACATATGAAAAAAGAAAATTAATTTTTACTTGATACCGCGCATCTATAAATTTTTCACTTTTATATAATCAACTCGTGTTTAAATCATGAAGGAAAAAAAACTTTGGAAGGCAGGCACGTAACACAGAGCATTTCTAAAGATATAACTAGATAAATCAAAATACAATTTCTTGGCCCAGACAAACTACAAGGTAAACGAAAACCAACACAGAAAAGAAAGTGACCAATGGATTAAAAAAAACTTAAAAGGGACGACGGTGAAAGAACGTAATTTAAGTGTCGTCAACTACGAAGTCTTTGTTCATTTCGGCGATAGGTCAAAATGTGATGGAGGACCCAATCGCTATCTACTTTATCCATGAATCGTGTCTTGCAACGTCTCAGCTGGTAATTTCAGATCAGAGTTGTACGTTAAATAAATCGTAAGCAACAAGTTCAAAATCGGGGGGGGGGAGGTTGAAAAATTTAAAAAAATCTCGAAGTAAGAAGGAAGAACGAGACAAGAGAGAGAAAGCGGCGCCAACGAAAGGAGAAAGATTAAAGTACTACTCACTACACAGAAGAGTGATCGAATTTAAATATATAACAACTCATAGCCAAAAATATTCACATATGCCGAAAAAGGGTGGTTTACTTAATTACGTAAACTAGGAGGGAGTCCCTGCTGCCAAGGATGCAAGTTCTGTGTCCATCAGATCCCAATCCCACAAGAATTTGCTTGTAAGATTGAAATCCGATCCCCGTATCCGGCCCAGACCAGCAGGATAAAAGGAGAGGGGGAAGGGACCGGATAACTGCGTCCCCAGTTTTGAAATCTCTAAGTAAAAAAAAAACATTCGACCCCTCAGAAGAACTAAGGAGGTTCTAGGACAGTAATGAAACTAGAGTAAAAGTATTAGCTAAGATATCCCTAACTAATGATTTGCCGAAAATAAAAAAAATTAAATAAACTGAATTTCGGATCGGTGATTTCTATGGCCAAACCTCACCGATAGCTACCCTGCGCAGACACGCCACAGTCTGGGATGTCGCTAATTTCCCTCGTCTAATTAAACTAAGAAAAGAAATGAAAATACTTAAAGGGACTAGGGGTCGACATCCGGGTACGCGATAATAAATTTCAATAATTAATTGTTTTGATTCTGTAACCCTGTCAGAGCTGTCGCCTCCATGAACATTGTAAGCTAGCCCGAGTAGGTGACGTGAAGGGAAAAAAAATCTCACGGAGCAGGATATTCTATTTTAAAACCGACCAGAAAATATAATTCACTACAGCCCTGTTGTATAACTACTATTGTCTTTTCATAATTTATTATTCAATATGTCTAGTCAGCGGTTATATGATGCTACCTATTCTATCAGATGGTATTACTATGGTTGATTAATATTATAACACATAAAACTACAAAGTATTACCATAGTCCGACTATATATCGCCCTCCGGTCCGCGTGATATCATGGTGCAGGGGTCAGAACCTGAGATGTTTGTAGTTACACGTATCTATTCAATATCTATATATCAACACGCGGCGAAGTATTCACTGGGCTACTATATATATTTAACTATATGGGTGTCCTATATTCTATATTCATTTACTACAATATTCATATACTTTATATTCATATTCACATTAATATTCATATCATATTCATATCATCATTCTTTTCATTTGCCACGACGCTATATTCTACAAACACCCTGTTTCCTCTATCTACGCCCAGCCTATATACACATTTCATCATAACACTTTAAAATCTATAATCACTACAAACATTTCCCATTCCGATCACCGCACGACAACCTCACTCGAACTCAAGACTCTTTCACACACACACAATACTATGTAATACCCGGTAGCTTTATTAAGAACGAAAAAAAAATCCTACGTATATTCACTGAAAATAGAATTATCTGCGATAATGTTTAATGTTTATAAAATTCTGCAGCAACAATGAACTTCTGCAGCCACGAAGAAAGAAATGAACATTTAATATAATTTCAAAGCGAAGAACTAGCATCATATCGCCCGACTTCTGTTTAAAATTTACGTATTGTTTATTTATTTAAATATTTCGATTTCTAGACTAGGCAGAATGTTGAAATTTTCAGAATATATTAATTTTGGGTCACTTGACCTAACTGTACATTCATATGGGCTGTGAATTATACCTTCTAGGTTTTATTTCGGAAAGAAAGGTCAATTTCATGAAAACTAAATCACTAAGTACCTCGACAGAAGAATGGCGGTAAGTACTGACTTTTGACACTAGGGCTAGCGACGATATAATCAACCCTTGAACAACTGAATGTGACCTTGTACACGGAATTATTATACTATATTACGTTCACTTTTGAATATTGTGTATGAGTTCACTTAATGACGGAATAATAAAGATATCGCATAGTAAATACTACACTGTCCATATTTAATTATCTCACGCACTCTTTCATCACTTAACTACCACAATTACTACTACTAGATTACAAATATACACATACTACTTAAACTACAAGACACATCATGCCAATACACACCAATCATCACTATCATTAATACATGTTATACTAATAAATATACACAGAAAACATTCATATTTTACCATTTTAAATCGGCTCGAAAGGAGAAGGAAAGAAAGGGACAGGGCCAACTGGCCCTTGTTTTCACTGAATCACATTCTTTACTCAACCTGTTTAATCAATGCCCTGAGGGGACATATCGGAGTATTAGCTAACAATAGGACCCCTGCCCTGAAGGGGCAGGAACCCGGAACCAAACTAAATGTTCAACTCATCCCGCTGGAAGCCGTACTCCCAATTTGGGAGTCAGATAAGAGCCCTTACTGATAATTCACACGTGCATTGTGATTACTATTCTAACTACAACAGAATTAAATGCCGCCATGTGTGTTAAAAAAAAAATCACTCGCTACCTACATAAACAAATCTATATACGGACAGGTCTTGTAACCCTCAATTAGCAGGAAATTTGGAAGGTGAAAATATCAGGGGAAACACTAATCTTCAGAACCGGTTTTAGGAAAAGGAAACGGAAATCACACTACTTCGGAATCCTGTCCATAGCGATCGGTATATGAAATCATGGCGTTCCTATATTGCACTTCCTATTTTTGCTTTTTAGTCCGGTTTTTACTACGAAAAGCTAGCAAATTTATGGCTCCTTAGCTTCCTGCTTGGTCTCTATTCCATTACCAACTAGATTTACCTTGTTAATGCAGCTTTTCCAGCTAATTTTCCGACTTTCTGAGCTAGAAGATCCTAGTCCGGCTGTTGTCAGTAAAATTTCCCGGCGTGGAATGGAATAATTGCGCCCTAATATCATAGCGTGGGTTTATCAGCCAATCAAAACTAAGCATTTTGGCGGTGGGGCTTTGAAACGAATAAAATTTGGTAAAATCTGGATTAAACTAGATTTTAGAAGGACCTAGGTATCTAAAAGAGAGGTGAAGGGTGGTCCTGAAAATTCTGTCGAATTTTAGATTGGTTATTTGGTCTGAAAGTTCCGTCCAATAGTGGATCTATATTTTCAGATAGCACTGACACCGTAAGAATTGTAATAATCCATTTACACATCCATATACAAGACTTATAACTAATTTAAAATATAAATAAAGGTATTGATTCCCAAAACTATAATTCCTAATGAATTTTTTACAGTTTCCCATGTTAATTTAAAATAGAATAACGAACAAAATTACGAATTATATGAACAGCCAGAATTTTTTTATTAAACATCAAGTACAGTCGGTGCAAAAATTTTCGGGCACCCTCCTATTAAGAACATAATATCATTAGACTGTAATGGCATATTACACATTTACGCACCATTTTCACACTGCCTTCCCCATAAATCATAACAAGTGTACCTCTCCGCCAAACACAATAATGTTTTATTGGCATATAACTCAAAAACTAACCGAGATATTAAAAATACCTCGAAATAAACATGATAGAGCATAATCGTAGCTTTCAAACGATGCCACTTATGTCGATCTGTTTTAAGAAGTAAGGGGGTTAGTCGATCTTTTGTGACACTGGGTGTACAATTTTCGATTAGATGACATCTTCAGGTGCCTGCTATAATGGTTTCGTGTGCACTTACATGTCTCCTTTATTTGACTTGTGATGCTTGCTTAAGGTTCTTAGAGCATTAAAAAAAATATTTAATCAGAGTTCCTGAATATGGTCAATAAGGCCGCCATTTTGGATTCAATATGGCGTCCAGATGAAGGAACCAATGTATCACTTAGACACCAATATCTTATTACAGAAAAGTCGTTCTTTTCGTTAATTTCTAATTAATAGTTATTTCCTTCCCACCTATCGTTTTAATATTAAAATATGCCCGTTATTGTCCTAAAAGAGTAATTTTTCTGGTTTCTAAACGTTGTATCAATGGCTATTCTTTCTGTTGCAAAGGACATTAAAGAATAGTTTTCGTAATCTTTGATAAGCGAATTTGTCATAAAAGCCTTTGAAATTCTGTCGTCGTCTGCTCCCGAAAGCCCTTTGTCTGCAGTTGAAGTCCGTCTGGGAGGGTTCCACCTCTTAATGTCTTTTCTGGGTTCAATCAGTATGATTGTGGGAGGAAGTGGCTTAGAAAACCTTCGGAATACGGTGTACCTAAGTAATAGTATGATTCAAATGATGAGCTGTCGCCAGTGCTCAAGAGCCTTATTTGCAGATTTTTTCACACAGCAAACTTTGGCTGAACTAAATTTTGACTGCTATGAACTGAAGGAGACGTTATCAAGCATCAGTTGAAGGCCACATCTCTTTGTTGTTATGGATGTACAATTGCTTCCAAATTCCGTCAGTGAAAACACAAATATTCAGGCAGCTCTTACTGTGTTCTATTAAGAAGTAAATCAACTGATAACTCGCAGTCGAACTGCAAAATTATGAGTCCAATATTACCATCTTGTTGAAATTGTGCGGCTTTATATTACTGTACAACGTGTTGGTGGTTGGAATTTTCACTTGCATTGCATTCAAATCATATTGCGCTTTTTTTTTCTGCTGCAAGGCATTTGCACTATCCAAAGACAACACATATTTAAATATGCAGCGCACAATGGCTCTAGAACACAATAAACCTCATGAGTATTGAAATTTATAAGGATTTCCTATTTGACTATAAGAAGAACAGATAAATATTGGACTGAAACTTGGTCAGACGTGATCATTGAGCAATTTCTTATTCACTCGATGGAATCCTTGGTGAACTGACCCATGGACGAAGATTAAGTACTTCCATTGTTGCTAGACAGATGAACTCTATGCTAGCTATAACTAAGGCTGTTGATAACAGAAGAAAAGTTGTGAAGTGTTACATTTTTGACTTCAAATCAGTACATTGAACCCCGAGATTCAAGAAGAAGCAGGAACTCCTCTGATGCTAACAGTAAGAAGATGATCGAGCAGTTACACGTACACGATCCCTTCCATAAACATGCGCCTGATTTAGTATCTCTTGCTAATGCATTGGTTGTTACAGTTGGTATAAACTGTATTCGGCTAAACAAGTTAGCCTCCATGCAATAAATTTATGATTGGCAAATCATTTAACAGTATTCATTTTAAGAGAAAAGACGCGGTCAAAACTTTTGGAATTATAACAAAAGGTATGAAAATCAGAGAAGACGTCGAAGCAGCGCCGTAACTTAGATTTTTTTCTGGGGGTGGGCAAGCATTAATACGTGTATTTGGGGCCCCTAGAAGAAGTTGTTTTCTGATTCTTGGGCCCCTCTTTCCATCTTTCTTTACTCTTTATGGGCCCTCCGGAGCCTGTGGGACCTTCTGCACGGCAAGGTCTGCGGAGCCGTTAGTTACGCCCCTGGGCTCGTTGCAAATTAATTAAGGGAACAATATTGACAAATCTCAAAGAAATACGAATAAGTATTATTTCTAGGGCCCCTAATAGTAGTCATTTTTTGCTGAAATGGGCCCACGACTCATTTTTGTTTTATTTGTCTTTTGTGTGCTGTTTTGTTTATCTAATGTAGTGAACCTGCTTGATGCTTCATTTATAATTTCATGTTCATATCGTATATGGTGTAAGAAAAGTTTGTCTGAAAATGGGCCCACCGAACGGCGGGAGCTTCCCTGGGAGAGCAGTTGCCCTCCCCCCCCCCCCCCCCACAAGTTATGGCCCTGCATCGAAGATCCTAATTCTACCCGACGTTTTTATCATATACTCTTCGTTGCGCACTCTGATGAACAATTTGAAACATATTTTCGATTCGAGCTTGCAGTTTGAGGATTACAATAAGTGTACTAAGAATAGTGAATGCACTTGGAACGTCTGGAAGACGTCAATGGAACGTCTTCCGAAGTATTTGTAGAGGATGATCATATGTTGTGCACTCTCATGATGCATTCTTTACTTAAAAAAGAAAAGAAAAGAAAAGAAAAAGAAAGAGAAGAAAATACATCAACACTTTCAAAATATCTACACATACACAGCTAGCAGGGGTTAAAGTGCCGCAAGAAGAAGTCTATGCTGAGACATTAATTGTGGCGGCTGCAATTGATACCGTACAGAGCCGTAGCGTGAGTTTTGTTGGCGATTTTTTGCATACGATTATGCGTATATATGACAATATATGACAAAGACAATATATGACTATTCTCAACTATTCACTATTCACCAAGCAGAAGTGGTTCGAATTTACTGTTACTTACAGTTTGTATACTTATTTCCGTAGAGCAAAAGCTGTAAAGTTTTTTTTTTTTTTTTTTTTTTTTTTTTTTTTTTTTACAATCCGTTGAGTGTCTCAGGAAAAGGTTCCATCTGTTCCGCTAACCCTCTATTCGAACCTGAAATGGTTTAAATTAGCCACTTCCGGTTTCAACATTTATCGCCATATCACGGAAACGGTAACATAGAGAAGTAGTTCAATATTTATGTATTTTTTATATTTTTCCTAAATGAATTTGTACATCCTTTAAAATTTGTAAAATTATTAGACTAAATTTACAGAAAAGATGGGATTTCATTGAGACGAAGCCCCAGGGCTCATACCTTGCGTACTTCCCTATATATAATCTGTGTGCATGTTTGTGTGTGTGTTTTAATCAATAGTGTAGTAAAATATTAATTAGAAACGTGAAACTTTGTCAATGGAGGATCTCCTCCTCCTTACCCTACCCCTTCCCCCGATAAAAAGGAGAAAACTTGAAATGGCGCCTCTGCGACTGATCAGTAAACCTCAGTTTTAATAAAGTAGCCACGAAAGTTATTACCTGAAAGGGGGTGCCGAGACGACAAACAAAATTCAAGGAATTCAGATTATGTTGATAAATGAATCTTTTCAAAAAGAAATAATGTCAATTCAGATATTTTAATAATGATCAGGCCACGGCTAAGTAAAATTTGTTTATTTCAAAAGGACAACACAACAGGCTAAATTATTACATGACAATTGTTTTGAACTTGTTTTCGGACATACTAAATATATCTACTACATGAAATCAAATCATTTCGTTATATGACGCACACATTCTTCACAGAGGAGACTTATGAATTATGTTAGTTTTTGCTTTTCTAGAATAGAATCCGAGTGTTTGCTGTTCTAGTCTTACCTATTGCTTCTGAAACTAATTCTGGACAATCAATTTTACCGTTTAATAATTTATGTAATAACAACAGATCAAACACCCATCTCCTTTTTTTTTTTCTAATGTTTGACAACTAAAATTCGTTACTAAATCTTCATAGGGAACATACTTTGGGCAGAAACCGGTTTTCTTGTATGCAAGCTATTTAAAAAAAAAAAATAAACTGTATATTTCCAAGTGCATCAAAGTATTTAGTGGCATTTGGTATCCAAACAGTGCAAGAGTATTCTAATTTTGACCTCACATACGAAAAATATAACCTTATAAATGTTGATTCTTTGTAGAAAAAAATGTTCATTCTTTGTATAAATGTTGATTTTTTCAATCCTATTCTATAAATTAAACATATTTTTCTATACGCGCTATTCGTTATTGCATCGACGTGCTGAGCAAAGGTTAATTTGCTGTAAAATATTACTCCTAGATCTTTAATAGTATTTGGAGTAGACAAGAAAGTGCCACTTATTGTATAGGTAAGTTAATTGGATTTCCTTTTCTCGTTAAAGATAAAGACTTACATCTGGACACATTCAGAACTTATTTATTCTTATCACACCATATTTGAACTCTCTTGTAGATCCTGTTGAAGTTTCACGCAGTCATCAATTGAATTTAGTTTGGAGTATAATTTGAGATCATCGGCAAAAAAAGAAGAACTTGAGAAGTTTTAATACACAGAGGAATATCAGTAATAACAAGAAGAAACAACAGGGGACCTAGAATAGATCCTTGAGGGACTCCCGATAGAATATTGAACTTGAAAATTACCCGTAATGTAAATCATCGTCTAGGATTATTCAACTGTAACTCTCTGCAACCCTCTGTGAGTTTCTTTTTTATTTTGGAATTTAATATTTGCATCGTTATTTCTGTATTCTATGCTATTACTATGGTAATGTGTATCAAGTTAAAAATAAACAAGAATAGCACTCGATTTAAATAATTCAAAACCATGTTTTCATTAACTTTTATGTTTTAACTACAAAAGCCATTCACTTTTTAAAAAAAATGACGTAATATCAACTTCTTTTATCTTACATTATGGTTTTATTCCATACTTAAATCTAGGAGTACAGAACAAACTCTGGTTGTTTCTCATAACACAATGGAGGGAATGGGGCGCCTAGGAATTCTTGTCCCGGGCGCTTACAACTCACGCGAAGGCCCTGTTCAGGACTAAAAATAATAAACATTCTCTTTCAGTCGCCCAAAACCGACATTTTGTTCTCGAGTTATGAATGTTTTTGCATTTTTCGGACAAATTTTCGTCTAACCATAGCGCTGAAAGAAAAATTGAAATAGCGTTTCAGCGACTGATCGGTAAACCTCATGATTAATAACGTAGCCACGAAAGTGATCAGTATATCAGTGCGCGAAACTTAAGGCACGATATAGCCTAATCCCAGGAAAATACGTTTGAATATGAGTATGAATTATTCATATTTCATCAAACATTGTAAATAAAAGAATTAAATTGAATGTACTTTTTCTAATTACGAGTACAGATGGCACAAATAAAAATTTTATTTTTACATAACCCATTAATTAAATACTCCTTAAAATTCGAAAACGTTCAACTTAATAAATAGAACTAAAACATTGAAGTTCTAACATGATTAAAATTTTGTGAAGAAATACTAAATATTAAATTGTGAAGTCTGTTTATTTCATTTTCAAAAGCAGTTGAATAAAAAATGTAGATTAAATAATTTTGTATCAATTTAAGTTTATGGTGTTTTATAATTGTATGATGGTCCAACCTTCCCATGTGATTTGATTTACTTGTCCCTACCTCTAATTTTTTTTTCTTTTTTCAGAAAGTGAAGAGTTATGTATCTCATTCGAGATTGGCGTAAATCATCCAATAATTTTATAATTAAAACGTCCATCGTATTGTCCATAACTTTTGAATATTAATGTAATAACAATGAATAATTTCAGGAAATATTTGAATTGTTGATACAAAGAACTAAACAAATATAAAATCACATTTTTGCAGGAAACGAAAAGAGTAATACTAATCACAGCACTTAACCTTCTCGCTCCAAGATCTTAAATTCAATCAAGTTTTGTTGCAGTTGTTACTCAAACATGGAAATATAATAATAATAATAATAATAATAATAATAATAATAATAATAATAATAATAATAATAATAATAATAATAATAATAATAATAATAATAATAAATGTTTTTCGAAAACATAAGAAAACACCCCCGAAAGCCAAATTTCCCTTTTGGGGTTTTCCTGAGAAATGATTTACGCCACTTTAGAAGGTTGTTAATGAAAATGAAATGAAATCTGTGAGTTTTACGTCCCACGCTTATGCCGGTTAGGCTAAAGGAGACGGTGATTTTTTTGGCATGAAGAGTCATAAAACGTGAAAATTCGTTTCGTTGAAATCTCGAATCACGATCACCATACTATCTTTTTTCTTATCGACACTCGAAAATAAAGCAGAATTTTGGCATCTATATCTATATCTTATATATATATATATATATATATATATGTGTGTGTGTGTGTGTGTGTGTGTATGTGTGTAGATAGATATAGATATAGATATAGATAGATATATTTCCTGTAGAAACATAAACATTCTAATTATAATTTCAACAGGACAAGAATCGGTACTTCTACAATCTGACTAATCTTGTAGTTTTTATTTATTTATTTACTAGTGATTGAATTAAAGAAGTGCATGATTTTCAGGATGTTACGCCTTCACTTTGGCAAGCAATGTGCATAAATCATTAAGTTTTTTCTGTATGAATCATTTGGTGGGTATTTGTGATACACGAGACAGTTGCACCTAGATAAATAGAAGAAAAAAAATAATTAATTCCTGAGTGGAATGGAAATCAACATCGGAAAGCCGAATTTATGATAACATGACATGGAAACACGCTGTTTTGGACATAGTACAACAAATGGAGATTGAAGATTTCGATCATTTCAAGTCTTTGGGAAATATTTTAACGAGAGACACTTGCTGCACTAGACAAATTAGGTCAAGAATTGTGGTAGCCAAAGAAGCATTCAACAAGAAAAGATCACTCTTCATATAGTTCAGTGCAATTCGACCGAAAGAAAGCGAAACACGAACATTCAAAAAAGCAAACTGAAATCATTTCTAAAATGGCCACGATACTCTACTCTGCAACTCAGAGAAAATCCAAGAAAAAAAATCCCGAATCGGGTTTGGTCCTTCTCTCCTCATCACCAAGACTATATGAGACGAAGACCTACACCGAATGTTCAGTTTCGTTAAGTTCTCGGACCAGGAATTCGAACTAGAATGCACTAAGAAGAACTGTGACCGATTTTATTTCTTTGTTTGTTGATATTTACCGACCTTTCTCAGCACTAAGGATCAAGCCCGTATCCACGGAGGATCTAGGGGGGCCGGGCCCCCTAAATTTTTGCTGGCTCCTCTAAAATTTTCACGGTAGGCTTGCAAATGAACTATCATATGGTGATGAACTATAATATGGTTGGATCGCCCTGTCCCCTACATTTTTGGGCTGGATGCCGGCCTGCTAAGGATGCTATATGAGGGGCGGGGGGCTCGGTGGCTCAGTGGTAGAGCTTTTACCTTTGGTGTGTGGAATTCTTGGTTCGATCCCCGGCCAAGTAAATGTGTGGTTGACAGCATCATTTACGTGGGTTTATGGGCATACTCCCGTTTCCCCTCACATTGTCATTCCACCAATTCACCGACCATCATTCACGTGCCTTAATTATCGTCTCCCTTAGCGGAAAGGGCATACTCCTGAGAAAAAGCTGAAAATGCTTGTTAAACGTGGAATCCAAACTGCTGTATTGTGTTCAATATTTTTAATTCTTTTCTAAAGCGGATAGAACCTGGGATCACCTGCACCAAACACGCACGGAGCTAGCCACTAGACCACGAATGAGAAGTCGGACCTCACGTTGAGTTGTACTCCAATACTTCGCAAAAGTCGTTGTTTTGAAGGAATCGTTGCTTCCACGAGGCATAAACTTCTCACGAGGGCACCCGCTGTGCATATAATTATGAAAAAGTGACAAGTTTCCGGAATTAAAAACAAAGAGACAGCCATATGAAATGAAATTTTGCACGCAAAAAGGAAAGCACAATTATATAAAACAAATAATGTTTACTGTATATCCCTGAATACTCACGATATGTGAGGTGATATACATTTATTTAAAAAAAATACAAAGGCGGAAATAGTCAACATGGGATAAAGATGGTATGTCATGATGCAGAGTGTTATGTATATTATAACCGAATGCATAATCTTACAATCAACGGATACGTGGTTCCGCCAAGTTGGAGACAAGTGATTTAACTTAATTACTTGTGTGATAGATTGCGCTATCGCTGACCGTTTGAAATGTTCTTCCAAGTCTTGGCTTTTTTTTTTTTAAAAAAAAAAAAAAAAAAAAAGCTAAATAAGAAAACCGGTTTTTGTTCCTTCAAGGAATTAAATGTCTCAACACCAGTAGGAAAGTGGATCTTGCAAACAGCGCTTATTATCATATTAACACAGGCAAGGGAAATAACCACCTCAAGAACAGTACGCAATTTGAGCTATATTGAGAATTCGTACGAACGTAACTTGTATCCAATTACTCTTGAAGCTTAAAATTAAGTCACTCGTTGCTTCTTTTGTTGCTATTAGTTACATTGACCAAGAAAAGTTGTCTCATAGCTGGGCTTAGCTTTAAACAGTTTGTTACTGAATTCTCTCTCTCTCTCTGTGTGTGTGTGTGTGTGTGTGTGTGTGTGTGTTATTTGCGACTTTTTTTTTTAATTTTGAGCCCTCCATTCGATAGAGCGGAGGCGTGTTGTTTGCCACGACTCGAATATCGTGTTGTTTGCCACGATTTTGGCACAGTCTTTGCATTCTGATCTTATCAGATCTGATTATCGTGAAAATACACACACACACTTGGAGTTAAAGGAAGGGTTGCCAGACACTTTCGTTTTGGATTTCCTGGGACTATTGGTAACTGTTCTCGCCTTTGGAACGAGAGAGATCTCATTATACTCGCTGCTGAAAGAGAACATTAACCTTCAAACAGATGAACACAGAATATCATTAATATCACAATAGCTTAGTAAATTGATAGCCCCATAATTCAATTTTCTCTTTTAACGGATTTCTTAATATCATCTCCTGTTACAAAATGTTCTGTTTTTTGTTATGCTACGCGACCAAAAAACTAGATTTTATATACTTAAGAAAAATGAAATGAAATATTTAAATTTTACGTCCCACGATTACCCCGTGTAAGCTAAAGGATATGATTATGATGAAGAGAATGAATAAAAATATAGTGTACTGAAGAAAGTGGCAGGAAACAGAAGAACCCCGAGTAAAACTCACGCACATGATGTTTGCCCACCAAAAAGCCCGCTTCGTGCGAGCTGGAATTTAACCAGCGACTCCAATCACCAGAGATGAATACTTTACCACTGAGCTATCTTTGCTCCTATATGCTTAAGAAACGTATATTTTATTTCAGGCGGTCTAAAAGAATAGGAAAAGTTACAAAATATCAACTGTAAAACAAATATGTAAACTTACGAAGCTCAAAGTTGATGTCATATAGCTCTTCTGCTAGTTCTTACTGATTTCTGATATTCCGCAGTAGGCTTTTTATAGAGATAACATACTATAGAATACAATTTATGCGCCCAGAAGCATGAAATAAAGTAATTACTATAACACCATATCACATTTGGCTGATACTCCTAGGTCACTCCTATTAGAACTTTGTCCTCTGCATTCTGTACAAACTGTACGTCGTCCATGAAGGAAAATATAAATCTGAAATAAAATGCTGCTATTAACTATTGAAATTCATGTACAAAGCTCAAGTTTCTGCGATATTTCCTCAGGTCACCAGATTCTCTGAGATGATGAAGTATTGACTGTATCCTATCATGAAGTCTTATATAGATTGCTTTTCTTTTCTTCTGATGAATGTTCTGCACTTCCATTCTTCTGCATACATTAAAATTAAACATTGCACCTTCCTTCAGCACCTTCACAAGGCTAAAAATGTGCGTAGAGGTTCTGGATATCATTTTGTTTAAGCGGTTACGATCATCTTCTATGGTATTATTTGTTCGATGTCTCTGACTGTTACTATTCCAATTTTCCGGAGGGGCCGCGGTGGCTCAGTGGTAGAGCGTTCACCTCTGGTGCTAGGGGTCTCGGGTTCACACCCTGCTCCCGCCAAGTGAGCTTTGTGGTGGACAAACAACGTGTGCGTGGGATTTCTCGGGGTTCTCCCGTTTCCTCCCACTTTCTTCATTTCACCATTTCATTCATTACTCATCATCACCGTCTCCTTTAGCCTAACCGGCATAAGCGTGGGACGTAAAGCTCAAAGATTTTATTTCATTAAAATTAAACATTGCACCTTCCTTGGAAAGGTAAAATGGAAAGGTAAAATGTAATGCACTAACTGCTGCAGTGTCAAAATCCACTTCAAAATTCTTTGATGATTTCGAGTTGAGTTGATTTTGAATTTAATGTCCCGTTCAACAGCGAGGCTATATGAGACGTTGACCTACTGATTAACGTGGAATTCGAACCACCTGAGCTCCCGCAGTGAATCGAACCCATGTTCTTGGATGGTTTTGTTCACACCAAGTTTTCACAAATGAAACTAGATGTCTACCAGGGTTTTCTGTTTTATCAGTGAGCAAACCTTCAGACATAGCCACATCATCTTTGAAAATCATAGACACTGATGTAAAGATTTTTTTTTTTTTTTTTTGTGCTCTTTTCTTGCAAGTCGTGGTTTTACTTCACAATCCGCGAAATCACGTATGTTCTCTTAGGACTTCTACAGTTTCATCCTCTGACTTCGTTATTTCTGGACAACCTTCTTTTTTTTTGATTTGCAAACAGCTGAAAAAAGTGTCATGCATTATTTGAATGACATAGACCCCTAATGCAACGAATGGATACTTAATTTAATGATGAAGAGAATGGAGTGCCATTTTTCTGTTTTCTATAAGACTAAATATGTTTCATTTTTGTCCCTTTCTGAATCTTAGAAAAACGTGTTCTTAAGGACGTTTATGTGTATATAATAAAAGTTAAGAGACTTTCTCATATACTTACCTTCTGAAATTCAAGATAAGCGGATTAATAGGTCATTGCTACCAGGCTGATAGCCAGCCCAAAAATGTAGGGGGGGTGTAGAAGTTAGAGGGGCCCGACCCAATCATATTATAGTTCATTAGCATATTATAGTTCATTTGCAAGCTGTGGTGGGCTAAAGTGAACGTGTTGGGCATAGCCAGGTTTCAAAATTAAAATACTTAAATATTCGCACCACAAAGGTGGAGTGCCCTGAATGGACAGTCCCAAGAAGTATTTAAATTAAGTAATTAACAGAAGTTATGTAAATGAGTTATATTAATTAATTGGATTACTTAAATATTAAAGATATAAATGAAATATTCGGTAGAGCTTTTTTTTAAAAAAAAATTAAGTGATTTGAAATATACAAAATACTCTTTAACTCAGGTAATCAGTGGCTTTACTTCAGTACAGATGCTCCATTGAAATGGTCAGATAACAACCATACACCCTTCTCTGTTCATGTTCTTGCCATGCTGTAAAAGAAAAACATATGCGAAATTTCCACATACCTTATTTGATGTCTGGAATCCGTACAAGAAAGACTTCCGTGTAATTTTGTTGAATATTTAATGGTGATAAAGTAAACACTCCACTCCTCCACAGAAATCATACAGATTTTAAACACTGATATTCACACACACACATAAAAAAAATATTTTATATTCACATGAATATTAAATCGAAGTGACCGGTCGATAAAAAAAATAATTATTATTTTTTTTATGAAAATTTGGCCATTATACATTTCTGTTCATAGTTCGTGCACGTATAGTTTTGATGCGTTCTTCATTGTCTTCTTCCTTCTGTCCTCTCTCTTCTCACTGAAGTTCGCTCGGCATCCTGGAACCTCCTAGATGATAACAATTGCTGCTACTGGGCGCTGCTCTGGTTGTTTGTCCGCTGCACTGGTGTCTCTCTCTTAGTATCTCTGGATCCATTTGAAGACATCTGGTTCATGCAGTGTTACTGGATAATTATCATCTGTATTGCCTCAAAAGTCTGGAAATGTACTGATTCTACGGTCCAGTTTCAAAGTTCTCACTACACTGGCCACATATTTAAATTTTATCTTTCGAATTTTATATATATATCACACGGCAAACTACATACGAGAGTTATACGCTAGTAGTCATTGTCCTAGCTGCAGATTCAAAACTCAGTCTCTGCATCTATATAAAAAAATATTCTAACTCTCCTTTTTTTTTAACATCTCGTCTCGCAACATGTGTTTCCCGTAAAGCACAGTTAAGTTCTGAGATGACGTAAAGTTCTGAGAAAGACTTACTAGAGTTGATATTTCAGATTGAGACGAAAGAAAGAAAAAAAACTCAATCTCGAGTAACGTCGCAATTCAGCTATTTAAAATGTGCCTATCTCACAAAACAGACCATTGTCACGATGAGTCTTGCACTAACTGTCACAGAGGATGACCTCTGTATATCGCGTCCTAACACCAACTAACTTGCTCCTTCCCTGTCAAACAGTGTTCTTTCAGAGGAAACAACACGATTTTCAAAGGCTCGCTCCTGACCTACCCAAAATTCAATGTATAGTCCCTTTTCGCGGACCCTAATGGTTTTGTCGCCAAAATGTCTGGGTAGTACACTTTCATGTAATCTTTCATTTATTCTTAGATTATTATTGCTTGTCATCTATACTGAGTTTGACCACTGGATAGAGGAAATACTAAGCTTTAAAACGGTGTATCATACACTTTGTTATTCAAATGTTAAATACTTGTTTTCGTATTGTTTTCCCCGGCGTCACTGTACATTTTCATTGTAAACAATCTTCCTTGCCGAACCAGTCCATGTGCATTTGTTTACATCGCCAGAGTACTCTAGCGGTGATCTCTCGCAACCTCCACACACACATTTGTTCATGGTTTTTCATTTTTTTTCACAATAATTATCATGAATCAACAATATATTCTATATTACATTGTACCTAATATTCCTCTGATTATATTTACATAGGATTCCAGCAGTGACATTCCATTTAGAATTAATAATCAACAAATATACACATATCGGCTGCTATGACATTCACGGTACTGCGTATCGCTGTCGTCTCAATTACAGCAATGTCAACACCAAGCACAGTAAAGTAATAAGCTTTTGTTTTAAAGTTAAGGTAACAACGAAAAATCTTTTCTGACCAAAATTACATCTTATCTTACATTTCTACAATTCTAAATATGTAATAATGCTAAGATATGACTGCATTCATAATTTTCAATGGGGGGAAAGCCCACTCGCAGGAAGAGCAGAAGCTCTTCCTTGTCGAAACCGCGCTTTGAAGAAAAAAAAATATAGGATAGTTTTCTGGCGGGATCCAACCCAAGCTATCGAAGTTTCTAGTGTGAAAAATGGTCACTTGAAGAAAATCTAACGCCTTATTGTTCCCAAGAATTCTAACCCACTTGCTAAAATATCTGAGCAGAAATATACAAAGGTAATGGGATAGGATCTATGTCACCAGGCCATTATCTGCAGCAACGTTAGCAACTCTGCTCACTTCTACCTAACTAAGTTAGAAGTATGATTTAAATATATGACCTAGATAAAATTTCTCTCATATCACAATTCTTCTTTAACTTTAGATAGCAATCCTGGGTGCACGTACACAGCTTTTAACTGCTACGGAACATTTTCTGTTTTTTTTTAACTCAGTGGTGCTTTTCCAAGTTAAGTTTTCTTTCCTACATATATTTTTATATTCCAAATGACAATGTTTAATTCACCTATTTTATATACTAATTAACCTAACTAACTTATATATTCTTAATTAACCTATAGATATGTAAATTATTCTAATATTATGCAAAAATTTCGCTTGAAATTAACATAAAAATTCGAAATAGAACATAGCTATATGTGTTCCTCCTATAACATCCCCCTTTGAAATTTTTAATGTATTCCTAAGTACATTTAAAATTTCAACACCTCTACATATTAAATAAAATGATATTTCTACATACATATACAAGTAATTATTGCTACAAACAAGTCTAACCTCTAAATAGTTAAATGTATACTAACAGAGCTATCTGAGTCTGAACGTGAATACATTTTTCTTCTTTTCTTTTCTTTTTTTTCTCGAGAGTACCTCAAGTTCGTATTGTTAACCGCACTACCTGTCTCAGACTTCCTGCGGTGTCCTTGCCTTGTATCGTTTGATCAGGTAGGCGTTTCTCCTACATTTCTCTTCTTTTGTCACAGGGTCACCCAAAACATAAACATTGTGTTCTGTCTTCTTCATGATAGAAAAAGGCCCGGAATATAAGAGCAACATTTTCCTTGTAATTCCTGAAAATGCATCAGATTTTGGGAATACCCTAATTAAAACAAGTTCTCCTACCTCGTATTGCACTGTTGCATGCCGTTTATTAAATTCCCTCTTTCTTTTTTCTGCACTTTTCTTTAGATTTCGGGATGCTATCTCTGCATAATACTCTATGTCCTTTCTATCTTCTATCTCTGGAATTTCAAATAATCGTGCGATGTCTTTTGACATTGTTTGTCCAAAATGTACCTCATATGGACTAAGGTTTGTTGACAAGTGTTTGGCCGAATTCAAACACTTCTCCACCTTCGTTAAAAATTTTGGCCATTGAGTCTGTCTGTCGTGACAGTACTTTCTCAGCATTCGCACTGTGGATTTTACACACACTTCTGCCATATTTCCCTGGGGATAATAAGGCGTACTAGTGATGTGTTTTAGCCCTAATTCTCTCATCTCGTTTTTCCATCTCTGAGATTTAAACTGTGTCCCATTATCAGTTAACACAAAATCCACATTTGGACATAGTTTTAGGAACTCTCTAATCTTTCTAATGGCCGAACATGACGTAGCTGTCTTGCATGCATATAGGCCGATCAATTTCGAAAAAGCATCCATGCAGACTAATACATATTTTACATTACCAACCCCCCTTGGAAGTGGCCCTAGCCAATCTAAACAAATCAATTGGTTTGGTCTCTCTACTAGCACTGGATTCAGTGGTCCAGGTTGGTAACACTGAGGCGGTGATGCCTTTTGACATATGTCACATGATGTTGTATATTTTCTGATGATGTTCCTCATCTTAGGCCAAACGAAATATTCAGAAAGAAGAGGAAAAAGCTTGCTTGCAGATAAGTGACCTCTCTCGTCATGGTAGTACTGCAGCAAAGGTTCAACCAGCACTTCGGGAATACAAATGCGCAGACCGTTACAATCGCGTTTACACAATCTTCCGTTACTTATTTCGTAAGTGTGCTTATCACTTCTTATCTTCTTACTAACGTCTCCGCTCTCTATACACTTCTTTATTTTTCCACAGAATGCATCAGATGATTGCATTTCAGGAAGGATTGTGATCAACTTGCGCAATTCTCCGGGAATCCCTGTCAAAATTGTCATCAATGACTCTTTTATCTCTAGTTTTCTATTAACGTCGAACTCTTTTCCTGTGTTAGGGGGGTATCTCGAAAAATGATCACTTAAATTCTGTTTTGAAGGCACATACTCGAATTCGAAGTCTAGCATGCTTAACGCTAACACGAACCTTGCTATACGTTGATTAGTTATTCTACACAACAAAATAAATTTTATCGATAAGTGGTCAGATCTAATCTTGAACCTGTTCCCTATCAAATAGTGCTTGAATTTGTTTACACCATCTATTATCGCAACAAATTCCTTCTCAGTTATCACATAGTTGCGTTGAGCAGCGTTAAAAATTCGCGATGTCGTTTCGATAATTCTAATGTTGCCATCATCATCTATTTGATATAAGTGCGCAGAACAGCTGACGTCTGAAGCATCGCATTCAAGAATAAATTGTTTGTCCGGAAGGGGCTTCTTTAACACCACATCTTCCTGAAAGATTTCCCTTATTTTTCGAAATGCCTCCTCATGAATATCAGTTCATTGAAATTTTGCTCCTTTTCTCAAAAGTTGAAATAAAGGAAAAAGGACTTCTGCATACTTTGTACTAAATATGCGATAAAACTGACAATACCCAATGAAACTACGCAATTCTTTCACATTTCTGGGCCTCCTAAATGTCATTATCTTCTCAAGTTTCTCAGGGCACTTTCCTATCCCATCTGGGGACAAGTTATATCCCAAGACGCTAATTTCTCGTCTCGCAAATTCACATTTCTTCAGACGTAAAGTCATGCCTGCTGCTTTAATTTTGCCTAACGCAATGTCTATATGATGTATATGTTCGTCAAAAGACGAACTTCCAAGGATGACGTCATCAACATAATTACCGCAAAACTCTCTGCACTCTGAGAGGATTGAATCAATCGCTCTCACACATGATGAAAGAGATTGCTTTGTGCCGAAAGGTAACTTTTGGAATACGTAAGAAATTCCATTATGTAAAAATCCTAAGTATTTTTGACTGTCAGATTTTACTCGGATTTGCAGAAATGACTCTACACAGTCAATTGAAGTTTTCCAACGTTTATCACATAGGTCTCTTAGTGTACTAAGTGCTGGGACTGGCTGATCCCTTTGACTAACAGTGACCTCTGCCAAACGTCTCGCATCCAAACAAATACGCACAGTTCCGTCCTTTTTTGGAACTACAACAAGCGGGCTGGTGTAGCAAGTCTCAGATTTTCTAATTATTTTCCATGCTTCCCACCGATTAATGATGTTGGTCACCTGATTCCTAAACTTCAATGCGTATGGATACATTTTAACTTTGAATTTCCCTTCTTCACGCAATTCTATACTGTGTTCATAACCCTTTATACACCCTGGTTTTAAATCGAACACTTCTCTATGCTTCATTAACACTTCTTTTAATTTTTTCTTTTGGACCACACTGAGGTCAGTGTACCCTTCTACAAGGCTAGAAATCTCAGCTGGTGTGACTTTAGTTTGTACTTTATTCCATTCATTCGGGCTGTACACTACATTGGCGAGTTCAGTAGCTGTCGGATATTTTCCATCATCCAGATGGGTTCTGAGAGAAGTCATCTCCTTACTATGCCCTTCTCTGTTTCTTACATCATCCATCTGAAATGCATAGATGGATTCTATACCTATTTCGCCCATTTCGCCTATGGGAAAAGAATATAAAAATCTCTCTTCATCTTCAAACTCTAAAGTCAAACTCCTGACCACTAACTCACTTTCTTCGATTTCTACATCTCGAAAACTTACCTGAACCTCAGTTGGTGAATTTAGTCTCAAAACTCCCACATTATAATCTAGCACAGCCTTGCTCTCAGCAAAGAACTGTGACCCAATAATCAAGGGACGATTTAATCCTTGTACAATTAATCCCACAGTATAGAATTCTTGATTACTGAATGTCATTACTAACATCACTTGACCAAGGATTTTGGCTACAGATTTTCCAAAAGCCGAACTAACCTTTATATTGTTTGCTTTTAGGAATGCAGGGGGTGGAGTGGTATTCTTTACCTGTGCCCATAAGTCACTACTAATTGCACTAATTGATGATCCGCTGTCAAGAAGACCACATACTGTTTTACCAAATAAACAAGTTTCTACTTCTGGTAACGTTATAACATTGTTGGTAGGTACATTCTCCCTTTCATCTGTTTCCAATAAATCTCGAAAAATGGCATTTGATTCATCAAAAAGACCTTTATTTAATTTAATCTCTTTTCCACTTCTCAAAAGCAAGCATAATTCTTTATCTTTACCTTTGGCACCTTTATCATCCGAAAAATATTGTTTATTAATAATTTTGTCACATTGTATGCAATCTCGGCTATTATTTTCTAATCCCATATTTTCTAACTGTTTGACAAGAGTTTCGCATTCTCCCTTACTATGTTCAGCATGATAAGAACTATCCTCATTACGCACACTACTAGGTAAAAATTTAGCACTATCAGATAGAGAACAGTTATCTGTAGCTCCTAGACAGCGTGCGTACGTTTCTCACTGTCTAGAAACTGTTTGTCTCATATTCCGGGGGCTCTGTGACCTAGATCTTTGGTTTTCACTTTCATTAGAAGAACCGTTACCCCTACTGAATTCCAGATTATTAACCTGTTCTTCACCAGAGTATGATCTCCTCCGACCTCTGGGATTATTCCTGCCCCTGAAGGAACCTCGGTTGTTTGAACGACCCTGAGACCTTTCATTGTTATTATTCTCACCATTTCTATCCCTTGGTGGCCATGTCGTTCCATGGTTGCCAAATTGCCTACTCGTGTTCCCTCTACCTCTCTGTGTATTTCCACCACGATTCTGATTATTGTGATTCTTTCGTGGGGAATATGGGCGATGTCTATACGATGTACCGCTAGACCTTTCATTATCGCTTTCTTCTATTGACATCATATTAATCCCCCTTCTAATGTTATTGTTTCCGCTATTATTTTGATACGTCACTTGCAATTCTGCCACCAGACCAACCAATTCTTCAATTGTTTTAGGTTTGGATGATATCAGAGACCTGTAAATCCAAGATGGCAGTTGTCTTGGCAGAATCTTTAAAAGTACTTGCGGTTCTAATGGCGGCGATAAAATACTATTCTTATGCAGCAAGTCTAAAAGGTACTCCGTGGGAAGCCTATTTGAGCGGCTATCAAACCGAGCCGTTAGAATGGTCGCACGTAAGTTCGCCAACTTCTCTTCGCTCAGATAGGTCCGTTTGAAATGCATGATAAAATCGTGATACGTCTTGCACTTAATTAACGTTACTTGAGCCCATTGCAGTGATGTATTTCTAAAGCATTTCGAGACAAACTGTAGCTTTCGATCTTCCGGTACTCCCGTGAGATCAAAATAATTATCGAGCTCGACAAGAAAATTATGAGACTGCACTTCACTTTCCAAACCAGAGAATATAGGAAGAGACAGATCACGATGCATCAGTCCCACAGCTGATGCTAGCTGGCACGTAGAGACAGGCGGCTGAGCGTTTGACGATACGCGGGATTCTGTCTCGTCTCGAAAGACAAAATATGGAGCGTCTCGAGAGGTACCGGGTTGGTTATTGTTTATTCTTTCACCTCTGTCATCAATTTCTCGAACCTATTTCTTTAAAGAAGCAAGTTCTTTCTCTAATTTGGTGCAAACAGAAGTAATATTCTGTTGTATCTCTTGCATACTATCCCGATATTCGCTCCGCACCTCTTCAAGCTGGTTTTCCTGACCAATTTCTTCGCGTAATCGACCCATTTCTTCTCTCCACTGTATTTCTACACGCTGCATATTATTCTCCGCTTGAGCAATTGAACCCTCAACGCTTTCCAACCTACTTGTCACCTGTTCTACACAAGTCCTGACGCTTTCTACCTGGTTGTCTACTCTCACAATGTCTTGTCCTAAAGTTAATTGTATCTCATCTAATTTTCTATTGTTACTCGCCTCGAGCTGCTGTACCCTCTCATCATTCGCTTTTATTGAACCTCGTAACTCGTTACATGCTCCAGCTAACCGCTCATTGAATGATTCAGCTGTTGCATCCAGCCGAGTACTCAGTTCAGCTATACCGCTCATTAATCTACTGCTATTTACTTCCTGCCTTTTCACTAATTCCTGTACTGACTTTTCCTGCTGTTGTGCAATTTTTTCCTGCTTATCAACTAGTTCCTTCACAGTGCTCTTTACCAGCTGTTGTAACATTACAAACAGTGGATTCATAGATGGATCCATTGTCTCCATGTTCACAACACTGGATGGTCCGGGGATCGTTTCCTTTTCGTTTTCCTGACTTCCCTGATTTCCGTTTCCGTTACTAACTTCTCCTTGACTTTCTATATTCGCCATTCTCTCTTCTAACTCTAACTCGCCGAGCTGATTCTGCGGAAAGTTAACCAGGTCTTCTTCCATTTTCTTTTTCTGTAGTCTAGTGACCACCATCAACTTAATAGAAATACTCTAACTTTCTAAGATATGCTAATTTCTGTATCTTATAAAAATAACACGCAAAATAAATCTTATCCCCCTCTTAAATTTTCCGACAGGCACACATGGAAAAACTCTAATCAAAATAACTCTAAAATTCTTACAAATAAAACATGTAATTTTAGCTGTTTTTTTCGAAATAAACAAGAAAACAAAGAAACAAAATTCGTAAATAAAATGTTGCCGGACACAAAGCTTATTACTTCATTGTTGGTGTATGGCCCTGAACATTTCATTGACAGCATCCACTTTTTTTTTTTTATTACAACCCGTGACACTGAAGTGATCTCGCCCCACGCTGGGCGCCAAATTTTGTGGTGGGCTAAAGTGAACGTGTTGGGCATAGCCAGGTTTCAAAATTAAAATACTTAAATATTCGCACCACAAAGGTGGAGTGCCCTGAATGGACAGTCCCAAGAAGTATTTAAATTAAGTAATTAACAGAAGTTATGTAAATGAGTTATATTAATTAATTGGATTACTTAAATATTAAAGATATAAATGAAATATTCGGTAGAGCTTTTTTTTAAAAAAAATTAAGTGATTTGCAATATACAAAATACTCTTTAACTCAGGTAATCAGTGGCTTTACTTCAGTACAGATGCTCCATTGAAATGGTCAGATAACAACCATACACCCTTCTCTGTTCATGTTCTTGCCATGCTGTAAAAGAAAAACATATGCGAAATTTCCACATACCTTATTTGATGTCTGGAATCCGTACAAGAAAGACTTCCGTGTAATTTTGTTGAATATTTAATGGTGATAAAGTAAACACTCCACTCCTCCAAAGAAATCATACAGATTTTAAACACTGATATTCACACACACACATAAAAAAATATTTTATATTCACATGAATATTAAATCGAAGTGACCGGTCGATAAAAAAAATAATTATTATTTTTTTATGAAAATTTGGCCATTATACATTTCTGTTCATAGTTCGTGCACGTATAGTTTTGATGCGTTCTTCATTGTCTTCTTCCTTCTGTCCTCTCTCTTCTCACTGAAGTTCGCTCGGCATCCTGGAACCTCCTAGATGATAACAATTGCTGCTACTGGGCGCTGCTCTGGTTGTTTGTCCGCTGCACTGGTGTCTCTCTCTTAGTATCTCTGGATCCATTTGAAGACATCTGGTTCATGCAGTGTTACTGGATAATTATCATCTGTATTGCCTCAAAAGTCTGGAAATGTACTGATTCTACGGTCCAGTTTCAAAGTTCTCACTACACTGGCCACATATTTAAATTTTATCTTTCGAATTTTATATATATATCACACGGCAAACTACATACGAGAGTTATACGCTAGTAGTCATTGTCCTAGCTGCAGATTCAAAACTCAGTCTCTGCATCTATATAAAAAAATATTCTAACTCTCCTTTTTTTTAACATCTCGTCTCGCAACATGTGTTTCCCGTAAAGCACAGTTAAGTTCTGAGATGACGTAAAGTTCTGAGAAAGACTTACTAGAGTTGATATTTCAGATTGAGACGAAAGAAAGAAAAAAAACTCAATCTCGAGTAACGTCGCAATTCAGCTATTTAAAATGTGCCTATCTCACAAAACAGACCATTGTCACGATGAGTCTTGCACTAACTGTCACAGAGGATGACCTCTGTATATCGCGTCCTAACACCAACTAACTTGCTCCTTCCCTGTCAAACAGTGTTCTTTCAGAGGAAACAACACGATTTTCAAAGGCTCGCTCCTGACCTACCCAAAATTCAATGTATAGTCCCTTTTCGCGGACCCTAATGGTTTTGTCGCCAAAATGTCTGGGTAGTACACTTTCATGTAATCTTTCATTTATTCTTAGATTATTATTGCTTGTCATCTATACTGAGTTTGACCACTGGATAGAGGAAATACTAAGCTTTAAAACGGTGTATCATACACTTTGTTACTCAAATGTTAAATACTTGTTTTCGTATTGTTTTCCCCGGCGTCACTGTACATTTTCTTTGTAAACAATCTTCCTTGCCGAACCAGTCCATGTGCATTTGTTTACATCGCCAGAGTACTCTAGCGGTGATCTCTCGCAACCTCCACACACACATTTGTTCATGGTTTTTCATTTTTTTTCACAATAATTATCATGAATCAACAATATATTCTATATTACATTGTACCTAATATTCCTCTGATTATATTTACATAGGATTCCAGCAGTGACATTCCATTTAGAATTAATAATCAACAAATATACACATATCGGCTGCTATGACATTCACGGTACTGCGTATCGCTGTCGTCTCAATTACAGCAATGTCAACACCAAGCACAGTAAAGTAATAAGCTTTTGTTTTAAAGTTAAGGTAACAACGAAAAATCTTTTCTGACCAAAATTACATCTTATCTTACATTTCTAAAATTCTAAATATGTAATAATGCTAAGATATGACTGCATTCATAATTTTCAATGGGGGGAAAGCCCACTCGCAGGAAGAGCAGAAGCTCTTCCTTGTCGAAACCGCGCTTTGAAGAAAAAAATATAGGATAGTTTTCTGGCGGGATCCAACCCAAGCTATCGAAGTTTCTAGTGTGAAAAATGGTCACTTGAAGAAAATCTAACGCCCTATTGTTACCAAGAATTCTAACCCACTTGCTAAAATATCTGAGCAGAAATATACAAAGGTAATGGGATAGGATCTATGTCGCCAGGCCACTTCTGCAGCAACGTTAGCAACTCTGCTCACTTCTACCTAACTAAGTTAGAAGTATGATTTAAATATATGACCTAGATAAAATTTCTCTCATATCACAATTCTTCTTTAACTTTAGATAGCAATACTGGGTGCACGTACACAGCTTTTAACTGCTACGGAACATTTTCTGTTTTTTTTTTTTTTTTTTTTTTTTTTAAAACTCAGTGGTGCTTTTCCAAGTTAAATTTTCTTTCCTACATATATTTTTATATTCCAAATGACAATGTTTAATTCACCTATTTTATATACTAATTAACCTAACTAACTTATATATTCTTAATTAACCTATAGATATGTAAATTATTCTAATATTATGGAAAAATTTCGCTTGAAATTAACATAAAAATTCTAAATAGAACATAGCTATATGTGTGCCTCCTATAAGCCTACCGTGAAAATTTTAGGGCGAGCAATAAAAATTTAGGGGACCGTCCCCCTAGACCCCTCTGGATACGGGCCTAATTGCTATGTAGATCATGAAAAGCCCTTACAAAGGACTAAGTAGAGAAATTAATTCTAGGAAAAAAAATGTAATTATTACGTATTGCTGAATTTATTTAACTGTTCATATTATTACTATATGTGCTGTGCATATACTAAATTTTGCACAGGAAATATGCATATAAATGTAGAGTGAAATGCACCTATAGTCAACAATTTCCCAAATGCCAGCCATGTAGCACATTAAAGGAACTCCAAACAAAAATCAAAAACAGGGTTCCTAAATTTTTTTTTCGTTTGCTTTCTTATTTTTTAGGGAGTCTATATGTGGAAAGTTAGTTTTGTCTTTTGTATTTGACTTCTAGAGTTTGTAGACTCAGAAGTGTTGTTTCGATATGGCATCTGGTAGAAGAAATGATGCCCACAAGACATTGTTTAATAATAATAATAATAATAATAATAATAATAATAATAATAATAATAAATATTATTATTATTATTATTATTATTATTATTATTATTATTACTATTATTATTATTATTATTATTATTATTATTATTATTATTTACACTTTATTTTATGGAAAAACTAAAACTCTTATTTCTAACAATTGTTGTTTTCAATGCATAAACATATATAAAATATTAAAAATGTTATTGAAATAAAACTATACTTCCAAAGCTTGAAAGAAAGTTCTTATTTCACGATTAAGACCACTTATTTAACTCAGATTTATAGACACCATATTTTAAAATATTTCCTGATAGTACGAAACAATAGCAAGCAAATATAGAAAACCTTAATAGAAACAAATGTAACCTGAATATCACACTTCAAACTGATGAAATGGAGATATTTCCCGGCATGAGTATAAACGCGTAACAGTATCCTATTTTTTTTTTTTTTTTTTTTTTTTTTTTTTTTTTTTTTTTTTTTTAGAACTATGCTTAAATATAAATACATCTCAATAGAATCTGCCTACACAAACTCATTAAACACATTAATTAATAAGCAATCGAGTACCGGTACTGTCTAATGTCAAACGACTAAAATATAAATCCACTTAAATGGCTTAGTAAAAATCAGAAATGGATATAATTTAAATTGTGAGAGTTAACTAAAGCATTCCTAGAATTCCTTTGGAGAAAAATTTTTAATGGATACTTAGAACTAGGGTTACGGAATAGAAGTAGTAACCCAATAAAGTGTTTCGGATCGTTTGTATTGTATGTATTCTGTTTATAAATATAATAGATTCGATTGTTATAATATCGTAATCTGGCAACCCTCAATTTATGAGTCGATTTTGTATAAATATTCACGATTATGATATAAGGTAAATCAGAGAGAACAATACCGTGGCAAACAACACCAAAATCGAGCCGTGTGAAACTACATCGTGGCAAACAATACGTAATCGACAGAGCACCAGAAACTATGTGAGAAAGTGATGGAACTTTTCGCGTCACTCTTACCGTTTCCGAGATATTGCCCAAAAAAGTTCCTTTTTCAGGAGATTTAAGGAGCCATATCTTCCGAACCGTAAGTCATAGAGAGATTATACTTATGTTGATCAATACCTAAGAGGATGGTGAACATTTTGGTACTAAATAATAACCGGTGGCCACTGGCCAACTCGCCACTGTTCCCCAAATATTGACCAAAATATATCGGATTTCGGGAGATTTAAAGAGCCATTCCTCGGGAACCGTAAGTCATAGAGAGATGATATGATGAAATGATTTTGCGATTTTTTCAGTTTTGAGGCCTGCATTTTGAGCATATGTCCTCGTAAAACATCATATCGTAGAACGTTTTAACCCAGCTCTTAATAAAACATGTAGAAAAATTTAGTACTCAAGGAAATTATAAATGGAAGAATTGTTTAATGAGTATAATAATAAAGTACATACAACAATTGATATAATGCCCGTAGAAGTTAATAAGAAAAATTAATTCAAATTCGTTCTGGCAATGCTCTTGGAGTATTCCCAACTGGTTGCATACTGAATCCAAATCTGTAATTGAAATTTGTTTATCACCCATAGTTTCAAGATTGTAGTCTATACCCCTAGATGACACTCGTGAAACGTTACGCCCACGAGTAGAAGCAAGTAAGATCTGTGAGCGTTATTATCAGGGAAGGATCGGTGTGCCGGGTTAGAAGGTGGTACCACGAGATTGATTCAAATACAGTAAAGGTCACTGCCAGGGCAATACTGTCATGCAAAGTGAATAGTCTACTGGAAGATGGGGAGAAGGATTTGTATACAAAATTATTATTGTGGAAGAGCTGTTGCAAGGCCGTCTCTATCATATGTGCAACACGTGCATTTGTACGGTGCGTCAAATTTCGAGGGGCGACAAAATATGCCATAACTATATTATTTAAAAATAAATATTTCTTGTTGGAAACATACCTTATGATGATGTAGTTAAATTTCCTAAACTGGACATATATTTGAATATTACATTCATAAATACATGTTTAGGTCACATTAGTTTAAGGTCACATGGACAGTGCTAAAGAAAATGGTCAAACAAATCCCAGCATGAATTTCTTGATTGTTATCAAGTACAAGAACTCAATTCTCCAACAGTAGTGAACACCTAGTTATCACAGTTTTGATATGGAAACTAGTTTTGTCTTTGTCACAAACATGTTCCTTATCATTAAATGTGCAAACAAGGTTTTTAAAATTTTTCAACAGAAGTAGAAGGAAAATCAAGAAATAAAAATAAAAGAGCTAGTCGCACTGGAATTGCAAACTGATATATTGAGATTGAATTCTATAAAATGCATTATCATCTTTCCGTTGTGTTTGTTTTATCTTTCACTAAGATAATAGATTATTATTTAAAGAGGAAACAGACACAACGAGATTGTATTTGTAGTGTTTATGCCTTTCTGGGTACGAGTGCTCTTTCCCTCCCCTTCGTTGTTCATGACGGGGGGTAGCATATTTGGAGTATATCGTTGCTTTTAAGATTTGTCCTTTCTGGAGAAAGGGAAGGCGATAAGTGAGGCCATTCCAAGAAGGCGGCAAATTGCCTAGGGTCCACCTTGGGCTTTGAATCAGGTCGAAATGTCACAGAGCTTGCACGTATTATGGGTGAGTCAACAAGTCATTTTCCGACTTTAGAAAGCCCTGTTATGAGAAGAAAAGCTGCACGTGCGGATTTTGGGGATCATGGAATGTCTATTAGAATTTGACGGAATCGGAACACTAGTACTGGTGGGATAAAAGGAATCAAACTGGTATAGCAGCCCAAATTGCTTATGTGTTTGCCGTGTCACTGTATCTTTAAGAACCAGAGGTGCTTTTCGGGTGTTCGAAAATTCGCATGTGTATACCCACATTGATTTAATTAATCTATTTATCTTCGTTATTTAAAGAATGCAGAATTTAAAATAATTTTCATAGGGTGTGATTTTTCTTAAGATGAATGATATTGCAATTTTCGACGAGCAGTGAAGGTGTATCCTCTTTATTTCCCTGTAGTAGAAGTTGCACTTTCTTAGATTTGAGTATGAACACCAAAAGTTCTAAGTATCTGAGCGGAATGAGGGTCAACACGTTTCAATGTAAACTATTTATTCTCATCTACTGGCTCTTGCGAAGAACGCTGGAGAAATATGAAGGTTCACCTGCCAGGCTTTCTGCATTCAGTGTTGTCAAGTGAGGGTGAATATATTTCGTGTCAGGCGGGGCAGGAAATTTTTATTAAAGTAAAGTCTAAAGTAGTGTATTAGAGTGCATTTACGTCCGACATTTATGCCATGATTGTTTCCAATTAGTTTTCTGAGAAGAATTTCTGTTTTGGGTTTACTTGAAAGCATGCGTGGTGACTTTTGGATTATTTCTCTTGTTAACATTGAAGTTTGTAGAAAAAAGGAATTTTGAATCGTGTTCAGGAACTTGTAAAAGCATAAAGGTAAAAGCAAAGAAAATAGAAAAAAGTTCAGTATTTCTGTGTATGATTGGGTTTGTGGATGTGAAGCAACAAATTGTCTATTCTCGATTCTTCTTGACTTTTTAAACATTTAAAATCAAAATATTACATTTCCCTACATGCAATTATGATTTGAGATTTTCCCTGGGAATGCGGACTTTCAATATAGGGAGAAATTTTGACAACCCACATTCAGTACGATTGGAGATATGTCCTAGGGGAATTTTCTAGCTCCAGGAGGGATTTCTCCTTTCACTGACTTTCTAAAATCATCAATACTTACATTTGGTTGGGAAAATATGGTGTTTACAAGTGAGGTGAATGGCCATACTTTTTTTTTTCTTTCTTTTCAAAATTGCACCTGACAGCAGCCTGTCTTGCCTCCCGCAACGGTTTTTTCTTCCGAACCATATGATCAGATTGTCAACTAACGTAACTTCGAAGATATGCATTCTCCACATCATTAGATGAACGATCTTTTCTCATTTCGTAACTTGTTTCCCTCCCTTACAAACTTTTTTAAGATCAGAGAGGAACAATGATGTGAGTGGATCTGCACCTCCATGAGCAGGAAAAGAAATTCCTCAATACCTGAATTTGTATATATATATTTGTTCTTTCTAGCGCTGTCACATTTCCTTGCAAAAAGAAGGGTTAATGAACTATAAGAGCTAGTCTAAAAATAAACAAGTTAATATGTAGTATTGGAGTAGGTTAACATCTGGAGAAATTTTGAACTGCATAAGACAAATAGCTTTCATAATACTTTGGAAAGAAGTTCACCATATTATTATATAGAGATTGATGATCTCAGGTGAAAACATTAAACGCTACCTTGAACTTAGTACGGGCCTATGTTTAGCAGAAGGGGTCCAGTTCTCTTCTCTAAAAAATGTTACAATTTTGGTAATTTCTGTTCACATTCGGTTAGTTTAGAGTAGGTTATGTTAGTTTAGGCTAGCTTAGGTTAGTTTAGTTTAGTTTAGGTTAGGTTAGTTTATGTTAAATTAGTGTAGGGGTCCCGATTCTATCAATTTTCCCAAAAATGATATAATTTCGCTTATTTCTATAGTATTAGGTAAGTTTAGGTTAGTTCAGGTTACCTTAGGTTAGTTTATGTTAGGTTAGGTTAGATTTGGTTACGTTATGTTACGTCTAAGTACTTGCATCATTCATTTCTCCTATAAAATTTGTGTTTTTTACGTGCTTCTGGACCCTTTGTACTAAACATACTCCTTAGTAATTACGTGAGAATTACAGTAATAAATAATTAAATGAACTCAATCTTTTCTTTTGAATTTAATAAAAAAAAGCTAGTAACGCTTCGAGTGTTCTTTTTGCATTTAAAGATTACATTAGTATACAAATGAATAATAACTAGATATTACATACCACATCATACGCATTTGAAAATCTAATATATTAAGAAGGTAAAGGAGCCAATTTTGCATAGGATACGTCATTTTCTGTCAGTTTAATTTGCATGACTTTAACAATTATTTTTCTGCACGTTATATATTATCGCCAGCTACTGGGGACTATTAAGAAAAATACAATGTGTGACGAGAGCCCTCTCTTGGAACGTACTTAACTTTTACGGTACAAAAGATGGTTGCGATTGTTAGGCGTAGCTGAACATGAAAAATAGACCCTCACTCATCACAGAAACTCTTATGTGGAGAAGTGCATCTGGTGCTGTTTCTATATCAAAAGATTATGCGTTAACTTTCCTGATATAAAAAGAAATCGTTTTTGGTTCCCAAGAGATGCTGCACGCACACAAATTCACAACTGCATAAATTGACTTGATTTACATGAGAAATAAGTGTATTTTATCTGCTGGAGAAGAAAGCGGGAGTTCGTCTGAAAACATTACAAGAGCTAGATGTTCCATGAAGCCGTATTGAATGAAACGTAATCAATGTTATTTGGGCTATCACAGCTACATTTAAGTTATTGTTACTTAAATATTAAGCAAATATTGGACAGGTAAATATATAGGGTGTAGTCACATTTCCAAAAATGCTCTCAAAATAACAAATGTACTACGCATTTTTGTACAGCGAACTAAAAGCATTTAAAATATGATCCTTGGATATCAACACGCTGCCAGCGTGTTTTCCATTGTTCATAGGTTCCCTGAAAGTCTTCGCGCGCAAGGCTGTGAAGGGATATCGTCGAAGTCGCCTGGACTGCTGGAATTGTGTCCAGAAATGAGGATCGTCTTGGAAACATTCAAGCATTTCTTCGCAAACAGCCAGGCCTTCCGTTCATCCGTTAAAACTTTGGGAACAAGTTCGGCACACACTTTTCTCATCTTCAAATCTTCTGTCACTAACTTGAACACCGTAGTCGGACCCAATCCCAGTTCATCGGTGATTAATCTAACATAACACTAACACGGGATGTACTTGAACCTGAACCCACAAAGTGGGGGGGATGCAGGCACGTAGCCAAGGGGTGGGTCCGGGGGTTCCGGACCCCCCTTCGGAACCAGAAATAAAAAAATAAGGAGGGATGAAACAAAAAGAAACAAGAAATAGGAAGAATCAGCGTTAAGAATAAAGATTAAATATAAAAATAAAATATAAAGATAAAAATAAAGCTAAAAATAAAAATAATTTTTTATCATTGCTTCCCTGTAGTATCAAACATGTTATTTCGAAAACAATTTTCTACTGTTCCTTTAACTTGTCATTTGGAACAGACAGTAGTTGACGGAAAAATAAAACAAAAAAGTTATTTGGAAAGCAAGTCCTGTTAACATTTGATTCAACAGAGAAAGGAACGCAGATATTATAAATATTTTACAAGACATTATTGGATACGTACTTTTCTTTTTAATAGTCATAATGAAAGGAAAATTGTTACATTTGGATGAACAGAAGAAGGAACGTAGATATTGTAAAATTTTTAAAAATATTTTTTTAAATATTCTTTTATCACCGACACGCACTCACGCCACTAGCTGTCTACTCACTCCGGCATTTCGGAGGCAACTGGCGCTCGTGTGGGCGATTAACTGACATCCCCAACTACCGCACCCTGTCAATGGAACGGGTCTGTGCGAGCGCCCCTACTCAGGTAACACTCAGTCTTGAAACTTTGTGAACGCATCCTGTATTTAATGTATCGCTGTGTCACAGGTACTGTTGTTATTAACTAAAAATGAAAATGAAATCCTTCAGATTTACGTCATACTGTTATACCGACTAGGCTAAAGGAGACGGTGATGATGGGAAATGAAGAAAATGATGGAATAAAGAAGGTGCGAGGAAACGGGAGAATCCCGAGAAATCCCACGCACATGGTGTTTGTCTACCACAAAGTTAACTTGGCCCGAGGTGGAATCGAACTAGGGACCCCTAGTATCAGAGGTGAACGCGACCCCTTGTTATTAACTAGCTGAAATAGGGAAATATTCAGCTTCCTCTCCCTTTAATATGGTGAAAAAAATAAGTTACTTCCCGTTCCCTGTTAAAGTGTGATTTTCGAAAATGTTGAGATTAGGGATGGACAGGAGTGGTTCCTGGCGGAACCGGTTTCTCGGATATAAGTCTGGAACCGGTTCTTCGGATCCAGGTCTGTAACCAGTTCTTCGGATCTAGGTCTGGAACCGGTTCCCAAGATCCGGTTCTGGAGACGGGTTTTCGGATCCAGTTCTGGAACCAGTTCCAGAACTTTGTGGCCATCCCTACTCTAAACTCGAGCTACTGGCAGGCTGTGAACAGTGTGCTAGAAGAAATGGTGAAAGTGTCAGGCAGGCGCCCAGGCTGCTGCCGATTGTCTCATTTGCCTAAACAAACTGTGTAAGTGGCAAAATTATTGACTAAACAGGCAAACTGGCAAACTCATTTGGCTCAACTGGCTAAACACCCACTGGTGGACCAAATTTTTTTTCTTGGGGCACAAGCGGGTCTGGGCGGGAAGGGCACAAGCACGTGGTCCCCTTTGCAGTGTTTTGAAGGTGAACTTTGTGCTTCCTTCACGGGTCTTTGGGGACTTTCGGATCCAGGTATGGAACCGGTTCCTAAGATCCGGTTCTAGAACCGGGTTTTCAGATCCAGGTCTGGAACCGGTTCCTAAGATCCGGTTCTGGAACCGGGTTTTCGAATCCAGGTCTGGAATCGGTTCTGAAAACTGGATACCAAAAAACCAAAACTTTGTCGCCATCTTTAGTTGAGATGCGTATTTGCTTAGTTTTAATGAAAAGTTTATATATGTGGTTTTATCTGCCTAACTTAAGGGTGTAGTAAGATACTACATTTTGGGGATACGCTTTAAAGTCTCCCCCCTCCCCACTTACGTTAGTATATGAGTTTTAATCAAAGTGTTATTTTAAAATCCCAGTTCGAGGCAGCACTAACTACACTCAAAAATTCATTTCAAACTCAGATTTATGCTGTATTGCTTACGAGGTATGTATATGTAAATAGAACGTTGTTTGTCTCTCAAAACCTCCTTCGTTGCTTAACCGATTCTGAAGACTTTTGACATCTGATAACTTAAACCTTGCCTAACTTAGGTTTTTATGATGTTACTTTTGTTAAAATGGATATCCTAAGAGGGGATTGGAGAGTTCAAAATTTATATGGGTAACTCACGAACCCTTCAACTTAAAAGGATTAAACTAGGCACATCAATTCTTCGTTTAAAACAAGCGGACTCAACGAACTTCTCGAAGGCCACTGGACCGATTTTGATCATATTTGGTGCATGACAGGACAATGACGCAATCCGGCTTTCTATCATGTTACTGAGATTAAGATGCTTATCCTCAAGGGTGAGCAGGGGATTCCAAATTTATGAAAAAAAAATATATTTATCTCAGAATCTTTTCACTTTAGAAGATGAAACTTGGTATGTAAATTCTTTCTTTAGAAGAAGAGAACACGCGTCCTAGAGTTTTAAGGAGAATGCGAGGGGTATCATCTATGCATATAAAAATTAATGTAACAATGTTTGTCCCGCGAACTTTTCTCACACCATTGGACCTACGTTGATAATTTTTGGTACATGGTTCTACCATATCTTTGGTGCGAGCGGTGCCGGGTTCGATTCCCGATGAGGACACTCAATAGGAAAGGTGTAAAAGCCTTTTAAAGGCCAGTCATCCTAAGTGATGTTTTCTGGGTTTCCCTCATTCACACCAGGCAAATTGTCGGGATGGTATTCTATATAATGGTCCCAGACCGCTTCCTTTCTTCCCCAATCCTTTCCTCGGATATTGTAATCACCAATGTGACAATGCTGCGACTCACTTCTATTTTGTACACAAGGTAAAATAAAAAGTGTTACAAAGTGGCGTATTTACCAACACGTGCAGGTAATTACGCCAAGTCTAGAATACTACTAGAAATCTGTAATAAATCTTGCAACCACATACATCGTCTGTATTATGCGAACTCAAATATTTCTATACATGGCTAAAGCAAAAAAAAAAAAAAAAAAAAAAAAAATTAGAATAACCAAAGTACAAGATGAAGATAAAAAGATAAAATGTAAAACCGATAACCTCCAAAGTTGAAATGAAGTTCCAAATTGAAAAGGTTTTAGTCCATAAGAAGATAAACAAACAGTGTCAGTGTACTGTTACTTTAGAAAAACTACACCAATATTACATGGAACATGTGGGACAAATGAAAACATCTTTTGTCTTCTACGGTCAGTTCTGCACAAGCCCTGGCGTATTTCGCTGCACCATACTTGGTATTGATTTAGTAGCCATGGAATCACAAACACTGAAATTGCATTTACAAAACAAAGTGTTCCTGGACGAACACAAAATAAGGCGTGCATTGCTACAAACAATCGGCAATGTTCTGAGTTAGCACGGTACTAATAGCGGATTTTTACCTCTATTCAAATAATAACGTCCTTCCGCGGAACCTTCCCGAAGCAAACAACACTGCACGTCGTGACGATCTCAGTCATGTCTCCCGGAGTAGTCCTCAAATCGAACTTGTCCAAGACCGTGGTACATATTGGAGGCGCATTTCATCGGATTTCGTCGGAAACGTCCCAGCGCTGAACACTTGGCGTATATACCTGCAGTTATCTTATATCAAAATGTTAATATCAAAAAGATAGCGAAAGCCCCAATATATATTGAATGTATAAAGGAAAAACAGTAATAGTGTAATGTGTGACACGTGTAGGAGTTGATTCGATTATGGCGTGCTAGTTTTTCAATACTGAAACCAAAAGTGGTACTACATCTACCACTTCCGGTTTTAGTAGAGAAGGTCGAAGATGTAACGCTTAATCGTTTGCAGGAAACCGTTTCTCGCTATCTATTTGCTGTATAGTTATCAGCATTAAAGCAGTTGATTTTAGAACGAATAATAAATCTATTTATTCTTAATCGATGTCCTATAGCCCCGATCCTTGGATATATTTTGAGCCACACAAATAGGTCTAAACAAAATTAATATGGTACCAAAATGTCCTCTATTATACCTTTTATGTTCGTATGATCTCTCTGATGTTATTTATATATTATAGCTTACAGTAACTCTGTTTCTATATACCACCAAGTGAACTTTGTGGTGGACAAACACCGTGTGCGTGGGTTTTCTCGGGGTTCCTCCCACTTTCTTCATTCCACCATTTCACTCATTTCTCATTATCACCGTCTCCTTTAGCCTAACCGGCATAACCGTGGGACGTAAAACTCAAAAATGTCATTTCATTTCATTTTCTGTTTCTATATCGACACAACCTATCGTCATGGTTACCAAAACAAACCAATACATACACGAAAACATTGATTTTTAAAATATAATTATTTTTGTGTCTTCTTCTTCTTCTACCATAGAAATAGCTGACTAGTATATATTTAAAGAAATATCACATATTGCCCAGAAAAAGTTTAAAAGAATACAAGACATCGTTGTAATTTCTACTTCTTCTAGTAGATGGATCACCTCTGTTAACGATTCGATTTCCAACTTTTGATTGTCTATCTCCTTACCAAACTCGATGGTGATCCATCCACTGGTTCTTTAATTTTATTTATTTATTTATTTATTTTTGTCTCCCGAGGGAAGGGTACAAAGAGAGAGGGAAAATATATAAATATATAAATAAATTTTGGTGAGGAAACAGAATTTCTTGAAAATAAGGTTACAATTAAAGAAATAGTATTCACATTTGTTTCTAAATTATGCTCTAGAAGAGAAACGAAATGAAATATTTTAAGTCCCACTGAAGCGTTAAATTCGGAGACAGCCCGACGTAGCTGAATCCCTCATCAATTTTATAGAGGGAACTTCACCAAATCGCTGAGTTAAAATGAAATGCCATCATTCTTAAATACTCATATACAAAGTGGTATTTTATATTAATATTTTTAACAGTGTCAGACATCTATGAGATGTGTTTATTTAGCTTTTATTGGTTGCCTATTTCAGTTTGTCCGTTCTGTATGTTTCATACATACAGTTTCATTTTATGTAAATCATTGCTAGGATACAGATTTAAGCTAAATTCTCGCGTCAAGATGATAGATTAGTGGAGCTTATGTTGTGCACATTTGTTTCTCTCATACTTAGTAATAAAGATGCGTTAAGCACAATCGTCTCCCACAAGCCCATAGTAGAGCTTACGTTGTGCACATTTATTTTCCACAAGGTTAGTACTGTTGCTTACGTTGTGCACATCCGTTCTTCACAAGCCTATAATAGAGCTTACGTTGTGCACGTTTATTTCCCACAAGGTTAGTACTGTTGCTTACGTTGTGCACATCTGTTTTTCACAAGCCTATAATAGAGCTTATGTTGTGCACATTTATTTCTCACAAGATTAGTACTGTTGCTTACATTATGCACATCTGTTTTTCACAAGCCTATAATAGAGCTTACGTTGTGCACACTTTTTACCACATACTTAGTAATAAACATACGCAGGAACTTTTCACGTGACAAGTTCTAAGGGCGTTAAAACAGAACACTCCTGAAAGTAAAAAAGGGCTAGTTTTCCCATGCTTATTTCATGGAGAAGCACACGAGTTCCCTGCTGCTTATATGGTTAGAATACACATCCTCAGCGCGGACGTCTTGGTTTCAAGTCCCAATGGAGGTTAATCCAGTTTGGATCCTACATTGAGATGCAGCTCCTCGTGTGATAGAGCTTCAGTTCTGAGTAGGGACGTTGAGCTCCAACTCAATAATATTATCAATTATGGAATAATGTTGAATTGATTTTGAGTTTATCGTCCCTTTCAGCAGCTAGGCTATATGAGACTGGACCTACTGATTAACGTGGAATCCGAACCAAACAAGCTTCCGCCAAGAATAGAATACGGGTCTGACACATTAAAGGCGCATACGCTAACCGCTTAGCCACGAAGGAGCTCAACTATGGAATAAAACGAAATAAGTAAGGGGTTGATAATGTGGAAGGAAATAGGGGATCCCGTGAAAATCCAGAATCACGATTTTATTCACTACAGGCTCATTTGGCCTGGGATCGATTCAAAGACCCCTCTCACCAGAGGTGAGCACATTAACCCTCAGCCACCATGCCCCCAACCAATGATGAAATAGTCACACAAAATCTGTTTGACCGTTTATGATAATTTCTGGCATGGTTTATAACCTGTCCATGGAAATTTTCGTCAAGAACAGGGGAAGGGGTCGCAAAATATTGACCACTGTATAACAAGTGGACATTTACTGATTAATTATACGTAATTATAATTATGAAAGTATTCTTCCATTGCTCCAATTTTTACTTGCACAGTCACACATTCCTCTGCAACATTACAAAACCCTGAGGACTGCTTACTCTCTTGGAAAACAAAGTAGCAATACCTTCACATGTGAAAGAGACAAATCTTCCTTCTTTTCTGAACAGTGTCCAGTCAAAAGTTGGCGGAGGATCAAAGCCCTGGAGTGGACTGGACGAGACTTGACGGAAAACAGAAAGAGCTTGCAGTAAGAAAGAATTATTCGCATTTCTCTGTTCCGGAGGCTTTTACCAATTTGTTTCTATCCAAGTGGATGAACCTGCAAAAGATCCGTTACAAACGCAAAGGAAACGAAAATTTCAAGAACAGACGGTGATCAATGTGTCCGTTCAGTGTCTCTCCTGACTAGAAAACCTCTTTCTTTTTCTGTGTAATATATATACCTAACTTCTTTTTATCTTCCAGGCCGACACTGGACGTCAGGATGAGCCAAAGAAGTTGATGGGTAAGCTGTGGTAGAATCAACAAGACTTGGAGGACGGGATGCGGTGTCCAACATTCGGAGACTCTATCTGAATATTAATTAAGTCCCCAGCCATGCCCTCTCGTGGTAAAAATTTCCGGTTACGCTCCATGTCCTTTTCTTTTCTACATCCTTTTTGCTGTATATTCCTCTGCTTTCCTCTTGAATTTCTTGTTGTTTCTTTCTTGGACGTCTTTCCTTTCAGCATGCATTACGTGATCGTGACGGAACAGGTTCCCGTTCTTCTGTTTTAGAATCCATAGGATCTGGAATTGTGAAACAAAAGCTAATTTGCAAACATATGACTTGACAAGTCAATAGCTTATCTACAAATATATTTCTAGATAAAGGAACACTTGTCAAAAGGAAGGAGGCTTCGAAAGGAAGTTCGATACTTATTCTTGCAATACAGCAATGCTCCATATTTATTACTTCATTATTGGTGCATTCTGCTGCTTCATTGAGGATGCATGCATGTGTGCATAAATTTGTACCAATTGAGTCAAACAGGTGAATTTCTATCAGCTTCAATAATAACAGTACTCAATCCAAGGATGAACGTAATGGGCGGTATTAACGACTAAAATACTGCTAACAACTGCCAGTGGCTTATTTTGGGAGGCTATCGGGCTTAACCCCCCGAAATTGTTAGTTTTTCTCATTCCACGTACAACAATAATTCTTCTTAGTGTTTCTAAGAATTTCATTGACTTTCCATTTTCTTATGCTCTTTGTTCAGAACTAATACTGTATTTGTCAAATTTCATTCCGTGTAAGAACTGTGTTCTTTTGTGTCTTTCTTTCATCCATTCTACTCTTCTGTTTCTATTTCTTAGTTGTTACTTTCTTTCGTTTCTCCTATCATACTTTCGACCGTTGTTAGTTGTGATTCAAGTCGGCCATCGTCAGTAATACTAAAACTAAGAGGAGCTGATAAGCGAAACTGGTGTTTCACACCAACTTGCGCGGATATAAACATAACGGGACTTTAGTTATTAAAGCAAAGAAACATTTATATCGTTAAGTTAAATGTTTGAATTAAAGAAAATCAAGAGGGGGTGGGGATAAGTAGCTCGTGAAATTAGGTAGGCCAAGAGGATGCTTCCTTTTCTTCTATGAATAGAATAAAAAAAAGTAAGATTCACTGCTAAATTTTCATGTGTAACATATCACATAAGATTCACCAGTCGGTAATTCTTGCCATTAAAACTGCAATCAGTGTACTGTATTTCATCTTCAACTTGTCTCAAGATTTTCTTTCAGGTAGAAAGGTACACAGATAAAACTAAATATTTTCATTTTTTTCTAAAATGAAATCAGTTAAATTGAAATGAGATTACAAGTATTCAATGTGTGTTTGCAGGAGCGTCATTTCATATTTGCCTGCGGGGGGAGGGGGAGTAAGATCCTCTACCGACATACGAGTTACACGTTGTTGTTTTTTTCTAGTATATTAGTAGACAATTGATTAAACTATATTTAGTTCTCAAAGTCAGGTGGGCAATTGCTCTAATGCTTTCCTGTGTTGTGCATATCCCCCCCCCCAAAAAAAAATCCTAAATATGTCACTGCCAACTACTATCAGCAAAGTACTACTTTACGCTCTTGCTTCGCAACTGGGGAAGGGTTTCTTTATGGTTAAATGAGGCGCCTTTGGTGAGCAATAAGCAGGATCGATTTCTGGTGGGAGCTTATATTGTTTAGACACCCATGTCACATAAAACCTATAGCCTATGCTGAGAAGAAAAACTAACCCCAAAACAACAAATCAATATTTCGTGATTCAACTTCTGTGAGCGACCATTCTGACTGAGTTTTTCCAACGTTTCTACTCAGTCCCACAAGGCGAATGCTGGGATCGCACCATAAAAATATGCTCTGATCAACTTCTTAGATTATTAATTGAGCAGCTAGGTGAACATTTTATAATTTAAATTTAATTCATAATGGTATGTCACATTTTATAATTTTCGAGTAAAATGTAAAAGAAATGCAATTCAATGCAATAGCATATAACCAAACAGGTTTCCCCTGCCATCTGTAGGTACATTACCGAAATTAAACTACCTACATACTCTCCTGTTATTCGATCACAATCCATTCCACCTAACAACTCAATTTTACCGGAAGTGGTGCTTAGTGCACTGAGAAAAAAATTGTATGTGGCGTACTTATAAGATAGATTACATGCGTAATTCCTGTAGTTTTTGGACTTAACGCACAGCAGACGTATAACTCAAAACGCATGTTTTATAATACTTTCTGTATAAGTGTTCCATCTATACATACTTTCCGTATGAAACAATGTAGGCGGTCTGGATCTCACATACAAATGGACATAACATATAGCTGACGAAGGTAACATAAGTATATGCATGTGATATACGGAAACTGTTAGATGTCAGACATCCTCCAACGGCATGATGGAACATCTAAGGGGAGTCCCTATGTAGCATACTGATAACGTATGCTCCGTACTGATTTCTATAGTAAGCAAGAGGATACCGTATATTTGTACAATATACCGCTGTCCGGAGAACGGATTTTTCTCTGTGCGTTATGTTCGCCCGAGCTTCTCATTTGTTCTAGTATAAACTGGCATGGATGGCTCTTTGTGGAAGTTAGTTAAATGAACAAACCTAAAATACGTTCACTGAAGTTACAATGGACTGTGACCAGTAATATTACTCGAGAGATTAGATTAGAAGCTGTCTCGTCTCGAAAATGTTTAGTGAAAGTACTATTTTTTCTCTGTGCGTTATGTTCGCCCGAGCTTCTCATTTGTTCTAGTATAAATTGTCATGGATGGCTCTTTGTGGAAGTTCGTTAAATGAACAAACCTAAAATACGTTCACTGAAGTTACAATGGACTGTGACCAGTAATATTACTCAAGAGATTAGATTAGAAGCTGTCTCGTCTCGAAAATGTTTAGCGAAAGTACTCCCTTTTCTCTGTGCGTTATGTTCGCCCGAGCTTCTCATTTGTTCTAGTATAAACTGGCATGGATGGCTCTTTGTGGAAGTTCGTTAAATGAACAAACCTAAAATACGTTCACTGAAGTTACAATGGACTGTGACCACTAATATTACTCGAGAGATTAGATTAGAAGCTGTCTCGTCTCGAAAATGTTTAGCGAAAGTACTCCCTTTTCTGTTTGCGTTATGTTCGCCCGAGCTCCTCATTTGTTCTAGTATAAACTGGCATGGATGGCTCTTTGTGGAAGTTCGTTAAATGAACAAACCTAAAATACGTTCACTGAAGTTACAATGCACTGTGACCAGTAATATTACTCGAGAGATTAGATTAGAAGCTGTCTCGTCTCGAAAATGTTTAGTGAAAGTACTCCCTTTTCTCTGTGCGTTATGTTCGCCCGAGCTTCTCATTTATTCTAGTATAAACTGGCATGGATGGCTCTTTGTGGAAGTTCGTTAAATGAACAAACCTAAAATACGTTCACTGAAGTTACAATGGACTGTGACCACTAATATTACTCGAGAGATTAGATTAGAAGCTGTCTCGTCTCGAAAATGTTTAGCGAAAGTACTCCCTTTTCTCTTTGCGTTATGTTCGCCCGAGCTCCTCATTTGTTCTAGTATAAACTGGCATGGATGGCTCTTTGTGGGAGTTCGTTAAATGAACAAACCTAAAATACGTTCACTGAAGTTACAATGGACTGTGACCAGTAATATTACTCGAGAGATTAGATTAGAAGCTGTCTCGTCTCGAAAATGTTTAGTGAAAGTACTCCCTTTTCTCTGTGCGTTATGTTCGCCCGAGCTTCTCATTTGTTCTAGTATAAACTGGCATGGATGGCTCTTTGTGGAAGTTCGTTAAATGAACAAACCTAAAATACGTTCACTGAAGTTACAATGGACTGTGACCAGTTTTATTACTCGAGAGATTAGATTAGAAGCTGTCTCGTCTCGAAAATGTTTAGTGAAAGTACTCCCTTTTCTCTGTGCGTTATTTTCGCCCGAGCTTCTCATTTGTTCTAGTATAAATTGGCATGGATGGCTCTTTGTGGAAGTTCGTTAAATGAACAAACCTAAAATACGTTCACTGAAGTTACAATGGACTGTGACCAGTAATATTACTCAAGAGATTAGATTAGAAGCTGTCTCGTCTCGAAAATGTTTAGCGAAAGTACTCCCTTTTCTCTGTGCGTTATGTTCGCCCGAGCTTCTCATTTATTCTAGTATAAACTGGCATGGATGGCTCTTTGTGGAAGTTCGTTAAATGAACAAATATAAAATATGTTCACTGAAGTGACAATGGACTGTGACCACTAATATTACTCGAGAGATTAGATTAGAAGCTGTCTCGTCTCGAAAATGTTTAGCGAAAGTACTCCCTTTTCTCTTTGCGTTATGTTCGCCCGAGCTCCTCATTTGTTCTAGTATAAACTGGCATGGATGGCTCTTTGTGGGAGTTCGTTAAATGAACAAACCTAAAATACGTTCACTGAAGTTACAATGGACTGTGACCAGTAATATTACTCGAGAGATTAGATTAGAAGCTGTCTCGTCTCGAAAATGTTTAGTGAAAGTACTCCCTTTTCTCTGTGCGTTATGTTCGCCCGAGCTTCTCATTTGTTCTAGTATAAACTGGCATGGATGGCTCTTTGTGGAAGTTCGTTAAATGAACAAACCTAAAATACGTTCACTGAAGTTACAATGGACTGTGACCAGTTTTATTACTCGAGAGATTAGATTAGAAGCTGTCTCGTCTCGAAAATGTTTAGTGAAAGTACTCCCTTTTCTCTGTGCGTTATTTTCGCCCGAGCTTCTCATTTGTTCTAGTATAAATTGGCATGGATGGCTCTTTGTGGAAGTTCGTTAAATGAACAAACCTAAAATACGTTCACTGAAGTTACAATGGACTGTGACCAGTAATATTACTCAAGAGATTAGATTAGAAGCTGTCTCGTCTCGAAAATGTTTAGCGAAAGTACTCCCTTTTCTCTGTGCGTTATGTTCGCCCGAGCTTCTCATTTATTCTAGTATAAACTGGCATGGATGGCTCTTTGTGGAAGTTCGTTAAATGAACAAACCTAAAATACGTTCACTGAAGTTACAATGGACTGACCAGTAATATTACTCGAGAGATTAGATTAGAAGCTGTCTCGTCTCGAAAATGTTTAGTGAAAGTACTCCCTTTTCTCTGTGCGTTATGTTCGCCCGAGCTTCTCATTTGTTCTAGTATAAACTGGCATGGATGGCTCTTTGTGGAAGTTCGTTAAATGAACAAACCTAAAAACGTTCACTGAAATTACAATGGACTGTGACCAGTAATATTACTCGAGAGATTAGATTAGAAGCTGTCTCGTCTCGAAAATGTTTAGTGAAAGTACTCCCTTTTCTCTGTGCGTTATGTTCGCCCGAGCTTCTCATTTGTTCTAGTATAAACTGGCATGGATGGCTCTTTGTGGAAGTTCGTTAAATGAACAAACCTAAAATACGTTCACTGAAGTTACAATGGACTGTGACCAGTAATATTACTCGAGAGATTAGATTAGAAGCTTTCTCGTCTCGAAAATGTTTAGTGAAAGTACTCCCTTTTCTCTGTGCGTTATGTTCGCCCGAGCTTCTCATTTGTTCTAGTATAAACTGGCATGGATGGCTCTTTGTGGAAGTTCGTTAAATGAACAAACCTAAAATACGTTCACTGAAGTTACAATGGACTGTGACCAGTAATATTACTCGAGAGATTAGATTAGAAGCTGTCTCGTCTCGAAAATGTTTAGTGAAAGTACTCCCTTTTCTCTTTGCGTTATGTTCGCCCGAGCTCCTCATTTGTTCTAGTATAAACTGGCATGGATGGCTCTTTGTGGAAGTTCGTTAAATGAACAAACCTAAAATACGTTCACTGAAGATACAATGGACTGTGACCACTAATATTACTCGAGAGATTAGATTAGAAGCTGTCTCGTCTCGAAAATGTTTAGTGAAAGTACTCCCTTTTCTCTGTGCGTTATGTTCGCCCGAGCTTCTCATTTGTTCTAGTATAAACTGGCATGGATGGCTCTTTGTGGAAGTTCGTTAAATGAACAAACCTAAAATACGTTCACTGAAGTTACAATGGACTGTGACCAGTTTTATTACTCGAGAGATTAGATTAGAAGCTGTCTCGTCTCGAAAATGTTTAGCGAAAGTACTCCCTTTTCTCTGTGCGTTATGTTCGCCCGAGCTTCTCATTTATTCTAGTATAAACTGGCATGAATGGCTCTTTGTGAAAGTTCGTTAAATGAACAAACCTAAAATACGTTCACTGAAGTTACAATGGACTTACCAGTAATATTACTCGAGAGATTAGATTAGAAGCTGTCTCGTCTCGAAAATGTTTAGTGAAAGTACTCCCTTTTCTCTGTGCGTTATGTTCGCCCGAGCTTCTCATTTGTTCTAGTATAAACTGGCATGGATGGCTCTTTGTGGAAGTTCGTTAAATGAACAAACCTAAAATACGTTCACTGAAGTTACAATACACTGTGACCAGTAATATTACTCGAGAGATTAGATTAGAAGCTGTCTCGTCTCGAAAATGTTTAGTGAAAGTACTCCCTTTTCTCTGTGCGTTATGTTCGCCCGAGCTTCTCATTTGTTCTAGTATAAACTGGCATGGATGGCTCTTTGTGGAAGTTCGTTAAATGAACAAACCTAAAATACGTTCACTGAAGTTACAATGGACTGTGACCAGTAATATTACTCGAGAGATTAGATTAGAAGCTGTCTCGTCTCGAAAATGTTTAGTGAAAGTACTCCCTTTTCTCTGTGCGTTATGTTCGCCCGAGCTTCTCATTTGTTCTAGTATAAATTGGCATGGATGGCTCTTTGTGGAAGTTCGTTAAATGAACAAACCTAAAATACGTTCACTGAAGTTACAATGGACTGTGACCAGTAATATTACTCGAGAGATTAGATTAGAAGCTGTCTCGTCTCGAAAATGTTTAGTGAAAGTACTCCCTTTTCTCTGTGCGTTATGTTCGCCCCAGCTTCTCATTTATTCTAGTATAAACTGGCATGGATGGCTCTTTGTGGAAGTTCGTTAAATGAACAAACCTAAAATACGTTCGCTGAAGTGACCAGTAATATTACTCGAGAGATTAGATTAGAAGCTAGCTGTCTCGTCTCGAAAATGTTTAGTGAAAGTACTCCCTTTTCTCTGTGCGTTATGTTCGCCCGAGCTTCTCATTTATTCTAGTATAAACTGGCATGGATGGCTCTTTGTGGAAGTTCGTTAAATGAACAAACCTAAAATACGTTCACTGAAGTTACAATGGACTGTGACCAGTAATATTATTCGAGAGATTAGATTAGAAGCTGTCTCGCCTCGAAAATGTTTAGTGAAAGTACTCCCTCGTCTCGAAAAATATATTTATTTCTATTGGAAGAAGTTTGTTTCGACTCATGGGCAACACTAGTGACTAGCCAGACAGCTTTTAGTTTTCTAGTTTGTAATCAGTTCATAAACTTTTATTGCCAATGATTCGGGTTTTCTTGACTACAGTTCGATACTTCTTAATTGTATCACAAGATTGGATCCACACCGAAAGTTCAGTACCACTACGGAAGTCAATTTGAGGCCAGGGACGTCATTTGGAGAGGGCAATTTCTCCCCCTGACATTGAGAAACACATGCGCCTTAATAAACTGTATACAAATATACGTACTCTTAAAAAACACGAAACTTATGTTGGTGGACAACTTTGCCCTTCTCTGGCAAAATCTGAAATGAGGCTATTGCCGAGAGTCCGAGCACCAAAGGGATCCGCTCTAATCATTTGGAAACATGAGTAGCGTTACGGGTCCGAATCCATGCAGGAAATGAACAAATACCGCATAATAAGATATGCTTAACTTTTTTACATTTTAAAATGTTTCGTTTTCTATCCTCCTGTCAAAAAAGAAAAATCTAGAAATTGAAGACATTTTTTTTCCTGCTAGCAATTGCTAGCAACTACCCGAACAGGGTTACGCCCTCTGTAGGGGATTGAAGACATTTTTTTTATTTTTTTTTTACAATGCTAGCCAAGGCTAGCTACCTTTTACAGGGTTACGCCCTGTTTTAGGGAAGTGGTGTGGGAACACTTAGGTTTCAAGGTCGGTGGATGGTCTAAGTGATGTAATATATCTTTATTCATTTAATTGCTGGACTTAAGGAACTTTGCGTTCCCTAACATTTGGCGTGGATAAGGAATGATCACAATAGACAAACATTATAAACAGTGATACACGTTAATACATACAGTCATGCAGTTGTTACGAATTGCAGAAAACAAAATAATAATAAAAATAATGAAAATGTTGTTTTCAGTATATAGGATAGTCACGGAAATAACATACATAATAAGAAACATAATATGAAACAATTAGAACAGGTATGAAAAGAGACAAATTTTGAAATAAAGACAAAAAGATCAAATATATGTTTTAATATATGAGTCTGGAATTATTTGTTGATGGAAGTGAAGGATGATGTGAGGTGCAATGCACAGGACAACACAAAGGATTAAATGTTAGCAGACGAATGCGGTTATCTTCTTGCCTAGGGGGACTCTAGGCTATGATGAAAGACGGTGGGAACCCAAGTTAGTAGACAGAGGAAATCACTGTGCATGAAATGATGGGAATATGAGAGGACGATGAACATGAGTGATGTAATAATTGATAAGCAAAAGTGAGGGATCATCGGGTGGAAGTGTGTAATGATATAGTGTGAAAAGAAGGGATAATGGAGTGTGTACATATCGTGAAGGTGTGGTATGTAATGTTATGTATTGCATGGTGTCAAAGAGAAGGGGATGATGAGCTTGAAAGCGGATACGGATGTAGGAGAGTCGGATAGTTTCAAGGTGATATTGCAACGTTGGAAATGAGATACGGGAATAGAGATCACGTGTTGGACTAGGCAATACTACACGAAATGCTATCCGGAAGGCGTGTCGTTCAAAGACAAGTAGTTTTTTGTAGAATGTGTCGGAAGCAGCGATCCAAGCTGTGAAGCCATACGTTAAGGTAGGACGCAGAAAAACCTTGTAGGTGTTTAAGACAGTAGAAGGTGTTAGACCCCAAGTCGTACCCACGAGACGTTTGAGCAAGTTTAGTCTATTGTAAGCCTTTGTCGTTATTGTTTTAAGATGGTGCATCCATGTAAGGTGAGTGTCAAAAGTGATGCCTAAATAGGTTACTGTCCTGGTAGCTTGCAACGGAACATGGTCAACATGTAAGGAGAGACAACGTCGATTTCTGCGTACTTTAGATGTTTTCTTCTTCGGGATGAAAACGATGGCTTCTGTCTTTGCAGCATTAATTTTAAGTTTCCAGTGTTGACACCAGCGGCAAAAGTCATCTATGGCGGTTTGTAGAATGCCGTTAATATGTTGAATGGATGTGCCTAGCGCGAGAAAAGCGGTGTCGTCTGCATACTGGAAGGCATGAACGAAGTCCGGAAGGCGTGGCATATCAGCTACAAACAGGATGTACAATAGAGGCGAGAGAGCGGAACCTTGAGGGACTCCTGAGAGTAAGAAGATCGGATGCGATAGGCAATTTCGGATGGCTACGTATGTAAGACGGCCGGACAGAAAGTTAAAGATGAGGCGTATGTAGGCGGTAGGTAGCTGAAGTCTAATAAGCTTGTAAATGAGTCCAATATGCCACACTTTATCAAATGCTTTTTCCAAGTCGAAGAGGACGAGGCATGATGGGTGCACTGAATTAAAGTGTGTACTGATTAGGCTTGTGAGGCGTAAGACTTGGTCGTTTATAGAAAAGGAAGGGCGGAAACCCGCTTGGCTGAGAGGTAGGATGTTTCTATCTAAGAGATAATTATGGAGGCGTTTAACAAGAATGCGCTCAAGAATCTTGCTAAATGTTGTTGTGAGTTGAATCGGCCTGTAAGAAGATAGTTCATGAGGTGGTTTGTGTGGTTTCGGAAACATTAGCGTTTTTGAGGTCTTCCAAGGCATAGGAAAGTATCCAGTGCGCAGAATGAAAGTGAAAACGTTTGCAAGAAGTAGTAGTAGTGTAAAAGGACATTCTCGGATCTGGCGATACGTTATATTATCGAGACCTGGTGCTGTATTTCGTTTATAGCGTACGGTATCGGTGATCTCAGTGACGGTGATGGGTGCGGTAACAGGTTGATTTGGATCGAGAACATGCAGATGACTAGGCTGTAAGAATGGAGTAGATGGGTTTACTCGATCAGCAATGTGTGGCCGGTCCTCAGAGGGGGGCGGAGTGAAGATTGTCTGGAGGTGATCGGCAAAAGCATTTGCTGTGTCTGTGTCTGTAGGAGCAGCGGAGTTTCCTATCAGTATGGGGTATGGAGTGCTACTGGACTTGCCGCATAAAGCGTTGAACCTTTTCCAGTACTTTGTTGGATGACTGGTGATTGATAGATTATTGCAGGTTTTAACCCAGCATCTGAGTTTGTACGCTTTGATGTAGTTGTGCACTGTACGTTGCATTTGTTTATGATGATGTAAAGCTTCAGGGTTTCCGGTGCGAAGGTAATCTCTGAAAAGTTGGCGGGAGCGGGATATCATAGTCACATACTGTGGTGGTAGACGTGGTTTGTATGGAATGCTTTTACTAATTGGAATAGAGAGTTTACTGGCTTCCTGAATGGTATTTGTAATAGTATCCATTGTAGCGTAAAGTTCATCTTCAGTAGTGGGTGATGTTAGGTGTGCTGTATGTTGAGTCAGATAGTTTCGATAATGAGTCCAGTTTGCTTTATCGAAGCGGTAACATAGGCGAGAAGGCAATTGCGAGCGAGGTGATGCAGTGGCTTGTAACGGAAGCGTAAATTAAACAGGAGCGTGATCGCTACCTATTGTATCGAGAACAGTGATGAGACCATGGGTGGAGAGATTTGCTGAAGTGATGACAATGTCAGGTGTTGTGTTGGAAATGGGCCGAGTAGGCTTTGGGAGTGGATGTATGATCCCAGTTGTGTGCGTAGTTATAAAAGCTTCGAAATTCGCACGATCTAGTTGTGAGCGACTGTGCAGATTAAAATCGGCCATGATAATATAGTGACGGTAAGTGTTTGAAATATATTGAACAAACTGAGTCGGAAGAGGGTGACCAGGACGTACGTAAATGGTTGCAAACGTGATGCTGAGAGATTTGAAGTATAAAGTGGTGATGAGATGTTCAGGTAACAGATTGATGGGACAATCGTGCTGACGATAGGGGAGATGTGGAGAGAAACCAATTGCTACGCCCCCATTCGCTCGTTGTGCTGGAATGTGACTGTCTGCCCTAAGAATGGTGTAGCCGGGTATGCGACATGGAGTTCTCTTTGTCAAGAATGTTTCGTTTAACAGAAAAACTGTGATATGTTCCTCCAGAAGTAGAGTTTCAAACATGAGTTTATTAGTAGAGAATGATCTGATATTCAAGTATAGAAAGTTTAAAGCCATAATGAAAGATTGATTATCCGAGGTGAGTGTTTGGAGATGCATGAAAGTGTACTGTATTACCAGAATAAGTAGCTGTGAAATTGATATGAAATGTTGATTTAGCTGCTAGAGTAATTTGCTGGAGAATGTGTGGCCGTATGAAAAGGTGAATATTTTGGAGTGCCAGAGTAAAAAATGTGAGCAATTGGTTTAACGTGACAGGAGCGTCAATAGCAGGCGGAGTTGAAGTGGCGGCAGGTGTTGTACGGAGTGGTACAACAAGTTCAGGATGGGCTGGTGTTGGTTCCGGCTTTGCTTTACACTTATAACTATAAGTGGGATGGTTATCGGGACATGTGGAGCACTTTGCTGGTTGGTGTAAATTGGTACAGAGTCGTGTTGAATGAGGTCCTGCACAGTACCCGCACTTGTAATTGTTTTTACATTCAGAAGTGGTATGTGTATTATATTCCTGACAGCGTTCACAGCGTATTGGCAATGGTGCTAACGATCGCGACGGTTCGACTCTATGTTTTCGATTATAGATGTATGCCCCATGTGCAAGTAGATCGTCTATGGTCTCCTGATGAGGTGTAAGAATTCGGACCATGTAGGTGGGCCCACGATCGTTACGAATCCTAAGAACTTTAGTAACGGAGTAACCATCGAGTTTCAGTTCCTCATGGATTTCATCGTCTGTGTATGACGGATCTACTCCGCGGATAACCACAGATAGAAGTGAGGGCCGTCGGGGTGGAGGTGGTTGTTTGCGTGCTGAATCGGAAAGGCGAGTGATCTCAGCGTTTGCGCCAAAAGTATCGATTGGTACTTTGTTACGAATAGTGGTGTAAAGATCTGGGTCTGCTGTCTTGAGAATGTAACCATTCCGGGTATGAACTATTTCCTTGAGAGCAGCACGTGGTAGATATTTCCGTAATTGGAGTGAGACAAACTTCTCGTTGGAAAACTTGCTGTCGTAATTACGAAGTAGTATGGAAAAGGTTGATGAGATAGGTGAAGTGGACGATGTTGATGCTCCTATATCCATAGTGTCACTAGCGGAATCTTCGTGGTGATGTTTTTTCTTTGGAGGTGAGTCCTGAACACGTGCAGCATAGCTGTCTCTAGACTGAGGTGACCTGGAGCGGACGGAGGTTGTAGATTCAATAGAGGCAACTGAAGTATGCGAATCTCTTCGTGTGCGAGTGGTTGTAGCGTTTGTCTGCGCCTTTGACGATCCCTTCCGTGGCCTCACCTTCGTGGGACACACAGGAGGTTCGTCGACGACAGAAGGAAGAGAGGTATGCCGGCTGTTCGTGCGTTTGCCTGAGGTGGTACGTGAGTCCGCCATCTTTGAAGACCGTCCGATGGGCAACTGCCCAGATGCAAAAGCTAGTGAGACTTATGTATGATGAGTTGTGTGAGTGATCTCAAGGTGGGACTACCCGTTTGGATAGTAGTCCAGGTAAGACAGTTCCCCTATTAATGCAGTGACACTGTACACCCTTGGCTGAGATAAGTCTGATGAACAGTGTCCTGTAATAACGCGGAGAAAAGTCCAGGATCAGGAGTAGGAAGGTTTTTACAAAAAACGTCACCGTTCTAGGTAGGTGGCGCTTCAGAGGCAAAACCTCTGGAAAGTATGATGTTGAAGACATTCACAATGCCTCATATTTGAATAATAATGTCCGTAAAATCTCTTGCGGTAAATAGTAAATCATGAATTTAAATGTGCGGAAATTTTAAGCTGTGGATACAATTTTCTCAATATGATTTGGGAAATATTATTCTGTAAATATATGTTTTTAGTTTGCTGCTGAAAGTATATCACAAGCTGGTAACCAGTGATGTAATATTAAAATGTTTGTCAGGTACACTCTAGACCGGTTACACCACATATAGCTTATATCCATGCCCACATAAATTTAAATAGAGTATATGCTAAGCTATAAAATTATTGGGTATGTATACAGGTCCGTAGCCAGCCCAAAAATGTAGGGGGCGGGCGGTAGAAATTAGGGTGGCCCGACCCAAACATATTATAGTTCATTTGCAAAATTACCGTGAAAATTTTAGGGGGCCCGGCCCACCCTACCTCCCGTGGATACGGGCCTGTATGTATACTCAATATTTTCAGGTATACACCAAATTGCATCACGAGACTGCAACACTAGTAACGTTGCTTTCTTATTTAACATACAGCATGTCCATAAAAAGAGTATCATATTTTAAAGCGATATTACGTGCTTTGGATAATCGTGTTTAAATGAAATTGGTCATATTTGAAAGAAAAACCCAAATATTTTTGTGCATGGCAACACTGGACAAGAATGTTAATAATGAACGGGATCAAACACAGAAAAAGTAAATTCACTCATCTTTACGTTGTGATTAGTCGATATGGGTTCATTGTTGGATATTTAGCAGACAATTGCTGTTTCTGTTGGAGGTCACTTGGGAAGCTTTTATGTTTCTGTACTGTTATGCTGTAATGTATTAACATAAATTTATTTCCTTTCGTTGTGTTGTGTTGTTATTAAAGAATAAGTTTTAAGGAGTTATGGCGACCCCCGCAGGAACAAAGTTTGTGTATTTTGGAATATAGGTACGCTGAGTCTGGTGTAGGTTCAGCGCGCTTTTAGGCAAAGGTTTCAACATCAGCTCCTACCCACAAGTCAATTTTGAAGTGGTACCGTGATTTTGTGAATCATTTCTGCATATATCATCAAATGAAAGGCTATTCAGGAAGACAATCTGTCAATGCGGGAATTGTGGAACAAGTGTGGGAGGCATTTGTACGTAGTCCTAAGAAGTATGTCCTTAGAATTCAGTCTTTTTATGGTTTTACGTAAAGCATTGTGTCTATGTAACTCCATTGCCTCAAAACCTGCAAGAAGTGGAAGTTCATACCAGTGCTGTCAGCCAGTCCATTTCATCAAATATGTTTGAGTATGTATGGCTTGAATGGGAATATTGTCTTGATGTCTGCATCGCCACTCGTGGGGACCACATTTAATGTCTATGAGGTATTAAAGCCTGTGACAAACATCTTGGCATTACAGTTAAACGAATAAAACGCAAGTTCTGACGCGATGTTGCCGAGTGCTAAGGGGTGTGGCTATGGCTAAGCAGACGAACTACAGCGCGATCAGGTGGCAGAGGATAGACGTGGATGTGTACAAAATAAACGTGGCAATACCGCTGGACTCTCATTTACTAGCAGCATTTAAAGGGAATTTCGAGCGCCGCCTTCAAATGCCAAGATGTTTGTCACGCCGTTTAGTAAAAAATATTTGACTTTCTCTTTCAAATGTGACCAATTTTATTTAAATACGATTATTCAAAGGGCGACGTAATACCACTATATAAAACATGATAATATGTTTATGGACATGCTTATTTCATCATACCATAGCAGAACTCAGACAGATGGTATGATCGCAAAAATTTCCGCCATATGAGATAGAAAACCACTTATTTCCAATAACTATTTTTTTTGTATCTTTACTAATAACTTTTCCTGAACATTTTTTTCCACAAGATTAAAATATCTTGAAAAAGGGATGGAAAGTTTATTCTATCGTATAGATTTTCATTAGGATACAGAAATTTGATGCAGTATCCTAATATTATTTATTTACTTATTTATATGTTTCAGGGCATTACTGGCCTTAAGTCCGTCACGCATGTTATGACGTCTCTCGAAAAGCACACTATCCGGGAAAGGGGAGAAGGTAGAATAGAATGGGGAAGGAAGGAAACGACCTACCACCCTATCGTAGGTACTAGGGATGGGCAAAACCGGTTTATATATAAACCGGAAACCGGTTTCTAGAAAAACCGACATTTCGGTTTTCTTCAAAATCCGGTTCGGTTTTCACTGAAACCTGTTTCGGGTTTTCATCAAAACCGGTTTCGGTTTTCTCTAAAGCCGGTTCGGTCTTTCACCGAAACTGGTTTCGGTTTCATTCAAAACCTGTCTCAGTGAAAACTTTTGAAAAACACGTAAAACTATTTCTGTGGAAACGGATTCGGTTTCCGGAGAACAACGAAACACTATTCTGGTCAGAAATAGAACGCATTTTGAAAAAAAAGAAAAACGGAACTGGTTTTGAGGAAAACCGATAACCGGTTTCGGTGAAAACCGAACTGGGTTTGGAGAAAACCGAAAAACCGGTTTTTGTGCCCACCACTAGTAGGTACCATCTCGGCACTTGTCTGGTGTAAATGATGAAAATCCGAGAAAGACTTCATTTAGGCTGGCTGCCATGAATATAATCTTAGACCTTTCCGACCGAGTGTCCTCACCGGGAATCGAACCTGGGACCGCTCACATCTACGCTGGACCACTAACATGCTACTTGTTATAATTGCAGAGTGATATACAAGCTTTAAATACTTCATAGATTTATCGCAAAGATAACGTCAGAGTAAAAGGAAATCAATATAGGCTTCTGATTTGAACTAAGTGCAACGGTACAAGTCCAATCGTACCTTGTATGGTACCATGCTACATTATACACCGTATATTAATACTAGCTTGATGATTTATATATGCAGAAGAAGAAAAAGAAAATAGATGCAATGTGAATGTTTATAAAATATAGCTATTCCAGTGTTTAAAATAATAAGGTTTTTGGCACACCGTTGGCATGACAACAAAATATATAGAAGGAAAATAAAATGGAAGCAAATCACTAAAGGGAGGAAGTGTGTATTTATTTTAGTGTGGCTCTTGTTTAGTTTAATTTGAGTTGCGAACCAAGGCTATACAGCGATTATATATCATACTCGCTAAAGCTCGCTGGGGGCTCCGCCCCCAGGACCCCGGTCAGGCCTTTGCCATGAGGTGTCATGTTCTAGAAAACTATTCCTTCAGGAATTCACTTCCCTTTACAGCAGACACCTGTTACCAACACATACTTCAATTCAACCGGTATCATTCCTTCCATGTAACTTTGAAAAGCAAACACACAATTTATTAGAAAGAACTCTATTACTACTTCTACTCTGGCAATCATGTGCATGGCTTATTATGTACACTTTGCGCACACCTATACATGTTAGAGACAATAACAGAATTTATATTCTCAAACATAAACAGCGGACACTGTCTTCCAATAGCCTACCTATTAAACCTTGCCATTTTGCGAGAACACTCACTGTTTACAAATGTGATTTTTGCAACCTTTCAAATATTTATTCGTAGCATTTTTTAATAATATTTTTTGCAGTGTAATTTAGTACAAGGTATTATAATAGTGTCCTTGTAGTTAATTGTACATATTACCTGCAGGAAAAGTAATTCATATCTGTGATATAAGGGTGGGAATATACTTCAGTCTTCCTGCACATTTATTCTTGTATTTACAATGAAGACTACAATTTACTAGATAATTTACAAATATGAAAATAGTTGGAGATTGTTTAAATTTTTTTCATAGCATTTGAGTGAACACTACTTTTGTACTATAATGTAGTACAATGGATTATAATGGAAACCTTGGGCATAGTTGTACATATTACCTCAGCAACATTTCTTGAAAAGTTTCATATATACTGCACAAATTCTTGCAGTCTCCCTGTATATTTATTCATGTATTTTCAATGAAGACTACAATTTGTAGGTGATTTACAAATATGATTATTGTTGGAGGCTTTTTAAACATTTGTTGGTAACATTTGAGAGAACACTACTTTTGCACTGTAATATAGAAAAGTCCCTTATAATGGAACCCTTAGGCATAGTAGTACATATTACCTGCAGCAAGACTTTTTGAAATATTTCATATTTACTGGACAATTTTTTGCAGTCTACCTGTATCTCTCGTCTTGTATTTTTATAAAGAATAAATTTGTTCGAATTGAGAAATATGAATTTTGTTAAGGCTTTTTAAACATTAGTTTATAACATTTGATTAAACACCACTTTCTGCACAGTAACGTAGTACACTGTATTACAATGCTGTCCTTTGGTACAAAAGTAATTATTGGGCAGCAGCACTTGTTGAAATGATTATTTATACTGGAAAATTGCATACAGTCCTCCTGTATCTTTACTCTTATATTTTCAATGAAGACGTTTATTTACTAGGTAATTTAGAATATGAATATTATTGGAGGCTTTTAAAAAATTCGTTTATAGCAACTTAAACAACACCACTTTCTACATTGTAGTAGAACATTGTACTAGAATCGTGTCTTTCTAATTTCTTATTACAATCAAATAACAAGACATCATTTCCATAATCATCCTAAAAAACACATATATAACACGATTACTATTCCGATTTTAGAGGTGTAATTCCACAGACGCGGGCCCGCTACGTACCAGTATTATGTGAGCAGTAAGTAGGTAGTCCAAAATCTAAGGAATTGAGTAGTGTTGGGGAACGACGTGAGCCTACTGTGCAAAAGGCCTGGGTTCGATTCCCAGCAAGTTTTTCTCTCACTTTTTCTTTCTTTGAAAGTTTATTTTTATAGCATAGGTGATTGAAAATAAGCTTGAGTTTATTATATACGGCATTTCATTCCAACCAGACCCGCAACTAAAACTATTAAATCGAAAGGGCACATTTCCACGTATCTTATATATTAAAATTGTGTACGCTGCCGACGAGACAATTTTCAAAAGGTGCCCATTTGTGTGTGTGTGTACGAGCGTGTGTGTGCAGTAGCGTACGCAGGAATTTATTTCGGGAGGGGCCAAACACAATATCAGTGTATTTTATATTGAAATTCCTAAACTTGTCCCAAAAATTAGGCTAAATTTACTCAAAAGTTGGAATTTCGGGGGTGGTCCGGACCCCCAGGACCCACCCCCTGCGTACGTCCCTGTGTGTGTGTGTGTATTTCCTTAAAATTAATATTTTATATTTTCCATTTGTGGTATTCACTTCAAATTTGGTATACGCATGTATTTTAACTAGGAACATAAAAGGGGAGAGAGATATTTTGAAATCGTTTCCGGTTTGAAGCAGACACTGTTGTTGCGAGACAAAATGTATTGTTCTCTTGTATGGACACTATATCGTGAAAATGATGCCCAATGTTTCTTTCAGACTCTTTTTGGGGGACACTGCCTCCTCAGAGCGCCCCTGGCAAGATCAAAATAATACGTTTATAATACAATAACAAATAGAATGTTATCAGCAGTGCCACCGGGGAAACACTTCCCCCCCCCCCCGCGAACATTGCTTCCGATAGAGAAACCGGTGATGCTCCATTTCCACAGCTACATATGTTTGATTTTAAATACTTCAGTATCGTCTCGAAACTTTACACGAACATACTGCTAGTTTTAAGACCATCTCAACAGTTAGAGTATAAATATATCCTTTCCGTCTATGTGTGTAATAACGAAAATATTTTGTTCACGCAATGCCAACAGAAACTATTTGGTAAAATGAAGCAACGTGATAAGAAAAAAACGCAAGATAAAACAAGGTCTGCGGAGATTCGAACCCGGACCTGCTACTCAGAAAGCAAACACTTTACCGCGGAGCTAATTTACTACGTTGAAATCTGCTTGTTCTATTCTCCTCAATATACCACATAAGAGTCCAAATGAAGGCAATTCAAAAATATAGCAATTTTGCATTCAAGATGGCGACTTCTCCAATGATTTGTTTCTTCACTTAAACTGAACTACGTCCTTAATAACATAGCGAAACCTGGCTTACCTACCAAGAGCACAACTTACAATTTTCATGGTTACAAATTTTTGAGTCGCCATTTTGAATCGAAGATGACGACTTTTCCAACATGTCGGAATTTTCCCCTCACATGCGCTGTAATCTACACACTTGAACGCAATTTCGTGATTCCACCATATCTACAAGTTGTGTAGAATTAGACGCCCCCTTATAGCATTCCTAGCACTTTCTTACAGCGAACATGACTATCTTTTTCAAGTTTAAGGGCGGATTCGCAAACTACGCATCAGAATAAACATCACCTCGAAATTTCAACGTCCTACATACAGCCATTACAAATTTCACATCTTTTCGATTTGCGCCGCGAAACGAAAACGAATTTTAATGCTCTTTTTCCATCATAAACTATGTGCCTAGCTTCACTGCCTGACAAAATATGACGTTTCTATGGTTTGCGGAACTACTCTAAAAACCAGCATTTCGAAGCGACGAAAAATTTCGACACTTCATTTACGTGGAAAATGTCGCCTTTTTCGTGATATCGGAATTTTCCCATTACTCACATCCCATGACGAACAAGTATGCAAAATTTGGTGTTTGTATGTTTTGTGGAAGTATGCAAACAATTAAGTGTGTTTCCGATTATAGAGGTATATAATTCCACAGACGCGGGCCCGCTACGTACCAGTACTATGTGAGCAGTAAGTAGGAACTCCAAAATCTAAGGAATTGAGTAGTGTTGGGGAACGACGTGAGCCTACTGTGCAAAAGGCCTGGGTTCGATTCCCAGCAAGTTTTTCTCTCACTTTTTCTTTCTTTGAAAGTTTATTTTTATAGCATAGGTGATTGAAAATAAGCTTGAGTTTATTATATACGGCATTTCATTCCAACCGGACCCGCAACTAAAACTATTAAATCGAAAGGGCACATTTCCACGTATCTTATATATTAAAATTGTGTACGCTGCCGACGAGACAATTTTCAAAAGGTGCCCATTTGTGTGTGTGTGTACGAGCGTGTGTGCGCGGTAGCGTACGCAGGAATTTATTTCGGGAGGGGCCAAACACAATATCAGTGTATTTTATATTGAAATTCCTAAACTTGTCCCAAAAATTAGGCTAAATTTACTCAAAAGTTGGAATTTCGGGGGTGGTCCGGACCCCCAGGATCCACCCCCTGCGTACGTCCCTGTGTGTGTGTGTGTATTTCCTTAAAATCAATATTTTATATTTTCCATTTGTGGTATTCACTTCAAATTTGGTATACGCATGTATTTTAACTAGGAACATAAAAGGGGAGAGAGATATTTTGAAATCGTTTCCGGTTTGAAGCAGACACTGTTGTTGCGAGACAAAATGTATTGTTCTCTTGTATGGACACTATATCGTGAAAATGATGCCCAATGTTTCTTTCAGACTCTTTTTGGGGGACACTGCCTCCTCAGAGCGCCCCTGGCAAGATCAAAATAATACGTTTATAATACAATAACAAATAGAATGTTATCAGCAGTGCCACCGGGGAAACATTCCCCCCCCCCCGCGAACATTGCTTCCGATAGAGAAACCGGTGATGCTCCATTTCCAAAGCTACATATGTTTGATTTTAAATACTTCAGTATCGTCTCGAAACTTTACACGAACATACTGCTAGTTTTAAGACCATCTTAACAGTTAGAGTATAAATATATCCTTTCCGTCTATGTGTGTAATAACGAAAATATTTTGTTCACGCAATGCCAACAGAAACTATTTGGTAAAATGAAGCAACGTGATAAGAAAAAAACGCAAGATAAAACAAGGTCTGCGGAGATTCGAACCCGGACCTGCTACTCAGAAAGCAAACACTTTACCGCGGAGCTAATTTACTACGTTGAAATCTGCTTGTTCTATTCTCCTCAATATACCACATAAGAGTCCAAATGAAGGCAATTCAAAAATATAGCAATTTTGCATTCAAGATGGCGACTTCTCCAATGATTTGTTTCTTCACTTAAACTGAACTACGTCCTTAATAACATAGCGAAACCTGGCTTACCTACCAAGAGCACAACTTACAATTTTCATGGTTACAAATTTTTGAGTCGCCATTTTGAATCGAAGATGACGACTTTTCCAACATGTCGGAATTTTCCCCTCACATGCGCTGTAATCTACACACTTGAACGCAATTTCGTGATTCCACCATATCTACAAGTTGTGTAGAATTAGACGCCCCCTTATAACATTCCTAGCACTTTCTTACACCGAACATGACTATTTTTTTCAAGTTTAAGGGCGGATTCGCAAACTACGCATCAGAATAAACATCACCTCGAAATTTCAACGTCCTACATACAGCCATTACAAATTTCACATTTTTTCGATTTGCGCCGCGAAACGAAAACGAATTTTAATGCTCTTTTTTCTATCATAAACTATGTGCCTAGCTTCACTGCCTGACAAAATATGACGTTTCTATGGTTTGCGGAACTACTCTAAAAACCAGCATTTCGAAACGACGAAAAATTTCGACACTTCATTTACGTGGAAAATGTCGCCTTTTTCCTGATATCGGAATTTTCCCATTACTCACATCCCATGACGAAGAAGTATGCAAAATTTGGTGTTTGTATGTTTTGTGGAAGTATGCAAACAATTAAGTGTGTTTCCGATTATAGAGGTATATAATTTGATTCTATATCGTTGTATAAGGACTGATTTTTCATTCTTCAAAAACTTTATTATTTATCATTATTATTCAAATGAAATGAAACCTATCCCATGCACCAGAGGCGAACGCTCTACTATAGTATTATTATTATTATTATTATTATTATTATTATTATTATTATTATTATTATTATTATTATTATTATTATTATTAAAGTATTCCGCTTTTTGGCAGGTCCTGGAAAGAATGAGTTTTTTTTTGTCTTTTTTTTAATTTTTCGTTTGCTACTATAAATGTTTCTTCCACGTTTCTCGATCTTCAGCTTCCTCTTTTAACTCCCAATATTTTCTACTATTTTTCAAATATCGATCACTCGTGTTCTTCTTATTATTCCTCGCTTTCCTTCTATCTTTCCTTCTATGACGTAATGAAGAAGACAATTTCTACGCAAGGTGTGTTCAATGCAATTGGACTTCCTAAGGATCCTGGCTAAAAGCGTCCTCTTCTCTCCTATCCGTTTTAAAACATCTTCGTTTGTAGCTCTCTCTGTCTATTTTATCTTCTCCATCTTCCTCCAATACCACATTTCGAAGTTCTCTAAATATTTCTTCTCTAACGTCAGTAATGTCCAAGTCTCTGAACCATACAGTGCAATGTTCCATATATAACGTCTGACCAACTACTTACCGTACTAAGTCCACTGTTAAACCTGCTAGTTAAGAGTGATATTTTCTTGTTGAATGCTTCTATGCCTATGGCAATTCTTCACCTGATCTCTTTGGTGCAGTAAGCGATTCTCCTCAAAATATTTCCCGAATTCTTGAAATGATCGACCCCTTCAAGTTCTCTTCTCTAACTACTCTGACCAGTAAGAGCGCTTTTCCACGGGATATTCGCATGACTTTCAACTTTTCGATGTTAATTTCCATTCCAAACAGTTTTCCAGTGTCAATCATCTCCTGTAGTCTTTCTTCGGTTCTAAGGCATGTGCCAAACATCTTGGGATTTCAGCTAAACGAATAAAACGCAAGCTCTGGCATGACGTTGCCAAGTGGTAAAGGGGTGTGGCTATGGGTAAGCAGACAAACTACAGCGCGATCAGGTGACATGGAATAGACGTGGATATGTGCAAAATAAACATGGCAATACCGCTGGCCTCTTGTTTGCTAGCAGCATTTAAAGGGAACTTGGAGCGCCGCCTTCAAATACCAAGATGTTTGTCACGCCGTTTAGTTATATATAATAACCGTATCATCTGCATATCTGATCTTGTTGATGATCTTCTCCTCAATCTTGAAATCTCTAATTTCTATTAATGCTACCTTCATTAACAATTCACTGGGTAATGTTGAAAAATTGTGACGACATTCTTGTCTTACTCCTTTTGCAATCTCCACATTATTGGTCTCTCCTTCTTTGAACTTTTTTAAAACAATATTTACAAAACCTAAAATAATAAAAGTATCTCTGTAAGGATCCTGAGAAGAATATTCGGACCCAAGAGGAACGAGAATGGGGAATGGCGAAAGCTTCATAACGAGGAACTACATAGTTTATACGGTTTACCCAACATTGTTAGGGTCGTCAAGTCTAGGAGGCTTAGGTGGGCAGGTCATGTAGCTAGAATGGAAGAAAATAGAAACGCTTTCAGTCTTGACTGGTAGACCCATAGGAAAACGACATTAGGAAGACCTAGGCGCAGATGGGAGGATAATATTAAGATGGATCTCGCAGAGATTGGAATACAAAGTAGAAACTGGATGCAGTTAGCTAAGGATAGAAGTCAGTGGAGAGCTTTTGTGAACGCGGCACTGAACCTCCGGGTTCCATAGGCCATAGAGTTAGTTAGTTAGTTATCTCTGTATAAAATATGTAATTAGTTTCAAGTTACTGCCAAGTCTATCAAATTCTTATGAATATCACAGCACTACGGAAATAGTGTTACGTGTGTTAGATGCAACACACGTATTCGCATCAACATTTAGTGGCGATTAGAGTGAAAATGAAATATGTTCTTTGAACGATTTTCTTAAGAAAACCACTTCATTTTATCTATTAGTATTTTTATTCTATATTCCATTTTCTATCAAAATCTGTTTCATTTTATTATTATTTTGTTTCGGAATTAGTTAAGTTAAGTTGATTTTGAGTTTAACATTCCTTTCAGCACCAAGGCAATATAAGACATGGACCTACTGATTACCGTGGAATCCGAATCACGTGAGCTCCCACGAATCGAACTCAGAAATCAGCGAAGATGATACTGACTTCTGCGAAAAACACACTAGATTCAGTAAAAAAAGCCAAATTTTGGAGAGGGGGTAAACACAGAAAACGATTACGACGAAAATCGAACTGGTTTCTGGACAAAACTGAAACCGGTTTGCGTGGAAAACTTAATTGGTTTGTAGGCAAAACAAATTGATGTTTTTCGGTTTTTCTAAAAACTAAAGACATACCACATAGACTTGATACCTAGTCTTCCGTTAGAAGCGCTGCTATCTGCTGAAGGAAATCCACTCCTTTGGCGTAGACAACTGCAAGGCTCTCTTACTTACCAGCAGCTGAACCCTTATTGGCTCAATGCGTGGGAGTGAGCTTTAGTTCACATTTTTGCCACGGCTCAAGACATTTTGGTAGCACTATAGTTTCTGTTTTTTTCTAGAAACTGCGAATAAAAGTCGGTTTTATCCATCCCTATTTTTTTTAAACCGATGTGACTTTTCTGAAAAGCTGCCACTGAATTAAACAAATAATAAAATGTACAATTTTGGGCTATATCTCATAAAGCATACGGTGTAATGTCTTGTTATTGTCTTAATGAAAGTTGGTTTTATGGGTGTATGCTTTGGTATACCTACGGCTTATATCTTCATATAACGTATTTTCATAGGTGACTTTGTTAACAGACAGCATCAATTTTTAGGTTTACAAAAAAATCCGATTTTCTCAAAAACTACGCATGAAGATTAACAGTCGTCCATATCATACTGTTCAGTTTAATTGGATTTATCAATTGATATAGTTTCATTTTTGGACATTTCTTTTCTTTACGATATATGTGAGTAATATTGTAGACTTTTACGTGAGTATAATTGACAAAGGAAAGTTATGGCAAATGGCGGAAATGAATCTTCGAGTTTCTTAACAAAAGACTTAGTTCGTTAACTGGTATTCAACTTTTTATCTCGCATCTCTACTTTTCCAATGCTTATTTTATAATTTACGTGACCGTTAACAATGGCGGCGATACAGGGAGGCGAGGCTGGGCGACCGCCACCCCCATATTTTTTTTCGAACCTCCTTCGTCCCCGCATTTTCTATGTACAACCGTTAAATAATATGTACAACCGATCATAATAATATTCAAAGCGAAACAAGTGTGGTTGCCTCGCCTCCTCAAATATTTTCTTGCCTCCCTTTTTGCACCCCTAATACTACGAGGCCCCCCCTAGCGCCGCTACTACCCGCTAACAAGCCATCGGATACCCCAGGTTTAACACAACTGATCTAAGGTATACAGTGTATCTGTATTCGTACTTAACACAGAATTTATAAGTCCTGAATAAGAGTGACACGCAAAGAATGACGTTGGAAAATAAAAGCACATTACGAGAGAAAACGAGATGCAAACGTAAGAAAAAGAAATGTATCTTCATATTTAATTAACATGCTACAGTTAACAACACAGACAGATGACTAAAATGCGAATTTCTGAAGTGTGTTTTCTGCTACGAATATTTATATGTTGGCTGTTGTCTTTGTGTGCACGAAAACATATCGTTCATCCATGCAGGGGTCCACAAAACATGCACGGATGAAAAAACATCAAAAGACAAACAAAAAAAACTCTTTAATAATGTCCTTCGAAATGTTACAAACACGACGCAAGACTGTAAAACGGATTCATATCATCGTAACGGTATGTTACAATAAGAAATAAATATTTTGAAGGTAATAATAATAATAATAATAATAATAATAATAATAATAATAATAATAATAATAATAATAATGATAATAATAAGCTTTACAAAAGTTCTGAAAACAGGTGAAAAAGAAATACAGGCAGTGATGCCAACCCGTGCGAAAAATCTCATTTTGTAGGATTTTTTTGACAATTTTTCAAAGAGGGGTAAAGGGAATTTTCGCCAAATTTAGCAGCGTATTTGGGGGTTTTCGTACATTTATTTCATCATCGCTAATAAAAATTCTTTATGAGCGGGATGTAGGCTAATGACGCTTAATTAAATGTGAAATCAGAGCTAATTGTCGAATTTTATTGTTGGAAAATGCATATTAGTATGAAAGTTATTCATGCAGGAACTTGTGAACCTCAAAAAGGAGCACCCAGGAATGTAAATTATACTCTGTACTGAGAAAAATCCGTTATTCGGACAGCTGTATATTGTACAAATATACGGAATTCGTATGTTTACCACGGAAATCCTTGAGCAGCATACGTTTTCCATGTGCTACATACATACTTCCTTTATCCAACTTAGATGTTACATCATGCACAGTTAAAAATGGTTGTGTTAATTCAACTCACTTTTAACACAGGGCAGTGGTTCCAGCGTGACTTCCAGTATGCGGTGTTAGTTCAACACATACACCGCGGTGTTGGCGTTTAACACAGGGTGTGTGTTACGTCTTTAACACACAACCGGTGTTAAGCCGTGCCGTAAGCGTTACTGAACCACAAAATTACTCCCCCAAAATATATTAAATCGCCTATATGCGTAATGTGTTTACATTATGCTGTCTTAAAAAAAACATTTCAAACAAGTGAAAAAAATGTACTCCAGTGGCGGGGCGGTACGAACCACCAACCTTTCAATTACTAGCCACGTGCTCTTACGATGGAGGCGATGAAGAAAACGTCGCTTGTAGAGGGATAAATTGTTGAGATCTTTTGAATTTGGCTAATCAGAGTGCTTCTTTAAGCCGCGTATATTGGACGATAACCGTTCGGGATAAGATAAAATCTGCTCGCCATGTAGACCTAATTTTATAACAAAATGAAGACTGTCTATTTACTTTATTTTATAGTTCTTCCACATTCACTTTCAAATGATCGGCGCCAGTTGCCATCTAATAAAGTTGATGCATTTGTTTCTTCTAGTACACAATCGCTTAGAAGAAGAAGCAATAAATACATCAAATGTGAGAGATGAATTTAGAACACCTAAATGGCACATGCCTAACACATCTTATGCTGTTAGGGTTTCTTCAGAAACATTATGTAAAACAATTGAAAACACATTGCGCGGTTTGCATTTTGAAATTTTGCGTATACCTGGATTTGTTTAAGTATTTCTTTCTACTGTGTTTGTCTGCAGCTTCAATTCATAAGCCTTTATAATTAGATGCCCAACATATTTGGCAATCACGCAGAAAACAACACCGAAGACTCTACACTTATGTTAATTTAACACACAGGCTGTGTGCCATTTCAACTACCGGCATTTGACACACAACTCCAAATGGAGAGTGAGTTGTTCTAACCACTTGTTTGTGTTACATTTTAAAACAATCGTGTTAACACATAGCCATGTCGTTGAAATAACACAACGATTTTTTACAGTGTGCCGTTGAAGGATGTCTGTCATCTAATGGTTTTCCGTATATTACATACGTATATGTACTATGTTACATAGGTCTTCATCAGCTATATGTTACATACGTCCATCTGTGTGAGATCCTGACCGCCTATATATATATATATATATATATATATATATATATATATATATATATATATATATATATATATTTCTTTGTTCCATACGGAAAGTAAGTATAGATGGAACACTTATACGGAAAGTATTATAAAACATACGTTTCAGTTATAGGTTTGCTGCAATATGTTACCTATAGTCATACGTTAAGTCCAAAAACTACTGGATTTACGGATATAACCTACGTTTTTACGTACGACACATAAGTTTTTTTTTTCTCTGTGTGGAGTTTAAAAAATGTCACAAATGGAGAAAATGAATTACCAAACGACAAACAGCCAATTTCTAAAAGGTCCCACACGAAATAGCTGGAGAATGAAGCTTACTAGTTTTACTACATTTGGTAGTTGGTTATGGCACAAAGAGTGCTACAAATACTATTGTTTCGATCAACAATTTCATTAGTCTCCTTTAATTAAGGAAAATGCTTACTAGGAGTTTTGGATTTATTAACAATTCACTCAAATATTGAAGAAAGTAAGTGATATACACAAAGGCGCTCATCAGTGGGGCAAGGTGAGGCGCTCGCCCTCCCCTAGAGGAAACTGAACATCAGAATATCTAAAACCCAATATAATACAGAGGTTGTTCAGCCTACTTTGGCTTACCTAAAAATTTAGAAGAATCCATGGTGCCAGATCCGTAAGTGCTCGATGTGTTTCCCTTGGTTCCTAATAATAGCCCGACAGCGTAATTTCCACTGTAATAGGCTTCTCTGAAGAACTGGGAGGGAAATCTTCTCCCATTTCCTTTGCACAGCTTTCCAAAGTCCTTCCACAGTTGTCACACGTCGTTGTCCCAAAGCCCGCTTCAGCAATCCAAATACATAATAGTCCATCCATCCACAGGACTTGCATCTGGAGATTTAACAGGTACCTCATTGAAAGGTACCTGTATACCACTTGCCTCCTCCATCTCCCTGTAGAATGCGAGGGACGATAACGAGGTAGGCCTATGTGGTGAGGTCTTGTCCATGTGAATGTGCACCAGATTGGCGTCATTTAAGTACATTGTTGGAATCTCATGCTCGTAGATCGGCCGCATGATCTGCTCCTGAAAATACTGCGAATTTATTTTGCAGTTCTTCGCCACTCTACGAATCTTCAGTTTACCTCGGTAACAGTAGCCAGTAACGACCATGAACCCATTTGGGAAGAATTCTTTACAGACACGGACCCACCTTCTGAAGTTATTGGCGCTTTTCTCTCGGTACATGATGGCTCTCGGTTTATCGCAGTCGGAAAGGTAAATCCATGCTTCATCGAGCGTTACGACGTATATCTACCACCTTCGTTTTGTCAAATGCCGTTCGTACAGCTTCCGGGTGTTATAATTTCGTTCCTTTTGGTGGGCATCCGTGAGAAGATGGCCGCGAGCTTTCATGACTTTTTCCAGCTTGAGTTGATGGCGTAACGTCCGGCTCACAGTCCCCAAAGACACGTCAAGACGATTAGCCATACACCTTTGTGTTGGCGGATTTTCTTGCATTGCGATTTTGCGAAGTTTTCTCTGCATGGTGGAGGTGGCCTTGGTGCATTCCCGCCTCCTGGGCAACTTCGTTGGTGATCCAAATGGTGGAGCTTCGTTGCCCTTGTACCTTTTAATAACATATTTAATTCCACTTAAACTGATGTTGCAACCATTCTTCTTGCACTGTTTTCTAATGACAAAAACACTAAAGTGGGAATCATAAAGAGCCGCAACATAACCTTCCCAAAACCGGCTTATTTTGGGCTGCATTTTGGTCACAGAGCGGAAACCCACACACTTGGAAACAAATTTAACACAACACTCAGAACAATGGTCCTCTTTTGTGCATTATTGCCGTCCGCGCGGAAAAACAACTCCGTTCCCAGGAAGCCACTGCACAACAATGCAGGTCGCCACGAGCCAGGTCGGGTGAGTCCATTCTGCCCGGGAGGGGGAGGGAACGAAATCGGCCAAACGTAGGCTGAACAACCTCTGTATTTATTTGAAATGTCGCTTTTTCTTGCCCCCCTTGGAAACCACAACATGGGCGCCCTTGGATATACATTAGTTTCAATTTTCATATTTTATAAATTTTGAAAATTTTGTAATTAGTGTAGTGCATGGGAGATTTAAGAGCAAAATGGGAATTTCTGTCTTTCGAGATGAGATTTTATAAGGCTCCAGGTTGGTATCACTGAGCACAGCATTTTGCCATATCATTCAATACTATTTTTTTTTTTTTTTTTACACTATAGGCCTAATGTAGAAAAAATACAAATAATACTAAATGAATAGCAGTAGCGGATCTAGCTCGGGGCAGGGGTTCATATGCTCTTCTGGCGCCCCCAGTTTTAAAACTTCTAGATCCGCCTCTGATGAATAGATGGTTCAACTCTGACAATATAGACTAAGTTAATTCCTAAATCCTTATTATAATATTCGTATAAGAGCGTCTCAGCCTGTGTAAACGCTCATTCCTAATAGTTCACAGTCTCCCTCATAGGTGTCTCTATCTGCGTTGGTTGTCTAAGTGGAACCAATAGATGGTGCTGGCTGGCAGGCAATTCGGAGATTTAAATACAACTTAAAAACTGTTCAGTTTCTATTTAATTATTTCAAAATAAGACAAAACATGATTTTAACCTGCAGTATTCAGTGACCCCGAAGACTTTGGGAAACAACACAATAATAATTTGGAAACGGATTTTCAAAAATTCATATGCGCTTATGCAACTGCATGTTTTAAAGTTAGTGCATCTGAATATACGACGGCTGGAAAGAAAAAAATGGCAACAGACAAATCATTCACGAACCCTTTATTGGACAATCATGAAACTTCTACAGGCCTTCAATGCAATCCCCTGGAGCATGTTGCACCCGTTGCCAGATGTGGGGAAGTCGTAGGATACTTGTTGATGTCTGCAAGAGAGCACCCTATAGCTCCAAGTATGGCATCTCTACTGCGGAAACGCATCCCTCGCAGTGGTTCTTTCATCAAAGGGAACAGATGAAAGTCACATGGATTCATGTCCGGTGAATAGGGTGGGTGCTCTAGAACCTCCCACCCCCATCGTGCAAACAGGTCCCTCACAACACCTACGTTGTGACAACGGGCGTTGTCATGCAAAACAATGGGTGGATCCCTGATGAAGTTGGGTCGTTCCCTGCGGAGTGCAGGACAAAGATGGTCTTCCAGAAACCTGCGTTAGTTCACTGCATTGACGGTCTGGTTAGGAGGAACTGAGTGCCGTAAAATGACACCCTGTAGGTCGTATGCCACCATCAGCATTACCTTCACATTCCCAGGTTCCTGACGCAGCTTCTTGGGTCGGGGAGATGATGGGTGGCGCCATTCATTTGATTGGCGCTTCAGTTCTGGGTCATACGACCGCGCCCATGTTTCGTCAAGTGCGATAATCCTGTCCAGGAATGCGCGACCTTCCCGTCTGTACCGTGCCAAATGATCACCTGCGAGGGCGTATCTCAGCCATTTCAGAACGTCTGTAAGGTGGTGCGGTACCCACCGGGATGCAACTTTTCGGTATCCAAGGGCATTGTGCAACACATTCAACACTGTGGTATGGGATGTTCCTACCTCGTTCGCCAATTCCCTCGCAGTCCATCTCCTGTTCACATGCAGCAACGATTGCATCAATTCAATGACTCGATTGTCGACCGCATGGCGTCCTCCACCTGGTTCCTGTTGCACACTGCCGCATCCTGCACGAAACGCTGCTACCCAACGTGCCACAGTCCGATACGGCAATGCGTCATTCCCGCATGCTCATGTAGTCCGGAGTGACATTCCATGGCGTTTTTACCACGGGCCACTTCGATCTTTATCCATGGACATTGTTCTAACTTGGAAAACACCACCTTTAGAGCGGTGTGCTTTGCCAACCTGCATTCAACACACTTCACTACGATCACTACCGCGCCTACACTAATGCCACCACCCGCGTTGTATAGCTCCACTCACCTGCTACAAGTGTTGCCAACTGCTCAAAATTCCCTGTGCGGGGATAGGACAGTGTTGCCGCATTTTTTTTCTTTCCAGCCCTCGTATTTGATGTAACTTAGTTTTGTAACATCCTGATGTTTCGATTCATGTAATTGGGAATCCCTTAAGAAAATATTTTTCTTACCCTCTGATTGTGCGAGGGAATACTGTATTCCAGCAAGTCTTTCGAACAGAAAAATCGAGGGTTGGGTGGCTCAGTGGTAGAGCTTATCTCTGGTGCGTGGAGTCTCTGGTTCGATATCCGGCCAAGTAAAATTGTGGTGGACAATATTTTCTCCGTGAGTACTCTCATTTCCTCCCACGTTCTCATTACACTGATTCTACCATCATCATTCATTTGACTTAATCATCCGTCTCCCTTATCGTAAAGGGTATAAACTGATTATTTCATTTAATATTTCCATTTCAAACAAAAATCCTTCTCACGGTCACACAAGTGTAAAGTACATTTTACATTAATTATTAATACAATTTTTCGTCTATGTATTCAAAGTGTATTTTTCTAAGAATCATTAGATTTGTTAAGAAAAACAACATTAAGTTCTTCGTTAGAAAAACTGAAGAAAAAAATAAGGTGAAATAATGTACTTACTTTAATTCTAGAATTAGAAAATATCAAGTCAAATCCACCAATTATATGTGAGATCAGTGGATCTTAACTACATAGATAAGCTTCGAACTTCATATACCATTTGAACCAATATTAGTAATCATGGCGGTTGATTTCGTTAAGTGACATCAGAAGATCTTGGAAAATTGATAGAAATATTCTGTGGAAATTAAAACTGCATACAGTGGAAACATTGCAGCAATCAAGTGAATTTGAAAGAAGTAAGCGCTAACTCCAATCAGTAAGACATCTACCAGTCAACTTGGTAGCTCTGGTTTTATCATCACGAGGAGGCGTCTCATTCTATCCTTTTTAATGCAGTTTAGGATTTCATCCAGCTCTGAAAATGTGTATCCCTGGAAGCAGGCCCATATCCAAGGGTTGTCTAGGGGGGACCGAGCCCCCCCTAAATTTTTGCTGGCCCCCTAAAAGTTTTACAGTAGGCTTGCAAAAGATCTATAATATGGTGATGAACTATCATATGGTTGGATCGGGCCCCCCTAACTTCAGCCCCCCCCCCTACATTTTTGGGCTGGCTACGGGCCTGCCTGGAAGTCTTGGGGGCAAAGCAGCTTGGACGTAGTGCAGGCTGGTCACATCACCTCCAGAATGTATTGTAGCATAGAAAGTGTGGAATTTTGATCTATTTGGCCCCTGAACCTAGTATTTCTTTCGGACATACATTCGGAGGGAGTTTTACCACGCCACAGGTGAACAACCTCCTCCTTGGAGGTAAGATAAGTTCAATTGCTATTACATGTCTCTCTTGTGTAGGGCACACCTTTTAGAAAAAGTACCCCATTGCAGCCCTTCACACTTTGATTTTGCTCCGCACCTTCGAGAACAAAACTTTCTGGAAGAAAGCCTTTTTTTTTTTTTGGTCTTCTATGGACTATCCCGAACAGAGAGCATCCGTTGTATTGTCTACAATACCATACAGAGATAGGATAAGATGTGCTGACCACACATCGCTCAAATGGAAATCGCTTAGGCCTAGGTCTATAGCCCTTCGCGCTCTTTAACACAGATACTTGACTTTGATTTTGAGTTTAATACGCAAATAGCCTAAATATAGAAAGGAGCTTATCACTTGCCTAAACGCATCATCCTTCACTGTCACTAGCGGATTCAGAAAAGTGGTTTAGATGTGGGCGAGTAGCCTTTTAGATAATGAGCATAGACTCGAGATATAAAATATAAGTTTACATCACAACAGAATTAAATGATGCGATATAGTACAAGGATGTTATAAATAGAGGATCTGCTCATATGTATTTTCATCCTATTAAATCGATGAAGCCAAAAAACAACCGAGCATCGGCACATCTGATTGGCTACTCTCGTTTCCGACATCGTCTGATAGGCTACTTTCGTTTCCGACATGTTTGTTGGCTCAAAACATTGCGATCCTATTGGGCGGAGTGGGCAGAGTAGGGGTGGCGAAACTGTGACGTGTGGCTTCAAGATTTTATTGTAAGGGCAGATCCTCTATTTATAAAATCCTTGGATATAGTAATATACACCAATAATCAAATAAAAAGCGATATGCATGTTTTCTTCTATTTATGTTGGTAGCTTTCATACAGAGTAATTCAAAACAACCTCTCACACTTAAAAGACCAATAAATCAAATAGTATTGCAGATAGAAAGTTGTTTATTAAAATAATAAAATGGTATTGAAAACATTTTGTAATTACTTTGTGACATTCCTACACTCTCTCTAGGAAACCCAACAGCTGCAGTATGTTTTCTTGCACAACGTTCTGGGGACTGTAAAATAGACTCTCACAGCTTCGATATTCCAAAGATGAACCTGTTGTTCGGAAGTTCTCGACCCAGTGCTAGATAGTCTTCCGATCAGGAACATTTTCACTACGTGGAATAGCAAACTCTAAGTGAAAAGCTCTTTGCACTGTAATAACAACTGCTGTTTTTGAAAAACATTTCGACTGCGTACGCGCGATGGGCTTCTGGTCAAACCATAATGATGGCTGGAAACCACAGAAGAGGTTGAGCGGAAACGATGACCCCTCCTCTTGCTCCTCCACTCAAAGCGCTACAGCCGATCAAAAAGTGGATGGTTGTTCTGGGTGTTACTTACAATAATGGTATTGTCAATGGTAAGTAATTTCAATACATAATAAAACACAGTAATTACCAGTCGCGTATTTAGGAGGGGCTTCCGGGCTTAAGCCCCCCGAAATCTTACTTACTATAGTAGAGTATATGAGATGTCTTGCAGAATTTTCACATTTTCAGGCAAAGCTCCCTCCCAAAATTAGCAAAGCCCTCCCCGAAACAAAATCGTAAATACGCCACTGGTAATTACAATCTGTTTTCAACACCATTTCATATTTTTGAATTAACAACTTTTTATCTCCAATACATTTGGTTTTATTAACTTTTAAAATAAAAGTGTAAACTTGTTTTTGGTCAATCTGTACAATACTATTGTGCTGCCAAAATGTCTTGAGCCGTGGCAAAAATGCGAACTATAGCTCACACCCTCAAACGCCCACGCGTTGAGCCAATAAGGGTTCAGCTGTTGCTAAGCGAGAGAAAGCGAGTGGAATTCGTTCAGCCGATAGCAGCGCTTGCAACGGAAGACTAGGGATCAAGTCAATGTGGCATATCTTTAGCTGAAATGCCCGTTATTTTCACGCTGGGAATAGGTTTATAGAAAGCATCTCAATCCCTCCTCCCCATCGGGAATGAATTTAGGCTTAAACGACATCCGGTAGTTCACTATTCATCTCAGCAACTCCAAAAAGTAAAGAGTTGGCACTAATATAGGTCGATTTTGATTATTTTTATACGGCATCCCTTCCCTCATCCTATGCTAATGAGGGCTAAACTTGGAATTAAACGGCATCTGGAGTGTGACTATGCATCTCAGCGATTCCGAAAACTATGGATTGAACACTAAAATCGGTCGTTTTTGACCTCCGTGGCTAAGCGGTTAGCGTACGCGCCTTTGGCATGGGAGACCCGGGTTCGATTCCCGGTCGGAGCTCATGTGGTTCGGATTCCACGTTAATCAGTAGGTCCACGTCTTATATAGCCTCGCTGCTGAACGGGACGTTAAACTTAAAATCAACTCAAATCGGTCGTTTTCGATTACTTTTACATGTAACCCTTTTACTCCTTCATCTCTAGGCGAAAATATACTATGTTTGGCCAGAATTCACTGATGTGTCCCCCCGCCCAAATCAAAATCGGTGCAGCGGATTAAGAGGATTTAAATGTCAACCGGTGAAATGTGAAGGTGAAATAAAACCAAGGATAGGAATGGCGAAAGTAGCCTTTAGGAAGAAGAAAATACTATTTTGTGGGACATTGAATAAAGAATTGAGAAAAACACTCATAACATGCTTCGTGTGGAGTGTTGTACTGTATGGATCAGAAACATGGACACTGCGCAAAAATGATGAAAAACGATGGGAAACTTTTGAAATGTGGGTGAGGAGAAGAATGAAGAGGAATTAGCTGGCTCGAATGGAAAACGAATGAGAGGGTGTTAGATGATGATGATGATGTTGGAGTGTCAACCATCGTTATATCTATTTTTATTTATATAGAAGATATGCTACAAAAACATCTCTCAGTGTGGGGTCGGAACTCTTAGAGTTTCGCGAGTGGTATGCACGGCGCTTGTAAAGAGAGGTGAAAAAGATAAATGTAATTAGGGCATAGTAGCAGAGTAAAATAAAGATTATTTGGAATTTGTTATTTTGATAGACATATATGTACTTTTATTTCCATCTTTACAGTCAAAAACAACAGAAAAATGTTAAGTCAAATTTTAAACAAATGAAATGTTAGTTTATTTTTAAAAAATCGATTAAAAAAGAAGAAATAAACTGCTGTAAAGCTACCGATTAAAGTACAAGAACAATACAAAAGCTGCATATTGAAATATAGTTTAAAATAAAGGGTACTGTGAAACCTGAGTCTAGCTTGACATCAGTGGCGGATCCAGGAGGTAAAAACTGGAGGGGCAGACAACCCAGACTATGGTAGGTATATCGTGAGTTTATTATAACTTTCAAAAATATATAAATAATAGCTTAAATTATTTTTGTCACACAAAAACTGGGGGGCTAGGCCCCCCTTGCCCAGGGCTAGATCCGCCACTGGTGTGACTTCAGTAAACTACATATACAAGCGATAAGTAGCAAATAACAAAAAGCTACCACAATACTGCGAATTACATTTGCAGGATGTCGCTAGCAAGATGATGTTGAAAAAACCTATAATTAGTTGTAATGTGAGCCAAGAAAGGTAGAGGAATGGTCCATACCTGTTTCATTTCTGTTTACATCAGGGTAAAATTAAGCACAACTGAAAAGAAACAGCAATTTCAAAAATTGGAAGAACATCTATACCAATGGCGGATCTAAAAAGTAAAAACTGGACGCGCAGCCCGAACCCAGACTATGATAGGTAGATCATGATTTTACTATACACTTTCAAAAATACAGGGTGTCCCAAAAGTAGGGAGGTATACATCCCTGCATTGATTAAATATAACATTCAAATTTATGGGTGTATTTGTTTCTGCTGTTCCGAGCTTAAGGTAAAAGAAAATAGGCATTAAGAACAAATAGTAAGGAAATTAAGTCTACCTAATGGATAACAATAAGGAATTATATAAAATGCAATGAGTTGATCAGTTCTCGACTATATACCTAGTTTTGGGCCACCCTGTATATAAAGAATAGCTTAAATTATTTATGTCATTCCAAAGACTGAGGGGCTAGCTGTCCCGATCCCGAGGTAGGTCCGCCACTGACCGATACCCCGAGTCTTCGCACTTAGGATACTTTACACGTGTACGTTACATCAACTACTATATATAACGTGTTTGAATGATGTAGGTACACCTTAACTTAGAGCCCCAGAGTGATATCAACGTCTGAACCATTTCTAAGAACCCAATTAAACTAGTATTAGTTTGGAGGGAGCATGTGACTGTGTCATCCCTCCGCCTTCCCCTTGGATCCGCCACTCCTCAAGGTACCGAAACGATTAATGAAGCCACCTTGAAAGAAGATTTGAATATTGCAACCTGATAAACAAAAGACGGTCCTTCTGTTCATTTGCATGCATAGAAGACGACATATGGGTTGTCAAGAATGAGTAAATACCTGAAGTAGTTGCATTTGCTCTGGACATCTTAGCTTAGGACAGACATAGACAGATGGTCCTTACGTGTATTCGTACTCTGTATATGAAACTATGCAAACAACCTGTTTCCTTCGTCTTTGTTATGGCGTGTAGGAGACAGGTGCATAAGGAGAGAGCTTCCTCACAAAATAACACATCTTGTGACGTGTCGCTTGTGATATTAGCAGCAGATAGACTGATAAATCATGAGTTAACTTCCGGTTTACACTCTCGTTATAAGATGAACTCCGGCTGCAGCATCTTCTGGAGAGATACCACGGTGTTGGCGGTGAATGTGTCAGCGTACTGGTTGGTCTCGTGTAACAAGAAGAACCTCTGGCTTATTACCAATTTCTGAATGTTTCCTGCAACTTCTTTTTCTATCTTCCCAAGTATCCATCATTCTACGCGTCACCAGCAAATTAGATCACCCTCTGAATACTAATTGTTCTAAACTTGTTTCTGTATTGCAATTGATATGTAAAACGTTGCTCAAACGGAAATGGAATTTAGTTAACAAATATATGTAAGATCAAATGCCAAAATAAACATAGGTACTTACTTACATACAAGAAGTCTCACATACACTTGTTTTATACCTTAAATGTTAAAGGGGAACAGGGGAGGGAAAAACAAGTACTATTTTAAAGATACAGACCCAGGATTCAAATACTGCAACTAGAAGCCCTTTCTGGTCTAATGGCTAACAGGTTTATCTTTGTGCACGAAATCCTCGGGTCAAATTCTCCCGAAAAAGAATTGAATCTATTACAGTGCTTTAGACCCTAATTTCAATTGTGTCACTGGAGGATCTAGCCTGGGGTGGCCAAGGAGTCTTGCCCCTCAGTTTTTTGAGTGACAAAATTAAATCTTTAAGTTTTATGTCCCACGATAATGCCGGCTAGGCTAAAGGAGACGGTGATAAAGAGAAATGAAAGAAATTGTGGAATGAAGAAAATAGAAGGAAAGGGGAGAACCCCGAGAAAATCCACACACACACACGGTGTTTGTCCACCACAAAGTTCACTTGGCGCAAGCTGGGATCGAACCAGGGACCCCTTGCACTGGAGGTGAACGCTCTATGACTGATCCACTGTGGCCATTTTAAAGAGCATCGAATCCACTTCAGGGCTTTACATCCAACTTTCAACCGTAGCTGATCAGTGGTAGATCCGGGCCTGGGCCGGGTGTCTAGGGTCCCCAGTTTTTTGAGTGAAAAAATAATTGAAGCTATTATTTATAAATTTTTGGAAGTTTATCATAGTCTGGGTTTTGGCTCCCCCCGAGTTTTTATATTTAGATCCGTCCCTGGTAGATGTCGTCCTCTCTGCTGATGAGGAAATAAAGATAATTTTCTTCATTTTGTCTAAAAGTTATCAGAACCATTCCGCGTCACGAAAGATGCTCGAAGAGTGTGATACAACAATATTTATACCATATTCGTTATTGAATTATATTGTGTAAATGACTAGTAAATCTTTAAACGTTGATAAAAAGTCTTCCTTATGTTCGCACAATCTCTTTATCAATTCCTAGTTTTTATACAGAAGTATGAACCATGTAACACTAAAATTGTATTTGAGATCTAACGCTGGGATGAATTACTATGTCACCAAAGTCGTAAAATTTCTAGTCTCGAAAATGAGACGAGAATTATCACGTATTTTGTCTTATCTCAAAGTTCGAAACGTCTCGTTTTAGAGACAATACGAAAAATTGCTCGTATGAGAGGTTCAATCCTTCCTTTCACTTACCTATTTACAAACTAATAAAGTTATTTTACTTCTGGTTAGAATATTGGACTCCTGTAGTTTGGAAGTCTACTGTAATTTCAGAATGTAAAACGGAACTCAATTGTTTTCTAAACAGAACTGGAGGCTGAAATATCAAAAATGCAAGGCATTCTGATGAAATTTAGGGAACTATATTGTCAAGAATTATTTTTTTTAAAAAAAATCATACTGCAAACTAAGAAAATAATCTTAGGAAATTTTAGCATTGTCCCTGATACAGCCAGATTCAGGATTAAATTATAGGATATATTCTTGAAATATATGATGCCGTATACAGACAGATTTAGGGTTAAATTGTAGAATATATTCTTCGAATATAGGATGCCTGATAGAGTCAGATTTAGAGTTAAATTGTAGAATGTATTCTTTTAATATAGGATATTTGATACAGCCAGATTCAGGGCTAAATTGTAGAATATGTTCTTGGAATATAGAACGTCTGATACAGCCAGATTCAGGGCTAAATTGTAGGATACATTCTTGGAATATAACACATCTGAAACAGCCAGATTTAGGGTTTAATTGAAAAATATATTTTTGGAATATTTGATGTCTGATATATCCAGATTCAGAGTTATATTGTAGGATATATTCTTGGAATATAGGAAGTCTGGTACAACCAGATTTAGGGTTAAATTGTAGGATATAGTCTTGGAATATAGGACTCCTGATATAGCCAGATTCAGGGTTGAATTGTAAGATGTGTTCTTGGAATATAGGATGTCTGATACAGCCATATTTAGGGTTAAATTATAGGATATGTTCTTGAAATATAGGACGTCTGATACAGTCAGATTCAGGGTTAAATTATGGGACATGTTCTTGAAATATAAGACGTCTGATACAGTTAGATTCAGGGTAAAATTGTAGAATATATTCTTGGAATATACGACTCTGTTTCGCCCTGTTTATCCGTTAGAATCGCCAATGAATTTGTCAAAAAATATATAGTGAACTCGCATGATAGAACGATGTTTGTAACATTTGAGTTTATTTCAGGAATATATCTATGAATTTCAGTCCAACTTTGTTTATTGTTGGACATACAGTTCAAGCTGGAATAGGAACCATCTCAGTGCATTCGCTGCTCCCGCACCGGGAACAGAATCCTGAACCTTGTGCACCAAAGACTTCAATCTATCGCACCAGCAGACCCGGATTTAATGTTTTATCGCACCTAGAACGAAAAGTAATTACCGAACTTCCTTCACCCCAACCTACAAAATTTTAACACAATAGAATATTTTAAATATGCATTCCTTTGTTTCAACATTTTTGTATAAAATTTAATGATTTTTTATTTTTAATATGATGCAAAGATAAATTTAAAATGTTATAAAATTCAAAAAGTTAAAAATTACATAAAATGATTAGTTTTATGTACAGAGATGGCGTGGGTCAATGAAAACTTGACCCATGACCAACTGACCACCACCCACCGTGATCCACTCTGACCCACTACCCACAACACCGACTCTGACCCACCACCCACCAAAACCCATCATCATCAACACTGACCCATTATTTACACCCTCCTCTCAGCTGAATAAAAGTATCATTACTCGGAGTTTGAATTTCTGCTGTCACTCGCTCAAACACTGCTCTATTACAACACCGATGGATCTGACCTGGTGAAATGTTTACGATGAATTCCAATTTAATTATCATATACATATAATTATTTCTTTGTTGAATTACAGATACTTTCCAGTGGAAAATATGGCATTTGAAAGTCTCAAATCAAGGTAAAGTAGAACAACGTAAAGAAAAAAAAATGTAAAATTCGACTGTGTCTCGAAAGCCAAGTAGTAATCCCTATTGCTATAATTACAATTATCATTGCCTGAAGTTCTTTTTTCACTTAACTATACTCATCTCAGGTAAGTCAATAGAAACAAATGGAAAAGAAAGACAAATGGAGGCCTTGAAAGTAAAACGTAGACAAATTCAGAAGACGCTCTCTACAATGCACTGAGCAGAGTGGGTCGATGGATCAGAATTGGTCACGGTAGGTGGTGTGTCATAGTGGGTCACATCATGCTGACCCACGATACACTGACCCACTCCATCTCTGTGCAGTAGTGCAATAATAAAAGACATTAGTTTAAAATTCTCCTTGATTTTGAGCACTTTTTATTACTTTCTTCCTTGTATTTTATATACCGGTATGTGCACATGCATTTTCCTGACGTATATAAGTATAACATTGTAGAGCCACTTCCTAAAGCAGGAAGAGGATTAAATACATACTAGTAATATTCCAAGTAATTTTTCCTCCCTTATTTCCTTCTTTTTGCTCTAGAATTTTGCGCCCTCTTACTTCGGCGCCCGGGACCGTTGGCACGGCACTGAAGATGTTAGACTTTGACAGGGGCGTGCGCAGGGAGTCGGTCCTGGAAATCCCGACGCTTCTGTAAATTTAGTATAATCTTAGGAGGATTTTCCAAATTTTAATATAATTTATCCCCATATTGAATTTGGACTTTTCAAAAGCATTGGACCCTCTCGAAATAAATTCTAACGTATGTATTGGTCATTGAGATAATGCCTGTAAAGTACATGTTAAATAGACGTGTATCTTATTTTTTTTCAATACTTGTTCAATAATGTTAATGCAAAATAATTATTCAATAGTGTTCTAAATAAAAAGAAAAAAGTATCTATAGTACTGAAATTGGGATTAAGAACATCGTTTATATATTTTGACTTCGAGGAAATAAAGTAAATAGTACATGAATGCAAAGTTAGGGGTTAACAATGTTTACATCATTGTAAAACCAAAAAATATAATATGTTCACCTACACTAAACCAAGAGTTATAATTTCCATCTGTTAATACTCAGAAGTTATAATTTGACCACCCATAAAAAGTCAAGAACTTTAATATGTTCATTAGTACAAAACCTTAAATTAAATAATCTGTTCACTCATATAAAATTAGTGGCCATTTGTTTATCAATGTCCCATCATAATTTGTTTATCAATAGAAAATTAAAAGTTACAATATTTTGTGTACACAAAAGCTAGACTTACATTTTTCATCTGTACAGAAACAGAAGTTATAATCTGTTCATCCATTCAAAATAGGGAATAAGTTTTCACTAGATCAAAGTCAGGAATTACAATATATTCATCCATACAAAATCAAGATCTATAATATTTTTTCTCATCTGTACAGAAACAGAAATTATAATCTGTTCATTAGTTCAAAGTCAGGAATTACAAAATATTCATCCATTCAAAATCAAGAGCTATAATAGTTTTTTTTTCTCATCTGTACAAAAACAGAAGTTATAATCTGTTCATCCATTCAAAAGCAGGAATCATAAGTTGTTCATTAGTGCAAAGTCAGATATTCATCCATACAAAATCAAGAGCTATAATATTTTTTCATCTGTACAGTATCAGAAGTTATAAAATGTTCGCCCACATAAACTCAAGGATTATAATTTGTTCATTAGTGCGAAACCTGAATTATATGATCTGTTCATACGTACAAAATCAGGAATCATAATCAGGTTTTATTTAGTCATACACAATGAAGAGGTATATTTTTTAATGTGTACAGAATCAGAAGTTATGAACTATCATCCTTTCTAACTATATATAAAACTACATCAACTGACATAAAATGAAGGGGTAAGTTGAAATTTGGCATGATTGTAACTTTCCGGGACTAACCCACAGAAAAATTGCCAAAAGTGAATATTTTTAATTTGTAGGGATTCTAAAAGGGAATGAAGAAATTCCCTCAATAATCTCATGTTTTAGGTATTCGGAATTGGAATATAAACTTGAAGTCCGGTACGCTTGTATGTTTTCGTTCGAATTACCGAAATAAATCACCAAAAATAAAAATTTCAAAGTTTGGAGTGGTTTTATCGGAAACTGAAAAATCATTCCCATGTTACTTATATGGGACATCTACATCCCAAAATGTTTCGCCATTCTCGAAGATGAATTAAATTGATAACATTTAGCATGATTGTAGCCTTTCAGGATTAACTCACAGAAAAATTTTTAAAAGTTAATATTTTTTTAATTTTTAATGGGTCTAAAAGTAGGATGAAGAAATTGTCATGTTATTTAAATAGGCGTTTTTTGAGATACAAAATTTTATGTTTTAGATAGTTCACATAGGAAAAGGAAACTTTAAATTCGGCAGAATTGTGGATTTAATAGGTATGAGGCCGTAGGTCAAGCAAACGCAAGGGATTGGGGACGGAGCCCGCAGCTAGCCAAAGGCTAGTTCATCTACATAATGCCAGGAATTATAATCTGTTTATCCGTAGTTATAATCTTGTCATCTATACAAAGTCATGAATTGCAACTTGTTAATCAACACACACGAGAAATTATGACTTGTTCATCAAGTATTTCAATCAGTTAGTATAGTATATTCGCTTGATGTATGCTCGTGTATTGTGTGGGAGGTATTCCTTGCTTTTATGTCGCCTGCAACAAAATGTGTTGCTACATTTAGTAGATTAATAACTCTTTACAAAGAAAAATGGCTATAATTATGCAACATTCATTAATTAAATTAACACTACATGCCATAATACATATATACCTTTTTTAATATGTGTTATTAAGTAATAAACACCACATAAAAATCATGAATTAAGAAAAAATGACAGAAATAAAAAAAACATGATAATGTAAGTAACGGCAAATAAAGGGCGTAACAAACACAGATATGATACTTAAAGAAATAATCCCCATCTTAAAAGTAAGAAAAAAATGAGCAATAAAAAACACCTCAACATACTGAAGGAAAATAATAATAATAATAATAATAAAGAATGCTAAAACTGTCTTAATTTCAGAAAATCAATTGTCTTACAAAATTAACACATGGCTATATAATCGCAATAGTCATTATAAGTATGACAAATTCAGTACTTAACGTACGGCTATTAATCATTACACGGAATTTCTGGTGTGGTTATGACGTGTTGAATAGGTGTTTCTTGTATACAAGAAGCACAGGCGCTATAAATAAGTATCTTTCTGGTATTTAACAAAAAGGAACATTAAAAAAAAAAGACTGTATTTTATTTATTTTTGATGAGTGTCTTTGCATATATATTATGTTGTCTTTAATTTCTTTTTACAATACAACAATAGCAAATGAGGGTTAGGGAAAAGCACTCCTTAAAAAAAAAGATCCGTTACACATATGTGACATATGGGAAAACTGTTATTAGTTGAACACAATACATATACCATATACGAATATATATATATATATATATATATATATATATATATATATATATATATATATATATATATATATATATATATATATATATATGTGTGTGTGTGTGTGTGTGTGTGTGTGTGTTGAGTATCAAGAAAATAAAAGATTTTTTTTTTTTTAAAAAGTGCAGCCAAGTTGTAACTTATTTTCCCTGGATTTCGCCTCCCATAGCAAAAGTTCTGGGAACTTTACGGTGAGAGTATTTTTATTAAAATAAAAAAAAAAATAAAAGAAACTTTATTATTATTTCTTTTTTTTCCAAACTACTACAGGGAAAAAATCGTCTTCTCGTAATTTTTATGTGTTCTCTAATGATTCTTATTTTTTTGCTAAAACAAAAGAGGAGCGTGTTAATCAAAAGAAATATGCGTGATTTATAAGGACATTAAATGAGCAGTTTACTGTGATATAGTGACCCAGAAAAATAACATAGCTTCTTTTGAACAATAGCTATACATATATATATATATATACCATTCTTTACAATATTTTCCAGATTTTTTCTATCTTCACAGAGTATGTTCCGCTATGTCTGAGGATATACACATATACTTAAGGAGTATTACAGTAAAGTAAAAAAAAAAAAAAAAAAAAAGTGATTGTTTTAATTCCATTTTCCTTTTTGTTAACAAAAGGCATTGACATGTGGGTCAAATTAAGGAAAAAAAAGAACCTACCGATTACCAGCGTTTTGTTTTGTGCGAATTTTATTCGAAATTTTCGTATGGAATCTGAGAAGACGCTTCAAACACACGCACATGATTAATATATACACGCACTACATACATACAAATCAACACTCCAGGCTTCGTGACAGAATTTCGAGAAGTGAGGGTGGTCTTCCGTTTTCTTTGGATTAAATGTATTTGTTTTTCTTCAGAATGCTTTACATTATACAGTGGCGTAAATTGCCTTATGGTTATGATGCCTACTCTTAATTTTCTTAAGGGGGTCGCGGTAGCTCAGTGGTAGAGTGCTTATTACTGAAGTGATGAGTCCCTGCTTTGATACCCGGCCAAGAAAATTTTTGTGATCAACATCGTTACCCGTGTTTTTTTAGGATTATCTCATTTTCTTCAAAATTTTATCCCACCAATTCTTCCATCAGCGATCACTTGTCTTAAAAGTCTTCATCCCGGCGAAATTAAAATACCGCTAATTTTACAGTAATTATGTGATATATTCAAATAAATAAAAGATAATCGAAATGTGAAACAAGAGTGCCCTAGACAATACTATTTTACATGAGATACCGTTATCACGACTCACTTATCTGCTTTCAATTTCGAGCCATTTTGAAAATCGGCATTTATTTTCGCGTTTCTAAACAGCTGAAAATGGAAAGCCACTAGCTGACTTGTGATAACGGTACCTCACGCAAAATAATATTGTCTAGGGCGCTCTTGTTCCATATTTTAATTATCTCTTATCTATTTGAAGATATCACATAATTACTGTAAAATTAGCGGTATTTTAATTTCGCCGGGATGACTCTTCTTCCTTAGCCTAACTAACTAACTCTATGCCCATAGAAACCGGAAGTTCAATGCTTTACTCACAAAAGCTCTACACTGATTTCTATTCTTAGCCAACTGCACCAAGTGTCTACTTTATATTCCTATTTCTGCGAGTTCCATCTTAATATTGTCCTCCCATCTGCGCCTAGGTCTTCCTAATGATCGTTTTCAGATTGGTCTTCCAGTTAAGATTTTGAAAGCGTTCTTGCTTTCTTCCATCCTGGCTACATGATCTGCCCACCTGAGCCTCCTAGACTTGATGACCCTAACAATATTTGGTAGACCGTATAAATTATGTAGTTCCTCGTTATGAAGTTTCCGTTATTCCCCATTCCTGTTCCTCTTCGGTCCGAATATTCGTCTCAGTATCTTGTTCTCAAATACTTTCAATGTACGTTCTTCCCTCAGAGTAAGCGACAAAAAAAGATTTTGAACTAAATAATAATACGAATTCCCTGATTTTAGTCTACATTTAATTTCTTCGTGAATATGGTTTTCGGCTGTTAATGCTGAGACTAGATTTTTGAAAGTATCCATTTTATCCATAGTATTATTTGATATTTTTACGTATCCATAATTTGCCGTATTACGATCCCGACGAATTTCTAAGTATTTAGTTTTCTCTACATTTACTTCTAAACCCATATCCCTCCAAGCGTTTAATAAGATTTCTGCATTTCTTTGTATTGTTCTCCAGACAACTTACCAATCTCGGTTTCTCTTAGTTTTTAATTTACGTATAAAATTGCTCTTTTCTCCCCTACTATTCCCAATACTCCCTTATTCATTTTTCACTACACTCAGCTAATGTTCAACTTCCATCAAAATACCTCATTTAGAAAATGAAATGAAATCTTTGAGTTTTACGTCCCACGGTTATGCCAGTTAAGCTGAAGGAGATGGTGATGATGAGTAATGAATGAAATGGTGGAATGAAGAAAGTGGGAGGAAGAGAAAACCCCGACTAAACCCACGCACAGTGTGTTTGTCCACCACAAAGTTTACTTGGCGGAGGCTAAATCGAACCCGGGACCCCAAGACCTCATTTAGAGTGTTTATGTGTGATAATATCAAATTTAATGGCACAGAAGATTTCACTTTCTTTCTGGGACTTTTTTTTCTAATTGATTACTGATACATCAATTGTCGTGTTTAATTATGATGCGAATGTCCTTCATCCGCTCAGGAATCATTTGAATAAAATGTTGAAACATAGAATCATGACTTTTTTAAAAAAGGAATTCTCCTGTTTTATTTTTTTTTTCATTTCCTTATTCTACTAACATTATCATGCAGGGACGTCATTTACAAGAGTAATATACTAACAAAAATTGTGAACTATTCATATTGTCGTAGGAGTCGCGTGCCCCAGTAGTAGAGCACTTACAACTGACGTGTGGGGTCCCTTGTTCGAACCTAGATACCGACAAGTGGATATTTTGATGGACAAACACTCTGTGCGTGGGATTTCTCCGAGTTCTCCAGCTTCTTCCCACTTCCATCATTTCACGATTATCATCCTTATTATCATTATCATCTTCTTTAACCTCTGGACGTAATCGCAGGACGTTAAGTCTCAAAAGTAATTAATATCGTCAAGGAACCATGCCCTCCTGCTCTCACTTCCCCCATACCGCAAAACAAGAAATTACGTTACTGGTGCATACATCTGTACTTCCATGGTAACAAGGGGAACACAGACGGTGAATAATGATAGCTATACAGGTCATGGCGTGCAAAGCTATGAAACTTGAGGCTGTCCCTAGCCTAGCTGGCCATCTTTACTTTGTAGACAATGGGCGACTTGCATACCAAATTTCGTTCAGACCCGATCAGCAGTTATCGTGTCATGCCGAGCCGAGGCTTAGGATTTAGGATTTAGATTTCTGGGCTTTCGGTATCTAAAGCCATTTAGCACTTCAGCCATTTTGAGGGATGACGTCCCTTGGCGAGCACACAATCCGGGGAAAGGGAAGGAAGAAAGGATGGAGGAAGGAAGGAAGCTGCCTAGGACCTTTAAGTTAGGTACCACCCCGTCATTTGCCTGGTGTGGACGAGGAAAACCTCATTCAGGTTGGCTGGCCTGAAAAAGCGTATTTACACTTTTTCGACCGAGTGCCGCCACCGGACCGAGCCGAGGTTGTCCACAGTCTTCAGCTAACTTCTTCGTCTTCACGTGCTATTTTGCTATTTCATTCCTCTCTCTCTTTCCTCCCACATATCTTCTAGCACGTCCCTCATGATACAGTTCCTTCTTATGTAATGTCCCCACCAGTTTCTCTTACTCTTTTAAATAATATCTAAAATAATTCTCTTCTCTCCCACTATTCCTAATGCCCTCTCATTCCTTTTTTACTCGACTCAATTATTTTCTCCATTCTTCTTCACACCTACATTTCGAAAGCTTCCAGTCGTTTTTCATTACTTTTGCATAATGTCCATGTTTCTGCCCTATACATCACAATACTCCCATGACAGACGGTGTATCACTCTCCCAATATGCTTACATCGGAGGATAACAATTTTTTGTTGGAGTATAGCGTCTCTTTTCAGCACCAATGCAATATGAGATGTAGATCTAAAAATTTAAGGTGGAATCTGAACCTCCGTGAAGCGTTCAAATTTCAAGACTTTCCTACTGGGAATTCAACCTGGGACCTCGTTCACGGAAAGCCCACGTGATAGCTACTAAACCAGTGGGATTATTCATAATAACAATGTGAAAGTAAGTTACAAAGTTAATTTTTAAGTATAATTTCTGGAAAAAACAAGTAAAATAATGCAGTACCAAAATTGTAATAATAATTTTTGTTGATATTGTTTGTTTTTCAAATATATATCACAATTATCTTAACTGTTAGAAATTGGAGGTATTCAGAGATTAACATTTATATCTTTTATCAATTTCTCTCACATTATTGATTTTAATATTTCATAGGCGCAGGCCCGGACTGGACCAGGTGGCTAGGTGGTGATCGCGGCCCAGACAGGAGCCAAATCAAAAGGGGGGCCAAATGAATATTGTATTAAAGAGAGGAGGTCAGGAGAAAGAGAAAAAATGTGGAAAACATGTGCAACAACTAATAAAACGTGTTGTTTGGTTTGATAAACTCGACAGTTTTGCACACGATTACATGTTAGAATACAAATTCACATATTAATTTAGCTGATTAGATATTTCTATTTATATAAAAAAAATTGTTTTTCATTTTGTTTTGTTTTACATGGAAAGAAATTTTCATTTCGATTATGGCAAGGCAATAGACGATATTGCGGCTAATTCCACCGAACTGTCTAGAATGCTAAAGTTATAATTATGTCTGTGTTATTCTCATAAATATTGTTGCATATATACATAATTATACCCTGATTTTGTAATATGATCTTTATGGTATAATGTACGTTGTGGCTATTAAAGAATAGTGTGGTTTATCTGACAGTGAGATAATAGTGTGCTTTTATTGTGGGATAACGGTGGGCACTTGGGATAATGGTTGTTGGGGGTAAAGTCAGGGCTAACCAATATGCCAGCCATCGGGGCCAACTAATAGTCAGTCCGGCTCTGCATAGGCGGTCTATCTTTGTTTTGCGATTGGTTATACCTATATCTAAAATTACCAGTTATTGTTCCCGAGACTACCTTCCTTTGTACACCATAAGTTAAAATCGTGTTAATTCCTTACCTTTCGTTCTCTTTATGACAGACAGAAAAGCACGCTCATGTTCATTATGATAATTGTTCATTTTCAAATAATATAACGGAATAATATAGTTATTAAGTTGCAGTTAAGTGGTCATAATAATTTTAAAATATCAAATTGCTTGCACATTAGCGGCATCTATTGGTAGCGGGCACGCAAGTACCGAGGGTAGCACCATCTATTATCTTGACTGTGTACTATTAGGAATTAACGTTAAATAAGGAATGACATGTTTTTGTGTTATAAATAGGATACTATGTTCTATTTATTTTGCCCTTTCCGTATACCACAGCTTTTGACGTAGTACTTCTATTTAAATTCAGAGAGGCACTTAAATCAGGAGATGGCGAACTACTGTCTACAGTGATGAAAACTCGATGTGGTAATTACACATCACTCAAGTACAAGCAGGAATTCTGGCACTCGAAGTTGTTAGGGTTATAGATTCATAAACGAGAGGTCTCGAATCCAGTGGCTGCTTCACTTAGTAAGATTCTTAGAGGTTTTTTCACAGTACCACGAGATAGATGGTGATATAGCTCTATTACATGTACTGGCCCTGGTCAATTCTCCCATCTGCTGTCCCATTGTTGTTTCGTTAATTTCTAGTTTATTGGCGGCCGCGATGGACTAGAAGTAGAGTGGTCACCTCTGCTGTATGGGATTCCTGGTTCGATCACAGCTTGTACCAAGTGAGCTTTGTGATGCGCAAACTTGTGTGCGTGGATGCTCTCGGGGTTACTTCCCCACAGTTTCTTTATTGCACTATATCATTCATTATCATCATGACGATCTCCCTTAGCCTAATGAATAATCTTGAGATTTTAAACTAAAAATCGTAATAAAGAACTCGTAGATTTTACCAGGAATGACAAATACTGTATAAAACAAAATAAGATTATCAGATACCAAATTTCCTTTGTAGACTATAAATGTCTCTTATATAATTTGACGTCCCTCGTTTATGCTTCCAGGCTAAGGGAGGCAATGATGAAGGTAATGAACAAGATGCTGGTATAAAAAAAAGTGGATAGAAACAAGCACTAATAGCAGAGACAACTTGCAAGCCGCTTGCTGTAAGTTTGAATTGCAACTCGGCCAAGCTTGCATTCAGCTTGATTGGAAAACGTGCAAGCATGCGTCAAGCTGGATTCCAGTTACGAAGTTACATGGGGTCAATCTTGCATTCAGTGTTCCATTCAAGCTTAACAGAAGCGTTTTACAAGTGAAGTCAAGTCAATAGCTAGTGAGTGGCTAGTGATGCTATGACGCTCTGCTAATTGTCTAAAGCATCACTTGCAAGTACAACAAAAGGCAGGCAAGCGTAGAAAGCCAAAAGCCAAACACGCGCCGATTGGTCGAAAGCTTTCTTGGTACTAGGGAGATGTCTGTAAGAAAACCCACGCAATGATCTATTTCAACCATAAAGCTTACTTGGCAAGAGCTGAGATCGGACTAGGGGTTTCACGCATCAGAGACGAAATCAACCAAATACCAATATAATATATACAGCCAACAATATCTTAGACAATTTTACAATGAATAACTGACAACTGTGGCATGCTCAACTGTAATTTAAAACCGATAAACTGACAGAATTTTTTAACTAGAATTTGTAGAAAATTTAGTGGAAACATTTTTAATGCAGTAAACTGTTTCTTTCTTTGCTTGTTTTTTTTTCGACAAAATTTTAATGATATGATTTGTTTTTCCTTCATTTTGAAAAGTTACAAATATAATGTTAAATGACACAGACTTAATAAACACTTATTATCAGTACGAACCAATGCATTGTGGGTAATTAGAGTGAAATCTATTAACTGAAGACGTCGCCGATTATGGTACAAAACACTGAGCGTAACATCCATTGAACAAGTCCATAATTCATGTTGTTCAAGACCAACATCGGAAAGCTGCAGAGTGATTAATAAAATCTACATGACTGAATGGCTTCTGTTTTGTTCTGTTTACTTGTTCCTGTCGCAAGATTAACTTTGTTTTTTCTTCATGCAACTAGATTCCGGTCCTGTTTAAACAGCAATTAGCATGCCTATCAATACAGCTCAGAGGAAATGGACCACTTCTATGTACTAAATAAATGCATTTGTACCAGTCGATATATATTTTTAGAAAAACTGAAAGTAAGTGTTGCTACCTTTAGCTAATCATTAGGTTAAAATTAATGTAAAGTTAAAGTAACTGTCTTGGTTTTGAACTGTGTTAAATATCAAATGGCCATCATTGTTTCTAACCTATTATCCTAATTTATCTGGAGAATTATTTTCTTCATTTTCTTTGAAATGAAATGTTACATTAACCATTCGATTATACTGATTTCTTTTCCATTTTTTAAATGGCTCGTAATTCGTGAACATTAAATTTTGTTATACAGTAGACTTCCTGTTAACCGGTCACCACGGGACCGAGCTCTGGTCGAATGAAGAAAAAGTCAGTTAACCCTTCCAGCAAAAGCATAATTTCATAACCCTTAAATTATAAAATATGTATCTCTACAACGTTTTTTTAAAACAAAGATTATGGTTAGTTCACACATAGTGGCGGCCGCAAGCATACACACATATTATGCCGTGCCATGACGCTACTGTTGCTTTGGTTTCTGGTCAACTTCGTGTCGCTTCGTGTGCACCGAAGAAAGCCGAAAGATCGCGGCCGACGAGCTACGACCGGGCTGGTTTCCCTTCAAGGCGACCTGTCGGGGCACGGCACGTCATGTGTGAATTAAAAAAGAAACCCCAATGAATTTTAGGTGTCAACGTGTGAAAAGAAACTTTGTAGACCTCGGTACGGACGGGGCACAGCATGCAAACGGCAAACTCTGTGTGAATTAACCTTCACAGTAATATAATTCAATAGATTTTTATCTCCAAAATCACAAATTTTGATCACAAACTGCTCCTGTGACACTCAGTTGAACAAAATGTTTTACGTATATTGAATAAAGCACACTAATTATCACACAAACTACGCACTGATTACGGTGTATTTGTATTTACGGTGTCGACACAATAACAAGACAAAGCCGAAACATTATCGTAGCTGTCAATTAGTTTGTTTGTTTGCTGTACGGTAGATTGCTGTGGAATAACGAGTGCAGCTGAGAACAAAGATGACATTTCTTGAAAGGTAGGCGGTTAAATCAAAGAAATCTTAAAGAGAGGCGGTTAAGGGGAAGTCCACTATATATAATTTTAATTTTAACAATCAAACAAGCAATCCAATATTATACTGGGTGTTTCAAAATAACACTGAAAACGTCAGGCAGGTTCCTGACACCAAAATAAGACAAAAAGTATAGACCATCGTGGGTGCACAAATCCTTCCTTTCGGAGTTATAGGCTGCCGAAAACATGAAAAAATTAAGCTTAAATGTCCATAGCTCCAAAACTATGGGACCTACAGTAGTCGGGTCAAGACTTCACTTAGGAACTAATATGTGCGCTATCCAAAAGTACATGTTTCAGAATCCTGAGGTACTCACGCAACAATTTTTACAGACGCAGTTTGACTACGGGCATATAATTTGAAGTATCGGAGGATTACCGATATACACAACTACCTCTATAAGAATTGTTGCGAAAGTATCGGAGGATTCTGAAACATGGATATTTTGATAGGACTACAAAATAACAGTAATAGTAACATTTTTGTTTTTTCGTTACTACTGCCTATACACATTTTCGTTTTCAACATCCATCTCATCGTTGTTCCCATTACGCGATATATGCAACCCACTGCTCATTACTGTCTCACTGGCTGTCTATACGAACGGCGTTTGCATCCTACCTGCGTGTTCTCCCATGCATTGAGATGAGTCTGCATCTCTTTCGCACACAGACGACGTATGCACCCATAGCAAAAACACGCGTTTTCTGTTTTTGTTTCTTATTTCTTCTTCCTCCTTACCACTCTTTTCGCTCATTTCCGGAACACCTTATGACAATGATGTCAATTTCCGGATGTTCTGGTTTCTACCTGATTGTCTTGCGTTGACTATGGCTGCACGTCAATATTTCGTGCATTTAACCTTTTCAGATATCTCTTCCCGTTCTCGCTATATTCCACATAATCTCGTTTTGACCCTATTTTAATGCCCTTATTTGGCCCTTTAAATATGCTTGGTGGCCGATATAAAAAAATACATGCCGCTTCTTTTTCGATGTTCTTTATGTCTGTGCAATTTTTCGCACTCGGCGTGTTACACCTGAGTACCCTGCCTTCTAAGGTGAATCCTTATTGTTTGGAGTATTTTACCCAATGAACACCATATATCATTGACATTATAATTAATTGTGTGTGTAATGTATTTGCTTATTATGCGTATACTGCATGTAAGAAGAAAAAAAAAACCACTGGTCATACACGAATTAGAAACACGCTGATCTTCTTCAGAATATGCAACACTTGATTCAACGTGTGTATACTTAAAAAAAAAAAAAAAAAAAGATTTCAAGCTAAAATATCCCATCCCCACACTGCTTCTTTCTCGTCCCCTTCCTCCGCGGTGCGGATGCGTCCATCTAGTGTAACTTGTTTCCCGGTATAGTTCGAATTACGAATTTTCCACACAGTTTGTAGGGTGACAGGACAGGATGAATATTCACCAGCATTTCTTAAGAATCCAATACAGTATGAGTAACATGAACTTTTGAAAATGTGACAATATTTGTTAAATGGTGCTGAATCGGGTAGAATTGTACAAACTTTTTCACAAAAGGGGCTGAAAATGCCAGCGTGGTACCAACGCGCCGATGAATGACAAAAAGGGCTGAATCTGGTACAATTGTAACAAGCATGGCAATACTGGTCTGTAGGGTATTACAATATTATATTTTCACCCTTACCTAGCTTTTATTCCATATCGATTGTTGTGCCTCAATTTCAGCGTATCAAATGTTTCTTGTGTTTTTATATTAACCCTGTTCTCATGGACTTAGCATTGTTAATGAACTATCTACTTAATAAGCAAGTTTCTTTCATATTGAAAGATTACGGTAGACATCCAAACTAGACGGATTCAATGCCGAAGCCGAAAGTAGTAGGTTTATATGTTCGGGTTGCAATGGAAATATAAGATGGAATCTGTTCTTTGGACGTTGAATTGATCCCAAAAATAATTTCTAGCTATCCCTTACAAAGAAAAACAAAGGCTTTCTTATTTTCCTAGTTTTCTTTTCTCTTTCTTCAAAAACTACCATTTCTTCTTTCTTCTTCTTCTTTTAGAGAGTAGATGGAGAAAAAAGAGAGAAAAACGAAAGAAGAACTAAAGGAAGAAAGAAGGAAAGATAAAGAAAATATTTTCAAAAAAAGGAAAGAAAAAAGAAAGAGAGATGGATAAGAGAGATTATTGCTGTGTAGTAAGCAATATTGAAACCAGAAATTGTCTTAATTTTTACTACTTCCGGTTTCAGTAGAACATTAAGAGATAAGAATAAACCTGTTCTTGAGAATCTGAATTCATATGCCACCTTCTATTACCGTTTTCCCTCTACGGGAATCAGTATTATAGCCGGGAAGCTGTGGTGGATTTCTATGGAAAACGAAAGTTGTAGTGGATTTTTATGAAAAACAGAAGTCCTATTGGATTTCTATGGAAATCGAAAGTTTTATTAGATTTATATGGAAAACTGTAGTTGAAGTGGATTTCTATGGAAAACGGAAGTTGTATTGGATTTATATGGAAAACGGAAATTGTATTGGATTTCTTTGGAAAACGGAAGTTGTATTGGATTTCTATTTAAAACGGAAGTTGTATTCAATTTCTATGGAAAACGGAAGTTGTGAATTTCTATGGAAACTGGAAGTTGTATTGGTTTTACAGTTGTAGTGTATTTCTAAGGAAGCCAGAAGTTGTAGTGAATTTCTGTAGAAACAGTAAGTTGTAGTGGATTTCTATGGAAACCGGAAGTTGTATTGGATTTCTATGGAAAACGGAAGTTGTAGTGGAGTTCTATGGAAAACGGAAGTTGTAGTTCTATGGAAACCGGAAGTTATATTGGATTTCTATAAAAACCAGAAGTTGTAGTGGATTTCTATGGAAGCCGGAAGTTATTAGTGGAAGTTTTAGTACAGCATTAATGATGAAGATAAAATGTATTCTTAGGACGTTTAATTGATTTGTAGGGAGCTGCGTCTCGCTATCTATCACGGCAAGGTTCTAGATTACTAGTCCCCCTTCCCACTGAGCAGTAATAAAGACACAAAACAACGTGCCCTACGGGGCTCTAACCCGCCTTCACTCGCTAACGCTCGCTCGGCAATACTGTGTAAATTAAATGTATAAACTTTAGTACAGAAAGAAACCCACCCAGCTACTAACCTACATGGGGGACCAGTAATCTAGAACCTTCCCATCTATCACCGTTTTAGACTAAAGTTATGAACATTAAAATCGGAAATTCTTTATTTCTACTACTTCACCTGTTTCAATGAACTCAATTTCTAAATTTTGACCTTCTGCATCCTAGCTAGAGTTAATGGCTAACCATCAAGTAGGTATTGAAATTTTGTGTCTCCCGGAAGTACACACGGACAAAGTAAATACGAGTATGTAAAGGAATTTTTAGGTTAGTAAGTTACTTAACTTCAGATATGCTGAAAATAAAGACATTAATCAGAGGTGCCTATGCGCAGGTTTTAAGACATGAGATTATTTGAGAGGACAACAAAATTTTTAGTTGAAACTGGTACAATGAAACTAGAAATTGGAAAATTTAAAAAAAGAGAAAATGGTACATTTGAAGGGATATTGGTGAGTTTGGGGACTGGGAGAATGCTAAATGTTGGGGTTTGAAGTAGCAACCTTAGAACAAAATGTATGAGAAGGATCATAGACTAAGGTTACAAGGCGAAATTCTGGAGTTTCCTATGTTATAGAGGAATGAGGAGTACGAAATAATTTTATTAAATAAAGTTGGTAACTGTGCAGTTTTAGCAACCTGTAACCTACGGCGCTAAAGCCTGTGACAAACATCTTGGCATTTCAGCTGAATGAAATAAAAGGCAAGCTCTGACGCGAGGTTGCCGAGTGAGAAAGGAATGTGGCTATGGATTGGTTAAGCAGACGAACTACAGCGCGATCAGGTGGCAGGGGGTGAATGTGTACAAAATAAACGTGGCAATACCGCAGCACTCTTATTTGCTAGCAGCATTTAAAGGGAACTTGGAGCGCCGCCTTCAAATGCCAAGATATTTGTCACGCCGTTTAGTTGTAGGTAAACACAAGTGAAGATTCGTTTGAAAAACTGATCTTCTCAGTTATTCGATTTCGGTGGCACGAAATCGGTCGAAATTCACCGGCAACTATTAGAGGTTTACGGAGAGACTGTAATGTCTCATCAGCATGTCGTAGACATCATCCTTCCTCCGCATACAGCCCAGAAGACTAGCACGCTGTTGAAGCAGTTTCACTGGGACATCATCTACCATCCTCCCTATAACCCAGACCTCGCTCCAAGCGACTTTCGCCTGTTTCCGCACTTGAAGGAGTACCTAGAAGGCCATCGTTTCGCTTTACATGATTAAGAAGTGAAACACTTCATGACAACATGGCAGAACACGCAAGGACAGGATTTTTACCGGGAGGGAATCTTCAATCTACCTAATGTATAAACTATCTGTTCGCTGTATTGGTTATATGAAATAATACATACACATTTCACTGCATAACGTTCTAATTAGTCCTCGTAATTTAGGTTCAGATTTAGTTAACGCTTTCTTGAAGAATTATTATGTAGTATTAAATTTCACATAACCTAGATTTACGGTAACCTAAAATTAGCTAATCTGGAGTATACAAACGTAGCCAACGTTAGTATACGCTAAATTTATTTAACCAAAAGTCTATATCTCTTTAACTAACATACTCAATTTTAAACTAAGGTAAGCAAAGATAATATAATTACACAAACCTGGGCATCAGTAACATGTAAGTTAAACTCACATGTCCTCGGACAAGCACATTTAGCTAAAATTCGAAACTACTGACAGTATTTATTAGCATTAAAAACGAGCAAGGGAATAGAATAAATTGTTTTCCATCAGTTCCATGCCCACCTAAAGTTAAAATTTAAGTAGAAAATACGGTTATTTACGGAATACAACATTTTAAAATATTAGCAGTGTATTTATTAAAAGAAAAATTATATAAGAAGAGTGTTTCTCAAAACTTAATAAATGTGTAAAAGTATCTTTATTAGAAAATGCATTTATTAAGCATCGCATTAAAACAGAAGTTTAAATGTGAAAAATGCACTGCAGCGTACTCTTGTAATCAACTAAATTGATTCAAGAAAAAAAATACGCAACTACCAGAAGCATAATTTTGAATTTGAGTGATTATTGACAGGGGCGTCATTTAGGAGATGCATGAGAACAATTTCCCCCTCATGAGTTTCACACACACACACACACACACACAATATGACAGAGATAAAATTTGTTGGAGACAAAGAATATAATGGTCAACTTGGAATTCAAGAAATTTCTTGAGGTTTGAGACAACTACGGCCCACATTTTGTATCAATCTCCGCAGTATTTGCGCATCGCAACTAAAAAAAAAAAAAAAAAAAAAAAACTATTATAACTGCTATAACGAGTACCGAAAAGTAAAACACTAATTTTGAGTTTGTTGACGCAAACTACAAGGGAATGAGGGGCTTTATCATCTTCACCTTGTTTCCAAATTGGAAGTAGTCTTGTATGACAATGTTCCTTACAAGCAATTTCTTTTCTGTACATCTCATTTATAGATACTGCATAGGTTTTTATTCCATTGTTTCATAGTTGAAACTTTTTATTATATATTAGAGATTGTCAGGAGCGGATCCAGAACGGACTTCTGGGGGGGGGGGGTTACAATACTGCTACTTAGAGCTGCTTTTAAGAGCTCCAAACTCTTGGATGGGTTTTATTTATATATAAAATAAGAAAGTTTCCTCTTCTGGGGGGGGGATCACTCCCCCTGGATACGTTTCTTTAGTTGGATAATATTATTAGAAAGATAACATATGAGGAAACTTGTTTGGGATTGAATAGAGAATGATATTAATTATTAATTTTTCTGTTCTTTAAATGACTGATTTTAAGATGTTACAGAAAAATGAGCATTGTATCCATAATGTATGACTACTATTGAAGTATTTAGTAAATATATTCATACACTTCTGTGCTTGTCCTTTTGTGCTCCACAATATGAACCATGGATGATATAATGTAGGATACTTTAATGAATATATAGCTAACACGCGGATATTAGCTTTAAAATGATTTGAAAATGTACAGCACCAAAAGATCAAATTGCAGATGAACGTTTTTCTTATTATTCTTATTTTTCAAGAAATAATAAGAAATTTACAGTCATATGAATGGTGGAAATGTTTTCTTTAAATATTTATTGTATCTAAATATTAAGTTAGATAATGCCTAGAGTACATATAAAACCCAGGGACAAACGATCAATGTACATTGTAGTACGTTCAACGTTCTCTTATTGGGGATCTAACCAGAATCCCCTCCTCTCTCACTCTGTATATATATTAGGGTGGTTCTTATTTATATGGGCAAAAATAAATTTAGGAATTTCCTTGGACTCACCCCCTAAAATGGTTCCATAAAGGACAAAATTAAGCGAGGAGAAAAATTAGATCCATTGAATAATTTTAAATGGTGCCCCAAACGACCTAAAATTTTGAATGCTTTTACAATACATAGTATATGGGGAAAAGCTGGAATAAACTCTTGTAATTTACAAGCGGCTTAAGGGAATGGAAAGATATCTTGGGTAATGGAACTAGAGGAAATGACCAACCTAATTTTGTATAGCATTATTATGGCGGCCATCTTGAAGTCCGCCATCTTGAATTCAGGTCAAAATTTTCAAATAGGAAGAGGGTCATGTTACATATCATTTTGAGGTGGCGTTTTCCCAGAAGCACAAATCCCGCATTATTTTCAAACTACCAATAATCTTGTAAGAGTTATTACGTGTGAAAAACGAAATGCTTCGATGTAATGTTATTTTATTGTAGTTGTGGACCACAGATTTGTAAGAATTTTGGAAGTATTTTACATAAACTGGAAACAAACTGCTAGAGAAAGTTAAATCTTCGTTTCCCCATGAACTACCAATAAGTTTTTCCATCAAGATGATTCATAGACCATTATGAGGAAAAAGAAAAAATATAACATGGAAGAAATTGAAATATCCCTTATTTATGTAGTACTGTAGCTTTGGGGTAAGTTTTCAATAGGTTTTCAATCTTATATACTACACAGTTCATTTTTGTCACATCTAGGAAAAGATTATCTATGAGAATTCACTATGTGCAAAATAAACTGTTTCTGATACTCATTTTTCGTAAAAACGATGTTGTAATCTTCTGTTAGTTTCACTCCCCTTTCTGCTGCATCGTTTATTACGGAGATGAATTTAACTATTGTCTTTCCTTGAAGATAGTCATTGTTATCTGACCATGAAATCGGATCACACTCAAGAAACCCTTTGGGTATTTTAAATCTCATGAGAAAAAATTGTTTGTTGTATCAAAATCACTGATTTCTCTTTTCACAAGAATTTTTATGATATTATCCTTGCGTCAAGTCTCTTTGCTGCTTCACGGTCTCTCCTTACAGTTTTAATTCTTTCAACCAATTTTTGTTTTTCCACTATGTTAACTTCATCATCAAAAAACTCCAATGCTACGTATTCCTCCTTTAAGTACCAGAGATGCCGAGAAAATTTAGAAAGAGCCACTTCAGGTAATTCATTATCTATTTGCCTATAACTGTACAAAGCTTTCAAAAATTGCAGGTCTTGTAATGATGAATGGGATACTTGATCACATTTAAATCAAGCTTGGACATATAGTCGTATCAGAAAAATTCATGCTCTCTGAAGACCCGTTTCTATTTGCTTCGTTAAACGAAAATGTTGGCGAAAGAGAAATATTTTTAAACAGTATATTGCTTTTCCCATCTACCTTGCATGGTGAATTTTTTCAGGCAAACGAAAGAAAACTCTTCGAGGAGGTATGCCATCCAAAAATGTCACTTCTAAAAATTTACTGTAATCTTCTCTGCGGTGTCCTGCTTCTACAAGTTTGATAGCAAAATTCAATACTTCATTTCCTACATCCGAAATGTTGTTCCTCACGTCATTATCATCATCAATTCTGGAATAAAGTTAGTACAATCTATTTTAGACCAATAGTTCTGAAAATGCTTAAATAGGGGAACGTCCGGTCCAGATGCAAACGAAACACAACACTTGTCAAATACACATTTTAAAACCAATTCATAAATGTAGTGTCTACAACGAAGGTATAGAAGATGATTTTAGAGCATCTGCTCTAGCCGAATGAAAGCACTGTTCACATGACACATATTGCAGGGAATAGTGTGACAACAAACTGCCTGCATGAACTTTACCAAGTTCCATTCTTCAAGCTAATGAACTGTAGTAGAAATAATATGTTCGTTCTCCTCTTCATGATGACGAACTTACCTATTGTAAGTTCGTTCCTATGCATTCGAAAAAAGTCGTACCATGAACATGGTATCCAACACTAGGTATTTTCGATGTGCATTATCCTCTCCATTTCCGTTGTGTTGTACGTGTGATAAAGGCTTTCAAACTTTTGATGTTTGTGATACTATAACATTCTTAGTTTCCAACACTGAATAACAAAATACTACTTTCAGTTTTCGTTTGATATGTTGATTTGAAATATGTAATACAGTAAAACCTGTCAACTTGGCTACCCCTTTAAGTAGGCCACCTGCTCATCTTGGCCTAGTTCTCCTTGAACCTGCATTTTCCCATAAGACATTCGTTACTTATTACTCTATAAGTTGGCTACCTTGGAAGTTGGCCGCATTGAAGCAATATTTAACCTATGATGATAATGATAAATTTACCTGCGTATCTGGGCCACGCAAAATACCGTTTTGTTATTTTTCTTAACTTTTCCGTATTTCCACATGAGAGGCAGGTGTTCTGTATTTGTGACTGGAGACAAAGAAGCATACATTCCCGCAATTTGTTCCTGGAGGTCAGTGGCCAAAACACTACCCTGATCAAAGGATGGTGAAGGAAGATGTGAATTTAAAAAGGCACGTATAGGAATTCAGGAAATGGTTGTACGTATTTGTTTACCCTGTCTGTTTTGGTAAAACCATTAGCTATATCGACTCTATTTATCAGGGCGAGCTTTAGTAATTCTGGAGAATTCTCAAGATTAAAGCTAACTATCTAAATTGTCAACTATTGGCACGTGACTGCTTGTCGAAAAGTAGCGGAGGTTTAGAGATATGAATTCCCTTGAGATTTTTACAAAACATCTTTTGCCCCGAGGGAAACGCTATAACTACAAAATTAGAATGTGCATATGTAGTAGTTTTCAGGTAAACATACTACTGTAGTATTTTTTCTACTACTGTATATTGTCATAATTACTCTATATATATATTGTTTAAAAGTAGCTGTCGTGCCATTGCTAATCAAAATTTTACAATTAAGTAACACTAGAAATCTTGTACTAAAATACACCAATCAGACTATTTTTCTGTAAGTTGGCCACTTGTCTAAGTTTGCCACTTTTCCATGGAACTGATGGTGGCCAACATAGACAGGTTTCACTAATATGACGTAGTGCCATTTGAAAAAAAAACATAACTTTATATTGGGTTGGCAACACTGTTTGCTGAGTGTTTCTGTTTAATACATGCAAAGATGTCCCCCTCCGTATAGTTGCTTCGTCCAAATTTTCGCTTGTATCTCTCTTTTGTTTTCTCCGTTCTAGTGGATGATCAAGATAAATTGTCCACCCTGTATACTGTATATATATTAAGGATCTTGCATCCCCCAAGCAAAACCTAAAATGACGCCCCTGATTATTGAATTTTGACAAAGACTACTCATAGATAAATTGTCTATCTTTCTCCAAGTTTAAACTGAAACTACACCGTAACTAATACAGAAAGTTCTTATTTGTACTATTGTATGGTCAATCTTGTGCAAAAGTCTACATCTCGTCTCATGTACGGTCGGTACTACGTTAACTCTAAGAAAATGTTTGTGCTTCTGTGGGTAGCATTTGTTTTGATATGATAACACAGTGGTATCAACAGCTTTTCTTTAATGTTCCTCATTTAGAATGAAATGTCTAATTTGATGTCCCATGATTATGCACCGAAGATAAGGATAAGATAAGAGAAAGGTAATGTTGATAATGGGGAAAATATGGAATGAAGAAAGAAAAAGGACACGGGAGAACTCCAACAGAAACCCCTAAACCATGGGTGTGCAACTTGGAACAGTGGGCGGGCCAATCACAGAGCACTAAATGGCATTGTGGGCCTCACTGTAGGTGTATCATTTTGACGACAATTGAATAGTATCTATAGTATTAAATGATGGAACATGTTCATCGTAATTTACATCACAATAACACAAAACAACTGTTATACTGGTAACCAAAATATTTACTCACTAAAGAGGAGCAGAATAATGTATTTAGAACTTTGTCGGTACATCTAGCAATCTTTATACCGAGGGAAATTTCCTCCAAGTACCTGCGCTTGCCAAGTGCTTGTCTTCAGGGCGTTACCACGTTTCGCACTGTGTGATCGATGGAAAATTTCCAGTTCACTCTTAACAGGTTTTGTAAAAAAGAAAAAAATATAATAATTATTGTTTTCAATAACTGGCCAGCGGGCCGGAAGACAGGGCCGCATATGGCCCGCGGGCCGGCTGTTGCACACGGCTGCCCTAAACGGTATTTTTCTACCAGAAAGCCCACTTGGAACAAGCTGAGATCGAACCAGGGACCTTAACGCACCAGAGATGAGTGCTCTCCCACTGAGCGTATAAGTCCACCACGAGAAGAGAAATTTCTCGTCCGTCTCGATTCTGTTTTCGTATACAAGGTGAAGCCTAGACGAGAAGTACGTTTTTAAATTTGAGACGAGACAAGAAATTTCATGAGTTTGGTTTGCAACGCGAGCATCCAAGTCTTAGTTCTCAAATACTCTTATATAGGGATGCGCACGAGACAAGATTTGAGGCTGTCTCGTCTCGAAAATGTGCTGTAAAATGTGCTCGAAAAAGTGCTGTGATGTCTCGGTTCCAAAAATGAATATTACTCTATTGGAAGAGTTGTGTCTCGACTGAAATTTTGTCAGGATAATTATGTCTCGTCTCGTCTCGTGCGCATCCCTAGTTTTAGTGTTACATAATGCATACACTATAAAACTAATAATTGATAAAGAGATTTTACAAAGACAATGAAGACCATTCATCAACGTTTAAAGATATGTAAGTGTTTACACAATATATTCCATTAATAAATATTGTTTAAATGTTGTTATATTATACCACTCATGGGCTTGCGTGACGCGAAAGGATTCTTATCGCTTCTAGATAAAAAAAAAAAAAGAAAAATAGGAAGAGATATCAGGGCATATTTTTTTAAAAATACATTTACATACCGAGACGAGAAGAATTTCGGGAAGAGATTAGAAAATCTTTTCCAAAATCAACGCGACCAAAGGCGCCGATTCTGCGGGGGCCCGGGGCCCGCCTCCCAAATCTCATTTGAGCACCCTACTGTATTTATGAATATACAAAATTTGGCGTAATTTGAATGTAATTTGTCTTAAAATCCTCATATATACACCTTCTTCATCTGAATGGGCCCCCCAAAATTTACAGAGAAATCGGCGCCCTTGGACACGAGACGAGATTACTAGAATATTTACGAGGCAAAACAAGAAATCTCGTCTCATGGGCATTACTACCTCCCTTTCACGTCCGCATTTTGAGCTACATTGTTGTACTAATGAATAAGTATTGTATTTTGCAGATTTGCAGTTTGTGATGTTTGTGGACTAAAGAAGAACAAGTGTCAAAGTAGAGAAAACCGAACTCTTAAATACACAGGATTGAGTTGGCGTTTGAAAACAATGAGCTATTTTGCTTGTTTGTTAGCTCCTGAATAATGTCGATCATTCTTGTCGAGGATTGTTATTGGTGACGAAAATCTGTTTCCTTTTGCCCTCCGTACAAACGTCAGTGTCCACCTACAGAAGATAAATTTAAGTGTCTGATAGAACAAAGACGATGTCGTGTATTACAAATTACTTCCCAGCAGTGTTACCACCAATGATGACATGCGTTCTTACCAACAACGCAGAGTTTTGTATCCGCAAATGGACACTATTAGCAAGACTACCTCAAGTGCAATAGGATAATACTAGCTCACGTTGCGTTAACATTTGCTATCGAAGAGCTTGATTGCGAGATCATTCCATATATCCACCATACTCCCCCGTCCTTTCACCATCGAATTTCCATTCCTTAAGCTCGCTATCCAACAATCTTCAAGGAAATTACCTTTACTCGTTAGACGAAAGTACTCTTCATGATTATCTTGGTGACTTTGTTAAATCCAAAGCAGTTTATTCCTTCAGGCATTGAATCGAAATACTTCCCCAGAACTGACAAAAAGTCAGTACACAATGATGGAGAATTTATTACTGATTAATTTATTTCTTCTGTCCAAGCTTGCAGCCAGCCACAGTAGTGTATTTTTTGGGGAGGTGTAAATATATTAGGGGGTCCTAGTAAAAAAATTCTAACCGTTCTATTCCAATAATCACTCAGATTTTGCATGGATTGTTACCATAATTCTCTTTACTCTCTTTCCCTACTATAATAATAATAATAATAATAATAATAATAATAATAATAATAATAATAATAATAATAATAATAATAATAATAATAATAATAATAATAATAATGCAGGTTTGAAAGAAATTTATTAACCCATTAGATGTATATCTCTATGGGGCAAGGAGATTTTAGAAACAAATAAGTACTTTTGCCACAGTGAACAGAAATGCTATGAACTTACGCATCAACCTAATAAAAAAAATAATGAAACTAATGGTCACATTTTTACAACATTATCGAATATTCTTTACTTTCATCTTGTAGTGTTGGACTCTTGCGAACACTACACACACCGGTCGTTGAACCCCGTATTGCTAAAATATTTATCTTTTTTAAAGGAAAAAAAGAGATAAAAAAGTGACAACAAAAAACGTACAATTTCCGTATTTCGTTTTGTCGCTTCCTTAGATGTAAATATCGCAACACTGTAGTGAAGCTGTCTTGTGTGTGTGTTCCTATCTAGGATATGGATGGAACTCATTAATAGTACTTATTTAACAGAAGGGAAATTATGTTGGCTGTCCGAGTTTTGTGTTACGAAAGAAGACGCCGCACAGTTGCAAGATTTATTGTCTCTCGGTACACCAGAGGAAGGATTACATATGTTTACAAGCTGCTCCCTGAAAAGCTCACATGCATTCATGTAGGTAGGTTTATATGCAAATGTGGAGGAAGCACAGTTGCATATTAATGGGTGGGCAGTTGAGAAAAGAAATGTTGTACATAGTATAATGAAGAGGGATTAAGTACATGTTAATGTAATGAACCACGCACGTTTTTGTAAAAAAAGAATCGTATATAATCGGTGGAAATTAAGAATTATACAAAATTGTTTAGTGGCGCTAGGGTATTTAAATGAAATCAAATGGATTTTTTTTTTTGTTTTACGTCCCACGTGTAAGCCCTTTGGTCTAAAAGAGACGGATGATTAATAAAAGTGAATGATAGTGAAATGCAATTGGTGGAATGATAATGTGGAACGAAACGAAAATCGCGAAAAAACCCACAGACACGATACCCGCCACTAGGCACGCACCCAGAAATTTTTATTGGGAGGGACCCAAGCTCTGCAGGGTTAAATTGCGGGTCCAATATTACAAGCCATTAAGTCTATGTAGTATTGAACGGGTATTATTCTGTACTAAAAAGATGATAAGTAATTGTAAACTACTTTCAACTATATTTTCAGAAACAAATGATACAACTAAATTGTTTTTATAAGAGAAAGAGTATAGATGAAGACAGTGGCGTATTTACGATTTTGTTTCGGGGAGGGCTTCTCTAATTTTCGGGGGGTGGGTCCTGAAAATGTGAAAATTTTGCAAGATATTGCATATACTTTACTATAGTAAGTAAGATTTCACGGGGCTTAAGCCCGGAAGCCCCCCTAAATACGCCACTGGATGAAGATTAAGTTTTCATGGTATATCAATCATTTTCCTGATAAATAAGTCTAACTTCGTTGACCAAGTATAGAAATGTATGTTGAGTTACGGCACGTTTCCATTTTACATGAATCTTGTACCTGTCATAAAAAAGACCTTGCTACCCGATCTTTCTATCTACTGTTTAGATTTTACGACTTCTTGTAAGCATAGAAAGGTATCACCACTCATGCAGCTCTGCACTCTAGTGGACAGACAGTGAACCTCCTCATTAAAAACGTGTATTTTGGCGCACTTCCTCCCCCCTGTCCAAAATAATCCGTTGTTTCAGAAGCGGCGAAACTGTTTTTTCTTTTATGTCAGCGGAAGGGCGATAGCAGGTAGCAAGCAAGACGTCCCACAAAGTTGCGCATCGTTCAACTCCTTGCAAGATGGAAAAAATGTTTTATGACACTTTCAAGACTGTGTGTACATGGTGGAATATGGTAGGGTTTCAAGATTTTTTTTTTTTAATGACAGCTACAAGTTCTTCTAACGTGGCAACTCATCTTTAAGAAGTTTTCGGAGGAGGTCCAAACCCTGTTCACTCCCATGGGTGGGCTCCTGTCCACCACAAACTCACTTCAATTGGAATTGAACTTGGAAGCTATAACACTAGAGGTAAGTGTTTTACCACTGAGCCACCATATGATGTACCAAGAATAAGTAACGTTTAGCAAGGGTGTAATGGAGACGCTCCAGCACAGTTTTTGAAGGTGGAGCTATGCTCCAGACTTAATAAAGAATAGATACTTGCTTTTAAGGAAAATATACTTTAATCTTTCAACAGACATGTTCAAAGTTGTGTTTTAAAGTTTGTTCGAAGGTAAATAAAAATTTAATTAATTAGGCTACTTAAATTTGTTCGTATGTGCTAAATTGATTATCTAAAATTGTGTGCTAAATTGTGCTTTAGTTTAAATCACACGCTCCTGCACAGAATTTGACACTACAACCCTGTTTCATACGGAGACTTTAATATATATATATAGTAACATATCATACGAAATCATTTAGTGTCCCATAATATTCACAACCACAACTACATCATTTGGGTCATTTTATAATGTGTAATAATCTCAAAAGTCTTCTTTAACAAGGAGGGTCATTTTTGGAGGGCAATTACCCCCCCTGATTTTGATAAAGCCATACTTTTTAATATCCCCGCATTCAGATCTCCGGGATAAGTATATTTTGGGAAAGACAATTTAAAGAGAGGGAATCAAGGTGTGGAAGATAACTAGAGAAAGGAAGACTAGAAGAAGCAAACAGTTTAGGATAGCGACATAAAACGTATGTACCATGTTAGCATCAGGTAAGTTAGAAAATACTAAAGAAGAAATAAAACCTAATAATCTTGGCTTGGTAGGAATTTGTGAAGTTAAAAGGGAAGGTAATGGGGAATTGAGAAGCGAAGGCTATAGAATGTTTTGCCCAGGTAATGAAAAGGACGGTAATAAAGATGTGGGAATAATTCTTCGTGAAGATACTGAAAGTAGAATTTGTTGAAGATAGATTTATGATGTTAAGACTTAAAGGAAACAATAAGGATCTAGTAATGATACAGATATACACACCGACGACTTCGCATATAACTGATGAATAAAGGAAAATTATGAGAAAAACAAGAAATTATAGACAGGAGAAGAGAGGTGCATAATTTTTTTCTAATGATAGATTTCAATGCAGTTGTGGGAGAAGATCAGGAGGTTAGTATCGTGTTTAGACGAAAGAAATGAAAGAGGAGAGGGTCCGGTCAATCTTTATAGACAAAATTCACCACTAATTGAAAACACTTACTTAATCAGCACAAGAATAGAAAATATACATGAAAATCCTCAGTAGACGGCCGAAGATAACAAATAGACTATGTTATGATTCAGGACAGGTATCGGAATAGACTGAAAAATGCGAAGACCCTTCCCGGGGCCGATATTTTCTATGATCATAACTCTGGCTGAAGTGAATATTCAACTGAAAAATATAGCCAGAAGAAAAGTAGACAACAAGAAGCTAAATACTGAAACGTTGGAAAACGAGGAAGTAATAAATTTTCTTGTAGAAAATCTCGAAGGAAAGTATTCAAACGACGAAAGGACAGGTGTAGCTAGTGATAGACGATTGTACCATATTAAACTTTCGATACAGTTGGCTGCAAAAGAAGTAGTAGCTTACCGCAAACGGAAAAGGGCTGCGTTTAAGAACAAATATTGCAGAAAATGAGGGAATGTGGACGTTGAAACTAATTAATACAGAAGAGGACAGAACGATGTACAGAAAGTTAAACAAAGAGTTACGAAGGGAAACAGACAAAGGAAAGGAAGAGTTTTACAAAAGAGAATGCAAGTACATAGAAGAATTAGAAAGAGTTGAGAAATGTGAAAAAATATACAAGAAAGTAAATTTATGGAGAAAACAAGGATGTAACCTAACCTAACCTAACCTTCGGAGAAAACAAGGATGTATTACGACCGCAGAAGAATATAAGAATGGAAAAGCAGTCAGCCAGAGAAATTTAATATCAGGAAGATTTTTTTTTTTTTTTTTAAAGAATACGTTGTGGTTTTGTATGAGAATAGGGATAAACTATGACTTAGATGATGAAGTAGAAAATGAAGTAGGTGAGGATGATAAATAGTTTAATATTCTTCAGGATTAGTTTTATAAAAGCTATATCCGAGATTAGGAATGGAAAGGCAACCGGGATAGATAATATACCAATCGAATTAATTAAGAATGGGAAACAAGTGAAAGAAAGAATTCATCCGACTCTGCAGTGAAATATATAAAACAGAGGACTGGGCAAAATATTTCCTGAAGACCATCATGATAGTTAAGAAATTGATTAAAGAACTATTAGTCTCATATCGCAAGTAACAAAAAATTTTCTTCGAGTATTTAATAAAATGTATGAAAGAAAAAAATGAAGAAATTGAGGAGGAACAGTTCGGTAAGGAGAAGTAAGGGGACAAGAGATGCAATTGGGTTATTAAGAGTTATCACTGAAATGTTTATAGCCAAAGATAAAGAAATGTATGTTATATTTTTTCTTATCTTGAAAAGGCTTTTGACCACGAGATTTGGGAATTATTGTTGGGAGTTCAAATGAGAGTTGTGTTGGGATGGAAAGAACGAAGACTCAGAACAAACTCATACCATACGAACCAACAAGTAAATGTTAGAATAGGGGAGGAAATGACAGAGAACAGTGCAATTGGAAAGGGAGTTCAATAGAGATAATGTTTCTCTCCAACATTATTTAACATATATCTAGAAGAGGTCATGAAAAAAGTCTACATAAGGAAGACGGCTTGACTGTAGAATGATTAGGTGTATACGTTTGCAGATGATATGGCGCTTGATGCTGAATTTTAGAAGAAACTCAATAAGATATTAGAAAACTTGAAAGATATGGACATGGGATTGGGACTCTCAAGGATATGGAATAAAAACAAATGGTAAAATGGAGGAAAGAAAAGTTATGGTAATTGAAATGAAGCGGTCCGTGTCAAATATAGAAGTAAGAGAGGAGAAAACAGAAGAAATGATTAGTTTTCGATACCGAGGCAGTATTATTAGTGATGATAGGGAGTGCGAAAATGAAATAAAAGCAAGGATAGGAGTGGAGAAAGAAGCATTTAGGAGGAAGAAAAGGCTATTTTATAAGATCTTGAATAAAGAGTTGAGAAAAACACTTATAAAATGCTTCGTGTGGAATATTGTACTGTGTGGGATAGAAACATGGACATTACGTAAGAGTAATGAACAATGACTGGAAGCCTTTGAAATGTAGATTTGAAGAAGAATTAAGAAAACTAGCTGCGTCGAGAGGAATGGTGGGGCAGGAAAGAACAACTTTAGATGATATTGAAAAGAGGAAGAGAGACTGGTTGGGACAGACGCTGAGAAGGAACTGTATTATGAGGGATCTGCTGGAGAATATGTTGGCAGAAAGGAAAGGGGGGGGGTGAAGGAGAATACAATTAATGGACGGTATCAAAACAGAAAAACGTACGTGATGACGAAGAGGTTAGCAGAAGACAGTGGAGCATGGAAGCTTCTCAGCTTTGGAAAGGGGCCTGCAAATAATGGTGGTACTTTTGTAGTAGTAAAAAACATGAAATTCCTATGTGGATGGAGCATCTTGCCTGCTCCGTGGCAAAATATCAAGTGACTCTACTGCCTTTGACATGTGCTCCATCAATATCTCTGTACATTTTCTACCTATTCACTGCATGGAATGTGTCCGGAAAAAAAGATTTCGCTGCATCCCGAAATTCGAACATTGAAGTCCTCCGTGATATTGATGTAATATCTGTTTAAATGTGTGCTTTCAGAAATCCACATGCACGATCGAATGATAAAGTAGTTGCTAGAACTCACGCCTTTGACATATGGGATCCCGGGTTCGATTCCCGATGGGATAGTCTTGAAATTTGAAGCATTGCGGCAGTATGGATTAAATTTTAGATTGTAGGTCCACGTCTTATGTTAGCTTCTGTGCTGAAAAGGAACACTAAACTTAAACCAACTAAGTAATATATTAAAGTCAGGTGACTGTTTTTTCTGAGAGATTGGCTTAAAACACAGCGATTTCTAGCAAGTATAACATTGTGATAGATAAATCAACTTGAAAAAATAAGCTATTCATTAGGCACTTTTAAAAGGAGGCCCGCACAGCCGCTGAGATCCCTGATTTAAAAAATCTCAAATACTCAGTTAGTAATACACAACGCCAAATACTATCATATAGTCACAAGTTTTTCCCGCAAGTGGATAAGACCATTTTCATAAAAGAAGTTATTAAGTTTTGGAACATCCTATATTTAGGCTGGCTTTTGAATATCAGCATTTTCTCCATGTCAGTTTCATTTAGATCAGTGTTCTAGTGTTAAGAGATAGTAGCTAGAATTTCTAATCTTTAGGAAATTGATCTTTAACTTACCATGATAAGAATGATAATATCAATGACAGTATAAGGAGCTTTCCATTTACAGGTATTTATTTTTCTTAATACCCGCCATTTATAGCTAATCTTTTTCTTCCTCTTTTTTCCATCTTCTTTCATACCTTCTACTGCAAACATCTAACTAACTACCTGTATGGCCTATGCGACCCGGAGGTTCAATGCAGCATTCACAAAAGCTCTCTATTGACTTCTGTCCTTACCCAACTGGATCCAGTTTCTTCTTTGTATTCCCATTTCTGCGAGATCCACATTAATATTGTCCTCCTATCTACGTCGAGATCCTTGTAATGATCGTTTTCAAAACTTTGAAAGCGTTTCTACTTTCTTCCATTCTCCCTCCATGACCTGCCCACCTAAACCTTCTAGGCTTAATGACCCTAACAATGTTTGTAAACGGTATAAATTGTGCAGTTCTTCGTTATGCAGTTTCCGCCATTCCAGATTGCCGTTCCTCTTGGGTTCGAATATTCGTCTCAGAATTTTGTTGTCAAATACGTACTTTCAGTCTACGGTCTTCCCTTAGAGTAAGCGACAATGTTTCGCAACCATACAACACAACACATATATTTATCGTTTCCTAAATTTTAAGCTGTAAACATCAGAATCAACTTTATCAAATATTGTCTTAAAGAAGTTATTTTGCTTTTTTCTACTATCTTAATTTCACTAGCAATGTCTACTTGCTTACTGTTCTAACTTGAAGAAATGACACTCCAGATGAGTAGGGATAACTACATCAATATTCATAACTTTTTGATATTAATTTATATTATGATTAAAATACATAAATCACAGATATGTCTACTAGAAAGGAGGTGTAACTGTAGAAAACGGAAGAGTAAAAGAAACTCATACAAATTTTACACAATATAAGCCTTTCCTATGATTCCGTACCCTACTTATTTTAGACTTCCAAACCATGGAATGTATAGTAAGGGCCTATAGTACGAACCATCTGCGCTGGACTATTGTCTAGCATATGTGCATTTCATGCAATAAGTCTAGGGTACAATTCTCGCAGCCATATCATCGAACGTAGTACAGTGGTTCAGATTTTAATTTAAAACCTAGTTATTGCCCTATTGTCCTGTAATCTATAGTTTTGCTGTTGACAAAGGATGTACGAGGGTGTTTCCAAATTTTTCTTCTCTAACACTGAAATATGCGGTAATAAACCATTCCCGCCTTATAATACCATCTAAAGAAAGGATCGATAAGAAAAGTGTTCAAACACGTCTACCTGAAGTTAACGTCATAAGACATCGTGAGACAAGCCATACGTCTTCGACATAATCCTACAGTTCATAAGCTGTAGCTGGTGAAGTTCACAGGTATGAAGGCGTTGTGCAACCAACGGTCAGACGGTGTACAATCGGTAAGAGATCGGGAAAACGTGCCAGCCAAGGAAACAGAAAAACATTATGTTCAGTCAAGAAGTGTAGGATAGCATGTGGAACATGAGGGCGCATTATCCTGTCGGAATGTAGTCCCCAGAAGGACCTGCTCTGAAGTGAACACAATCGGGTCCAAAACCTTGACAATGTACCATTGGTTAAACAAATGTTAGTTCATGCGTAGGAGGCAAAAACAGATATGGAATTCAAGTCTGTTTCCACTACATACCAAGCACTACATACCACCCAGTGCCGGACCGGGGTAGTGATGCAAAATATAGGTGATATCCAGCCTAATACCATGGTAGTGAAAGATACGAATGCAGCCATCATGATGTTGCAGATAAAAGCGAAATTTGCATGAAAAGGGGATGCCCTGCCATTATCTCTCCATCCGTAATGTTCGTGACAGTATTGCAGTCTCCCATACCTATGCTGTGCAATCGGTATCGTGCAGAGGTATCTTCAGCAATGGGTGCTGTGTAAATATCCCTGCTCTGGCAGACGACGTGGAACATTCGTGGGGACACTGGACGCTGTGCAACAGCCTACTGTACTTACACCAGTGCACAGGATGTCCGATCTACTAGAGAGAGACACATCAGCCATCTGTCCTCGTGGCCTGTGGGATCCAGGTGCATTTCGCCAGCCCCCCCACCTTGGAATTTCGAAACGAAACCTATGCCAATCGTTTGTGCCGGAATGTAACGCAAAAATTTTCGTTTGTACCATTTCCGGTACGAAGTTATAAGGGATTTAAAGTGGGGGGGTGGGGAAACGGCAGCCCCCACCTTAGAATTTCAAAACAAAACCTATGGCAATCGTTTGTGCTACGTTTGTGCCGAGATGTACCGCAAAAATTTTCGTTTGTACCACTTCCGGTACGAAGTTATAAGGGTTTTAAAGTGGGGGGCTGGGGAAACAGCAGCCCCCCACCCAAGAATTTCAAAACAAAACCTATGCCAATCGTTTGTGCTACGTTTGTGCCGGAATGTACCGCAAAAATTTTCGTTTGTACCACTTCCGGTACGAAGTTATAAGACTTTTAATGTGGAGGCTGGGGAAACGGCAACCCCCTACCTTGGAATTTCGAAACAAAACCTATGCCAATCGTTTGTGCTACGTTTGCGCCGGAATGTACCGCAAAAATTTTCGTTTGTACCACTACCGGTACGAAGTTATAAGACTTTTAATGTGGAGGCTGGGGAAACGGCAACCCCCTACCTTGGAATTTCGAAACAAAACCTATGCCAATCGTTTGTGCTACGTTTGTGCTGGAATGTACAGCAAAAATTTTCGTTTGTAGCACTTCCGTTACGAAGTTATAAGGGTTTTAAAGTGGGAAGGCTGGGGAAACAGCAGCCCCCCACCCAAGAATTTCAAAACAAAACCTATGCCAATCGTTTGTGCTACGTTTGTGCCGGAATGTGAAGCAAAAATTATTGTTTGTACCACTTTCGGTACGAAGTTATAAGAGTTTTAAAGCGGGAGCTGGGGAAACGGCAACCCCCTACCTTGAAATTTCGAAACAAAACCTATGGCAATCGTTTGTGCTACGTTTGTGCCCGAATGTACCGCAAAAATTTTCGTTTGTACCACTTCCTGTACGAAGTTATAAGGGTTTTAAAGTGGGGGGGCTGGAGAGATGGCAGCCTCCAACCTAGGAATTTCTAAACAAAACCTATGCCAATCGTTTGTGCTACGTTTGTGCTGGAATGTACAGCAAAAATTTTCGTTTGTACCACTTCCGGTACGAAGTTATAAGAGTTTTAAAGTGGGGGGGAAACGGCAGCCTTCACCTAGGAATTTCAAAACAAAACCTATGCCAATCGTTTGTGCTATGTTTGTGCCGGAGTGTACCGCAAAATTTTTCGCTTGTACCACTTCCGGTACGAAGTTATAATAGTTTTAAAGTGGGGGGCAAACTTCAGAAACATCAAATTCTATACAAATAGAGATAGAAACATAGAGTTAACGGCAATCGTTAGTGCACTTAAAAGCACTAAGCACTAACGTTAGTGCTATCATATTTTGGGATTTATTCAAGATTTTTTTTGGGGGGGCAACTTCAGAAATATCAAATTCTATACAAATAAAGGTAGAAACGTAGTGTTAACGGCAATCATTAGTGCATAATTAGTGCACTTAAACGCACTAAGCACAAACGTTAGTGCTACTATATTTTGAGATTTATTCAAAAAATTTTGTGGGGTGGTCAACTTCAGAAATATCAAATTCTATACAAATAGGGATAGAAACATGGGGTTAATGTCAAACGTTAGTGCATCGTTAGTGCACTTAAACGTACTAAGCACTATCGTTGGTGCTACCATATTTTGGAATTCATTCAAGATTTTCGGTGGGATGAGCAACTTCAGTAATTTCAAATTCTATACAAATAGAGATAGGAACATATAGTTAACGGCAATCGTTAGTGCATGGTTAGTGCACTTAAAATACTAAACACTGACGTTAGTGCTACCATATTTTGGGATTTATTCAAGATTTTAGATGGGGGCCAACTTCAGAAATATCAAATTCTATAGAAATAGAGGTAGAAACATGCAGTTAAAGACAATCGTTATTGCATCGTTAGTGCACTTAAATGCACTAACAATGTAAGCATTAAGGTTAGCATTACCATATTTTGGGATTTATTCAAGATTTTTGGTGGGGCCAACTTCAGAAATATCAAAGTCCATACAAATATTTAGTGCTTTCTAGAAGCACTAACGATACACTAATGAATGGCATTAATTTTTTGTTAGTGCTTGAAGTTGACGCAAGTTCACCGTGCCCTCCAAAGATATTGTACCTGTAGCACCTACACTAATGAAGTACTAACGTTAGGGGTTGGTGCACTAAGAACCACTGACAATTGCACTAGAAGATATCATTAGTGCTTTTGAATATGGCGGAAATTTGATGCAATTAAAAATTCCCAATAAATGTCTTATAGGAGTTTAGTGACATGTAATTGTCCATAACTACACTAATATTGAAGGACAAACGAAACTGTTAGTGTTTTCTAGAAGCACTAACGATGTACTAACTATTGCACTAGAAGAGATCATTAGTACTCTTGAATTTGACGGAAATTTGATGCAATGAAAAATTTCCCATAAATTTATTATGTGTTTCGTTACATGTAATTGGCCATAACTAGACTAATATTGAAGTTCTAACTAAACTGTTAGTGTTTTCCAGAAGCACTACCAATGCACTAACGAATGGCACTAAGTTTTTAGTTAGTGCTTGCAGTGGGGGCGCTAAGTTCACTTTGGCCTCAAAAGGTATTTTAATTGTAGCACATTTACTAATGAAGCACTGACCTTAGGTGTAGATGCGCTAAGAAGCACTAACAATGCACTAACGATCGCTCTAGAAGAGATCATTAGTGATTTTGAATTTGGCGGAAATTTGATTCAATGAAAAATTTGCCTAAATTTCTTGTGAGTCTCGTGATATGTAATTGGCCATAACTACACTAATAGTGAAGCACTAACGAAATTGTTAGTGCTTTATAGAAGCACTAACGAATTGGACTATTTTTTCCGTTAGTGCTTAAAGTGTCGGTGCGAAATTTACGCTGACTTCCCGATAGGTTTTTTTACTTGTAACACCTACACTAATGAAGCACTAACGTTAGGTGTTTGTGCTCTAAGAAGCAATTACGATGCACTAACAATTGCACTAACAGAGGTAATTTGTACTTTTGAATGCGATGGGAATTTGATACAATGAATAATTCCACATGTGTTTCTTATGGAAGTTTTGAGACTTAAAATTGGCAATTTCTACACTAATGGTGAAACACTAACGAAACTACTTGTATCTTTTAGAAGTACTAACAATGCACTAACGTATAAAACTAATTTTTTCGTTAGTGCTTGTAGTGGGGGCTAAGTTCACGATAATTTCGAAAGTTTTCTTTCTTTGTAACATTAGTGCTTCCTAGTGCACCAACACCTAAGTTTCGTGTTTCATTAGTGTAGGTGCTACAAGTAAGAAACCTTTGCGGGCCAGCGTGAACTTGGTTCCCACTTCAAGCAGTAACGAAAAATAAGTCCATTCGTTAATGTATCATTAGCGCTTCTGCAAAACACTCATAGTTCCGTTAATGCTTAACAATTGATGTAGATATGGCCAATTATATGCCACAAAAATCCCATAAGAGATTCATGTGGAATTTTTCATTGCGTCAAATTTCCGCCAAAATCAAAAGAACTAATGACCTCTTCTACTGAAATCGTTAGTGCTTCTTAGTGCATTAACACCTAACGTTAGTCTTGATTAATGTAGGTTCTACAAGTAAAAAAAAACCTTTGGAAGCTTTCATGAACTTGGCGCCCCACTTCAACCAATAACGAAAAAATTAGAGCCGTTTTCGTTAGTGCTTCACTATTAGTGTAGTTATGGCCAGTTACATCTCAGGAAACTCACATAAGAAATTTAAGGGGAGTTTTTCACTGTGTCAAATTTCTGCCAAATTAAAAAGCACTAATGATCATTTCCAGTATAATCCTTAGTGCATCGTTAGTGCTTCTTCGTGCACCAACCCCTAACGTTAGTGCTTAATTAGTGTAGGTGCTACAAGTAAAATATCTTTGGTGGTTAGCGTGAATTTGCGCCCTCTTCAAGCACTAACAAAGTAATTAGTGCATTCGTTACTGATTCCTGAAAATACTGACACTTTGTATGGAATTTGATATTTCTGAAGTTGGCCCCCACCAAAAATTTTGAATAAATCTCAAAATGTGGTAACACTAACGTCAGTGCTTAGTGCATTTAAGTGCACTAATCACGCTCTAACGATTGCCGTTAACTCCATGTTTCTACTTCTATTTGTATAAAATTTGATATTTTTGAAGTTGGCCCCCCACCAAAGATCTTGAATAAAACCCAAAATATGGTAGCACTAACGTTAGCTTATTGCGTTTAAGTGCACTAACAATGCACTAACGATCGCCGTTAACCTCATATTTATACATCAATTGTATGGAATGTGATATTTCTGACGTTGACTCCTAACCAAAAATCTTGAATAAATACCAAAATATTGTAGAACTGACATTAGTCCTTAGTGCGTTTAAGTACACTAACGATGCACTAACAATTGCCGTTAACACTATGTTTCTACCTCTATTTGTATAGAATTTGATATTTCTGAAGTTGGCCCCTATCTAAAATCTTGAATAAATCCCAAAATATGGTAGCACTAACGTCAGTGCTTAGTGCGTTTAAGTGCACTAATGATGCACTAATGATTGCCGTTAACACTATGTTTCTACCTCTATTTGTATAGAATTTGATATTTCTGAAGTTGGCCCCCATCTAAAATCTTGAATAAATCCCAATATATGGTAGCACTAACGTTAGTGCTTAGTGCTTTCAAGTGCACTAACGATGCACTAACGTTTGACATTAACCCCATGTTTCTACCTCTATTTGTATAGAATTTGATATTTCTGAAGTTGCCCCCCACCGAAAATCTTGAATAAATCCCAAAATATGGTAGCACTTACGGTAGTGCTTAGTGTGTTTAAGTGCACTAACGATGCACTAACGATGCGCTAAGTTTTGTGAAAATGTGTCTGCATAAAGATGGGTGGGGGGCTAACTTCATATGAAATTGGTCCCCCATCAAAATCTTCAATATCTCGTAAACGCTGATAGCACTAACGTTAGTTCTAAATGCACTATCGTGCACTAACAATGCATTAACGATGTGCAACGTTTGGTGTAATTTGGGAGAGGTGGGGGGCCAACTTCAGGCACGTAATTTTTTTTGCGGTACATTCCGGTAAAAAACGTACCACAAACGATTGACATAGTCTTATCTCGAAATTCCAAAGTGGGGGGTTCCGGAAACGGCAGCCCCCTAGTTAAAACTGTCATACTTTTGTACTGGAAGTGATACAAACAAAAATGTTTGAGATACATTCCGATACAAATGTCGTTAAACGATTTGCATAGGTCTCGTTTCGAAATTCCGAGGGGGTATGAAAACGGCAGCCCCGTAGGTTTGAAACTCTCGTATCTTTGTACCGGAAGTAGTACAGAAAAGTGTTTAGCGATACGTTCCTGTTCAAAAGTAGTGCAAACAGTGGGCATAGGTTTCATTTCGAAATTCCTGGGTTCGGGGCTGCCGTTTCGACAGCCCCTCTTGAAAACTCATGTAACTTCGTACCGGAAGTGGTACAAACGAAAATTTTTGCGGTACATTCCGGCACAAACGTAGCACAAACGATTGACATAGGTTTTGGTTTGAAATTCCTAGGTGGGGGGCTGCCGTTTCCCCAGCCCCCCACTTCAAAACCCTTATAACTTCGTACCGGAAGTGGTACAAACGAAATTTTTTGCGGTACATTCTGGCACTAACGTAGCACAAACGATTGGCATAGGTTTTGTTTCGAAATTCCAAGGTAGGGGGTTGCCGTTTCTCCAGCCCCCCACTTAAAAACCCTTATAACTTCGTACCGGAAGTGGTACAAACGAAAACTTTTGAGGTACATTCAGGAACAAACGTAGCACAAACGATTGACATAAGTTTTGTTTTGAAATTCCTAGTTGGGGGGCTGCCGTTTCCCCAGCCCCCACTTCAAAACCATTATAACTTCGTACCGGAAGTGGTACAAACGAAAATTTTTGCGGTACATTCCGGCACAAACGTAGCACAAACGATTGGCATAGGTTTTGTTTCGAAATTCCTAGGTGGGGGGTGCCGTTTCCCCAGCCCCTCACTTTAAAACCCTTATAACTTCGTACCGGTAGTGATACAAACGAAAATTTTTGCGGTACATTCCGGCACAAACGTAGCACAAACGATTGCCATAGGTTTTGTTTCGAAATTCCAAGTTTGGAGGCTGCCGTTTCTCCAGCCCCCCGCCCACTTTAAAACCCTTATAACTTCGTACCGGAAGTGGTACAGACGAAAATTTTTGCGGTACATTCCGGCACAAACGTAGCACAAACGATTGGCATATGTTTTGTTTCGAAATTCTAAGTTTGGAGGCTGCCGTTTCTCCAGCCCCCCGCCCACTTTAAAACCCTTATAACTTCGTACCGGAAGTGGTACAGACGAAAATTTTTGCGGTACATTCCGGCACAAACGATTGGCATAGATATTTCGTTTCGAAATTCCAAGGTGGGGGGGCTGCCGTTTCCCCAGCCCCCCACTTTAAAACTCATATAACTTTGTATCGGAAGTGGTACAAATGAAAATTTTTGCTGCGGTACATTCCGGCACAAACGTAGCACAAACGATTGGCATAGGTTTTGTTTCGAAACTCCAAGGTGGGGGGGGGAAGGCTGGCGAAATGCACCTGTGGTTCCGATGTGTTGCAGCGCAGTACTTACGAGAAGTACATTCCTCATACGCTGCATTGTAGTCGTATTCCTTCCAACACAGACACTCCATATACGCCATTATTTACTCTCGATCAAAATACAAAAGTCATGAAAGGACTGCCGCATTCGACAAGAGACCATCTTTTCACGTGTGCACATATTCATGTCACACTAACCTTTGTCTATTACTGAATTTGTGGCTCTCTGACTGACCTCTGCTAGTTGTCACTACCCGGTGCCTCTGCTGTTTCACGACACTGTCGTAATAATCAATTTTTTATACTTCTATGATCTTCATATTCTATGAATTTGGACTTCCTACAACGTCTTCTTTCCCGTGTTGCATTTCAATGGGGAGAAGAGTATATAACGCAAGACCCTTTTTTCTTGTGGTGCCAAACCCCGAAGTTATCACCTCCTTCGGCGGCTCGTATCAATTATTAGATACACAAAGGATTAGCCCTGGCACCTGACGGCTCCCTATCTCTGACTTTGGTTGCTCACATTAACACTTCAACGAATGTAATCAAGAAATTCCTTGGTTTAAATATGCACTTCATTCTAACTTAATTACATATCACAGGACACTTCTGAATTAATTACGCCTAAATGTTGATAACCTTTTTCTTTCAATTCACTCAGTCATTTTATCAAATACGAAATTACAACAATGGTAACAATTACAAAATCGATAAATAAGAACCGCTTGCTACCGATTTTGGCATGAAACAAGGTGTTTCTTATAGTTTTGGTACTTCTAAAAACGAATTTGGAATTACCTTTAGTTCTGCGTCTTCAATTTAGAAATAATAGCAGTAATAGTGTTAATCATTGTAAATCACGTTTTGGAAAACAAATATTACACTTTTACTTAAGAAGCTTCTGCTCCAAAATTAATTATCTAAAATTCGTGGTTACAGTAATTATGTGATATTTTAGCAATGATTCATGTTTATAACACTAGTTAACAAAGGTTTTGTTACGTAAAAGGAAATACCTGTTCTTAAAGGAACTTTTTGCGCTGAATTCGAATATGCACTCGGTTTTTCTCCATCACGTACGATTTTCCCGTAACAGAGGGATTTTCGGGAAAATTCCTCAAAAATTTCCCTTTTCGTTTATTTTACACCCCAAGATCTTGTCCCCTTGCATATACTAACAAAGAAATTATACCTAAGTATATTTTGATTCATATTTAACAAACCCTCCAAGTTTCGTAATAATCGCTTTATTCTTTCTAGAGAAATAAATATGTTTGTATGTATACTGTGTGTACTGTTTATTGCACCTTATAGTAATGCTTTCAGATCTCTTAAGTTGAGGTAAAACGTTTTGCTTTATTACCACAAACACATATATAAAATATAATACAATATAATTTACAAGTGTGACAATTTACAATAAACAATAATACAAATGTACCAAAAGGTCATGAAAAGACAATCAAAACTATCACAATATATGAAACTTCCATTGGGTTACAAAAACGTACACTACTTCCTTCTTTTGTAAGAAATGTTGCATTCTCTAACAAGACCCCAACAATAGTCCCCCATCATTGAAGGATCCCATCGTCCCTGGTACCTTTTCTCCATTGCCATTATACGAGGGCTATCCAGAAAGTAGATTACGTTTTGGAATAAAAAATCAACAAAGTATAGGAAACAAATTTTATTATATACAGATGAAAGCCACACACAAATACTACTTTTCGACATAGTCACCATTCAAATTAAGGCATTTATCGTAGCGATGTACGAGCTTGGAAATTCCTTCGTCGAAAAATTCGGCCGCCTGCGACTTCAACCACTTCGTTACCTCTTCTTGCAGCTGTTCGTCGTCATCAAAACGCTGCATAGCCAGCCACTTCTTCATTGCTGGGAATAGGTGGAAGTCGCTCGGTGCCAGGTCGGGACTGTACGGCGGATGAGGAAACAACTCCCACTGAAAAGATTCAAGAACTTCACGCGTGACATTTGCCGTGTGGGGCCGGGCGTTGTCGTGAATCAACAAGATCTTAGAGCTCAACATTCCTCTGCGCTTGTTTTGAATTGCTCTTCTGAGGTTTTGCAGAGTTTGGCAATACCTTTGAGCGTTTATGGTAGTGCCTCTTTCCAGGAAGTCCACCAAAATCACACCTTTTCTGTCCCAAAAAACAGTCGCCATCATCTTCCTTGCCGACATTGTTTGCATGCATTTCTTGGGTTTTTGGGGAGAACCTGTGTGCCCCCACTGCATTGATTGCAATTTCGTTTCACAGTTCACGTGTTTCACCCATGTTTCGTCACCAGTAACGATGCGATCGAGTAAAGAGTCACCATCCTTATTGTAGGCGTCCAAAAAGTGCAACGCTGCAGCCATTCGCTGATTTTTGTGGTCCTCTGTCAAGATTTTTGGAATCCATCTTGCACAAAACTTGTGGTAACCAAGCTTTTCGCTGATGATTTCGTGCAACAAACTTCGCGAAATTTGTGGAAAACTCAAAGAAAGTTCCGTTATTGTGAACTTTCGATTTTCACGGACTTTAACATCGACTTTTTCGACAAGTTCGGCAGTCACTTTGCTGGGTCTCCCACTTCGATCTTCGTCGTGAACATTGGTTCGGCCATTTTTAAATCTTATGACCCACTGTCGCACTCCACCTTCAGTGATAATGTTGTCCCCATACACTTCACACAGCTGCCGATAGATTTCTATCGGTTTACAGTTTTTTGCTGTCGGAAACCTTATTACTGCACGCACCTCGCAGCTCGCGGGATTTTCAATTAACGCAGACATTTCAAACCGTCACAGTATCTTAACGGAGCACAGCACGAACCTCTCACTAGCACGGCTAGATGCCGACTGAGCTGCGCAACGCTCTGACCCCAAGATGGCCGCGCTAGCCCCGCCCCTAGCGGACACAGACGAAAACGTAATCTACTTTCTGGATAGCCCTCGTATCTTGGTGGAATCTTTCCCCCTGTTCGTCGCTGAGAGCACCTAGGTTAGCAGGAAAGAAGCTGAGTAGGGAGTGCAAAAAGTGGATTTTTAAAGACATCCTACAACCCAACTCTTTGTATTTCTGTATCATGTCCTGTACGATTTCTGTGTAACTCTCAGCTTTGTTATTGCCCGGAAAGTTGCGCACAACACACTTAAATGCTGTCCAGGTAGCTAGCTCAGCACTGTTTAACTTGCTGTCAAAGCTATCATCAAGCATTAATTTCCTAATTTGGGGACCAATAAACACTCCCGCTGAAATCTTAGCATCACTCAGGTTAGGGAACTTATCTCGCAAATACTTGAAACCTTCGCCAGATGTGTCCATGGCTTTGACAAAGTTTTTCATAAGTCCTAACTTGATATGAAGTGGCGGTAGTAATATCTTCCAAAGGAGCGTATTTGACGTTGTATTCTCCAGGTACGTAATTCACTCTAGGTTCCCATTCCTTCACTTCATAATGTTTGTCATCAGCTCGGCTATCCCATAAACATAAAAAACATTGGTACTTCGTGTAACCGCACTGCAGTCCTAATAAAATACCAACTACCTTGGAGAATTGTATATATATGTATTAAGATATACATATACTGTACGTTTAAAAAAAATATACGTTGGAAGTACATTCTATTTTTATACACGTTTCTAATTTACAGAGAGCAATACAAGTGTGTTGTTGACTATTGTAAATATTCATTTTTATGTCTGTGTTTGTTTTAATAAAGCAAATCGTTTTTACCCCAACTCAGGAGATCTGAAAGCATTACTATCAGGTGCAATAAACAGTGCACACAGTATACATACAAATATATTTATTTCTCTAGAAAGAACAAAGCGATTTTTACGAAACTTTTAGGGTTTATTAAATATAAATCAAGGTATACTTAGGTATAATTTCTATGTTACTATATGTAAGGGGACAGGAGCTAGGGGAATAAAATATCTGAAAAAGGGAAATTTTTGAGGGAATTTCCCGAAAATCCCTCTGTTACGGGAAAACTGTACGTGATGGAGAGAAACCGAGTGCATATTCGAATTCAGCGCAAAAAGTTCCTTTAAGATCAGGTGATTTTTCTCATGTAACAAACAAAAAGTTTAAATTTGTTAACTAGTGTAATCAGACCACGCATTAATTCAATATCCACAATTTTGGGGAAAATCCGGAAATTTAAAGAAATAACTTAAGATCATTGCAGTAAATAAAGTGCTTTTGCTTGGAAAAATTTCTAATAACATCCTCTATAGTAAATTGAGAATACTGAAACCAATGAAACAATTTTTAAACATAGAGTCCGTCACGAGAAAAATTATCTCAATATAAAGGATATGTACATTAATGCTTATCCTAAATTTGAGATCATTTTTCTAAGTACTTCATGGATATGAATGCTTAACAGTCTTCATCCCGGCGAAATTAAAATACCGCTTACAGTAATTATGTGATATCTTCAAATAGAGAAAAGATAATTGAAATATGGAACAAGAGCGCCCTAGACAATATTATTTTTCGTGAGGTACCGTTATCACAAGTCACCTAGTGGCTTTCCGTTTTCAGCTGTTTAGAAACGCGAAAATAAATGCCGATTTTCAAAATGGCTCGAAATCGAAAGCAGATAAGTGAGTCGTGATAACGGTTTCTCATGTAAAATAATATTGTCTAGGGCGCTCTTGTTCCATATTTCGATTATCTTTTATCTATTTGAAGATATCACATAATTACTGTAAAATTAGCGGTATTTTAATTTCGCCGGGCTGAAGACTCTTGAAGATAGTTATATTGTATTCAGCACCTGTAATATTGGAATTGGAAATATATTCAAGAGTGGGCACTTTTACTATTTGGTATGATCGGAATTTCTTTCCCAGAAAATTATGTTCTTTAGCAGTCTGGGCATCTCTAGCGGGGCTCCAGGGTAAGGTACACTCATGTCCAAAATTATTGTCGCATGTCTATAAATATGATGTTGTAGGAATATAATTTGATAACGAATTTGGCCGTTATTTCTTACAATGTTAATATGTAATAATTGGCAAAGACGTATGTGGCAAATTTCATATCGTTAGAGCAGTAAATAAGAACAATAAAACAAAAATAAAACTTTCTCGTCCATTTAGCAACATTTTGTTTTACTCATTCTAATTTTCGTACTTATAATTATTTTTGTATGAAATTTACCACAAATATAGATTTCCCGATTATACATATAATATCAGTATTAAAAGTACCCTGCAAAATCATTGCCAAATTATATTCTTACAAGAAGACAGTTATAGATATGCGACAATCATTTTGGACATGAGTGTAACTACACCAAATGTACAGAAACATTATTGCATGTTTTGGACTATATTTTTGCCAAGTTTCATTGGTGCAGTGCAGTTCAAAGCTGTGAAGTAGGAAAAGTTTTCAAAAGATAATTATTACGACATTTTGATTGGGATTGGGAATTATATATATATATATATATATATATATATATATATATATATATATATATAGGCTTCCGGTATCTATGGTCATTGTATTCCATCATGTGTGTGGGATGGCGTCCCTCGGCGATCATGCTTTCCAGAGAATTGGGGAAGGAAAGAAGCGGTCTGGGACCAACTTGTTAGCTACCATTCTAGCATTTTACTTGGTGTGAATAAGGAAACCCAAGGAAAACCTTCACTCAGAATGGCCGACCTGAAAAAGCTTTTCAACATTTTCAACCGAGTGTTCCCACCGGAAATCGAACCAGAGACCTTCTAGCACCAAAAGTGAGAGCATACGAAATATTAAAATATAAGAAACGTTTTTAATAAGCTCTTGCTCGTATCATAATATCATAGATTGATGGTTTTCACCCCCACTGTATTTGGAATAATATCGGATTTTGAATGATACTCCACGCATGTGTAACGATCCTTAAATTCGGCAGTAATTCGGGAAAATTCCCAAAATATTCCTTTAAAAGGGTGTAATTCTATTTTAGGCACCTTTATCATTGCCCCATGTGTCAGGTACCTGCACGAGACATATTCCGAAAAATTTTACCTACCCTGGGTCAGGGGTCTCCAAACTTTTCAACCTAAGGGCAACACTGATTTCTTCACTACGCCCCAAGTGCCAAGATCTCATACCAATACACTGTAGCGCCAACACCATCTTGTCGAGAGCAGCGGAATTACGCAAATCTTCAATAGTGCTTGGTTAGTCAAAGTATACAACGCCATCTTGTAGCGAGTATCAAAACTAGAGCATATTCTGGAAAAATTCTGCTGTGTGCTCGCTTGTCTAGAAGAGTCGAGTACTTTCGAGTGTTTTCGAATATGTTCTACGCACCAAGAATTTGTGGTATAAATACAGAAAACAACCGAGAGTTGGACAGTTCCAAATTTTGAGTTCGGAGCCACAAGTGTGATCTGGAAAGCGAAATATAGTGTTTTGCGACAACCATGTTTTGTGAATAGTTTCTTAGTGAAAATACATTTTTTAAATTGTGAGTAGATAAAACCAGTGCATTCTATTTATTCAGAACCCTGTAATGGTATTAACTAGCATTTGTATGTTATCGACATAATCATCAGACAGAGTACACGTGTTATGATTTATTTCCCTCTTCTTCTGTGTTCTTTGATCCCATAAAACCTTTTAGACAGCATTTGCAAGAGAACGAAATAAGTATTTTGCTTGTAATCTAAAGGCCGTATCAAAACAGATGACGTCATGACCTCACCAACTTGACGAGCTCCTTCTTAAAACACGTGTAACCTGTTTCGGAACCCATTTACGGCTGAACAATTAATAAATCCAGTAGTAATAGTTGTTAAATAAGCATTTCTAAAAAAAATACACACGTACGGTATATCTATATATTATTTTGGTCGGGTTGGGTTATTTTTGGGATAATTACTGATCGCACATTGGTAACTATTTCCCCTCCTTAGTTTTCAAGATATCAGATTAATATTTTACACACTCATTGCGTACAACACTTGGTAATTTTCAAGTGATTTTGAAACTGTAGGTTAACACAGAGCCTCTCTAGAGGGGCTTAAACCTTTGAAAAAGGGATTTTTTTCAGAAAAAAATCTACATTTTCCTTGAACTTCCCTTTTAGATGTATGATACGGACATGCAAATGATACCGTTTGGAAGGTTGCTTTATTCTGAAGGGAATGAGGTACTAACCATGATCCTAGGGTAAATAGTGGCAATGTAGTAGGTGCTTACCTAAAAGTCTAAAATTCACCTTGAAAATCCCTAAATCTGAAAAGAGTTAAATAATAATAATTTATTTCTGTACTAGCATGCGTGCGTTTTCCGGTAACAAAATTTGACAATTAACATTGATTTTTTTTTAAAAAAATGAGAAGCCATTAGTCTATTTCTTGTCCATAGAGATTTTAGTTTATGTCGATGAAATGTACAGTATATATGAAAATTCCCATATATGCTGCTAATTGCAACGAAAATACCCTTTTATCCCTTTTCAAAAAGCTAATTATCACTGCTTGCAGTAGCAGTATTGTTCTTGACGGATTGTTGTATTAGAAGTTTCGGGCTGTTGCCCATGCCTTCTATGTGTGTTGTTGCTTGTTGTTGGTGTACCTAACGTATATGAGTTGAGGGATCGCAACTGTCGCAGATCCCTTGTTCTTCATCGTGGTGCACTTTCACTCTTGTTTTCTGGGCATCCTGTACATATGTCGTGGTGGATCTCTCATCAGTAAGCTATTGACTGTTGGGTTTGGTGCGTCTCCGACGTTCCTCCAGAATTTTGCGGAGTGCTGGTGTCGTAGATCCTCTAGCATTAGGAGATCCAGATCTTCGTGAAGTTGGCAATCCTGGTGTCTCTTGAGTGCCCTGTGATGGTTCGGGCTGCGTTGTTTTGGACCACCTGGAGTCGGCGGAGGTATGTGGGATAGCTGTGTTGCAATGCGGGATGGGCGTACATGAAGATAGGGAGGATACACATCATGTATGTATGACGTCGTGTTTCTAGGGTTAGCTGTGGGCTGAGGAGAATGGGAAGGAGGTGCTTGAGTCGGATCGTGGCTCGCCTTGCTGTTGCTTCCAGGTGGTCTGCGAAGTTCAAACGTCGGTCCAGGATGACTCCTAAGTATTTAGCCTTCTGTTTTGGAGGAATAGCAGCTCCGTGGAGGGTGAAGTGGTAGTCCTTTGCCTTGATATTTTTGGTGAAGTCCACCAGCGCTGTCTTCTCGGTGTTCACCTTGATCTTCCAGTTATTGGTCCAGGTCTCCAGAAGCTCGATGTGGCGTTGGAGATAAAGTTCTGCATATCTGAAGTTGCGGCGGCTGGCGAAGATCGCCGTGTCATCCGCAAATGTGGCGGTGGTTGTGGTTCTGGTTGTGGGTAGATCTGCGGTGTAGATATTGTAGAGTATTGGGAACAGACAGGATCCCTGGGGTACTCCGGCTCTGATTCTCCGTAGTCCAGTTAGGTGTTGGGCATGGGAAACTCGGAATGTCCTGTCGGTTAAGTAGCTTTCTACTATTTTGAGTTGGTACAGTGGTAGTCGTGCCTGGTCGAGTTTGTGGAGCAAGCCTTCATGCCACACCTTGTCAAAGCCCTTTCCTATGTCTAGGAAGAGTCCCAAGGTGTGGCCTTTCTCGTTGAATTGGTATGTGATTTGCTCCGTTACTCTGACCAACTGCATCGTCGTTCCATGGCCTGGACGGAAGTCGTATTGCTGATCAGATAGGATGTTGGCACCATCGATGTTCCTCATCAGTCTTCGGTGTAGCACGCGCTCTACTACTTTGCTGGTATGGCAGAGCGAACTGATGGGTCTGTAGTTCTTTGGATCTGACCTGGTGGCGTTTGGCTTCGGAATGAGGATGACTCGAGCTTCCTTCCAGACTGGGGGGAAGTATCCCATGCTGAAGATAGCGTTCGTCAGTCTGCTGAGGAGTACCACCACTTTTCTTGGCGCTTTCTTCAGAGCTAGCGGTGGGATCCTGTCTGGGTCCGCTGCTTTGTTCGGGTTGAGCTTTTGGATGACCTTCCTGATTTCCCTGGCTGTGACTCGGTCTTCCGCCGGAAGGAGTGATGGTTGTTGTTGGATCTGCTGGAGGCTTTGCAGTACTTCTTCTTGGATGTGTGGTTGTACCGGTGTGGTGTTTTCAGTGAAGACTTCCTCCAGGTAGTCAGCGTGCAAGTTGGCTTGTTCTTCTGGGGTGTACGCTAGTCCATGCGGCCTCCGTATTGGTTGCAGCTTGAGTGGTGCGGTCATCTTAGATAAAGTGCGGAGTAGTCGCCAGAAGTCTCTTGACGGTGCTTCAAGGTCTTGGAGTCGTTGGTTCCATTGTTGCAGCCGGAGCCTGAGGAGCCTCTTCTTCACTCGAGCTGTTAGAGTTTTCCTTAGTGTTTTATACCGTGGGTGGCGGGTGGCTTGCCACTTCTTTCTCGCCCATCTCTTTAGGTGGATGAGTACGGTCGTTTTAAGATCTTCTGGCTTCTGTTGTACCGGTGGTTGCACTCGATTTGTTGTTGTTGCCAACCTGTGTGCTGACTGCATGGAAGCAGTGAGTGATGCTACTGTGTGCATTGGAGATCTTCGGGTGTGTGCATTGGTAGTCTTGGGTCCACCATGGCTGCCAGACTTCTTGTGTACTCGTCCCAGTTGGTGTTGCGGATTGGAGGCAAGTTTGCTCGTGACACATGGGTGCGTACTGCAATTGTGTACACCACTGGAATGTGGTCCGACTGCAATGCTGTCACTGCGTGGGGGCCGTCCGTTATCACTGTATTCACTGACAGGATCATATCTAGCACGTCGGGGTTGCCTCCATTCCGAGGGAAGTGGGTAGGGTCTGGCTGTGCTGTTGCCAAGAAGTCGAGATGGCGGAGGGCTCGGTATAGCGCTCTTCCATTGTTGTTGGAGACCCTGGAGTTCCAAGCGGAATGCTTGCAATTCAGGTCTCCTCCCAACACAACCCGTTGTCATAGTTGTTGTAGCTGGTGCAGGTCTGGTGCGTGGAGCGGTGCATCTGGCTTCTTATACACTGATATCAGGTGGAGCGGGCCGTCCGGGGAATGGATGAGGACTCCAGTTGCTTCGATACACTGGAGGGCTGAAAGTTGGATCAAATCATGTGGAATTTGCTGCTTGATTAGGACTCCTGTGCCTTCCCTTGGTCCTTGCCTGTCTGTCCTGTACAACGTGTAGTTTCTTATTTTAAATGGTGTTGGTTCGTGAAGGTGGGTCTCGCTGAGGAGCACAACGTCGATCACCTCCCAGGTGAGGAAATCGGTGAGTTCTTCTTTGCTGTCTTTTATTGCCTGCAGCGTTCCAGCTCGCTACACGTAGATGCCTGGTAATAGGGTGTTTAGGCCGAGCCATCATCAATGAGTGTTGCAAAGATTTCCAGGAGTGACGTCATCTTGACTATCGGATCTGTTTCAATGGAAGTTTTCTTTAGTCCTGTCTTCAGATTCGTAAGAAATGACTTGATGTTCAGTCCGTGGAACAGCTGCATGACTTCCTTGATGGTGGAGGCCAATGATGGTTCACTGGTGGTCGTGTCGGTCGATGCGTTAGACTATGTTGGCGTGGTGTCAGTGGTGCGTTCGCTGGCTGCGGGCTTGGTTCCCTTGGGAGGGTCAACTCTATCTCTGGGTTCTTGGGTGTTGGTTGATCGGGATTTCTCTGCAGGTGGTTCCTGTGTCTCGCTGCTGCCTGATGGTGGGGGAGCTGCTGGTGGGGGGTTCAGTCCCCGGGCGTGTGTTTCTTGGGTAGTTGTCTGGCCCTCTTCTGGTTGGTGGGCTGGTTGGAGTTTGTGGTGCTCTGGTTGCTTTACCTTGCTTTGGCGGCCTTAAGATATGGGCATCCCTGGTAGTTGGTGGGGTGTTTTCCTCCACAGTTTGCGCAAGTGGCTGGTGTGTCTCGGACCCGGACACCCTCTAGTGTGGTGTGGGCCTCCGCATTTGACGCATCTTGCCGTGGCTTGACACGTAGTTTGTGAGTGCCCGGTTCTCTGACACCGATAGCACTGTAGAAGCTCAGTACCTCAGTAGGGTTCAACCACGACCCTACAGGAAAGCACGGTGCGCAATTCATATATTCGTACGTTTGCTTCAGTTTTGGGTAGACTGACCAGGAACAGTGGGAATTTGGGGCGGTTTCCCTGGACGTCTGCTCTTCCTGTCATCTGAGAAGTGTCGGTGGGTGTGAAACATTCTTCTTGCAGGGCAGCACGAATGTCCGGGATTTCAGTGTCAATTGGCAGCTTCCTTAGTATCACTTTCATTGGCCGCATTGTTTTTGGTAACTCGGTGGAATAGGAGCGTTTGGTCTGGGACAATATGCGTTGATTTTTGTGAAGTCTTCCATGGTCTTGCAGTGGATTTTCAGGGAATCTTTGGTGGGGTGAACAACTGGCGGGACCTTGCACGTGGCTGAAAGTGTTTTGATGAGCGTGTACGGCTTTTGGACTTCATAGATGTAGATGGGTGGTATTCTGCAGGTGGGAAGTGAGAGCACTCTTTCTTCTTCTTGCTCACCATCTGAGTCGGAGCCATCAATATCTTCTTGTTCCATGTTGTTTTCTTGGTGAGCTCTGGTTCTTGGAGCTCCCAGGGGAACGTACTTGTTTTTAAACTGTATCAGGGAGGAGATGATGATGGGTGCTGGCTTTGCTGTCTTCCTTGGGCGCTGGAAACCTGGGAGGACTGCCTCTTCGGTGGGGGGTGTTCGTCCTCTGCGACTTCCATCTCATTGAAGGAGGTGCTTGCCACGTCACTTGGTTCTGGTCTCTCGGGAGGTTCCAGGGGGGAAACTTGTATTGAGCTTGTCGCCGGAGGAAGGGGGATGACTTTGTCGCTAGCGACGGCGTCTTGAATTGCCTGGCTGATCAGTTGGGCTTTCAATGGCGCAGAGCGTTGTTGGGACTGTCTCTTGCGGGGGCCTTTTACAAGGGAGGTGTATGTCTCCTTGTACTTCTTGGCTATCTCATTGATGGGGTGGAGGGCTCGTTTTCGGAGAATGTTTGCATTGGCTGACATGGTGGTAGCACTACTTTAGCTGTGATAAGACATTGTTCACTGGGTGGCTCTGAAGGAAGCCGATTCAGTGGTCACTAATACTGTTCAGTGGCCCTAGTAAGGACCAGTTGGTAGCGTATGTGTGTTTGGCACTTGGAGGGCTGTAACTTCACTAATATGAATAACGCTGGTATACTGTTCTGTGGCCCTGGTAAGGACCGCTGGGCAACGTCTGTTCGTGGCTCTAGTAAGGGCCTAGGTTCACGCAGATTGCACAAATGTTTCAGCGAAATTACACTGGGGACTTGCGGGAACTTGTTAAGCGTGTTCCCGCTAGGCCGATTTTTCTTTTAGCCTGTTGCTGCTACCTGTTGATTTTTCTGGAACTCTTCTCTGTTCCGTTGCAGCGAACTGCATCACTGCTTGTGGGATTTTGATCACCTTTGTCATGGAAGTACTTCTTTGATAGCCAGACAGTGCAACGTACAGCTAATGACTTCAAATCAAAGACTTTGTCCTTCACAGAACTGTATTGCAGTTTGCAGTCATACAATTTTAGTTTTCTTCATTTAAAAGAAAATGAAAGCGAAATGTATGAATTGAATAATTCTATTATTTCAAATATTGAGATTATAAGCAGGTGTGTCATCTAGGAAACTGTTTTTGAATGAAAATTCAAATTTAATTAAGATTTCAGTAAAGATAATAATTATAATGTTCGTAATACTCTTGATTCTATGATCTAAAAGAAAAAAGTCTTTGATCGGACTTCTGAACGGAACACCCTATTCCCTGCTAGACTTGAAGAAACGAGGAAACCTTGTAGGAATTTACATATATTCTGTAATTTTTATGTAATTTACTTATGTAGTAAAAAAAACATGCTATTTTCTCTTTGACATGCTCTCTCCTTTTTCTCAAACATTACTTTGATCGGATACATTCCATTGCTGACTCATGATTTCTACTTCATTTACATACTCCTAGAAACTAATCCAAGGTATCGGGCTTGGAAGTAAAGAGTGATGTCAGGATCGAATACTGCGAAAACGCCAGTTGTCACATAGTAATGTCTAAGGTCGGCCGCACCTTGACCACAGTACAGGAGAGCCAAGATACAGTACTGTGAGCAATCCAACAAAGCCTCCTACTGCCAATTCATTCCAGTAGACAAAGGTCTCTCCTCACGGTCAATGCTCTCAGGACACTGTCTCCGCAGCGTCTCCTGCCTTCCTCTGCCTAGGCTTGACTGTCCTACCTGTGGTCAATACACGGACGGCCTAACAGTGGAGTCGCCAGAGAGTCGAAACCAGACAAGGCTAAACTAATGAGCTCGAACTCATAACTAAGGACCCTATAAGTGGCTAGGGAGTCAGAGCCCGGGGCCGAGCAAATGCAAGCCACAATGAGGTTAATAGGTTCGAAGACAAGAGGGTATGATCCCTATTCAGAGAAGAACGCGAGCTCGATCCAGTGCTAGTCTAGGCTAGAATAAACTTCATTGAAACTAGTGAGACCGAACTTCATTAAGGATTGGAAGCCCGAGGCCGAGGATTGAAAGGGAAGATTGATGAATTGCGAAATGGCTTTCTCTACGAGAAGACAACTCGATCCTTCTGGAGGTCCAGTTGACATCCCGGCCAAGTGGGACATCAACCTGCCTGGATCAACTCAAGGACCAAAGTAATCTTCCATAAGGAATGATGAAGTCATTCAAGCACCAAAACCAAGCAGGAGACAACACCAATATATCCGTACTTCATTTAATTTTCCCTATTTTACCTTCTACCTTTCCCCTTTTGTCATTTTATTTTGAAGTATTGGATTTAATTTTTATACCAGACCATGATTCCACTTTTGTGAATCCTCGAAAAGTTCTAATGCTCGAAAAATAATTGTTTATATAACCGTTATATGATATAAGACTTACATTCAATTCGTATTCTTCCCCTTCAAAATCATTTTAGTTTACATGTAGGATCGCAGATATGTACAGATTACACATGAACGATGGTAGGAATGCAGATATGTACCCATTCTCATATTAGTTTTAAAGGATTTTGGTTTTTCCAAAAGCTTCTTAATAGACCTATATACTTTCTCTCTGTCCGTGTGCCCAGGAGAGACACAAACTCTCAAGAACTACTTGGATTACAATCACCAACACTGTTGATATGAATTCTGCTCTTTGGTTGTCTCGGGTGCTTTGTCTTACTTCTTTCACTAATTAGAGCATTATTGTAATAGTCAGGAGCATTATTATGTGTAACTTGTATAGTGATAAAGGTATTTGCAAAGAATAAATGTCCTTCTCTTCTGAATCAACACGCAACTTTCCATCTTATTTTCAACACCAAGGGGTCCATCCTCAGTATGGTACTGGTGCGCATCAATGTCACGATGCACAACTTATAGTGAAGTATGTCTGTAGCCGTGGATCCGTGGAATGGCCGCCTACATCACCTGATCCCACTCCCCTTGATTTCTATCTTTGTGGCCGTCTGAAACAGATGGAGTATACAGAGAAACTCCAGGAGCGAAGACAACCAGAGGGGCAGATACTTTTTTGTGTGTGAGAAGCTAATTTTGGCGTACTGAAAAAGTTAATTTTATATTACTTGACTTACATTAAAATGTGTTATGCCTGGGAAGCAGTCGGAGCAGGATTAGACTCTGGAGGCAGTCGTCCCCTTCAATGTTTCTTCCAGACATGTTTTTGGGGGGCACTGCCCACCGGAGGGAATCAAAATAATACGTCTATAATATAATAATAAATAGAATAGTACAAGGAGTGCACCCCGTACTACTAAGTGTACCCCCCGGAACATTTCTTCTGAAAGAAACACTGGTCCCCTTTACTCCCCTCTGGCATCGTGACTGTAGAGAAACAAAACTTTCTTTGATGAAATGTTCTTATTAAATATACTGTTAAAGGCATACACATATTAGTCAATTTTCACGTAAACGCAAAGTGTAGAGAAGCCTCTACATTCAATGATACACAACGGACTTAATTTTTTTTTAAAAAAATATTCTTTAATGCTTTTACGTCATTTCGTGAGTATAACTTTCTAAAGTTCATAAAATCAAAGAAAATAACTGTGATGGAAATCTTGGGCCTCAGGAGGATAGAGCACAGAGGTAGTAGGTATCAAAAAGTGATTTCTGTAACGAATTAAATCCCAATAATATACTCCATCTCCATCCGCAACTTTCTACTCAAATCGGAAGCAGTGTTTCCTTCAGAAATAATGTTCCCGGGAGGCACACTTAGTATTCCGGGAGGGATTGCTAATACTATTCTATTATTATATTATTCTATTATTCTATTATTCTATTATTCTATTATTCTATTATTCTATTATAAACGTATTATTTTGGCCTGTTTTGGGGGGTACTCTCAGAGCTCCGGAGGGGGGCAGTGTCCCTCCAAAAACAGGTCTGGAAGAAACACTGATCAGAAGTGATAGAGACTCATGACTTCCTTTATTCCATGGGTTTGTCCGATCGGAATTAAAAAAGAAATCTCAAAAACTACTCAAAGGATAACCATCAATTTTGGCTACGATGTACAGGATCAAAAGTTAGAAATGGACTTCGTTGGTGGAAGTAATCCATCCACCGGAAGCTGGAGAAATCAACTACTTCCGGTTTTCATGTTAATCAGTGTAGAGTATAAACGGTAATAGATAGAAATAGTCGGTGTTCTGCAATCAGTCAAGCGTCTTAATAATTAAGCATCATCTCCATCCTTAACTCTCTAATAAAACCGGAAGTGATAGAAACCCATTCCAACTTCCGGTTTTAATATTTTTTACATAGAGAAATAACAATAACAGATAGGGAGAAGTGTTTTTTTTCGGAATTGACATAACGTTATAAGAATCGGTATCATCTTTTGTCTTAACCCTCTATTCAAACCGGAAGTGATAGAAACCAGACATTTCCGGTTTTAACGTTGATCATTATAGAGTAAAAGTCCTAATAGGTGACAAGAATAAGATTCCTGTAACCGATTAAGCGTCACAAGAATATATTATATTCCCACTCTAGTTTCACTGCTAAAACCGGAAGTGGTATAAGTCTACTACCATTTCCGGTATCAGTATTAATTGAGAAGATACTACGCCATTAGTAAATCTTAAGGATACCGCTAATAAAAATCAATCTCAATGGCAACACTGAAACTTTTGATTGGAGAACGGAGAATGGGGAAAATGCATTGTGAGAAGAGACTCAGGTGGCCTGCAATTTAAACTTGTACTGGCGCTTTCAGTGTCCTGTCAAGTACATCATAGTCTTTGCGTAGAAAGTGATGGACAAGGAGAAACGCGGAAAGATTGTTGACAGACAGACGGAGGAAGGGAAACTTCCATTGTCGAGCCGTTAAAGAAAATTCAAAATTCAATGTTCATGTTGTGTTCACTATGACAACCAAATTCCTTCAGGTGGTGTACACTATGTTAATTTACAAGTAGTGAAAATTATGTATCAGACTGTAGTTTTTGTTTTCAATAAAGTCGAAAAATACAGTTATATTGAAATATTAAGTACAATACATATTTTTTTTTTACTGGTGTACCACAGGGATCCAACCTCGGACCATTACATTTCGGGTTTGCTGACAAGATGATAATCAGAGCTCTTCCAATAGAGACAGGTACAATTTCCGAGACGAGACAACACTTTCATGACATCTTTTTCGACACTAGTATGCCTGAATTTTGCACACAACCATAAATGCATTTTCTTTTGTTTATTATATATTTCGTTAGCAATACTGTGTACTGTCTTCCTTCTACTGATATAATGAGACATTTCATGGACATATATTTTAGTAGTATCAGCTTCACCTGAATACGGTAACACCGTAGTCTAGTAGTTAGAGCGTTGGTCCCACATCTGTGGGGTCCCGGGTTTGATTTTCGGCCCGTGCTTCCCAATTTTCGATATCCAGTGCCGTGGGGTGAACTGGGGAGTCACGTGACTGCTATTTGGTCTAGGAAGCTCCTGATACACCTGTTAGGAACAGGGAGACACAGCAGTGGAGCACGTGTTCGGCGCTAGACACGACATAGTTCAGCCGGCCGCTAACAGATGGCGTTCGAGCAGCTGAGGCCCACAAAAAGGGCTGTTAGACCAAGTGGTTTGCTGCTTCACTGAATAAATGGCGTGGTTCTCTTATAGCATTTAATTTTCATGTTCAGAAAGGAAATGAATTTTTTGTTAATTTTCTCTAAAACCACAACTAATCACATGAACTTAAGTATGTCATTTTCTTGAACTCAATGAGATTCCAGCTCAACTCAATGATAAACCTGTATGCTTTATTTCCTTTGGACAGATTCATTTTTTTATTAAGTGTTAATCATTGCATCTAGAAAATATTATTAAACTCTCTTGTTAAGAGTCAATTTCCTTTAGATAAACAGCACATGAGAAAATTAATTAGTGCGACTTTGGAAATAGGGATGCGCACGAGACGAGTCGAGACAGGATTTTCCTGACAAAATTCGAGTCGAGACACAGCTCTTCCAATAGAAAAATATACATTTTTCGAGTAGAGACATCACTTTTACAGTACATTTTCGAGACGAGAAAGCCACAAATTTTGTCTCGTTCGCATCCCTATTTGGAAAAGCATTATCTTAATGATAGAAAAAAATAATTACTTATTTTATGCAATACATTGTTGTCTATCTGATTTCTATCTATGTATTTAAGCTATTTCCATTGTAATTGTTGCTCTATATTCAAGTGCCATGGTAGGGCAGAGGGTAACACAAATGAAATGAAATGAAATCTTTAAGTTTAACGTCCCACAATTACGCCCTTTAGACTAAGCGAGACGGATGAATATGTCAAGTGACTGCTGATAGGAGAATTGGTGAAATGAGATTTTGAGAGATAAGCGAGAGCACTCCGGCAAAACCTGACGTGGTGTTGTCCACCACAAGCTTACTTGGCCATAGATCGAACCAGAGACCACACCCACAAGAAGTAAGCGCCTTGCCACTGAGCCACCGCGTCCCCCAGAAAGTAATACAGGGAGCATAAGAAAAGTACAATGGGTATATGATATTTAAAAGAGTAATTCTTATCGGAAGACTGTAGCGCAAGAAAGATACTAAACTCGCAGGAAGTGACCTGTCAGTAACTGCAGAATAGTTTTCCTGATGATAATACTGTATATCATAGTGTAAGCTTGGTTACACTGAAATTAAGCTGATAGAAAATAAATTTGCAAAATAACACAAGTGGGTTTCGTTTGTTTTCTGAAACTTGGAAAGAATTGTAATGATTGAATATTAAAAGTGGTGGTGTCCACGAAAACTGGTTTTTCGGTTTTCGGTTTTCTCCAAAAACCGGTTCGGTTTTCACCGAAACCGGTTTCGGTTTTCTCAAAAACCGGTTCAGTTTTCACTGAAACCGGATTCGGTTTTTTCCAAACCCAATTCGGTTTTTCACCGGATCCGGTTTCGGTTCTTTAAAAACCGGTTCCGATTTTTTCCCAAAATTTATTCTATTTCTGATCAGAATAGTGTTTCGTTGTTCTCCGGAAACCGATTCCGTATCCACAGAAATAGTTTTGTGTGTTTTCCAAAAGTTTTCACCGAAACCAGCTTGGGTGAAAACCGAACCAGTTTTGGAGAAAACCGAAATGCCGATTTTTCGGATTTCGGATTTTCCAGAAACCGGTTTCCGGATTTTATAAAAAAAAACGGTTTTGCCCATCCCTGATTAAAACAGGAAGTGGTAGGACACTCATTTTCGTTTCAATATAGCGATACTGTTGACGTGTTCTTGGGATATTGAACCATATCTAAAACAGTTTCGCGCTATGTTGTATAGCTTTGCCTCCATAGGGATCAATGTTGAAACCGGAAGTCCTACTAGATAATATATACTTCGGTATTTCCGAATTCATATCAAGAAACTGTTTCTTACTATTTTTTTTTGAGGGGGGGGTTAAGGGATCTAGGCGTAGGCTATATTGAAACCGAAATTGGTAATAGTTCCCTTTTGCCTCCGATTTTAGTGGAGAGTTAAAACGGAGATTGAATCCACTCTTCTCACGCTAAAACCATACCAAACCTCTTTTGTCGCTAGCTATCACCGTTTTTACTCTTTAATGTTGAAACCGGAAATGCTTGATTTCTACAGCTTCCTGTTTGAATAGAAGATTAAGAGAGGCATGAACTCATTTCTGAAACATTGAGTCCATAAGAGGAAAATTAAATGAAATCTTTCAATTTAATGCCCAAAAAGATGCCCTTTAGACTAAGGGAGATAAATGGATAAGGCAAATGAATGACTGTGGAAGAATTGGTGGAATGAGAATGTGGAAATATATGGGAGTACCCAGAGTAAAAACACGGACAGGATGCTGTCCACAGTCAATGTACTTAGGACTCTTCGCATGTCTCGGTTTCATTGGCCTTCCTCTGGTCAATATGCGGCCGCCCTAAGGTTTCCCATCTAATAGAAAGCATGATTTGAAAGTTATTTTTAAGTTAATTTTTTAATGCTTTTTAATGCTTGCACTTAAATTTTTTTGAATGCTTTTTAATGCTTGCACTTACGAACCTTTCATGCATAGTGCAAAAAACCGTGGCTAATCCGTAAAAACACAGAATTTGGTTGGAGTGCTACATTTGCACATCTCAGATGTTCGATTTACCCAAGTGTAGAATATCACACAAAAGTACGAACGCAAACGAAACGGGGAAAAAAAGTGGCAAATATAACATAAATATGTATGAAGGAAGATTGTAGAGTAGAAATGTGGGAACAATAAGCAAGATATCAGCGTTAGAACTTCCTCTCTTTATTTGCCTTTTGGAAAAGCTAATTCGAAGGCAGCCATCGCGTGCAACTAGCTTTGTTTCTTAACAAAAGGTTAGATGAAGCATTTGATTAAACCAAGACGTATTTAATTAAAGCCATAACTTTTAAAAACATATAATAGACGCATCGACAATGTAGGATAAATAACTTTTCTGCAGCTTGAAACAAAACGCGGAAAAGTCAGGGAACTTAACACGGAAAGGAAACAGTAACAAGGCAATTCTCACAGAAAGATGACGAAGAAATATCTATGAATTGCGCGCCGTTTATTTTCCGACCAAACAAACAGCGTAATCATCTAAACAATTCATTTTCTTTAAATATATACATACAGTATATACAGGACCAAATTTAGAGGGAGTGCACCGGTGCACGTGCACCCCAGGGGTAAAAGGTAATCTAAAAATGTAGGGGGACGCATAACGTCACAAAGTCTCTCATGTCTATCTTTGTCCATTGTAAGTTTATTAGGAAGTGGGAGGACACCATAGATATTTTCTGGAAGTGGGGTAACGGCGTCTCCTCGCGTTCCCCCTCACTTTTACCCCTAATGCACCCCCCTTGTTGCAAATATACACTATCTAGAAAGAAGCTAGCAGTGAAAACACTTTCATAATAATTCTGTATTATACAAGTACCCAGCATGTATATCAAATGTCCATGATTTAAAAAAAATCCTGACTTAAAGCAGCAAGTTGATTATATACTGAAAATTATACCGATACAAAGTGGCCATGGCGCAGTTGATAAAGCGTTGGCTTTGCATTCGGAAAGTCGTGGGTTCGGTTCCTGAAACCAGACACTGAATACTTCCAGGCCAATTCCTCATTCACATCACAGATGCCTATCTTCTTATAAGTATATAATTTGATAATGATTTTGCAGGGTACTTTTTATACTGATACTATATGTATAATCGGGAAATGTATATTTATGGTAAATTTTATAGGAAAAGAATTATAAATACGAAAATTAGAATGAATAAAACAAAATGTTGAACAAGAAAGTTTTGTTTTTGTTTTATTGTTCTTATTTACTGCTGTTTTGACATGAAATTTGCCACATACATGTCTTTGCCTATTATACACATACTAACATTATAATAAATACCGGGCGAATTCATTATCAAATTATAATCCTACAACATTATATTTATAGACATGCGACAGTCATTTTGGACATGAGTGTACATCTGAAAATTATGTGAAATTTTGAAACAACATTTTTTTTTTTCTGGAGGAATTTACTTTTCCGATAAACAACGAGCTCTGTTTGCCAAGTACGTTATTGTTCTGCATGATGAATGAATTTGTAACAATTGTGGTCTTTTTCTTTCTTACCCTTTGTACAATTCCAGTTTCTTACGGCTATAATTTCCTGTTTTTATTGTTAATTACATCTTTTGTATTATCACTAAAATGTAAATTACTGTTCGTTGAGTGAATTATGTAATCTTTCTCGTGTACAGATAACTTCTGTTACCGACTAAGTAAAAATAAAAAAAATGTGGCACAGCTCTCACCTTAGGTGTGAAGGGTTATTATTTCGATCTCCGCCATGTGATTTTCAGACAATATTGTGACTGTGGTTTTTCTCCGGGTTTTCCCGTTTCCTTCCACATTCTCACTTCATAAATTCTTTCATAAAGGAACACCGTATCTAGTGGTTAGAGCGTTGGACTCGCATCCACGTGATCCTGGGTTCGATTCCTGACCGGTGCTTCCCCATTTTGGGGTCTACCCAGCGTCGTGAGGAACACTGGGGAGTTACGTGAATGCAAAAACGTGACGGCCACTAGATGTAAAAAGCTCCCGATACGGCGGTTAGTGACAGGGTAACGCAGCGGCCAGGTGCTCTCACTACATGCTCGTCGCTAGACTGGACGTAGTTTAACCGGTCGCGGATAGATGGCGTTGGAGTGACTCAGGACCTCAAATGGGCTATTACGCCCACTTCCATTAATAATTCGCCTCCTTTAGCCTAAAGGGCGTAAACATAAGAATTTTAAACTAAAGATTCCATTTCATTTTTACTTTTGTGTTTTCCAGGGGATACATGAGCAGATATGAGCAGAAGAATATTAGAATATGAAAAAGAAAAACTTACCTGTACTTGATAGACTGAAAACATTCTGCTCTTTGATAGCCAACAACTTGCTTATTGATTATGGATGGTTATATCCTTTATTCATTTACAGTAAAACCTGTCTTCAACGGACTCTTTTATTAAACGGAAACTTGTGTTAATCTGTGGTCCCATGAATTTACTGACGAAAATCGTATTAAATTCCCTTCATTAAATGGGAACTGTATTACGCGGACAACGGAAATCACAATAAGCCTCTTAAGGAAATTTTCAAGTTTCGGAGTGCAGCATTTTGAAAGTTCATAGATATTCTATGAGAGGTTAGATATATATTTTAGCAAAACAGACAGTGATGTGCAAACCAAACCAGAATAGAGACCTGCAGGGCCCCGACTCTGTTATTTCTTTGGGCCGGGCCGGGCTTGGGTGGGCCGACACTGATTTCTCTTCAGGTCGGACCGGGCTGGGGCTGATTAATTGCAATTCTTTAATAATTATTGACTTTCGTTAAACGATAATTAGAATAAAGGCAAACGTTAAAGAAGTGTGCCCGTGAAAAATGATACAAAATGAAACTTTTAAAATTTATTCGGGCAGGGCTTGGGCCAAGAATTTTAAAAAACTTATCGGGCCAGGCCGGGCTCAGGCCGAAAATCTCCAAAACTCTTCGGGCCCGGGCTGGGTTGGGCTCGGGCCGAAATATTTGGCCCGTGCAGGTCTCTAAACCAGACACAACGGATATACATGCTTTTATTGAGAATTATATGGAGTCTGAAAGTCAAAAAGAAGGTGGAGGAAGAAGAAAAATAAGGCATTGAGTTGGAAAATGAGTATAAGGTAAAGACTTATAAAGATTCTGTCAAAAGTTTAAAGAAACGGCAACATTTGCCTTACGTCAAAATGACATTGGTATGCTTAGTGTGGTTTCTCAGGCTAAAGGCTTTGTGGAAAGTTAAGCAGTCAAGCAGCACTGTGTACAGAAAACCCTCCTTGGCTATTGGGAAATTTAAGTTAACGTATGTATAGTATTTTTTTTTCTGTTCATTGTAAGTTTTGCGTGTATTAATTCGTAGTAGAAATAAATACTGTAAATTGACTAATTTACGTACAGCATCTTATTTGATTTCAGTATGTCCATTATATGCATGCACTTTTTTTTTTTTTTTTTTTGCATAGGTGTACCTTCGTTAACCGGAAACCTATTTTTAACGAAAATTTTTGTGAGTCCCGTTCGATTTCGTTAAAGACAGATTTTACTGTATTAGGTTTTAGTTCCGCAGTTGTATCCATTAGGCTAAAGGAGAGGAGGATTAGAAATGAATAATGTTAAAGAAATGAATGGTGAAAGGGCAATACATAACATGCATGTCCTGAGCAGGATTCGAACACGCAACAAACATGTCTTGAGATCGCCAACCCACCCGTATTCCCGCGTTTTCCACGAGACGTCTCATTTCTGTCAGTGAAAGTCTCTCTTTTGTCAATGAGCACCTCATTTCTGCCAGTGGACTTTTTTTTTTGTTTGTTTGTTAGTAGACAACCCGTACACATCTTGTGGAAATCCAAGTGTTCGTGAAAAAGAACCTAATGCGGGATTCTTGTGGGATATTTCTATATTTTTGCTGTCGCTTAGAATATATTTATTTTTATCATATCGCGCTGAATCTACCACTAAGCCACTGTGCCTCCCATGAAGAGAATTTATCAGTATTTAAAGAAACTCAAATCATTACTTAATATTCTCCATGAGACTATCTTAATATTCTCCATAGAAACTCAAATCATACTCCAACAACAAATATGATTTAAAAGTTCATAATTTCACACCCCTTGTAGATCTCTCGTAACGCTGAAGTATTTTAATAATTTCTTGATGAAATTAAGGAAACAATCAAGACTTAAAATTTGGACATAAATTTACAAAGCGAAACGTGAAAATTTTTGAGACGGGAAGAGAAAATATTTACGAGAATCTAGACCAGAAGGGATTATTTGAGACGAGACTTTTACAAACTTTAAACCGTGTACGAGCTCCTTCATAGCTAAGCGGTTAGCCTACGCGCCTTTGACGTGGTAGGCCCGGGTTCGATTCCTGGCGGGAGCTCTTGTGGTTCGGGTTGCACGTTAATCAGTAGGTAGGTCCACGTCTCACATAGCCTAGCTGCTGAACGGGACGATAAACTCGAAATGAACTCAACACTTAAACTCTTTACGAAACGAGACAAGAAAACTTTATTTATCGTCTCGTCTCGTCTCGTGGCCAGCACTCGTGACAAGTTTTTGGCTTTTCAGCGTAAATTGAACCTTACAGAGCGAGCTAGGAAATACACGATTGCACCTAACAATAATAATCTTCATGTATGATACGAGTATTATAATCTTCAGATAATTTCATGCTTGCATGTTGAATATTTTACTGAGAAAACACTTCCTTTCTGCTGCCACCAATAATTGAAATTAGCGTTTTCCAATAGGAATGTAGGATTAATTATAAGTATTGGATCCACTTACCTATTAACCATCAATAGTTCAGAAGTTCAAAAGAACTTTAAAAGATGAAGGGTCAACATGCTTCCTGTTAGTACACATACTAATTTCATCTAACATCAATTATGCAATAGTGTGATATGAATGGTTTCCGGAAAAATCATCTATAATTTTCTAGGAATGACTATAACAAAAATAAATCACAAAATAAATGGGTAGAGAAACTTCCTACCAATAGAAGCTTAACGGAGAAACTATATGTAATAATTATGTAGTACGTAATTGTTTATAATTATTGAAGTAACAGCGAGGCGTTGCTAAACATGTACTGTTAGAAACAACTGTTTGTAACAAGAAGTTATCTTGAAAACAGGTTTTTGCTAAAGATGATCTTTTAGCTTTAAGATTGGTAGTTTGTCCAATTCTAGTCTTTAGAAGGAAGAGCTTGTAGTAACTATTATATGACTAGAGAAATATCATGGTAAGTTAGTTTTTAATTTAATACATCTAATATTTCCTGTATCGTTTTAGCCTCGGAAGCTGTACTGCAAAGATGTCTGTATCTTGGACCTAACGTTTGTTGCACGGCCCTTCTGAAGAAAGAAAAAAAAGTGAAATTGGACGTTTTTCCCAATAATAGTTATCATCACGAAGCTTTTGTGCTTTTTGCGTGACTCTTGAACCAGGCTTTCTCCCATTGGGTTCACTTCACAGGAGGCGTGATCGGTTAACGATACGGATAACTGGGAAGTTTGATTGAAGATAATTGGTACGTTTCTGTGCCGTGTCGGCTCTCCTTACACTTCGTTGGTTTGCTGGACTACCAAACTCCGGACGTCAGTTCTTGGAAGTGAACGGAGTTCGCCTCCACGTTCTGTTGCGAATACACGAGAAAGGTAGTTCCATAACTAATAATAATGCTCTAACCTAAAACTCCTCTAAACATATTCAGGAAAAAAAAGACTGATTTTTGTTTGATACTGTATATCTACAAAAATGTAAGGATTCAAAATTGAAAAGAACTGGATGACCTACCCCTTTCAGTTGCAAACGAAGGAATTGGCCGGAGATAGAACCTATTTTGGGAAAATGAAAAGAAATGATATCTTTGAGTTTAACCTACAACGATTATAGCCTTTAAGTTAAGAGAGGCGATTATTAAGGCAAGTGAATAATGATGGATTAATTGGTGGAATGATGAAGTGGGAGGAAACAGGGACACAGTGAGAAAACAAACGGAGATCATGTTGCCTATCACTTGGCCGGGGATCGAACCAAGAACCCCATGCACCAGAGGTAAGCACTCTACCACTGAGCTACCATGCTCTCCTAAACCTATTTTGGGAATCGTGTATCTAAAGTCTGTTTCAGGCAACCTGATAGTAAACTCCCCTACCTCCCACCACTTACCACTGCAGAAGGGGAAAGCAAGTCGTTGACCTTCACAGGGAGAGAAGCTTTTCTAATAAACAGAATCGTGCAAACTCTGAATTTGTACGTCAATTCGCTCGCACCTGATGTTGAGAAAGCACTGCTGGTCCTTTTGGTTATCAACCCCGAGTGGAAGACGGAACACCAACACTCATCTGCACTTGAGCGTGGTGGTGGTGGGGGGGAACTTCTTCTTTTTCCTATCAGGTTATGCGAAACAGATTATAGTAATTATTCCTGATTTGCTTCGGACAGACTTCCAATACGTGGGGCGGGATACCAAAGCCATTTCTGGTATCTTTAGCCGTTTGTTGTTATATGAAAATTCATATTCAACCCGGAAGTACTACAATTTTTATAATTTCCAGTTGCATTAGAAGGATAAAGTCGGAAACATAAAATAAAACATGTTCTTCGGACCCTTAATCGAGTGCTGAAAATCGCATCTCCTTTTCTTATCGTTTTTGCTCTATAAACATTAATATAGGAACCGGGAAAAGTGATAAATCTCTACCATGCCCGGTTTCAAGACATAATAGGATAATGGTTTTGTTCTTCGCTAAGTTGTTAAATCAAGTGTGAATAACCGCTATCAACTATCTGTTCTCGTTTTTATTCTAAGCGATCAACGTTAGTAGTGAGGGCCTACTTTGACTAATTTTGTGCCCCTGGGTTCCTGAATCAGAAGACATGCTCCAGGGATACATAGGACCACCTCCTTTAAATTTTGGCAATGGGTACATTGGCCCACCTTCAAAAATTTTGGGATGAATGAATACGACTATCCATTCACATTTTTCGAATTACCAAAATTAAAAGAGATGGCGTGGGAGTATAGGACCATGGTTCGTATTTTTGTAAGTTTGCGTGGCCCATCTCATTCCCTTTTATGGTTTAAAAATTGCCAAAAATCTAAATTTCATGAGGCTCAAGTGAGTTCAATCTCTTTCATAGGACATGGATACATTGACACATCTTTCGTAAATTTCGAGAGTGGTAATTGACGCATCTTTCGTAAATTTCAAGAGGGATACATTGACATATCCTTCGTAAATTTCGACACTAGTAATTGACACATCCTGTTTGGCAGACCACTTTCACATTCTTATTTATTTTCAAAAGTTTTGGATTCTTTTTACTTTTTAGATTGAAAACTTTTTTGACCACTGCATGAGTTTTCAAAATTTTAGTTTGAAAATTTTGAGCTTAAGGTTGATGTTACGACTCATTGTCTAACATTATTAGTGTAAAAATTTAAAACTTGAAACCTGGTAGGTAATTATTAATAAAGATTGGTGTGCACCAACTACAATTTTACACTTTCAACTTTAGTTACAACTCATAGTCTACTATTTGTGGAAAATTATTCATGGTGCAATTTGATTGGCTGATAATTTTCAAATTTTTGTTTAATGTTTACAAATATTTTGAAAAAGTTTTGTTTAGAACTATTAGTTAGAAAATTTTTGAATCTTAGTATTGTAGTTAAGACTCACAGTAAGCTCATTAGTAGAAAACCATATCCCTGGTGCAATCTAATTAACTGATCACTTTGAAATTTAATTTAAAATTGTAGTCACAATTGAGTGTAAAGTCAGTAGTGAAAAGTTATTTAGGCGTAGTATGATTGGCTGTTCGCTTTCAAAACTGTTTAAACTTTTTTTTAACGTTTTATGAAACCTTTTGTTCGTTATTTTTGATAACTGTTTTAAAATTTCTGATTGAACGTCTTTGTTTAAACTATTTATGTTTGAAAAAATTTGTACATATTGAAAAGTTTTTTTTTAAAGAAAAAAGAAAGTTTGATTTTTTTTAAGTTTTTAGTTTGAAAATTGTTCAATGTTTGTTTCACATATCATATTCATCATGACTTGAATCCAAGATCCCTTCCAAAATTCAGGAACCAAATTTGGTAGATATCAATTTGGCGATTTCCTTGCTGCAGTTTTATTGCCTGATCACTTCTAAATGTTTGGCTAATATCTTTTAAAAGTTTCTGAACTATTTTGTTTGAAATTTTTCGATCACTGATTTAAATCATTGTTTAAAAATTTCAGTTTGAAAAAATGGTTTAATTTTTTATTATTATTTTTCAAGTTCAAAAAAAGAATCGTTTCTGTGTATCGAGTAAATCGCGGAACTTAATGGGTAAAAAATTGTTAGAAGACCAGTTTAGGGATCCATTGATAAATTAATTGCATAGTATTTTCATTTCCTTGTATAGAAAATGACCCCAAGCACCTTATGGACTTTTCTTGTAGCATGAGTTACATTCCTTTAGGAATTACATTGCATTCCATCTATACCATTCCCAGGGTTTATTCTACTTCCCAGCAAATGTTCCAGGATGTAAAACCTAATACAAGCATTCCGCTTTTTCATCACAAATAATCTGGAAGCTCTAAGAGTATCGTACAAATCCTTGATTGAGCAGTTATTATTTTATTTGACGTGTAGAAAGTAATGGGCAGCTTCCGTACGGAACAGACCTAATGGGCCCTCGAGCTGTGTTAAGGTAAAGGGTCACACCCTTCCTTAACTTTCACACATAGTGGAAGTGATATAGTCAGCACCACTCCCCCGCCTTTACTTATCCTGGTTGTCCTATAGGAAATCATCTCAAAAAGAATGAGTGTGACCGCATTGGAATGGGGGTAAAGTGAGAAAAATTTCCTGTCTCCACTGGGGATTGAACTCGGGTCAATTTATCTCTAGTAGCAAGAAAGTTTTCGGTCATTTGGCGCGTACTTGGTTTTTGGTTTTCTACACTTGCACTTGAAACGCATGCTTTCATACAATCTGCCTTTTGTTGTACTTGCAAAAAATGCTTTCGACCCTTCGCAGAGCTTCATAGCATCACCGGTCATTCATTGGCTATTGACTTGACTTGTAAAACGCTTGCTTCAAGCTTGAAAGAAACACTAAATGCAAGGTTGTCTTCATGTAATTTCGTTACTGGAATCGAGCTTGCAGCATGCTTGAATGTTTTCCAGTTAAGATAGATGTAAGCTTGGCTGACTTGCAATTCAAGCTTACAGCAAGCGGTTTGCAAGTGGCCTCTGCTACTAGGGATATAGACTCCTACTACGCTACCGCGACTCTTCGCTTAAAATGGAGGGGTTTAAAAAAGGGGAAAAAATAATACCTATATTTGAATTTAACACCCAATACTGCAACTTTAAAACATTTGATATTAGTTAATTCTATTGTTTTTAAATTGGTATCTTACCAGTAAATTTTGTTAGTATGTAGATACAAAAATAATTGCTTGATTTTTTTTCCGCAAATCTAAAATGATTATCTTTTTTGTAGGAAACCAAGAAAGTTCTGTCACTTTTTTACCAACTACCTTCGAACATCGATATGTCACCTAAGACGTACCTGGAAGATCAAATATAGACCCATCAGCATCGATAACCTTCAGCCAACGTTCTGGAAAGCCATAGATTCTTTCATGGTAGAACTTGGTGAGCTGTGAAGCGAAGAAGATATCAAGTGCAGTTTGCACCTCTAATAGGGATATGAACTGGCGTCCGTTAAGGTGATTGTCCAAGGAATGGAACAGGTGATAATCGGACGGTGGAATGTCCGGGGAGTACGACGCAATGCAATAGTTTCCCATTTTCTCTATTTTTATGTTTTATAATTATTTATATCTTTTTTTAGTTTTAGCATTTAAATTAATAATAATAATAATAATAATAATAATAATAATAATAATAATAATAATAATAATAATAATAATAATAATATGTTTTACAGCCTATTAAAGAATAGTGAGGAAAATGTAAGGTTTGGGTGAACTGGGAGAGCTTCCAAGCAAAAAACGGTATTTTTTCTTAATTTCTTAACCCTTTTGGTATTTATTGTATATATATGCCATATGTGTGTTTTGTTTAACATATATTACTGCTGTTTTTATGTCGTTCAGTAGTACATGCATTGCGAAATAGGTCACATGTCTTTTAAGAAGGAACTTGAAAAGTTGGTAGGGATCATGACGTCATATATTTGGCTTTCAAGAGTACAACACAAAATACTTATTTTGTTCTCTAGCAAATATTGTTCAAAAAGGTTTTATGAGATTCGAGAATAGAATATATAGTATATATGTCATCGACATGACCCGACAGATTACTGCATTTGCATTACGTACATTTTTTCAAGTTATTTTGAGATGTGTATATTAACACATGGCCGTTTCAAAGGGGCCTAATTTTTGAAAAGAGGACTTTTTCAGATAAAAATCCATTTTCGTAGTATTCCTCTTTTCAGGAATGTGATACGAGCATGCGAATGGTACCGTTAGGAAGGTTGCTTTACTCTGTAGAGAATGAGGTACAAAGCAAAGACCCTACGATAGTGATGATGCAGTAGCTGCTTGACTGAAAGTCTAAAATTTACCTTAAAAATCCCAAAATCATAAAAGGTTAAGCAATGAACTGTTGGATGAATCTATGATAATGAATACTCAAGCTGACAACTAAACATGCAATCTAAGGCATCTAGTCATTCTTAATTTATTTCCACGTTCCTGAGTATTTTTCATCTAATCTACACCACTTCCCGCGCTAAATTTCTGAAATAATCTAATACTTACTCAAAATAAATAAAACGCATAGAAACCTTTAATAAATTGTAAGTGAAATTATAATTTTCTTGCAATGAAATGTTATGAAGATAAAAATATAAATGTAAATACACAAAATTGCATTAAGTTGTTTCATCAGTTCGCTTCGCCATCTTTTAAACTGTTTCTATTCTTTTACAGGCTGTATGGATGCGTTCTATTTGACCGCAAGCATAGGAAAGAAAACAGTGCAAAAACGTTTTGCTACGATGCTGAAACTGAATTTGTATGAGAAAACAGACCAAGGGAGCACCATAAAGAAATATAGAGAAGAAAAAAAAGAAGATTATTGATTATGCATGGATGTGCGTGCTTGAATCCTATTAACGTCCAGCTCCCACCACTCCGAAGCGCTTTGTGGTCTCCTTGTCCACGACTTAAATCATCCGCTACAACTGCACTGAATGTATCTCATCTCTTCGTGTGTCCATGGCAGTTCATGACATGTTCTATCATGTACTCATCTTGTTTATTTCCGCTAAAACAATCAGGTGTTAAGGTTATCCCAGAAGGTGGGGACCAGAAATTAGTTTGCCCTATCATGAAATCATTTTTTTTTTTTTAAGCAAGCAGAAGAATGCTTTGATATCTTATCTTTATGCCACATCTGTCTTTGGTAGCTTTGCCTCGGGATTCAATTATTAAGCAATGTTTTTCTTATCCATCATTTTAGAGTTAGTAGAATACTATTAAAACATTGTACTGTTATTTGGATTTTCGTACGCAAAGAACCTTCCTGCCATTATTCAAATATTGATAATTCTAATAATAATGTACATATTCAAGTCATTAACTAACTAACTAACTAACTAACTCTATGGCCTACGGAAATCGGAGGTTGAATACCGCGTTCACAAAAGCTCTCCATTGACTTCTGTCCTTAGCCAAGTGGATCCAGTTTCTACTTTGTGTTCCTATTTCTGCGAGATCCATCTTAATATTGTCCTCCAATATACGCCTAGGTCTTCCTAACGGTCGTTTTCTGATTGGATTTCTAGTTAAAGCTTTGAAGGCATTCCTACTTTCTTCCATTTTGGCTGCATGACCTGCTCACCTGAGACTCCTAGACTTGATAACTCTAACAATGCTAAATGGTATAAATTACGCAGTTCCTCGTTAGTTTCCGCCATTGTAAATTACGGTTCCTCTTGGTTTCAGGATTATATTTTCAAACACTTTCAATCTACGTTCTTTCCTCAGAGTAAGCGACCACGTTTCGCAACCATTCAAGTCACTATTCGCACAAAAATTATTTCATTCGGCTCACTATTAGAACAATAATGATTTTATTATATTAATTAATCGAAAAATAATCCGGATTCGATTCCTGGGTGGAGATCATGTGGTTCGGATCCCACTTTAAGCTTTAGGTCTACGTCTCATGAAACCTTGCTTCTGAAAGGGAAGCTAAACTCTTATTCATCCATCCAGCATGAACAGTAATCATTTTATTCGATTTATTATTCGAAAAAAATATTTAATTCATTACTCGAACAAAAATTATTAGATTCTTATTCAAACAACAATTCTTTTATTCAATTCATTATTCGAGCAATAATTCTTTTATTCAATTCATTATTCGAGCAATAATTCATTTATTCAATTCATTATTTGAGCAATAATTCTTTTATTCAATTCATTATTTGAGCAATAATTCTTTTATTCATTATTCGAGCAATAATTCTTTTATTCAATTAATTATTCCAGCAATAATTATTTTATTCAATTCATTATTCGAGCATTAATTATATTATTAAATTCATTATTCGAGCAATAATTCTTTTATTCAATTCATTATTCGGGCAATAATTATATCATTCAATTTATTATTCCAGCAATAATTCGTTATTCAAAAAGTTATTAGTTTTCCGAATATTATAAATTTATTAGCACTAGGAAACTCATGTCATGTTTCATGAAAATCGTATATCTGTATGTGTATATGTACACTAGAGTTCCGTTTAACTGAATCCCGATTAACCGAATTTCCGAGTTAACCAGATTGTTAACATAAAGATTATACCAAAGAAATGCCAAAAGGAAACAGCATTTTTTTCACAAACTGAATTAAACTTCATTGTTTTAGTGGAACAGCTTTTGCTTAGCAAAGCTAAGCTACGAAAAAACATGAAATACCCGTCAATTACCCGTTTCGCTGAGTTGAAAAAAGAAAAATTAGTAATTCCATTAGTCCATTAGTAGTTCCATTAGTCAGTCACTATTTACTATTACTGAAGCGCTCTCTGATATCAGTCATTTTCGGTCATTTTTATATATTTTCTCCTCTCCCTCTCACAAGTTGCGTGTCACTGTTTATCTCAACGACACCGAAAACTATGGATTTGATACTAATATCGGTGATTTTAGATCTTTCCTTCCTCCTTCCCCTCCCCCTCCCCTAAGATGCACTGCCAATGTTAAATGATAAAATACATCCCAGGTTCGAACCTCATCTATGATGAAACTTTGATTGAGATCGGTAGGGTGGTTCAAGACTTACTAAGTCAAAAACATAGTCACCTTCATTTTTATTTATATACTGAGAAAAATCCGTTCTCCGGACAGCGGTATATTGTACAAATATACGGAATCCTCTTGCTTACTACAGAAATCAGTACGGAGCATACGTTATCCGTTTGCTATATAGATGCTACATCATGTCGTTGCAGCATGTGTGATATCTAAGAGTTTTGCTTATATTACATACATATTTGCAGTGGTGTAACTAAGGGCTTGGGTACCACTTCGCAGATAACGTGGAGTGGTCCCATTCTCTATGTCCTACTTCACGAATTGGGGGACCCGTCAGGGCTTGGGGCCCCCCACAGTGCGGGGTCTGCGGGACCCTTATTTACGCCCCTGCATACATGCATGTTACCTTCATCAGCTATATGTTATATACGTCCATTTCTATGTGAGATCCTGACCGCCTATACTGTTTCATACGGAATGTACGTACAGATGGAATACATACAGAATATAGACCTATAAAACATGCGTTTTCAAGGATTTACAAATGTAACATGCGATTTTACGTACGCCACATACATTTTTTTCTCAGTGTGTAGATACAGTAACACTATTGTCTCATCAAATTCGGTTAAACGGGAGTACTCTAGTGCATTTAGAAAATTAACTTGAAACATGATCTTAGGGTTGGGGGTAATTCACTACTTGGCATCTGACATATGACAGTCCTAAGCAATAGGCCTCATTTGGAAGCCGCGAACATGAAAATATGACAGTTTTTAGGGAGAATATACAATAACCCCCTCCCCTAACGTAAGTAGCGCGTTATGTTAACTTTCCCTTAACGTGTATTTTACCTAAGTCGAAATGATACGGTCCTTAACGGGCTTATACACAGCAAATTTAAAATACCGCTAATTTTACTGTAATTATGTGATAACTTGAAATAGATAAAAGATAATCGAAATATTGAACAAGAGTGCCCTAGACAATATTATTTTGCATGAGGTACTGTTATCACGAGTCACCTAATAGCTTTCAGTTTGCAGATACATATAAACGCGAAAATAAATGCCGATTTTCTAAATGACTGGAAATCAAAAGCAGATAAGTGAGTCGCGATAACGGCATCTCATGTAAAATGATATTATCTATTGAGCTCTTGTTCCACTTTTCGATTATCTTTTTTCTATTTGAAGATATCACACAATTACTGTAAAATTAGCGGTATTTTAATTTCGTAGTGATGGTGCCTCTCAAGTGTAGCTTCAGATGTACAATACTTAAACGGTATTATTTTAGAAATAGGAGGATTAAAGTTACAATGATGTTAGTTATATTTCCATTGTTCCCCAGAAATTAACACAAAATTTACTGTAATAAATTAGGAAACAAAACAGATGTTTCCTTTATTACTAGAACTTCCACTGCCATCTATCGATAGTTGAATGAAGCTCTGAGTTAGGCCTATTTTTCTGTTAGCAGATTGACTTACCTAGATTTGATTTCTACGTCTGTCTTTCTTTTCGAAGAGTGATCTTTAGCCCGTCCAAATAGTGTAGCAATATTTACTCAAATATAAGCTATAAAACAAACCGTATATTAACGTAATATTTGACATACAGCTATATTGTCACTTTTGAGATTTATTATTTAACTTCGTATTGGGTAAGTTAGAAGCTTATTGAAGTTAGATGATTTCTCTTTTTAATGAGATGGATTCATCTTTTTGCCTCTGGCTAATACTGTATCATCTTCTAACAATAGCGGTAGGTTTTAAGGCTCAAACAAGATAAATGTTATGTTTTATAAAAGATCGGATAGACGTTGAAGACCCGAGTTCGATTCCCGGCGGGAGCTCATGTGGTTCGGATTCCACTTTATTCAGTACGTCCACGTCTCATATAACTTCGCTGTTAAATGGGACGTTAAACTCAAAGTCAGCATCAAAATATCGGATTTTTTTTTTTTTTTTTTTTATGAATTTATCACGAAACTACGTGCAACGAACTTAAAAGTTCAAAACTGAAAGACCTGTCTGAGTGTGTGTGTGTGTGTGTGCTCGCGTGTGTGTGTGAGCGCGCGTGTGTGTGTGTGTGTGTATTATTTGCAATTTTTTTTCAATTTTGAGCCCTCCATTACATAGAGCATAAAAACTATATCAAAGTAGTGATGGAATTTTTCGCGTAACTGTTACTGTTCCTGAGATTTTGGGAGATTTAAGGAGCCGTATCTCGGGATCCAGAAGTTATGGGGGAGAGATTATATTTTACGATTTTCTTCAATTTTGAGCTCTCCATTTTGAGCATGTGTCTTCGTAAAACAACACATCGCAGACTACATGAGAAAATATTTAGTACTGAAGCAAATTTTAAATATATAGATATATTACAAGAATTATTTAATGATTATAAGTAAGAACAATTTAATTATTTTGAAGTTATTTCTGACAGTGCGCTTGGAACATTCCCAACTAGTTTTAATATTGTTCCCTTATTTTTGTCAACCACAATCTAAAGAAAAATTGATAGTTGGGAAGCTTGAAAGAAAATATACGCCATATTGCGAAACAATTGAATTGAGCGAAACCTATTGTGAAAAATTACTTTCAAGTATTCCAAGGTATTATAGAATTACATATGAGTAAGCTTTAAGCTTTGATGATTTCATCTTCCTATTCTTGGCCAATATTACCCGCAAGCAATAGAATCCTAAAGAAAGTTTACATCAAATTAATTGCGTCTTTTTTTTAAAAAAAATGTATTTATTTATTTATTTATATCAATGTTATAGTAAACAATGCTTTTGTGCAAGCTTGCAAGACGTGATTGATTTTACCCCTTTGTTTTTGACAGGATTTCAATACCAAACAAGAAGCGATACTTCCTTAGTCTGAACGAAAGTATAAAACGAAATATATATATAAAACACTTCGTTTTAGCCCTGATTCGTTTATGTACCTCTAATTTACTACCTTATTATAATAAATATATCAACTAACCATGACAACATGTCCTGTCAATAACAGCGTTCTTTCTTTTAATTACATCTAAGCTATATGCTTAATTATTGCGCCTCTGATCAGTGTTGGTAAAATGGGTACAGATTAACTATAATAGGGATATATCGCTGTAAATGTCGCCCAGAACGGGAATTCCGTAACAGTATTACAGTGAAGGAAAGAACCCTGGATATTTTCAAAACATTCACTTTTTGAATAGCCCTCGTACTAATTATTATTACATCAATCCTCGTATTAATTATTATTATTACATCAATATAAATATTTTTCTTTTCTCTTCTTTCTCCATATATATATATCAATTCATTTATAATAACATTTTTCTTTTATTACTAATTACATATCATAAAACGTCGATTCATTACAAATATCATTTATGGATCTATTCAAAATTATAACTAATTGATGACTTACGCAGAGTTACTAGTTAATTGTTCCTCTTTTACATTGAGCGATAACATCCATATACAAACAACATTATTTATAATTAAGATCGTCATCTTATCAAAACAACAACAAGATCAGAAGGCAATAATTACATTTAAAGGCTTCAATTTAAAATCAATGTCATAGATTTCAAGTTAACATAATCAAATCTCTTTTGAACATGTAAAGTAAAATAAAGGTAAACATAACACTCAAAGTTAATACAAAGATAAGATAAATTAATCACATGATAACATGTTGCACAAACATAAAGTCCAAATGAAGTATTCACAACACAACTCGTAACATCTGAGAGAATAAATTAAGAATTGTTATCCAAGTTTAATTTAGTTAACAGCAGGTTTTAGTTTAAATTATGATTAATAAACGAGTCAATTAAAGTACATTGAACACCACAATCTTGGTTATTTTCTCTTGATCCATTTCCTGTTTCATTTATTACTTCGGTCCTATTCCGACAGTTCCTGCCATCTCGAGATCTCCAATTGCATCTGTTTTGAGTTACACCGGTATGCATGACATTGTTACTGTAATTGCGTCTTCCACGAAAGTTTCTCCCGTTCGTCCAACTGTTCCTCGGATTATTATACTTCGTTCCATTTCTACCGCTAGAATTGAATCTTCCATTGGCTCCAGTTCCAGTACGTATAACAGATCTCTCACTAATTCCAATGCCAGTATTGTCACGTGATCTCTCATCGCTGCGAAGATTTTCGGTATTTTCATTAGTTATATTCAAGTTTCTGACGGCAATCGGATTCGATGGATTACGATTACTCCCATTAGGATTCGGGAATTGATTCTCGAAGTTCTGGACTAAAATTATCAGATGATTGAAGTTTACGCATTGAGCAGACAACAGAATCTGTTGTAATTTATACGGCAATAAAATGCGTACGGAAGCGATTATTCTGGATTCGGGCTGAAACGGATTGACGAGTTTAAGTTCATTATATGCATTGATTGTAAAATCCGTAAGAGATTTATCGACCCGAGGTGAATAGTGTCGAGTTCGCACCATCGCATCACGGTTAGCTAACAAGAAATCATTTTCGTAATTAGCCAACAAGGCCCGTTTAAATTCTTCGTAGGATTTTATATGGTCGCGAATAGCCTTAAACCACAAGGAACAAGGAGGAAGTAACAGATGTGGTAACAACTTCATAAATTTAGATTGATCTACACCCATAATTTCACACTCTGCTTCAAATTTTTCTAAAAATGAGCTTGCGGTTTCGTCACACTTACCGCTGAATTTAGTGATGGCCTTAATTTCACTGACCTTAACATTTATTTTGCTATAGTTATGTTTTTGTTGGCGTTGATAATGGTCTGGAACCCTTTCGCACTTATTTAACTCCTTTCTCCTTTTGCGATCTGGACTTTGGAATCGCCTTCTGTGGTTTTCCACAACTAAACCATCATCAGTAGAACTCTTAGAAGAAGATATCCCGTCAGTTTCTATTAATGGAGTTCTCGGGCAGTGATGCAATGCTTCCTGTTGAAGATGCAATGTTTCCTGTTGATGATGCAATGTTTCCTGTTGATTGGGAGTACCCAAAGCCTCCTTATACATAGGATTATTGTAGTCACATTCCCTCTCTTGTAACGATCTGATTTCCTCTTGTATGTTGGATATCAGTATGCTATGTGAATTGACCTGGGCAGTAATATTCGCTATCTGACTTTTTTGTTGGGCTGTCGTCGATTCCATGTTTTCAACGACTTTCTTTATCGACTCGGTTTCTAGAGTTAGTTGATCCTGTCTATCTTGCCATTTGTTACTAAATTGTTGAAACCTGGTATCAACTTCTCGTGTCATATCATTTGTAATTTTGATGGTAACTTCATCAGCTAATACTTGCAAATTTTCTTTCAAATTGTGTTGCAAGCGGTCAAAATTCTCTTGCACACCTTGTACTTTATCTGCAAGAGATTTATGCTGCACTAGTATCTGTTCTAGCTTTTCATCGTTCAGTTTTTGTTGTTGATCAAATTTCTGTTTTAGCCTTTTATCTAGCTTTTCATCGTACAATTTTTGTTGTTGATCAAATTTCTGTTCTAGCTTTTCATCTAGTAGTTGACTAAACATATCAATAAGATTAGAATAGGAATGTTCAGACACAGTTACGGCATTTCCAGATATGGTTTCATTTGAAATACTGGGTACTTCTTCAATCTCGGAATCCTGCATATTGCTAATTCTTTGGATTCTCTTCCCACTTCTCAAAGTAGTGAAACTCATAAAATACGTATACACATAAACTCAGTTCTTACTATTCTTCGGAACTAAATAGTATAGTATAGTCCCGTGTCTTCGGCACCAGATAAAACGAAATATATATATAAAACACTTCGTTTTAGCCCTGATTCGTTTATGTACCTCTAATTTACTACCTTATTATAATAAATATATCAACTAACCATGACAACATGTCCTGTCAATAACAGCGTTCTTTCTTTTAATTACATCTAAGCTATATGCTTAATTATTGCGCCTCTGATCAGTGTTGGTAAAATGGGTACAGATTAACTATAATAGGGATATATCGCTGTAAGTACACATCCAAGGGCAAAGATCCTGGGGGCCCGAGGGGGCCAGGGCCCCCCAAAGCTTATGTGGACCCCCTTTTTATATTTGTGAATATACAATATTCAGCATAATTTGAGTGCAATTTGTCTTAAAATCTTCATATATATACCTTCTGCATCTGAATGCACCCCCCCCAAATTTACAGAGAAATCGGCGCCCTTGTACACATCCCACACCGTGAAGATCAGATACATTTGACGAAAGGTATTGTGAAACAGGCAAATAGACAGACACACCACTGCTATATGAAACGAATTGTAAAATTAGTAGTGTTTCAATTGCGGGTGAACTGTCTGTACTCTGTAGAATCATACAAAAGTCTATTTTTGTTTCGCACTATTTATTTATTTATTTATTTATTTATTTATGTGCATATTTTCATTACAATACTCCTCATGAATTTTAACCACAGCCAATCACAGGTGTTATTCTTAAACTGTTAATGGGGCACGGTGGCCCACTGGTAGAGCGTTTAGTTCTAGTGCGTGGGGTCTCTGGTTCAATCCCCGGCCAAGTAACTTTGTGGCCGTGGGCTTCCTTCTAGGTCCTTCCACTTCCTCCCACATCCTCATTCCATTAATTCTTCCATCATCATTAACTTGCGTTATTCACCATTTCCCTTTAGCCTAATGGGCATAATCGTGGAACGTTAAGCTGAAATATTTCATTTCACTGCTTAAACTGCTAAGAAAACACATACCTTGTTCCATGAAAAACAGATTTTTTTAAAATAAGATATATATCTGAAATTTCATGAAGTTGGGGTGAATTTGCTCTTAAGAGGCCTCATCCTGGCGAAATTAAAATATCGCTAATTTCACAGTAATTATGTGATATCTTCAAATAGATAAAAGATAATTGAAATGTGGAACAAGAGCGTCCTAGACAATATTATTTTGCGTGAGGTACTGTTATCACAAGTCACCTAGTGGCTTTCCGTTTTCAGCCATTTAGAAACGCCAAAATAAATGCCTATTTTCAAAATGGCACGAAATCGAAAGCAGATAAGTGAGTCGTGATAACGGTATCTCATGTAAAATGATACTGTCTAGGGCGCTCTTGTTCCACATTTCGATTATCTTTTATCTATTTGAAGATATCACGTAATTACTGTAAAATTAGCGGTATTTTAATTTGGCCGGGATGGGGCCTCTTAAGCAATGTTAACCAAAACAGATAGGCTCCATTGGAAAGGCTTAAAGAAAGCAAAACCTGTGTAATGCTTCATGACAATTGGGTTATTTTTACCAAAGTTACCGCTAACTATATTTTGTATGATTGAATAAATCCATCTTATCTACTCTGACTAATTTTACCGCAAAGAATAGAAGAAAATCTCTAATCTCAAACAAAATAGCCTATGTATTGTTTTTGTACGTATTATCATTTTTTCAACATCGTGTCCGAGGTTTTTCTCGAAGTATTCTTATTTTCTCCCACATTCTCATTTCACCGATTTTTCTATAATCATTCACTTGCCATAATCATCATCATCTCCCTTAGCCTTAGGAGTATAATCATGGGATGTTAAACTGAAAGATTTCATTTCATTTTATCATATTTTTCGAAATTTTTTAGGAAATTTATTTTTTTTAAAATTGAGGAGAAACTAAAGTAATTCTCTCCGTTTTTATCCAATTTCAACTTGAAGAAATGAGTTTGGCTGAGAATAAGTATATTCCATATTGTATAGAAACATTTATTTTATTTTATTTTATTTTTTTTACGAAGATTATTGTGTTAAACATTTTTATAATTGACTGGGTGAAAAATACACATCTCATTCTTGACAGATTTTAACTTTAAGGTTGGTGTAAAGGGACAAGTTTTGCCAATAGATATCACTATAGTCTTCGTATCTCTCTCGTGTATTTTTTATCTTTCACGAAAATTTATAATTTCTTTTACAAATTTCAACTTAGAAACTTCAAATTTTTAGAGAAGGAACCTCATAACCTATCGAAGACAACAATCCGTGCCAATTTTTTATTTAAACTTTTCTTCATTGTTGAAACAGTTATATTGTTAAAGGTTTGCATATCCATTTCAACAATCAAGCCATTTCAACAATGAAGAAAATTCTAAATAAAAAACTGCACGGATTGTTGCCTTGAATAGGTTATGAAGTTCCTTCTCTAAAAATTTCAGGTCTCTAGATTGAAATTTGTAAGAAAAATCGTGTATTTTCGTGAAAGGTAGAAAGAAAAACATGAGAGAGATACGAAGACTGTAGTGGCATCTATCGGCAAAGCTTGTCAATTTAAACCAACCTTAAATGGTCGGGATGCTTAGGAATTCTCAGAGCTTATTAACATCATATTTTGTTAAAATCGAATATATGACGAAACTTTCAGCAGAGCAATTTTTTAGAAAATCAGAGATAAGTCACACTATCATTCTTACCTTACTTCAAGGAAAACACCATGACTCAATGATAGATCGCTTATCTCTGGTGTGTGCGTGGGGGTCCTTGTTTCGATCCGCGGCCATATAAGCTTTTAGTGGACAACATCGTGTCCGTGGGTTTTTTCGAAGTACTTCCGTTTCCTCCTACACTCTCATTCCACAAATTCTTCCATCATTATTCATTTGCCATAATCATCGTCCTCTTCCTTAGCCTAAGTGACATAATCATGGTAGACATTAAATTGAAACCTTTCATTTCATTTCATTTTTAACTTATCAACACGAAACAGCGAGGGTTGTGGAAAACCTGAAAGAAAATATACACTGTATTCCTTTATATATAAAACAAATATTATGACGAGATAATCCTTTTTAATCCAGAACTAAATTTGACATTTTAATGTTGACATATTTCAATTGCCAGTCCTGGTGATGACTGGAAAAACTCAAAGAAAATATTCACCACATTACATCAAAATCAGATTTTTTTTTTTTTCAAAAAATATCATGGGAAATCATTTCCTTTGTGTATTATGTCTTATAAGAAAATTACTAGTTGGGTTAAATTTAATATTTCCAACGTGACGAGAAATTTCTCGTTTTGTCTCGAAAATGAAACGGGAAGAACCTTTTAAAATTCGAGACTAAACGAGAAAACATGATAATTCTCGTCTTGTTTTCGAGGTGAGAAATTTTTTTGCAAATCTTGTGAGCAACACTTGTTTACCTAATTTTAGATTTCAAACACTGTTTTCAGTGTTACGTGATTCATATTGTGAAAAGTATAAATAAATAAAGTTATTTCAAGTAGTGAAGAGGATTTTTATCAAAGTTTAAAAATGTGCAATCCATCATACAACCTACTTCAATAATAAATATTGTTTAAATGTTGTTATGCCACACCTTTCGTGAACCTCTCGTGACGAGGAGTGATTATGATAACTTGAAGATGAAATTAAGAGGAAGATCAAGGCATAAATTTTGCACATAAATTTACGAAAGGAGGCGAAAATTTTTTTGAGACGGAACGAAAAAGCTTTTTTTCGAGGATCAAGACGAGACAAGAAAAACTTTTTCGAGAATTGAGACGAGACTTCTACAAAATCTACGAGAAGACACCCTTATTTCTCGTCTTGTCTCGTCTCGTGCGCACACAACTTATATTTACCCCTTTTACCAACTTATCATCTATGAATTAAATATACACTATATTACTGAACGCTTTACGTGGTACATATGGACACCTTGCATTTTATATATATATATATCTTATTTTTAAATTTAACTCCAAATCTAAGCTTATTTTATAAGGTTGGAGGAAAGTAAATGACAAGTTTCATTGACATCGGATATTTTTTACAATGTACCGCAGAGCAAACAAACAGATGGATAGAGGGAAACTTCTTCAAGACACCAATCCCAATTCCTTAGTAAACGCGAGCCCAATTAGTGTAATGAGTCGCAAGTTTGATTGAAGGTAGCAAACCCGAGCTGTCCAAAATCACGAGCTTGTTTTCAGGTTTAATCGGCTACGAGTTCCATAAATGAGCGCTAAACTGCGTGAGCACGAGTCATGTAGTCCTTAAATAAATAACAAGTCAGAACCAAGTTCAAGCGAGCGCTGGCACAGTGGCTATTTAGAATAGAGAGCACGAGTATCTCCGAGCCTCACTTAGAATTGGAACAACGAGAGACTCCGAGCCTCATTTAGGATTGGAACAACGAGAGACTCCGAGCCTCATTTAGGATTGGAATAACGAGAGACTCCGAGCCTCATTTAGGATTAAAACAACGAGAGACTCCGAGCCTCATTTAGGATTGGAACAACGAGAGACTACGAGTCTCATTTAGGATTGGAACAACGAGAGACTCCGAGCCTCATTTAGAATTGGAACAACGAGAGACTCCGAGCCTCATTTAGGATTGGAACAACGAGAGACTCCGAGCCTCATTTAGGATTGAAACAACGAGAGACTCCGAGCCTCATTTAGGATTGGAACAACGAGAGACTCCGAGCCTCATTTAGGATTGGAACAACGAGAGACTCCGAGCCTCATTTAGGATAGAAACAACGAGAGACTCCGAGCTTCATTTAGAATTGGGAGCACGAGCGAGTCTGAGCTTCAATTAGGGTAGCTAGCCCAAGCTCTTAGCGTGCGTGATTACAAAGCATAAGATCAAGTTCTTGAGAGTCTGAGCTAAAAATAATAATAATAATAATAATAATAATAATAATAATAATAATAATAATAATAATAATAATAATAAAAATAAAATTAAAAAAAGTGAGTGCGAGTGATCCCCAATTACAAAATGGCGATCTTCCGATAGACAGACATACCGGTGCAGAGACCGGTTAGAGAATTCTATAATAATAATAATAATAATAATAATAATAATAATAATAATAATAATAATAATAATAATAATAATAATAATAATAATAATAATAATAATAATTACGAAGCTATCTTTGTCAGGGGCTGTTTAAAATTGCCTGGTATTTCAATGAAGAAAAATGTATATCTATATGAATAAACGGATAAACTGTGTATTATAGCGTGTCATCCCATCCTTAATCGCGACTTCATGTAATCGAATATTTGTAAACAGTAAACAATATTGGAGATCAGAAAAAGACGACTGTAAAAAGAGACCAGAATGTTTATTACCTTTCACCCTCAATGCCTAGTCACACACCTCCGAATGGGTTATTCTAGTCAGTATTCAATTTAGGCCAAGCATACAGAAGAGAAACTAAACTCTTTTATCCCTTACAACACTAAGGGTTGAACATCTTCAAAAATCCGTGTCTCAAATAAAAATAAGGAACAAAAAAATCCGTTTGCCTTACTTTCTCTATTTACAATTGTCATGGGAGAGGGTGAAGGGTTTTATGTATATGTATGTTTTGTTTTCTTACATTCTTACAACCCTTATGGATGTAGGTCGTCTGATCTGTTATTGGATTTTTTCTAAAGCTACCGAAAAGAGCAGGTAAAGGTGAAAAAAAAAATCCATTTCGTTTATTCAACCCCCAAAACGTAACCCTATTGGCATGTTGCTTGTTTATGAGGTAAACACGAAAAATCTTTGTGAATGTAGAAAATAAAACAATCGGCTTTGCATCTAGAATATTTTGAGCTCTAGTTGCTTTCTCTTTTTTGGTGGCTGGGTCTTCGAAAGGAAAAGCAAACGGGGTGAGAAAAGTGCCTCCCTCCCTGCCTTCGCATGGGTTTTTTATTATTTTAACGGCCTCTTTTTCGATTCTTGTTGACGAATGCGGGCTATGTCAAACCAAGATGGAAGTCAATCTTTCTTCCACCATCTGAGAGCGTTGCTTTCTCGGATCGGATGCCTCAACATCACGTGGACAGGCCTTCTAAACGGCGCGGATAGTTAGTGGTGCAGAAGCCATAAATGATGGGAGGCTTCTCGGCGCACGACGAGTATGCCAAACAGAGGAGAAATACCTTTTATACAGTTTACATTGGCATTCGAGTAGACGTAAGGGGTTCGAAGCCCAACCCCTGTGCCTTTCCTCCGAGATTCACAACCCTCAACAAACATATCTACATTCATAAACAGCCTCCCCTCCGTCGCGTCGCGACGCTAACGGTCTATCTTTATTAATATTATTATTCCTTAGGAAAAAAAAATCGCCATAAAGGAAAACAACACATACGGCCGAAAAATATGAGGGGGGTCAACATACACACACACACACACATACACACAAACACTCTTACATCTTTTGCCATCCGGTAACGTTATTGGCGAGAATTTGATTCTGTGATATATCGCCCGTAGATGCTCTCGGGTTCGTCGGTTATAACATCACATGCGCGCTTCAAGATCGTTACTTTATTATATGGATAAGTAATATACCATATATATATATACATGCATAACTTTTCTCAGTGTCTATCTTAGGAACAAACGGGATTCTGTATCGGGCAAGCTTAAGAGTGAGAGATTTATCTCCTGTATTTATTTATTTATTTATTTTATAGTTATTTTTTATTTTAACTTTCTAGCAGTATTTATTTTCGTTTAGAACAACTTCGGTTTGAATTTGAGTTGGTTATTTCTATTATCTCCGGTTTAAATATTTTTGTTTACGTAATTTTTGTTGCTCCGTATCCGAAATTTTAAAATATTTTTAGATTCGAAAGTGGTGGGGCGGATAATTTCGACTAGGCAAGACGGAATATTATTGCATACCAAGTGTTCAGCCGGGCGGGAAATACCTCTGCAGACAACATTTGCAATTTTTTTGGTAAGTACTACTAATTTTTTTCTATTATTTTTAAATTTTTGTTAGTAATTTTACGTTTTATATTAGTAAAATTTCTAGTATTAGTGTTATTCTGAGAGAAATGTAGATTTTTGTTTAAAATATGCTGGAGTATAAATTCAAAAATATTTTTTTTTGACTGGTGTGGTGTAAGTACTCAATTCTGAGCAATGGTGTCATACTGTAAGTGTAAACAGTATGACAAAATCGGACATCCTTCTACTCTACCCTTCCCCCCTCTCCCTAGACGCCTTCTCAACTCCCTCCCTCTCTCTCTCTCTCTCTCTCTCTCTCTCTGTTTTAGTGTGTGAGGTGGGAGGGGTCTATATTACAAGTACCCCATCTCCCTTGTGTAAAACACAGTGAACTCCCTTAATAATGACCTCATGGGGTTTTCGATGCAATGACCCTTGGCCGTAGGAGTCCAACTGACCAATCCGCGTGCACAGGAAGTTAGATTATTTTTTTGTTAATGCTTTGTGCATAATTACAAAAGATTTCTAGTAAACCCTAATAAAAAAAAATAGCAAAAGTGTATATTAAATTCTTAAGTATGTATAATTGTAGCTTTGTTGTTCACAAAGAATATTTTTATACTGTTTAGTTTTTAAAATAATAAAAAAAATAATGACAAAAAATATCACGTGAATGTACAATAAGCATGAAGTTGAAATTATGTTGAATTTCGTTGTGAAAAATTGACTATTATATAAAACATTTTAAGAAAGACAGAAAAAAACATGTTAGTAAAACACAACTTTCCGTTTGCAATGTAAGTTGATAATGATAATTTCAAAAGAAAAATTAAGAAACAACAAGTTTTTGATAGGGAATAAAATTTTGTAATTGAAGAGCTACTAAATTTCTAAATTTAGAAGACTAATTATTTGCTCTTTTTTAAAATTGTCTAGTAATAAACAGTTTATAAAATATTATTATTTTTTCAATTTATCGTTCGAAAATTATCGCAATATTAATACTTGAATTAACAAAATTAGTTTGTGAAATATCGCAAATATTTACTTGTAGTTTAGCGCAAATTTAATACACTTATTTTGTCTCACTAAAATAATATGATACAAAATTGTCATCATTTTAACAACATATTTATATTTAACATATTAAATGTATTAAAACAATTTCCATGATTAACAATTTTGATCAATATTTAATTACATCTCTTATAGAATAATTTATAAAATTAAAAAATGCAAAATTTTGGTTCCATTATTCACATAAATGAGTGATTATATTATTTTAGACCAATGTTTTGAAGATGTTATTTTACAAAAAATAATTATTATTTTGAGTTTTTTTTTAAATGTTGGCAAAATTCTTTTCCCAGCGAAGTAAATGCTTTAAAATGCTGGTTTTCTTAGATTTTTATAAATTGGAACGTTTGTACTCCCGGAAGTGTTGTTTCGTTTATTTTTGTGTCCAAAACGACCGGATTTTTATTTCTTGTATATTTTTTTATTTTGTGTTTTTTTATTTATTTTATTTTATTATTTTATTGGCGAAATATGAAAGATTTACATTTTATTCTAATTTTATAATTATACAGAAGTTAAATGATTAGCTTCGTTTTTCTATGTACGGTTGTTTTCATTTCACCATAGTGATTTTATCAATTATTTTTCTCTTTTGTTGATTACCAAATACTAGCTACTACCCAAAGAGAGTTAACCCTCTGTAGACGATGTAAAATGCAATTTTGGTTAACTAATAACACAATATTTAAAATAAACTTTCTGTACAAAGATTAGTAATTCACATCATCTTATTCACATGGTGTCTTATGTTATCTAGGTCTATGCAAAACGGTGAAGAAAAATGTATTTGCACTTTAATTCTTGCAGCTAAATTATTTTATTATTTCTTTAACTAATCCAGCATATTATTTCAACACATAAAAGACTTTAATTTATGATATTTACCAAATGTTCTCATTTTTTTTACAAAAAATAAACAGTTGATAAGTATTCAGGTGTTATACATTATTTTAAAGCATAAAGATAATAGTAGGATTCTTATAGCGATTTGACTAAGTTCGTTACATTTTGAAAAATACAATTACATTTATTCTATTGATTTAGATTTATAATAAAGAAATTTACAATTTATTATTATTTAAAAATATGTATTTACTTTAAGTTTTCTAAACAAAAATCATTTTAAACACTTTGAATAAAACTGTGTTGTAAAATAGAAAATTGTAATATAATGCAAACATTTTACTGTTAAAATAACAATAATTATTGGTAGTTTATCTTTTAATAATCTGTAAAAAGAATTCGTTAATATCAGCAATCGGTTATTATACCTTTAGTCTTAGCTTTCAGTGACAATACCAGTACTTAAAATATATATCTTATTTATCCTAAATCAAACATAATAATAATAATAATAATAATAATAATAATAATAATAATAATAATAATAATAATAATAATAATAATATAGTATAGCATTATAAGAAGCATTACTATTTCTAATTCCAAGCCAGCAGAAAATCTAAAAATTCATTCACCATTCTAAATTTATTTTAGTTCTGCATTTTTCTATAACACTTATAGAGATATCTTTTTGGAAAATTTTAAAGAAATAGTTTTCAGATGATGATAGCTTTATTCAATGTACTGCGTAATTTCCTGGTACTTCATTTCCCAAGATTTTGCAAAGCGAAGTGAAGAAGAAAATGTTTTGCAGCATATAAATATTAAAGTATTTTTTAATTTTTTGTTCGTTGCAATTAACTCAATGACCATCATTTATTTCACAACAAATATTTAACAATAAGAAATACGTAAAAGAAAGGTAAGTTTTAGGAAATTATGCTTTGAAAGCATTAGTAAACTGCGTTACCAAATTGGACCTTACTAAAAATATTTTTGCATTTCAAAATGTTTCAAAAACAAATAGTAGGGGAGAATTAGAAAGTATATATATAAAATATCTAAGCACGTATTTGGGTTTTGAATAGTAACTGCATGATTGTAATGTGGGTGTTGAGAATATGAAAAAAATATATCCAGTATTTTCCCTGTTGTGCATATAATTCACTGTATGTAGCATTTGGCTAAGGGAAATTAATCACTGCCTACGCGTTATTTTCGTACATTGTAAAGTATAATCAATTGTACTATCTTCTATAGCATCTTAGATCTAAATCATCGGAATTTTATTTTGCAGTGTTTAACTTCACAATTGAGATTTGGAATTAATTTATCTTGTTTTAAATAGTATCAAGTTAACTTAAATACAAGTTTATTTTGTATTTGACCAGATTAATATTTACAGGTGTGAAACAAATAGAAAATATTTGTGCATGTATGTGTGTCTATCTGTTTGTCTGTCTTACCTTTTTTTTTTTTTTTTTTTATGGCACTCATCATATTTTAAAAATCCTTGTATGTTTTCTTTCAAGCTTTCTAATTAGAGAAATGTGGGTTGGATATAATATTGGTGAAGGATCAGGCGATAAAGGACGTGAAAAGAAATGACTCCAACTTGGAAGTTTTTGTATCGAACGCTATATGTAACTGCGAAATTATTTGGCATGATAATTTAAAGAAAAAGAATCTCATTTTGAGATTTTTTTCTTTGTAAATTTGCGAGCTATTTCTATTGCTTAAGTTAGAAATCAAAAGTAAATTATCTTTTCCCAATTTGGAGGAACAAAAACTTGTAATAACTTTGAGGAAAGTTAAAAGACTCTACTATCGCAAAATGGATGTCAAAACGTTTTCATTACCTTTACAATGTATTCTCTAGCTATTTTCCTATCTTCCCAATGTATTTTCTAGATATTTATCTATATTTCCCATTTATTTTCTAGGTATTTTCCTATCTTCCCATGTATTTTCTAGATATTTTCCTATCTTTCCAACGTATGTTTTAAGTATTTACCTATATTTCCAATGCATTTTTAAAATGTTTTTCTGGTGTGTTGAATGTATTTTCTACATATTTTCCTATTTTTTTCAATGCACTCTCTAGTTATTTCCCTACCCTTCCGATATATTTTCAAGGTATTTTCTTATCTTTCCTGAGTATTTTTTAAGTATTCCCTATCTGTCCAATGCATTTTAGAAATATTTTTCCTATTTTTCAAATATATTTCTATATCTTGCCAATGTATTTTCTAGATATTTCCTTATCTTCCCAATGCATTTTCTAGGTATTTCTCTATCTTTCACATGTATTTTCTAGACATTTCCCTATCTTTCCAATGAATTCTCTGATTATTGATTCACCTTGTTTTTACGAAGTTTGAATATTGATCTCTTGAATTTGATTGGATATTTTTTTTGAATATTGTCTCTTCTTACAAAATACATTGAAAAGATTATTTATTGAACTTCTCTTTACAAAGTTTGAATATAGATCTCTTGAATTTGATTGAATATTTTTTTGAATATTGTCTCTTCTTACAAAATACATTGAAAAGATTATTTATTGAACTTGTCTTTACAAAGTTTGAATATTGATCTCTTGAATTTGATTCAATTATTTTGAATACTATCGCACCTTACAAAATACAGTACATTACAAAGATAGAGAAAACGTTGTGCCATCTATTGTCAATAGTGAAAGCTTTACAATTACCTTAAGGCTCTTCGCTATTTTCTCTACTACTTTTTATATTTTGTTTTAGTGAACTACTAATATTTCAAGACAACGATTGACACTAAAAATTAGAAAACGAAGCAAATACTATTTTGCAAAAATAATATTAAATGAGCCTATATCTGTTTACAAAAAATTTTCTTATAAGAGATTTTGGATACTCAGTTCCTGACTTCATAATTTCAGGTCACTCGAATGTTCTGCATTATACACAAGGTGTTGAAAGCAGTAATTAATTCATGTAAAAGGATTTTGCGAGGTGCTAACTGCCTCTATTTCTATATTTTGGATCTTCTTCATTCTTTCTAAGTTATCAACTAAAATTCAAAAGAGCTTAGGTGAGCTTTGTGGAGATAATTCTTAATATTTAGGCTTAATAATTGGCCATTTTTCTCGGAAGCACGATGGCTCAGTAATAGAAAGATTACCTCTGATGTGTAGGGTTCTTGGTTCGACCACCGGTCAAGTTTGTGGTAGACATCGTATTCGTGGGTTTTCTCTCAGGGTACGCCCGTTTCCTCCCACTTTCTCATTCCACCAATTCTTCCATCATCATTTCCTTGCTTTAATAATTGTCTCCCTTAGCCTAAAGAGCACAATCATGGGACGTTAAAATAAAATATTTTTGTCCATATTACTTGGTATAAATTCACTCCTACAATTTATTCATTTTTTTTTATTTGCCTGAATGTTCTGTACGAATGTAGATTTTAGGCTACTTATCTGACCTTGAGAATCAGAGTTAGTATCCTAATATTACACACATAAGGGACTAGCTGCTGTATCCGTGATTCAAATAATTAGATGACAAATTGAAAAGATGAAATTATTCACGGTAAAACATTTCTCTTTCATCAAATAAAAAGATATAGGGTCTACAATATATTTCCAATATATTCATGTTCACTTGTGTATGCCTATATTTCCTGTAACAACGTAAAAAATAAATGAAAAAATTGTTTACAGTGGCCTATTAGTAATAGACAAGATTTTAATGTGTGTTTTATTTTTAAAGTTTCGTTTACAATGCACACATCAACAATCTTGAATAAAGCTGCTAGCTGAATGTGTTTTGGAAAGCGTCATCTTAAAGTATTTTATTCTTCAACTAGCTTGAGTCAATTTGTTTCGCTGGATTCAGCGACACGAAATAAAATCTTAACTGAAAAAAATTTTAAAAATCAAAGATTAAAATTAATGAAAAACCATTAAATGATGATAAAATATGACAAATAAAGGGAAATTGAAGGAATTGTAAATCATACGGCAGTTTCGGGACAATGAAAAATTTTATCAGAGTGGTTGGGCTAATGACAGTGTTCGTATATTTCCTTAAGAAAATTTCCCTCAACTGATACAAAAAATTTCCCTTTTCTTATCAAATTTCCCCTAGTTTGTTGAGTGCCTAATTTCTATGATAGAAATTATGTTTTAACCTTATATTGAATTGAAGGAATTCCTAACCACCTATTTTTAAAATTTGTTTTCCTTCCCGTACAAAAACACCCAGTCAACAATGAGTAGCAAATTATGCTACCTTCAATACATACTCACAGACACAGACTTACACACACATACAAACTATTGCTATGATATTGATTTGTTTCTGAAGAACAAAGAAAAATTTAAGCATTTATATTGATCAATCAGACAGCTCGAAAATTTCTTTGGATTTTCACGTTTTATCGAAAAAAAATCCTTTTTCTGTTTTTGCTAACTTCACCTATGAAATTTCCCTAGATTAGGGAAATTTCCCTCAAACGACGAACACTGGCTTTTGGTTGCCTCATCGTGTAATTTCTGTGGAAATTAAAATAATCTACATGCGCAATGGTGAACCATTAACAATGAGAAGTCAGTTCCATTGGTGACCAATTAGCTATCTCAGGTTTTGAATAGCTGATTGTCAAAAGTGGAATGGTAAAAACACTCCTCGCTCAAAGTGAAAAATTCTTTTCATACTTTTTAGATGTTTTGTCGTGAAAGAGTATGATACAACGTCTATTTCATTTTCATATAATGTCCGTCAATCTGGCCCCATCCACTCCAGTACTAATTTTAAAACATATGTCAAAAATTAGTGCTAAAAAAATGTAGTGTTAAAAAAATTTGTGCTGTTACACAAACGTTAAGAAACAAACAAACAAAAAAAAAAAAAGATTCTGGGTAGGGCTAGGTTCAGGCTAGCCTCACCCACTCAACCAATTGAGATTAAACCCAGACACGAAGTTAATGTTGAATTAGTGCTGAGGATACCACATAGAAAAAAAAATAGTGCTCTTATCAGAAAGCTAAAAGATACACAAAATTGTTTAATGGCGGCATCATTAAAGAAAACAATCGATACCTCATTTTTATGATAAGATGAATAGCACTAATTTTCTTTCTATGCGGTATCGTTAGCACTAATTCAATACCAACTTCTTGTATAGGTTTCATCTCAATCGATTGAATGGGAGGGGCTAGCATGAACCTAGCCCCACCCAGAATCTTTTTTTGTTTGTGTAACAGCAATTTTTTTTAACACTACAGGTCGTAAGCACTAATTAGGCACTCATTTTTTTTGCATATGTTTTAAAATTAGTGCCGGTGTGAATGGGGCAGGTTCACGGACATTTTCATATAGGCCTATAGACAGATTGTAAACGTAGTCTTCAGATTTTCATATCTGTGAATTTCATACAATTTTATCTGAATTCAAGTCATTTTTTACAAATCTACAAATCAAGAAACAATATTATAATATTGTGCACGGGAATGATCGCAGGATTTTTTTCCAAGGGGGGTATAAGATCAATTTCACGGGAGGCAAAAGACTGATTCTAAGGGGGCCAAATACTGATTCCAAGGGGGAGCAAATGACTGACACACGAACACAAACACAAATACAACCAGTCATTGATGCATACCAGTGGCGGATCTATTACAGGACAGAGGAGCTTAGCCCCTCCCCCCCCCCAGTTTTTTTCAGTGACAAAAATAATTTAAGCTATTATTTATATACTTTTCAAATTTTATAGTAAATTCATGATATACCTATCATAGTTTGGATTTTGACTGCACCCGCAGTTTTTACCTCCTAGATCTGCCACTGATGCATGCGTGGGCATAATACATCACAATTTAAAATAATAGTTATTTACCCACATTTCCTTATTAAGTGCACTAAACAAACTTAAGTGTTGTAGTATATGAGAGCAAAGTATTATGTTTTGACAAGAAAGTTCTTAGAAATCATCCTTAGAAAATCCAGCGAAACAACTAAAACCCCTTGCCCCCTCCGCTGCTTCGAACCATGATTATGGATAGTAATTAGTGTCTTAACATTTTATGCAATTGAAAGGATATAGTGTAATGTAAAATATAGGATATAGTATTGTCTATAATTAACTCAAGCTATTAAACTTCTATTGTAGGCCATATTTTGAATATTCGATTAAGGTTGTTACTGGAATATTGTAAATATATAAATAATACTTGTAAAAATGAAGCATCTGATTACAAATGAAATTAATTCTTCAGTTTTTAGTAGACTAATAATATCTTTCTTGGTATTTGTCAATAATTTACATCACTGAGTTAAGCGTTATACTAAAATTTTATTGAAAAAAAAAGTAGAATTTTTGCATTTTTCTGAATAAATTCAAAAGAATCAATGATTTCAAGGGAACCGGAAGCTACCACGAGGTTTTAAAATTTGATTTAAAAAATGTGCAGAATTTTTTAAACTACGTCTTGAAACGAATTATTACTTATTTTAATGTCCCATGGTGCTCTTTAAGCTAAAAGATACGAATGACTAATGATTAGGAATGCTTATGAAATTATTGGTGAAATGAAAATGTCGAGGGAAACCCTAGAAAACTCAGCGAATGATGTTGTGCTTTACAAACTCGTGTGACTCGTGTGTACTCGTGTGAGACTCACTGACTCCCGTGCCCTTGAAACCAATTATGTCAAAAGCGAGATGATAACTGTTTTGTTAGATATATAACAGGTATATCCTAAAGTTGGGCAACACTTCCACACCCAAACAGGAGGCGCGTGTATACACTATGATCGGCCACAAGTTCGACGTAAAACTGACCCAAAAAGTAGTGTGGCAAGCGAACTATTCAACACGGAGCCACTCCATCAGCATTTTCAGTCAGTTTTCAGTTTCAGTGCCCAACAAGAACGTCTGATACGTGCATTGTTGTTGTATGATTTCCAACTTCGGCATAACGCTGTGGCAGCAACCCAAAACATTTGTCACGCGAGAGGGAAACCACAGCAACTCCTTGGTTCCAGAAATTTCTTACAGAGTGTAAAAATGTAGATCAGCCAGAATAACAGATTCTGAGCTCACTGAGTAATACCCATCCACCAATACATGATAATTGCCAAACCAACTCGGCACGTCATAGTCCATTGTAGTTCGTCACCTTCAGTACCTCGGGTAAACCATCAGGAGCTACCACATTGTACCTCATGAGTTGACAAGGGCGCTGATCCCGGGGGGCGAGGGTGCCCGGACCCCCTTCAAAGCTCATGTGGGCCCCTCTATTGTAGTTATGAGTATAAATATTTGGCGTAGTTTGAGTGCGATTTCTCTTAAAATTTTCATCTGAATGGGCCCCTCAAAAATTTACAGAGAAATCGACGCACTTGTACCCCAACTCAGATACAGAAAAGAGTGAATTGTTCCAACAACTGCTCTAAAATCCGCGTAATGTGCATTTCCTGAACCGAATTGTCACACACGACGAAAAGTGGGTGTTTTCCAGAAAGTCCAAAATGTAAAAACAGTGCTTGAGCAAGAGCCAACTTCCACGGGCATAAAATCATGCTCTATGTGTTGTGAAACTACGAGGGCATAATTCACTTTGAGTTCGTTCTTAATGGTCATACCATCGATGCCCACCTTTATTCCGAACAGTTGGATATGCTGCACTACACCAAAAAATATCTTGCATTCGGGATTCGAAAGCGGGTCCTACTGCAACAAGATAATGTAAAACCATACTCGACTAGTAAAAAGGCAACAAAAAATTCAGGAACTTGATGGCATCAAACGGACCCTGATCGTGTTCCTCTGGATTATCAGCTTTCAGTACATGGTACACTTTTTGAAATCACAATGCTTCACCAACCAGCATCAGGTGGAAACATTATGATTGATTTTTTTGCCTCTGAGGACAAGATGTGGAATCAAGAAATTGCCAGAAAGGCGGCTGCAGGGAGTGCAACACGAGGGGCTATACTTTGTTTGTTAACCTGGCCTTGCTGTATTGTAATAAATATAGCAAAGAAACAAGCCGGTAGCCAGCCCAAAACTGCAGGGGTGACGATAGAAGTTAGGGGGACCCGATTCAACCATGTTATAGTTCATGTGCAAGCCTTCCGTGAAAATTTTAGGCGGTAATGAAAAATTTAGGGGAGCCGCCTCCCCTAGGCCTCCCCGGACCTATCCAGAAATAGGATCTTTGGTCTTTATTATATTGGCATACCTAACAGCGTTGGTCCAATTCACCCCGTATTCAGTATATAATTAGTTACATACAAATTATTGTCAAGAGTTGGTAATACTTCCTATGGGTAATTAGAATAGGAGCTTACCCGAACACCTCTAGATGTCAATTCCGTCCAATGATCCTTAGCAACATATTTGATAAATAAATATTGTTACCTAAACGTGCATTCATTTTCGGAGAAAATATAACCTCTTTTATGGGATAGAAAGTAAAGGAAAATTACTTTATGCTCGTTAATATAAATACAACGTCCACAGAAACATTTTCACTAAACCACAGCCAATTTCTTTTGTAAGTTTCATGAATAGTCTTGGAAAGTATTGAAAATAAAACTTCATATATATTCTTCATATAACTTCATATAATATATTGTTAGAATTTCCTTTATAAATGTTTGCAAATTTTGGTAAAAATTTAAAAATCGGGGAAAACAGTAGGGATAAGTAATTTCGCAAGCATATTAAAGTATTTTCGACTTAAAATTGAAAGTCGTATATATTAACAAGTAGTATTTTATCAAAATATTTTAGGTATTAGATATTAATTTCAACAAACAAGTCACTATGCAAATTACACAATCCTTAATTATTTTAGATTTTGTAACAATACAAATTTCTATATGTACTGAAAAGAAAATTAAATTTTGCGTTCTTATTTTAAACACACATTATGAGGACAGGGCGTACTCTTCATGTAGCCTCGTAGCCTCGACTTTCACCTCAAGCGCTGCTGTATAATTCACTGTTGAGAAACTATGGCATCCTTCTATGTAATTACGTTAAGTAAATTAAAAGCGGTTTCACTTTGTAATTTAGTGGTATTTGGGTTTGAATCTCGCAATCGGTCATTCTTACTGATTTTTTCCCGAGGCTTTAGTTTATCCACCAGATGAAAGTTGAGATCGTGTCTTTAAATATAATAGATCTTCACCATTGTCATTCTAAATATATTCCAAATTAGAACTCAATTTGAGATCACTTTTTTTTTAAAAAAAATACTTAACTAAGTTAATAATACTACGTAGCATAGAATTTTAATTTCCACTGTAGAATACGAGGGCAGTCAAAATGTTCCCAGAATTCTGTTGCAGCTTTTTATTACTACAATCAGGGCCGGATCCAGGGGGCAATCGGGGCGATCCCCCCCCCTCCACTAGAAGAGGAAACTTTCTTATTTTATATACATAACTGAAACCCATCCCAAAGTTTGGAGCCCTTAAAAGTATAGCAGTATGACAACCCCCCCCAGAAGTCGGTCCTGGATCCACCCCTGACTACAATATATTATTCTAAGTACACATTTACTTACTAGCCTACAGGGTAAGCACCTTCGGAAGAGACAGTCTTGTTCCATTCCTCCTGCTATTGCTGGAAACACCGACGAAAAGCCTCTTTTGGCATTTTCCGAAGTTTAGCCGTCGCATTGGTTTTGATCTCTTCTACGTTGGCGAAACAGATAAGGCCCATTTTTAGCTTTGTGAAGAGCCAAACATCCGATGAGGCTATCAGTCTCTGAATAAGATATTCTCCAATTTGCATATGAACTTAATGTTTGTGCGTTGCTCGATCTGTGAAATTGCTCCGAGTAATAACTACACACTCCTCCGTCTGGGTACACTATTCGTACACAGCCTGTTAAGACTTGTTTACACTTGTTAAGAGAGCAGACTACTAAATATTTTTGAAGAACTAATAATTTTTCTTTTGCCCGTTTTTCGTAAGTGGAAACAGGTAATAAAATGTAACTTATCACAATAATAGATAATGTTATTCTATACCCGAAAATACGAATCGGAAGAATTTTCAGTTTTGCCATCCATAGAATTTACAGTGTGACCAGAATTTGAATTACTCAAAACTCTAGATAAAGGCAGAGACTAGAAAAATGAACTCAACGGTAATTGATGACTTATCATGCTGTCTATGTTTCTTGTTTACTACTTTTTAAATAATGCTTCTATTTATTTTGTAATAACTTATTTATTTTGTATTAATTTATGTAAGGTTTATAAAATAAATAGAAATATTATTTAAAAAAGTAGTAAGCAAGGAACATAGACAGCATAATAAGTCATCAATTACAGTTGAGTTCATTTTCCTAGTCGCTGCCCTTACCTAGATTTTTGAGTAATTCAAATTCTGGTCACACTGTAATTTCTATGGATGGCAACACTGAAAATTCTTCAGACTCATATTTTCGGGTGTAGAATAATATTATCTATTATTGTGGTAAGTTATATTTTATTACCTCTTTCCACTTACGAAAAACGGGCAAAAAAATATTAGCTTTTCAAAAATATTTAGTAGTCTGTAGCCTTAAATTCAAAATTAGGCAACCTAGAGACTGTATTGCTCAATATTCATTTTAATTGCATCACAAGTTCCAGAACTACAGCAATATTCCGGGAAGTTTTTGACTTCTCCTCGAATAACAGACTAACTACCGTATGGTATTTCATATCTGTCAGGTGGAGTGTCGCACCATATAAGCCTTATTTATGATGCGCATACGCGAGGGACGCGATGGTTCAGTAGTAAATTACTTATCTCTTCTGTGTGGGGTTCTTGGTTTGAATACCAGTTCGCACTAAGTAGGTTTTGTGGTGGACAAACGCCGTGTGCATGAAATTTGCTGTGGTTCTCCGGTTCTCTCCCACTTTCTTCATTCCCCACTTCGTTCATTAACATAATCACCCTCTCTCTTAGCCTCAGAGTAAATCTGTTGAACATTAAACTTGAAAAAATAAAGTATCAATAGATTTCTTGCTTTCGTCTTACTACTACAACATTCAAAAATATTACTGTCCTCGTCGAAACCTTGTAATAGTTTAAAGTGTAATTAAAAACGAAACAATTCGGTAGGTGTCTATCACTTATCTTTATTTTTTATATTGTCTATTTCCAACACTTTTCAACAATATTTGAAAGAAGAAAATAATTTGTTGTAGACTTTTTTAGTAAATTGTGCAGATGAGAGTTATGTGTGAGTTTTCGACTTACCGGATATTTTGTAACTGAAAAATTCCTTAATTCCACCAAAGAGAAAGTATTATATTTTACTCTAATATTTGCGTGAATAATACTCATCTATGAAATAATTGACTTAGGATTAACAGCAACAGTTTGCTTTAATAGTACTTACTCTCTCAGATATTTAGTATAGTAATCTATTCAGAAAAAAAAAATTGAAGGCGCCGATCCCCATTTTTGTTTCCTACAATTTTGTCTTTGCATGAAAAAAATAGGCAGTTAGAAATGCATTTTTGGATCAAAAGATCCAACATATTTCAATCAAACAAATTTTGTTGTACGCCTTATATCTGGAGAACTACATATAGTGTAGCCAAACCCAAACTATCACTTTAACTTAACATGATCTGCTTATTCCGTACAAAACACGAAAACTTGATTTGGGTCGTTCAAAAATTTTGTGGTCCCTGATCCAAAAACTAAGTATTTTCCAAGATGGCAATCTTTTGATAATTTTTTTTTTTTGATCATTCCTTAAAATTCTTGTTAAAAAGAGTAAATTAGAATAAAGATATTTCTCTGTCTTTAATAAGGAGGGACCGATTCTGATAATCATTTAAAAAATAAACCTAAGTTATTATAAGTTCTACTATTGAGAATGCTTTGTGAAGGAGTATATTTCTATATCTTTTAATTCCGTATACTATTGTACTTCAGTTTCAGCTACGTAAGTTCCTTATTTTTTAAAATATTTTACTATAATAAACTTCGAAAGATTCACAATAATGCTTTTTCTTACTGAGAATTATGGTAAAGTAGTTCGTCTCATGCTTTGCCTACTAGGAATATTTAACCATTCACTCCTTAAGAATATTTACTATATTATTATAATTCGAAAATAACTTTTGATAACATGACTGTTGCATTTAATGATACCCTTCCATTCTGAGTTATCTTTTATTCAAAGTATGTGACCATGAAGGTGTTTTAAAAATCTGACGATTGTTTTCTAGCTATATCAGTTATCTTCTTCCCAGAGACTGAAATCGTGGTGTTAAGAGTTTTCTTCCCGGCGAAATTAAAATACCGCTAATTTTACAGTAATTATGTGATATCTTCAAATAGATAAAAGGTAATTGAAATATGGAACAAGAGCGCCCTAGACAATATTATTTTGCGTGAGGTACCGTTATCACAAGTCACCTAGTGACTTTCCGTTTTCAGATGTTTAGAAACGCGAAAATAAATGCCGATTTTCAAAATGGCTCGAAATTGAAAGCAGATAAGTGAGTCGTGATAACGGTTTTTCATGTAAAATAATATTGTCCAGGGCGGTCTTGTTCCACATTTCGATTATCTTTTATCTATTTGAAGATATCACATAATTACTGTAAAATTAGCGGAATTTTAATTTCGCCGGGATGAGGCCTCTTAACTGAAACCCTTGTCTAAAGAAGTCGACAGCTAGAATTGCGAAACGTTTATGTGATAAGAAATTACTATGGCCTACGTATTCCGAACACAAGATACATATAATATAGTTTGAATTTGTATCCAAATTTTGTCAATTTGAGCATTGATTTATCCCTTGGAGATTCCTATTTAGCGTCCTGGTCATTGTTGAAATAGAAACTATATTATTAATAACAATAGTGAACATTCAGAATACACGATTGAAGTTTTTGTCCATTATAGGATTTCACAAGGTTGTACGAATTTTGTTATTTTATTTGAAGTAATGTACTTGTCACAGATAAATTCCTCATACAGTAATACCTATATTAGGATCTTGAAATATTTCTAATGTTTAACATAAGGTTTTAGAATCTCTTCAGATACAAAATTTTATTTATTTGTTTATTTATTTCATTTATTGTTTCACTAACTTAATGGTTAGTGAAAAAGTAAATTCGTAATTTTCAAGAATTCCTGAAACTCGGCTAGAGTCTTGACCAAATTGCAAGGTTGTACTCAGATTTTTTTTTTTTTTTTTTTTTTTTTTTTTTTTTTTTTACAAATATACAATAGTCAAGAGATTTGAAATAATATTTGATCACCCAGTGCAAACACGATAATTTTCAGGGGGTAATTGTCACTTATATTTTCCATAGATAAGGTTCTACCACTTACAGAATAAACTTTAGCTGTTGTAGTCCTATTTTATTTTATTTATTTGTTGACATCAGAATAAACTCATTGTTTGTTAAGTACAAAACAGTCAGTGTTGATATTTTCAATAAACATCTTACAATAAAACTGAGTACAGTATTATCTTATGATTTGTGTAATTACGATTTGTGTAGATTGCTTAAAATGTTTATCATATTGGCTACATAAAACTGTGTACTACTTTCTTGTACACTTTTTCCCCTTTAAAAAATGTGATTTTGAATTAAACAAATATCGAGTAGCACATTACATTTAAAATTGCGTGCTCTAGTCAGATAAAGGTGTTGGAGCACCAATGTCGAAGTGGAGATGATATTTATTTCTTTCTTTTGTAAAAGACTGCATTTCACTTTCACCGACCGCCATCGCTTGGCCGAGAGCCTGGATCAGTGCAATACTGGCCGGTTGCCGCTGTTCTCGAAGCCAGCGAAAACTCACTATCTGAAATAGAATATTTGGGTATAGTCACTATCAGAAATCGTAATTAAATGCATGTTGAAATTTTACATTTTAGCTTTGCATGAGTTCTTATACAGATAAATCAAACTATGCACACAATTGAATACATATAATATTTACAACAAATTGTTTTGTATATAGGATTCGAATGTTATAATAATATATCACAAATTATCGATGCAGCACTGGTTAATTATTTATGCAAGCTCAATTTCATATTATCTGAAGAAACCTTTAATAATAGCTGAACATGTATCTGCCTTAGTAACTACATATGTATTAGGTATTGAATAGACCTAATACAATCTTCCTTTTTTTTTTAAAAAAAAATAATATATTTGTAATATTCTTCTATACAAAAGACTACTGTCAACTAGCTGCCCCGTTGGGTTAAAATAAAAAAAAATAGTAACATGATCCGTTAGTAAGTCATTTTTTACTATTACTAAAACGCTCATAAATCAATAGAAACAAAGAAAATATAACGAAAAGTCAGAAAATAATAAGAAATCTATCTAAATAAAAATTAAATATTAGCTACTAGTATGAGCTGAATTTTGGATTTAAACATCATCGGAAGTGTCACTGTTCATCTCAGCGACCCCGAATACTATGGATTCGACACTAGTATTGATTATTTTCGGTAATTTGTAAATATCTCCTCCTCCCCCCTTCCGTAAGCGTGAAATGATAAAAACCATCCCAGATCGGAGCCTCATCTATGTTGAAAATTTGATCGAGGTCGATCGGATGGTTTAAGAGTTATTAAGTTACAAACAAAATCATTGTTATTTTTATTTATATAGATTACATGGTGTTAATATCTAAAAGCAAGAATGTTATAGTTCTAAATTGAAGTACACTTCGTATTTGTCACATATAGGGATGCGCACGAGATAAGATTTGTGGTTGTCTCGTCTCGAAACTGTGCTGTAAAGGTGATGTCTCGACTCGAAAAATGTATATTTCTCTATTGGAAGAGGCGTGTCTCGACTCGAATTTTGTCAGGAAAATTCTGTCTCGACTCGTATCGTGCGCATCCCTAGTCACATATCTTACCAATAGACAAGCGGTACCAGAAGTATTGATGAAGGTATTATTATAATGTCGAAACTGAAACACACTTAAATAACTGGACTTATTTAAGTGTAGCACTTTTGTTCAGAGTTCATTTTGAATAAATACGTGTTTAACCTTTAAAGTGAAGTACTTATCATTTTGTTTAAATATAGTTTTGACAGAGATGTTTTTTCAATATTTAATTTTAAGATTTTTTAAATCTAGTTACAAGGTTATTTCAAGAAGATTAAATGTGATTAAAGACTGACTGAAGTGATGATATGATTATTTTGAGCTTTTCTGCGCTGAAACAATACAAAAAAATCATTTGCATTGAATTCAAGAGCAAACAATTTGTCCAAAAAAAAGAAAAAAAAATCAAAAAGGATAGTAGGATTCAGGGGCGAATCCAAGACTGACTTCTGGGGGGGGAAGTGGGTTGTAATACTGCTACTTTTAAGAGCTCCAAATTCAGAGATGGGCTATATATATATATATATATATATATATATATATATAAAGTTTCCTCTTCTGGGGGGAAATTGCCCCGATCGCTTCCCCCAAGGACCCACGCCTGGTAGGATTTGCTAGTATTTTCGTATTCTACTTTTATTAGCAACTTTTTTGGATCAAAAAATCCAATATATTTCAGTGAAAAATTTTCTTGTATGCTTATATCTGGAGAACTACATATTGTGTAGCCAAACCCAGACTATCACTTAACTCAGTATGATGTTTCTTATTCCGTAGAAAATATGAAAACTTGATTTAGGAGGCATTCGAAAATTTTGTGGCCCCTGATCCAAAAGCTAATTATTGGCAAAGATCTTTTGATGCATTTTTTGATCATTCCTAAAATTCTTGTTTAAAATAATTCTACTATCTAATTTTAGTGAAACTATAACAAACATTTACCTATTTTCAACATAAGATTGTCCGACTAAGCATATAAAACGATACAAGTAAAATAATGTTTAACTCATGCTACTCTGCTGCTGCTTCATATCTCCCTAATTCTAATATGTATAGCTACAGGATAAATATATATATAAAATTATTATCTTCAAATATGAAAGTCAACATTATTTCATTATTTTACTTAGAAACTAAAATATAAATATTACATATTTCAATAACCATCGTATGTGATATACTGACATTTTATTTATTCACAAATTGTTTCCAAATTTATTAAGCACTAATCTTATTAAATATCAAAATCTTGATGTCTAATTATGTTCCCACCTAGTGTGCATAAGAGCACAAAATATATTAATCGATTTTTAATTACTAACGCGTGCACCTTAGATTATTTTGTCTTTCTCTCAAAGGGAAATTGGGTTTTATATCTTCAAATTTAACAAGTAAACCATGTAATATTTTTTTTTTTATTGAATAGGCTAAGCCATAACTATAGTGGCGTTAAGGAACATAATTTTTCTTTTGTTACTCTCAGTGGCGGATTTAGTCCGGGACCGGGGGTCCTAAGCCCCCAAGTCTTTTGAGCAACAGAAATAATTGAAGATATTATTTATATATTTTTGAAAGTTTATAGTAAATTCATGATATAGGTATCATAGCCTCGGTTCTTGTTGCCTCCCCCCCCCCAGTTTGTATCTTCTAGATCCGTGTCTGGTTACATTTGTATGAAAATATGTTTTTGTGGTTAAGAACGCGTGGGCTTGTTTCCTCCGGGTTGCTTGCCATTCGGAATAAAAATCCTGTATGAATGAATAATAATAATTTATTAATTTTGTTAGTTACAATCACTACACAGAAACATATAGTTGATATCATGTTCATCTTCTAGATCTCGTATTTAATACTGTAAGAGCGTTGCCTACAATAGGCTACATCAGGGGTACACCCACGGGCAAGAGGGCCGATCCTGGGGGGTCGGAGGGCCCGAGCCCCCCAAAGCTCATGTCGGCCCACTATTGTATTTATGAATAAACAATATTTGGCATAATTTGAATGCAATTTGTCTTAAAATCATATATATACCTTCTGCATTTGAATGGGTCCCCTCAAATTTACAGAGAAATCGACGCCTTTGCCCACGGGGGTTCACCCTTCAAAATTTCCTAATTAAACATACATTTGTACATATTCTCAATAAAACTATACTTGCTTAACGGGGAAATGATTGATGTAGCATAAAAATTTGATCTTACACTTCATCTGTACTCTTTCTTTTATGAAAACTATTTAGTTCTATCAATTTTTCTGATAATATAAGTGGAAGAATTCTACAATTACTTATCGTCTTTTCGGGGGCAGAATAATAACCGTTCAATACTACATAGAAGTAGTGGCTTGTAGTACTAAAGCCTGTGACAAACATCTTGGTGTTTCAGCTGAACGAATGAAACGCAAGCTCTGGTGCGACGTTGCCAAGTAGTAAAGGGGAGTGTCTATGGCTAAGCAGACAAACTACAGTGCGATCAAGTGACAAAGGAGAGACATGGATGTGTACAAAATAAACGTACCGCTAGCCTCTCATTTGCTAGCAGCATTTAAAGGGAATTTGGAGCGCCAACTTCAAATGCCAAGATGTTTGTTACGCCGTTTAGACTCCCTCCCAAAAACTTTGAACCCCTCCCAACAAAAATTTCTGTGTGTTTGCCTGTGGTACATGTAAATTTAAATATAAGGCGTAATGGTAAAATACAAATGTGTGCAATGTTTCTCAAAAGCAAACACGAGGAAGATAATATCTTGGAATTTTCTTTGTGAACTTTTCTGATTACGTGTGTTTCTATTAGAGCTTGATGTATGACTGTTAGGAGAAATCGACTAACAATAGATGCAACCTGCTACGTTGCAGAGTATATTTTTACACATATATTACATAAATAGATAAACACAATAAATTCTAGGAAAATCAAAATTATGAACTGAATCATATTGGCAAAGAGGGGTTAAATTCCAAAGTAGGTCATCAAGTTTTTGGCAAAATTTTGAAAATTTACCGGGAAGAAATGGATAATTTTCTCGTTTGTGAATTTGATAATATATGAGAGCGGAAGTTGTCTTTATTTTATTTTTTATTTTTTTTATTATTTTACAAGAGGTTCTAATCATGGCAACTATTTGACAAGCGGAAGAAACTACTTGACACAAGGTTACTACATGGTTGAATTATGGGAAAGTAATGAGCATTTCTAACAAATATGGCTGCAAGTGTACAATGTGGCGATCACCTAGGGAAGGTTAGTGTGTTCTTTTGGCGAGAACAGACGTTTTTGCATATGCTCACCATCGCTGACGCACCCCCGCGCGGACTCACTACCTTCGTTCTGGCCTGACTTAGTCAGATAACATTAATGGTTTTTAAGTGACCAAGTAGCATAGATTGATGTGTGTTTTCAACAATTATTGCTGCTGCCCTCTTGAACTTTATCTTTGCTAAGTGATATTGACTCTTTACATCCTATCAAGCACATAAACGAGTAGATGGATTTTTAAAATTTTCGTTTCTTTCATTTCGTTTTTTGTAGGAAACGACTACAAAAAACGGCTGTAGAAAAGACAGCCAACTTCGGAATAAATGGCAGGAAAGAATGACATACTTCTTCACACCATAAAAAACATTTATCAGGATTTTCTCTAAAACTGCGCATAAGAACTTACCCTCAAGAAAGTCATTATGTTCAGATCGATATGATCTATCGCTTGATAAATGTCTTATCTTTGGATAATATTATAGTTTAAGAGTAATCATAATTTTGGGCTATATCATATAGATAATCATAATTTTGGGCTATATCATATAGATAATCATAATTTTGGGCTATATCACATGAGTTAATCAAAATTTTGGGCTATAGGCCTATCACATGAATTAATTATAATTTTGGGCTATATCACATGAGTTAATCACAATTTTGGACTATATCACATGAGTTAATCATAATTTTGGATTATATTGCATGAGTTAATCATAAATTTGAGCTATATCACGTGAGCTAATCATAATTTTGGGCTGTATCACATGAGTTAATCATAATTTTGGGCTATATCATCTGAGTTATTTATAATTTTGGGTTATATTACATGAGTTAATCATAATTTTGGACTACATCACATGAGTTTATCACAATTTTGGGCTGTATCAAGAGTTGATCATAATTCTGGGGTATATCACATGAGTTATTTATAATTTGGGATTATATTCCATGAGTTAATCATAAATTTGAACTATGTCACGTGAGCTAATCATAATTTTGGGCTATATTATCTGAGTTATTTATAATTTTGGGTTATATTACATGAGTTAATTATAATTTTGGACTACATCACATGAGTTTATCACAATTTTGGGCTGTATCAAGAGTTGATCATAATTCTGGGGTATATCGCATGAGTTATTTATAATTTGGGATTATATTCCATGAGTTAATCATAATTTTGGGCTATGTCACATGAGTTAATCATAATTTTTGGGCTATATAACCTGAGTTATTTATAATTTTGGGTTATACTACATGCATTAGTCATAATTTTGGGCTATTTCACATGAATTAATCATAATTTTAGACTATATTACATTGGTTAATCATAATCTTTGGTTATATCACATGAGTTAATCACGATTTTGGGCTATATTAGCCATTTTGTGTACTGTCTCCTTGCTAGTGCCATAAGTGTCAAAGAGATTGATGGTATATTGCAGTGTCAATTTCATCTTTATTGGTGGCGTAGTTATCGTATAGCACCGATTTCTAAGTTTTAAAAAATAGTTTTGTTTCATTTTCTCGCAAACTACACATGAGAATTTACATTTACCTATATCATTTTGTTCAGTGGAATAAGGTGTATCAATTTGTGTATGTCTTTTATTTGGGCATTCTTTGTTGTCGTTGTTGTTGTTGTTGTTGTTAAACGTAAATAACATTTAAGAATTTAACCTAATCTATGAATACTAACGAATATATATATTATCGCATGTACAAGTGTTTTCATCTGCAAAATATTTTACCTCATACTTATCTTAAGAAGAAAAAAGTATTTATATCTTCCTTTTAGGGCTCACAGAATGCCAAACAACAGTATGTTTTCTCATTGTTCTTAAGAAGAAAGAAACTCAAGTGTTTAATCTCCAGCATGCATTGTTTGATTATTTTTTCTCATTTTTTCTTTTTTTGTAAATATTTTTCTGTTACTACTATCTGAATTAACCTATACAAGTTACAGGCTTATATGTGTTTCACTGACATACGGAAAGTTATTAATTGTTGCATAAGTATATAAAAAAATCAATTTACTTCATAAAACTGGAACAAATTACATCTATTTTCTATTTTCATACGTCAACATAGTGCATTTTCGTGGTTGTTATAATTTTCTCTGCGCATATTTGTATTTTTTTTAACGAAGTTTTATAATTTGTTTTTGAGATGCATCAGTGGAAATTACCTAACTCTCAACTCAGGAGTCAGAGGTCCCTACATCGATCCTGCGCAATGTGAATTTGAGATGTACAATATTGTGTTCATGGATCTTTTTGAGAATCTCCCTCTCCTCGCCCATTCTCATTATACCAGCGGAATTGTCATCACCCGTTTCTTACAGTCACAGTAATTGTGGGACCTTAAATTACGATTTCATTGTGTGACTGTAACTACCAATGGATTAGCCATATAGCCTACCTTTAAAATATGAGCTTTACAAGGCAGCTTCTCACGGCTACGTGATTAATATATACGGTACTCTTTTGGTGCAGGATTCCCAGGTTTGACTCCCGCCTATGAAATCATCAGATACGGATCACATGTCAAGCTGCACGATTCACCACTCATACAACCTTTGTAGTAATAAATTACTTTTGAACTATTCACAAGGAAGCAGTGGTAGAGCGCCTTACTTCCAGTGTGTGGGTCCTTGGTCAAATAAGATTATGGTGGACAACATCGTGTGCATAGGGTTTCTCGGTGGGGTACTCTCGTTTCCTCCCACATTCACATTCCACCAATTATTTGATATTCATTCATTTGTCTTAATCATTGCCTCTCTTAACCTAAAAGGGATAAGCGTGGGATGTTAAACTGAAAGATTTCATTTCAAAATATATGCAAACTAACCAATCAATGAGTTTTCCAAAGAAACCTGAGAGAGTATATGCGTTAAGTCAAGTTATCGTGTCATTTCTGCCATAGGTTTTTCTTTAAAAATTCAATCCCGCCAAGACATGTCATAATTTCATGTCAGTGAATCCACGACGTAAAGCACCAATTTCATGGCCTGGATATGTAATCCGCCCCAATTCCCCTCCGCCCCTTAAAAAAAGCAAGAGATATGGAAATTCTTATGCTTGAAACAATGCTCCAAATAACACACTCAACGACTCTCTTTTGGAAGTATGTTTAGCAAACCTAATAGATGTTGCTACTTGTGCTGTCGGTGTAAAATTTTTGTCGATAACAGTGGCGGATATATCACAGTGCCGTGGGGTCTAAGCCCCCAGTTTTTGAGTGTCTAAAATAATTGAAGCTATTTTATATATGTACACTCATGTCCAAAATGATTGTCGCATATCTATAACTGTCTTCTTGTAAGAATATAATTTGATAATAATTTTTCAGGGTACTTGTAATACTGATACTATGTGTATAATTGGGAAACGTATATTTGTGGTAAATTTCATAGGGAAAGAATTATAAATACGAAAATTAGAATGAGTAAAATAAAATGTTGCTAAATGAACAACAACATTTTATTTTCTTTTTATTGTTCTTATTTACTGTTCTTTTGACATGAAATTTTCCATATACATGTCTTTGCCGATTATACACATAATAACATTAGAAGAAATACCGGACGAATTCATTGTCAAGTTATATTCCTACAAAAACATATTTAAAGATACACGAGAATAATTTTGGACATGAGTGTACATACATATATATATTGAAAGTTTATAGTAAACTAATAATATACCTTTTCTCATAATCTGGGTTCTTGCTGTCCGTTCCTCCAGTTTTTACCTTCTAGATCCGCCCCTGACAGACAATATAGCAATCGAAAACTAGTGGTAATAATAATATGCAAAAATTCACTTTTCTCATTTTGTTGAAAATGTCGAAAAAAAGAAATTTTGTATTTTTTTGTCTAAATGCTTATAAAAGTTTTAATAAAATATCAGTTGCTTTTACTTTTCTTTAAAAATGCAGCTGTGCTCCTTGTAATAGTCTGAGAGAAGAATGAGCGGTTGCAAGGGACAATGGAGTCATAAAGAAATGCATGATGATTAACAGAAAAATGTCTTTTTCTTTTTTAATTCTCCTGGAGTGTCATTAACAGCTTGACTTAACATTCCCGGAATTTCCACCACGTTAATTTGTTCATATGTAGCTGCCTTCCACCTAATTTAGTTAAAGAGGTAAATGGGGGGGAAATTATAATTGACATGTACTTATAACATTTTTTTAAGGCTAGATACTTTCTTTTTTAAAAACTCCGAATTACGTACATTGAATAGTGACTTATACTGGATAAAATATTTTCAAGAAAAGGAGCTCCCAAGTATTTGAATCGTTAGCCTGTTTGTCTTTGTTGATTTTAGTTCTAAGTTCGATTCCCACTAAGAACATATTTTTCATGAGTCTATCTGACATATGCATGTGAAGCTTATTACATCAGTTTTAATATCTCTACAATTTGTCAAACACAACCAGCATTTCTTGGTGTCTCTGTTATGAGTTTAGTCATCAAATATACTGAGCACAAAATATTGGAGAATTTTTGTGTGCCGTCAATTTAAATCAATTCTCTACTAGCCTAAACATTAGATTATAGCTACATCAATAAAAATAAAGCCAGAATTCAGTTCTTTGTGTTTGCGCTCCATAATTTTCATGTTGTGTTGTACATGAAACGATTTCTTAATCTCACTGTAAATTAAATCTAAATTCATTATGTTTAACTTTCTGTTGAATGTATTTTGTGTTTATATCAATTTGTCTGTTGGTTTCTGTAAACTAATTAATATTTAATTACGGATGCTACTTTAACTTTCTCTGTACCTATATTTTGTGTTTATGTCAATGAACGTATTGCTTTCTGTTATAAAGGTATTCCTTTTTTCGTGTTTGCGTCAATTTTTATGTTCAATTTCATAAACTAATATTCAATTTAAATGTGTTCCTTTATTTTTATATCAATTTCCATATTCCTTTTCATAAACTGATACTCAATTTAGAAATGTGTTTTCTCGGGGTTCTCCCGTTTCCTCCCACTTTCTTCATTCCACCATTTCACTCATTTCTCATACTCACCTTTTCCTTTAGCCTTTAGCATAACAATGGAACGGAAAACTCAAAAATGTCATTTCATTTTCAATTTAGAAATGTTCCTTTATTTTTTATATCAATTTCCATATTCATTTTTATAAACTGATATCAATTTAGAAATGTTCCTTTATTTTTTTCATCAATTTCCATATTCCTTTTCATAAACTGATATTCAATGTGTTCTTTTATTTTTTACATCAGTTTCCATATTCCTTTACATAAAACTAGTATTCAATTTAGATGTGTTCCTTTATTTTTTTTACATCAGTTTCCATATTCCTTTACATAAACTAACATTCAATTTAGATGTGTTCCTTTATTTTTTTTACATCAGTTTCCATATTCCTTTACATAAACTAATATTCAATTTAGATGTGTTCCTTTATTTTTTACATCAGTTTCCATATTCCTTTACATAAACTAATATTCAATTTAGATGTGTTCCTTTATTTTTTTACATCAGTTTCCATATTCCTTTACATAAACTAATATTCAATTTAGATGTGTTCCTTTATTTTTTACATCAGTTTCCATATTCCTTTACATAAACTAATATTCATTCTATAGATGTTCATTTAATCTTATCCTGTGATTATATTAATTTTGCTCCTTATTACACTATTCAACTTACATCATCCCAATTATGTTTTCGAGTTCCCTTGTTGTTATTTAATTAGTGTTCGCGTTTTTGATGCAGGAGGCCCTAGTTAGATTCCCGATAGGTTCTCTTGTACTTCAGATTAGGAGCCTACGTTAAGCTGTAGGTCCATATCTCATATAGACTCACTGCTGAAAGAAACGCAAAACTCTAATGAACAAACAAACAAACAATCCAGCGTTCATTTAACTTACTATTTCTTTGTAGTTTATTTTGTGTTTATATCTATTAAATTTCTATATTTCTTTCAGTAAATAAATATTCAATTTGTGAGTGGTTCTTTAAGCTCCTAATTAACTTATTTTAGGTTTATTTCAAGTTTCACGGAATATGAGTTTTCTACTTGTTCTCTAATATTATTATTATTAAATTGATAATCAATTTAATATAACAATAATAATAATAATAATAATAATAATAATAATAATAATAATAATAATAATAATAATAATAATAATGTATATTCGAAACGAATACGAGAAAGTCAACAATGAATCTTACCACTTAAATAATGATACAATTTTATGAAAAGAGAATACAGACTCCGAAGTTCATATCATCTCAGATGTTTATATTCAGCGTCGCAAACGTTTATTTTTGCACTATATCTTGCTCAAGGGAGGGCAGTCAGAACCCAGAATCCACCTTTGCGTTTGTTAATGAGTAATAGTATATTGCAGTTAATTTAAATTTTGGTAAACCCAATACGATGTATTATACTTTCCACTTGATGTTTTGTTATCAATATTTATGAAACAGAATTACTGTTTCATTTTTTATTTTGGAGAAAACTTACATATGTATTAACAAACGAGTGACTTAAGAAAGTTACAGAAGGAGGAAATTCAGAATGCTTAATAAATGCCATGCCCAGATTAACATAGACAAGAAATATCGCTCCAATACAACAAGTGCCTCATAGAGTGTCCAGTTTCGAAGCCTAGGCCAAGAATACGGCAAGAGGATAATATGCAGCAGAACTTTAGGCAAGTGTATGATTAAATTACAAATTGCTTGATTATGCACAATAAAATCTACTGGAACATATTGTCTCCAGTGCCATGCCGTGAGGGGAGCTAGCGGGGCGAGGGCACCGAAGTAAGGGGGCGCAAAATTCCGGAGGAAAAAGAACAGATGTATATAAAATGGAAGGGAAGAGTAATAAAAATTGGTCAAAATCAAGGAAAAGCAGTTTTTTTTTTTTTTTTTTGAAAATATTTCTTACGCTTTGCTCCAACCATGATGGCGTTTCGCGGCTGGTCTGTCAATCTTACTCATATGTACGGGGGCGCCGTCGTATACTCTCGCCCTTGGAGCTGATTTTCCACGGTACGACATTGATTGTCTCTACAGCAAATTAACTTTCGATTTCCACATGTTAGAGCTCATTAGTTGATTAAATATCAAGAAACCCACAAATTTACTTAAAAACTGACTTCTAATCGAACTATTACAATGTAATAATAACTGCACTATTTCTGTTATTTAACCATAGTGACGAAGCTAATAAAAAAAAGTGAAAATGAAATTCGGTAAGCAATTATTTCAGAAGGTTTTTTTTAAAAAATTAGGAATGTGATAGTAGAAGGTAAAAGGTGAGTGGGAAGAGGAAGGCTGAAGCTGATGAACATTTGTTTATTTCAACAAACTTGTAGATTTTGCGAGGCCAATTAAATTCTAACAATTAGTAGCAGCAATAATCAAAAATGAAGTGAAAGGAAGTTGGTGAGTACCTTACATACCAACAGACCATGTACTATTATGGTATTTACCTGGCAGAATTCAGAATAAAGCTAAGGACGTTCAACTAGCAGATTCGAAACCGTTGACTTAGTGCTGATTCTTTGGTTTTCGAGCACATTGTACCGGGTTCAATTCCCGGTGGGAGAGTATTGAACGCAATATGATGGTTATGATTCAGTCGCCTCTCATTGCTGGTCTAGAAGCTAGCGCGTGTGCCTTTGAGGTACATGATTCCATGTTCGATTCTCAATGGGCGCGCACAAAAAATTTAACAGTCATATACTTCCATTAACCATAAATAATAAAAAAAAAAAAGATTAAATATAGGTTCATGTTTCATATTGCGTTAATGCTGAAAAAGAATTCTAAACTTCATCAAACAACGCACAGGTTCAAACCTGGGATCTCCCAGTTACGAAGCAAATATGCTTATCACTTAGCCTATTCCTGATTTTAGAAAGGACAAAGGTTATGTAAGAACCAAAAAAGTAGTGCGTCGTAACTACTAAATTTGTGACAACAAATTTACCGGTTCAAGGCAGAAAGCCAATGTTGACGATGATACCTACTCAAATTCATAAGATATTTATGCAAGGCTATTATTTGCTACATGCTCGCAGAATGATATCAGCAACTCATTATAAGTTTAACACAATATATCGTGGATTTTCGCACATGATGGATATGATTATTTTTCAAGGCTAAGGGCTAATTACATGTCTGATGTTGCCGCATTAAATTTAAAAGATTTAAATACAAAATCAGCTACGCATGTACAAATTATATTAGTGTCAACATTAAAGTACGTATATATATGTATATAGTTGCAAAAAATTGTATTGTTCGGTATGCGCTGTACTTGCTGACAAAATCAGCTTCAATGAGGTAATTGTCTGAACTTGTTTGTAAGTCTAATCACATGCTTGAGTGCATTACATCTCTGTGGAGGACAGTCTCTGAATTTCTGCTCGTTTGCTATTCAACATAATGTACTATTTTGTATCACCTTGGACAATCGTCAACTGTTTTTTTAGTGCGACAACTAAGGATAACAAATGGAACTGCATAAGGACGCAGGATTTTCTTTTTGTTATCCGCTAAACATTATTTCTTTTTAACTTGTTGCTAAGAAGAAACATTTAGAATCAAGTGTTAACGCGTATTAGTGGAAGAGTCAAGAGCAGACAATGTAGGCGATAGGTGATCACTTTTATAAAAAGTTCCATCCCACCGCCTTTCATGTTGACAGTTATCAACAACAAAATTATGAAAATAAGGATAATAATCTACTTTGAAAGGATAAGAAGAAAAAAATCTATCCTTTTCTGTCTAGAGAAAAACGCAAACTGGTTGGCTCTGTCTGACTCATATCTCATGGCAAAGAGGCGTGTTTTCTTTTTTTAAGACGGAAACACCTAATGCATTTTCTACCAAATTATTAAGGGTTGGCTTTTTTACAAAGTACCATTTAGATGAAAAATGTAGTGTTTAATTCAGAAAAATTCGAGGTTAAATACTAACTTTGTATTACTTTGTGGTACATGATTTTGTCAAACTTACTTTTTCGACCTTCAACTTTGGCTCTCTCAAAGATGCATTTCTTTGCAGTACAATCTCTCTTTTCTCGGTCGTCCCGCTGCGATACACAATGGAGTCAGCCTTGGATTGGCCATACAATAGGCTACAGTCAAAGGAGAAATCATGCCGCGTCTTCTTTGTGAATATAATTATCAAATATATCATAATCGCGTTTGGTAAGTAAAGGTTTATTTCTGATTGCAAACTTAAAAATATCACAGGTAATACGCGTGTCACTGGAAACAGTGTGTTTTGGTCACAGTTAAAAAGAAAAGACGAAGGACAATACATATAATCTGCTTGTTAAGTTGAAAAAAAAATATTTATTTTCTATTTTATTTATTTATTTATTTAATTATTTACAGTACATAAATAAGCAATTTATTCTATCAGAATATAAATAAACAACTCATCAGTTTGTTAACGAAGAACATAATCTCTTTAAAATTCGTTTTATCGATTTTTCAAAAATTACGCATCAAAATTATTCTCAGGTATGTACCTGTATTTAACTTAATATCATCTATCAATTCATATTTGTTTTAATTTTGCAGGATATTTAAAGAAAAATAAAGAAAGAAAAATTTTACGAATGATTTCAAAAAAATGGATCAACCGATTGCGATCTTTGTTAATAATTAGTTTCCGTATCAGGGGACACCAAATTTTTGAACGGCCCTTAAATCGAGTTCTCATATTTTCTACGAAATAAGCACATCATACTGAGTTAAGTGATAGTTTGGGTTTGGCTACATTATATGTAGTTCTCCAGATATAAGCCCTGCAAGAAAATTTTTGATTGATATTTAATGGATCTTTCTTTGGGGGCGGTGGCTCAGTGGTAGAGCGTTCACCTCTGGTGCTTGGGGTCCCGGGTTCGATTCCAGCCCCCGCCAAGTGTGGTGGACAAGCACCGTGTGCGTGGGTGTCCTCGGGGTTCCTTCCACTTTCTTCATTCCACCATTTCATTCATTACTCATCATCACCGTCTCCTTTAGCCTAACCGGCATAAGCGTGGGACGTAAAACCTCGGGGTTCTCCCGTTTCCTCTCACTTTCTTCATTCCACCATTTCACTCATCTCTCATCAATACCGTCTCCTTTAGCCTAACCGGCATAACCGTGGGACGTAAAACTTAAAGATTGCAGAGCTCCTCCGTGGCTAAGAGGTTAGCGTAAGCGCCTTTGGCATGGGAGGCCCGGGTTCGATTCCCGGCGGGAGCTCATGTGGTTCGGATTCCACGTTAATCAGTAGGTCCACGTCTCATATAGCCTCGCTGCTGAACGGGACGTTAAACTCAAAATCAACTCAACTTAAAGATTATATTTCATTCTCAAATATTTCATTTCATTTCATTTGGATACTTTTTTTTTTTAATCAGGGGACAAAAAGGTTTCGAACTGCTCCTAAATCAAGTTTTCATATTATTTACGGAATAAACACATCACACTAAGTTAAGTGATAGTTTAGATTTAGCTATACTGTATGTAGTTCCCCAGATATAAGTTTTACCAGAAAATTTGTGATTGAAATATATTGGATCTTTTGATCCAATCATAAATTTCGGGCTGTGTCTTGCCATAATGAAAACCTCGATAAGTATATATTTAAATATTAGTTTTATCTTTAGTAGATAGCGCGGTGGTCGTTTCTTAGGTTTCTGTCATTCTCCCGAGAGCTGCGTAAATTGCTACGTCTTCATAGGGTTTTGTTTAGCTAAATTAAAATATTGACCAGTAAATGCCTCATTTTGTAGTATCTTTCTTTTCCGCGTTATAATCCAATAATATTTTACTATTGGCAGCAAATTTAGAAAATTTCTTTAATATTTCTGAGCATGTAGGGTTCATAGAATATCTTTTTCATACTTAAGAGTCTTCATCCGAAATTAAAATACCGCTAATTTTACAGTAATTATGTGATATCTTCAAATAGATAAAAGATAATCGAAATGTGGAACAAAAGCGCCCTAGACAATATCATTTTACATGAGACACCGTTATCACGACTCACTTATCTGCTTTCGATTTCAAACTATATAGAAAAACGGCATTTATTTTCGTGTTTCTAAACAGCTGAAAACATAAAGCCACTAGGTGACTTGTGATAACGGTACCTCAAGCAAAATAATATTGTCTAGGGCGCTCTTGTTCCATATTTCAATTATCTTTTATCTATTTGAAGATATCACATAATTACTGTAAAATTAGCGGCATTTTAATTTCGCCGGGATGAAGACTCTTAATACAAAGTTATTAATACACGTTCAGCGTAACCAATATTAAAATCACTTTATATCATAAACAAAACGGCTGTCAAATATCTTTTACAAGAAAGGATTGGGCAATGAAAGATCCTGGAAAAGGGCCATGCATCAAACATCACGCTTGAAAAATATATACAGCTATCCTACAAACAGCTTCGGCTATAGAATATCTTGAAATAAACATTATCTACAAGCTATAGATATAGTTCTACAACACAAAAATGGTAATTTTTGTTGTACTGGATGTCTCATGTGCTTACAAAAACTTTCGAACCAATGCAAAATTCCGAAAACTTTATGTAATATTTTCTGAATTTTCAGGATTTTGTGCATGTCTTCTCATTGTGCGTCCCTCGACAAGGACATACTCCTCAGTACTAAAATTTTCCACATTTTGGTTCGTTTCGAAAATATTTGAGGTGGCAACGTTAGATGAAACACCCTGTATATAGAGCACTTTGTAGTGGTTAGCAGTATTAAGAGCTAGCAATGGACTGTAAAGAATGTAGAAGAAAATGGTATTTTTTTTTAAACACGGTGGATAATAAAATAAAATCTTCTACAAAATAATATATAATAGAAACAAAATCAATCAGCATATCTATGAGCAGATACACAATTTGTCTATAAATTAATCTACAACCAACATTGTTTACAGGTAATTTTGTTAAGCTTTTGAGCAATTTTTTACGGAATTTTAAATGAAAAACGTATACAGTTCTTATTAACTATATATAAGTATTGAACTCAACTTTATTAACTACATATATTAAAACTATTCTACATTTAATTTTAGTCTATGTAAAACTGTTTCAATTTTAGGCTTCTAACCAATATACTAGCACTCTCGGTATTTATACGTAAGTATGAATTTCATCTTCCTATTTTACCTCATGTTTAATATTAAATTTTCACGTTACAAATACATAAAGCCCCCAGTAACAAAAGCCTCCAAATCCATTTTTTTAAAACCAAAATTGAGTTATATATCACTTGTTATGTTTGATCTAAAGGAATTCCATGGAAACAGAATTTTGTTTAAAAGCTAAATATTTCATACTAAAAAAACTAGTTCAAATATGAGACTTTGTACGCGTGTGTATGGAGCTTCACTGCACGTTTTGCGAGAATACTCGAAACTAAGCGAAATGGATATGACGAATTTTGATACTAGGCGCCTCAAATATGCAATGTCGCTTAAAAGTTAAATTGATATTTGAACTCCTGTAAACGAATTCGACCATTGAAGGGGAATCAAAGGCCTTCATGGGCTGCAACACTACAATTTATAATAATAATAATAATAATAATAATAATAATAATAATAATAATAATAATAATAATAATAATAATAATAATAATAATAATAATAATAAACCTAAATTTCAAGCAGTGTTGTGGCTGTTTGGTAATAGTTCTGCTAAAATTACTCGAAGATTCATTTTCCGAATATTTTTTTCTGCAGTTATTCGAATATCCCAGTTCCATATTCGAAATATTGGGATTCCTTATCTGAATAATTGTTTGAATAAATATTCAATGTCACAATGATCCTACAAATTTATCAGAATATACTAATTGTTCGAGTTATCCGTACGAATACTTGAATATATATTTGTTTTTTCTCAAATAACGAATATTCAATGAAACCACTATTCGAGTTGTTGAGTTGATTTTAGTTTAGCGTCCCGTTCAGCAGCGAGGCTATATGAGACGTGGACCTACTGATTAACGTGGAATCCGAACCACATGAGCTCCCGCCGGGAATCGAACCCGGGTCTTCCACGCCAAAGGCGCGTACGCTAACCGCTTAGCCACGAAGGAGCTCAAACCACTATTCGAATCTTATAATAATGAATTATTCCATTTTTACCAGATTAGACAGTACTTAGGTAATTAAACTCACTGCTTGAAAACCAGCTGACGCTAGCAGTACGGCTGGCTCCGGTCAAGAAAATCATGAACAGTGAAGAAAAAGATGTTCTGTTGACCACCAAAATCAAGAAATTTTAAAATCGTACTCTGGTCGCTTTAAGACTTTCATGGTTTCTTGCTAGAATTTTTTTATTGTAATAATTATTTGTAATAGAGTCAGTGTGTATCACTTTTAGGAGTGTTGTGACACTGTTAAATGCATGTGTGTCACCGTTAAGTGGAAAAATACACTACCTACAGTGGCGGATCTATCCCGGGCCTGGAGGGGACTTGACTCCCCCAGTTTTTGAGTGACAAAAATATTTAAGGTATTATTTATATATTTTTGAAAATTTAAAATAAACTCATAATATGCCTATCATTGCTTGAGTTCTTGCTGGTCCCCCAGTTTGTATCTTCTAGATCCTCCACTGACTACATATAATATGCTGTTCAACTGCGTACTTTCTTCACTAATGTAATAAATAAATGAACAAATTAATAATGTATTCCAGAAAAGTAAGAACGATGAATCATTAATTAGAACAAACGATACACTTTATTTTTAGCAGAAACACAAATGATATTTCTCGATTATCGCATGAGACCTTAGTCTGAAGAATTTTATTTTATTCAACTTGAAAGATATCTATAGATCGGTTACATATTTGCAAAATATTTCATTTAAATAAAAATTAAAAGAATTAAATCATATTCCTTTTGTTTATATCCCATGACTCACGTAGTATACTCTCATGTTGCTTATTTCATAATGAATATTATAATCAGGGTATTAGTTTTATCTCAAGAGATGGCGCTGTTATCATATACCATTAACTTTTAGGTTTATAAAAAAATTGTTTTTCTGGATTTTATCGAAACTTACGCACGAGGAATTAGTACATTCATTTATATGATTTGTTCAATTCGATGAAGTTTTAGCAATGCTTACACGTTTCATTTGTGGGCAATATTGTCTCGTTGAATACTAAAGATATTGCAGAACAATAATAATAATAATAATAATAATAATAATAATAATAATAATAATAATAATAATGGGCCTATTGTTTAAATGAAATTAAATTTAACATTCCAAGGTTTTGCCCTTTAGGCCAGCGGTTGTCAACTGATGTGTCGCGACACACTGGTGTGTCATGCAGTCCTCTAAGGTGTGTCGCAAAATTTTAGATTTTTTTTTTAAAAATGAAAAATTTAATAATAATTAGTTAAAATCAAGATAAACTGCATAAAAGTCAACAGCTAAAGAGGGAGCAATAATGTTCAGTACTATATAGAGTCATTATAAAAACTAATTGGTTTTACTATTATAGATATTATTATTATTATTATTATTATTATTATTATTATTATTATTATTATTATTATTATTATTATTATTATTATTATTATTTATAATAAAAATATCAAACAAGTGTGTCACGATTTTCTGAACGTTCAGAAAAAGTGTGCCGTCTGTCAGGAAAGGTTGAGAACCACTACTTTAGGCTAAAGGAGACGGATGATCAATGACGGATGATGGTGAATGATTGTAACGTTAATTTTTTGTATTTAAATTAAAGTTTTTGTACAAAATTCTTGCGTACTAACTTAACTAGCTGGAAGAGCATTTACTTTAAAAAATAAATCATAATTAATAGGCCTAATCAGTGCGAAATTAAAATACCGCTAATTTTACAGTAATTATGTGATATTTTCAAATAGATAAAAAGATAATCAAAATGTGGAACAAGAGCGCGCTAGACAATATGGTTTTGCATGTGGTACCGTTATCACAAGTCACAAGGTTTCCGTTTGCAACCATTTTGAAACTCAAACTTAAATGCCGATTTTCTAAATGGCTGGATATCAAAAGCAGATAAGTGAGTTGTGATAATGGTATCTCATGTAAAATAATATTGTCTACCGAGATCTTGTTCCACTTTTCGATTATCTTTTATCTATTTGAAGATATCACATAATTACTTTAATATTAGAAGTATTTTAATTTCGCCCTGATGAAGCCTCTTGAGCTCCTAAATAGAAAATACACAACCAGTTCCTCATTATGGAAACATAAAAAATGGCGTTAAAAATAGAGAAAAACTTTAAATACTTCTAAGGAAATAAATTACATAAAGTTAAGCTATACTTAATATACATTGAAATATAAATTTGTTAATTGAAAATATGTATTTTCTTTTTCTGCCTACCTTATCAATGTTACATCTTTTAACAGATCATGATGTTAAACCATAAAAGATTTTTTTTTAAAAAAAGTAATACTTATTGTTACAAAGTGTAAACTAAGAATGCTGTTATCAAAACATTATGCAAGAAAAAGAAAACTTGCAGAAAGTATGGCGATAATAAAATATTAAGATGATGTGAGTAAAATTACAATTTTTCTTCATATAAAGATAACTTAATTTACATAATTTTTATGTGTGTAATATATTTAATGTCTAGAATAACTGCTGTTTTAACCATTATTACCTTTTTTCGCTGAAAATAAAGCACATATTTTGCGTGTGTAAATTATCTACACATATAAAGTATAAATGTAAATTACTACATATGCCTGTAATTTTGTGTGCCGAATTTCATTAATACGTTTTTTTTTTAATTTGGAAATTTTAATTGTTAATTCACTACAGATTATAATTATTAAAATGATAACGGTAACCTCCGACTTACATCAATTCTCAGTTAATAAATCTTGAAAATTATATTTCAGAAATATTATGATAATTATATTTCTTCACACTTTTACAGTTTATATCCGAGTAAAAACTCCTGCATGTTATTTCATTTATAAAATTTATAAAATAATTTTGTGTAAGTAATATAATATTGCATTTGCTCACGAACTTATACTAAGAAATTTTACAAATGTACAAATTCTGCTTACGTTAAATTCAAGTTACTTAAAGAATTATGGAACGCACTACTTATGTAAGTCTAGGGTTACTGTAGATGATTTAAAAATATTCCAGTTCCAGTTATCTCCCTTATAGGTGGGGGGGGGGAGTTGACTGCTCCACTAGTTTTGTTTTAAATGTTGTGATAAATAGCTATGCTTGTAGAAGATGGTTCGTTCCAAAATGGACGAATTACCTTGTTTGAAGTTAGATTTGTTTTAGCACCATTTTGTAATGTAAATGGAGGATAGAGTCGCCGGATATATAAAAATAGTGTAAAATAATATAAAGATTGCAACAAACTAAATTATGTTTAATAGTAAAATTGTTTACTAAATTAAAATTGAAATAATTAAAGAGCATGACGCTCCAATACTTAACAAGCCGACGCCATCTTGATCCCGTTAAAATATTAGTTTCATCTTCCTTCACGTGTTTCCAAGAAACAAATTAGGTTATATATTTCGTCATTTATAAACCAATTGTTATGTTACGCGCTTTGGTGTAGCTGTAGCGTTCTGCTCAACAATAAGTCAATTGTTGAAACAGTGACCATTTAGACTAATGTTAAAACATTTTGTTTGAACTAAAATGTTACGTTCTAAAATTTTAATATATTCGTTTATTTTAATTGGAATACTTTCAAAATTTTGCCAAAGTGATGCTGGAAAATTTAAACATTCCATGAGACCTACACTACAAAGTATTTGGAAACAACTTTTAGACACACTTTGGACACTTTGCACATTACTGTCTCCCTTTGAACACCCCCGGATGACACATATTTAGTCCCTTTTAGATACTGCTTTTTTCAAGTATGTCCCAAATGTGTTTGCAGAATATGACATAACTTTGTTTTTGAAGTGTTTGCCGAGAGAAGTGTTTTAAATATGTTCTACAAGACATTGTTTTAAGAATTAACACTTTTTTGACACATGAAACGCACTTTTTAAACACTATTATATCAATTTTCTCCTCAAAAACTGTTCTAAAAATATTTAAATGGTGTTTTATTTTTTACAGTGTATTGTATTTATCAGATTAAATATATTAACATTTTAAATTTAAATTCAAAATTGTACCTTAAACATATATTGATAAAATACATAATTTTAGGTATCAAAGATTCTATTTTTCCAATGGTTTCAAAGTCTCATGCTGAATAACTAAAGAATTACAAAGAGTTTATCAATATTTATAATTTTAAATTTTTGCTTAAAAATTCAGACAGTTATCTCCTCATTATTTTAATCTTAATAAAATTGACATAAAAAAGAAATCTGTTGATAAATTCTCTGACCTTTCTGATATATAACTGTTCGAAATTTGCTATGATAGTGTTGGATTGCGGTTAATACACTTAGCTAGACCAGAGGTCCATTCCAAGAAATTCCTAATTGGTGGCTGGTACTTGAAAGCAACGAATTTGTCATAGCAGTTAGCCAAAGTCGTTAGTTTGTTAAGTTTGCACTGGAGGGAGAGCCACTAAATGAGAGGCCCTGTTTCGCTAGATGTCGTAGTGAAGAGTAATGGTAGCTCCTTTTCAATGTGTCAGAATGCCATCAAAGACTCCATATTGAGCACGTCTGCGCGTCTCAACTCTTGTGAAAGGTTTTTACGGTGTTGATGGCGAACAGTGTATCTGTGTTAGTGCGAGAGCTGTAGCAAGCTGTCCTGTCCCGTCGCTCAATGAATGTCATTTGTTTAGTTCGACCTGTGCAGACAACATGGCGGCTCTCCAAGTGGACAAGTGACGGTAAGCCATATCTCAAGCTACACCTTACCCCCCTCTTACCTTCTGGAATTTGACCTTGCTTGCATACAATTACCTCATCAGTGTTTTTCTTTCTTATGTGGTTGTAGTTTTTTTTTATATACGAGAAATTGTGTTTTCACTGTTCTAAAGAAATAGATATTCATGTTGTTTAAAAAAAATATAAGAATAATAGTTTAAATAAACGAATTCTTGAAAGATAATTTGCAAATATTGTTAAAACGTTGAAAAACGCTTTAAATTTTTTTCGGCACCTTAAACTTACTGAAAAATTCCTTTTCAAAGAGTAATTTGAATTATTATATAAAAGAATATGACAATTAATGTTTTTTTTTCTTGAATATATACACCCAGTGTGTAAATTCAAAGAATGTATTCTCTAATTAATCCATATCTATCTATATATAACATACTTCTGAAACTACTTTCACATAATGCAAATATAGTTCTAACCGAGTTAAAATTTATTTGCATTTATCAATATATTAGCATTTCAAGGTAACCACAATTAAAATTGGTAATTTTATTATACACACACACACACACACACATATATATATATATATATATATATATATATATATATATATATATATATATATATATATATATATATATATATATATATATATATATATTTGCTTAATTTTATGAGCTTATTATGAAACACGATCTGTATATATTGTTTTAGTTTTGCCGCACATTCTGTTTTTATTTTATTTTATTTTTTTAATGAAATATTTGTTTCACAAAGATTTTGTGAATACATTGGCATTTATTAAAAGATGTTACTTTTCCGCGGTTTTTTAAATTATTATTATTCGGAAGTTATTGATTACCATATCAAAAATTTTGTAAGCTACATTATTATAGTATACTAAAAATATAATTTGCAAACAGTATAAATGAAGTATTAAAATTGAGATGATGTTCAAAGCGTATCCATCGACAGGTGTCTTTTTTTTTTTCTCCAGTTATTGATTATCAAGCGGAGATTGTCATTGGTCAATGATGGCACCGTGGGTGTGGCTCTTCCATAATGATGCTCCCTTCTTTGATCTGATAAAATAGAGTTCTTTTTTTTTTCACAACAAAAATGGATAATAAGTAAAATGATTACATATTATCTGTTTTGTTATGAAGATATTAACTAAGGAAATAATTAGCCAAAAATATTTATATACATACTGTATCGGTGCATTTCTCCCACCAAAAAAAAAAAAAAAAAAGTCTCAATTGTTAACAGAAACAAAGAAGAGAGGACCATCCGTAGCCATATTTCTGTTGGAATGCATTTTTTGTTGGGGTTTCACAGAACCATTGTAACTTTTAAATTCTGTTGACTTGAACAATAATAATGCCTCAAGATATGAAAATTTGAAATATAAATACTCCCAGGTAAATATTTATTTTGTTAAAAATAGAAACTCGAGGAAAATAACTTGGAATCTTCTAAACGTATTAAAAATACAAACAAGAATTTAAGGGATCATCCAAAAATAGATCGAAAGATTGCGATCTTGGAAAAGAATTTTAGGTATAATCCAAGAAATTCATCGAAAGGAAGAATGCCCATCAGGGGGGTACGGTGGGATGATCGCCCCCCCCCTTAGAGGAAATTGTACTTCAGAATATCGAAAGTCGAATAGAATTTTTACATTAGTTACAGCAAAATTTGAAACTATTTTTGAAACGTCCCTTATACTTGCCCCCCCCCCTTGGAAACCACAAAATGGGCTCCCTTGATCGAAAGACTGCGATATTGGCCAATAATTAGTTCTTGGATCAGGGGCTAGAAAATTTTTGAACGGTCCCTAAATCTCGTATTCTTTTACGGAATAAGCACATTGTACTGAGTTAAGTGATAGTTTGGGTTTGGGGGGGGGGTCTATGTAGTTTTCCAAATATAAGGCCTACAAGAAATTTTTTAATTGAATGAAATATATTGGATCCTCGATCAGGGGCCACAGAATTTTTGAACTGCCCCTAAGTTTTTGAAGTTTTTTTTTTTTTTTTTTTTTTTTTTTTTTTTGTAATAAGCACATAAGCACATCATACTAAGTTAAGTGATAGTATGGGTTTGGCTACACTGTAGTGCTCCAGATATAAAGAAGAGAGGATTAAGGGCGGAGACAAAGAAGTCTAAGCTCCGGAGCCCCTAGGCTCAGACGCCTCCAAAAATCCCTCTCTTTAATACTAAAATATAGCAATCAACTTATTATATTATAGGCTTCAGACCCATGCTAACTTTTTCACCGCTCGCTACGCTCGCGGTATCGCTAAGGTTGTCTTCTTCCACCAGCGTCTTCACGATACTTACTTTGTGAGAGAGTGAGCTATTTTGGGCTCCTATTACAAACCAAATTATTAGCTTGTGAGTCCTCGGTGTTGCGATAAGCCTATGAGGCTGTAGAAGGCAGCAAAGAAAATTTATGCGCTGGAATTATTCATAACGTAGGGTCCAATTGAAATAGTCAGCTCCAGGGCCCTAAAGTCTGATCCGCCCTTGGATATAAAGCGTACAATAAAATGTTTGATTGATCTTTTGATCCAAATACCTGAAAGCCTTAATTGTTATAAAATAGACAACAGATGACTGTTCATATTTGTATTCTTTTCGCTATGACTTTCTCATTTGTATTTCAAAGATTTTATAATATATTAACCCTGTTCATTTCAAGCAGTAATATTAATAATATTTTTTGATATAAAATTCTAATATGTCATTGACTTCTAATATATAGTGTTTTCCTTTCTTAAATTCCTGGAAATAACTTATAACTTTCTCGATAATTTAGAATGTTTTTTCTACTGCCCAGATGCGTTTTTCAGACTATCTTCGATAAATTATAAGCAGTATCATATACGTAAAAATAATTTCATGAAGAAATTACGATATTCTTATCCTACAATCAAGTGTCCAATATATTATTTATTTTATTTATTTATTGTATATTGAACACAACAGGTGCATACCCATTGACATTGTTTAGAAGTATATATAAATGATTACATTACATAATATTTGTTCTACATGCTAAACTGTGTAGTCAAAGTTTTTTTTTTTTAAATTACATCAAATGTATCTATCGTAGGTCATTTTATTTGAACATTCTCCTAATAGGCGATATACTTAATGCATTAGTACGCTATGCTGCTTCATGAATGTTTGTAGCCGTGAGCGCTTTTTCCTGTTCGGAACATGAAGGGACATTTCGGACAATAATACTGGCAAATCTATCTCATTATGTGTAAGTTTATGTAGAAAACACAGAAGAAAATTAAATCTTCTTGCTTGAAGAGAACACATTGAACAGCTTGGTAAGAGATCAAGATATTTTTTCATATCGAGGATAGATTCCAGTGTCTTTATATGTTAAATAGCCTACAAACTTTGATTAAATTGCTTCCAATTGGTGTGTATATTTTTGCGCACTAGGATTCCATATTATGGAAGCGTATTCCAGTTTGGTACGTACATATGCAACATATGTGCAACATGTAGAATTTTAAGAACCTTAGTATTGTTGAATTCACTTCCAAGTCTCATTGCAAATCCGAGATTTCTGTAAGCCTCATTTGCAATGTAGACTTAGGTGAATAGCAAACGAGAGATTTGATGTTATTGATTTTAAACTAACGTTATCGATATTCACAATTTGTATCAATAAATTATATAATTTATGTTCCTTCGACAATTTAAAGAGCTCTCGCGATTCATTTTACTAACCCCGGCGGGAGCTCACGTGGTTCGGATTCCACGTTAATCAGTAGGTCCACGTCTCATATAGCCTCGCTGCTGAAAGGGACGCTAAACTAAAATCAACTCAACTCAACTCATTTTACTAACGTTTATTAATGATCCGTCTCCTGTTGCCTAAAGGGCATAAACGTGGGACGTTAAAATAAAATAAAAATCACAATTTAAAGATAAATAACATCGTTTTGTTTTCATTTTTTTAAAAAATTAATTTAATATAAATTCAGTGTGATTAATAAGCATCACATGCTAGACACACACATATATCCGTAGCTACCGGTTGGTCCAAAGGGTTTAGCCCTTTGCGACAACCACCAGCTCCCTTGAAATTTTCAGTTCATTGATATGACGTATATATGAATGTAAGATGAATTCAAGTTAACCCTCCCCCCCAAAAATTATCTCGGTCTCCCCTGCCGTCGCCACTGTTTCCAATTCTTTATAACAATACCTGAATATGTCGAAGAAAATTAATAACATTGTTAATAGTTTAGTTCTGTATTTATTTATACCACTTGGCCGCGGTTGCTCAGTGATAGAGCGTTCACCTCTGGTGCTTCGGGACCCTAGTTCAATCCCAATTCGCGCCAAGTTAACTTTGTGGTGGACAAAAGCCGTGTGCGTGGGTTTTGTCGGGGTTCTCCTGTTTCCTCCCACTTTATTCATTTCACCATTCCATTCATTTCTCATTAACACCGTCTCCTTTAGCCTAACCGGCATAATCGTGGGACGTAAAACTTAGAGATTTCATTTCATATTTTTTTTTAATTTATACCACCTGCGAGGTTAATTTATTCTGAAGTAATTATTATTCACCAATAATAAATGGGAAAGAATGTTGGCCAGCGCCCAGATTCAAGTGTACTATCACGACATTAATTAGGTAGAACTAAAAGAAACCCCATTCAGTGTCAATGGCGTATTTAGAGGGTCCTAAGCCTTCCGAAATAAATTTGTTAGTTTTTCTCATTCCAAGATCAACAGTAATCCTTCTTACCATTTCTAAGAATTTCATTGACTTTCCATTTACTTATGCTCTTTGTTCAGAAATAATATTGTATTTGACAAATTTCAGTCCATGTAAGAACTACGTTCCTTTTTTTCTTTCTTTCGTCCATTCTACTCTTCTGTTTCTTTTTCTTAGTTGTTACTTTCTTTCGTTTCTCTTATCATCAGGGATGTAATGGAGGGTATACGAGGGTATACGGCGTATACCCACCTCTAATTTTTGGAAACTATCGTATAGCCACCTAAAATTTAGGAAGTACGCGGGTATACGCTACATTCGATCCATAGTGTATGCACTTCATTGGAACACAAAACAACTGCTTTTCATGTACTGTATTTCAAAACAAAAATCTCACTAAACAGCTGTTCGTCCGATTGTTGCTGCGAATGGTATCTAAATTGTTTTAAAATGTTTGCGTTTTGTGAATATGGGAATCTAGTTTTTCGAGAATCCCTTTTATAATGAAAAACAGCAGTCTGAAACTGCAGCGTTTTTTTACTCAAAATGTCACATGTGATGTCCCTACCTTCTGAAAGCTGACTTCTGGTATTATAATAAAATAAAGCCGAGCTGTTTCCAAATATTTTTCTTGGAAACTCTTAGAAGCTCTTTTGTTTCTAAACATCAGTGGGAGATAGGTGAGGAGGAACGAGGGTAAGGTGTATGGCCTATATCCATGTGGTGACATTAAAGTTATTCTGTTTTGACATAGCAGTGACTAAAGTTTTCATACCCTCTTTGATCCAAATCCAAAGTCTGCCGATTAGATACAATTTGAGCAAGGCAATACGGGATAGAACAATTTCCTTTCTATTCGCGGCAGGAGGTTCGAAAAAAGAAAAATGTGGGCTTTACTTTAGTTCAAGGGTAAAGAGGAAATTAATATATTCGTGCCATGAAATCGTTGATCTGCACAAAAATAACAAAACATGTAACTTACTGTCGATCTAGTGTAAAGCATTCACCATCGTTCCCAATACCATCAACTATAACAGCGAACTTCGGATTAGTACTGCTCATTTGTAGTTGCAATTGACATCAAAGAAACCGGACATTGATTTCGATAAGTACTCAGCAGCTAATACTAGTAGTAGTTTTTCTGCAACCTACTGGGCAAAAAAGGGGTAAAAATAAACATTTTTCTTTGTTTCGTTTTAGTTCAGATAAATATTTGAAGAAAATTTGTTAAGAGTAGGGGCTAGAAAACAAAAGTTAGGAAGGTGTCTTGTAGCGTATGAGCTTGTCACAGCAATCTATGATCATTTCAGTACTACCGTCACTTCGAAAATATTTGATTAGTAGCGTGTAAACGTTCTTTTTGGATTGACGAATTAAGAGTCGCTTCACAAGATGTCCAAGAAATTGTTAGAATTAAAAAGGGAAAGACACAATAGCTGTGTGAATTCCGTTGGTGTAAATGTAAAAGCAAAGATATCGAGAAATAGCGAAGAAATTCCGCAGAACTTGTTAATTTGCCAGGTATTACTTCAGAGAAAGACGTAAGTATATTTATTTATTTATTCACATTATGGAGGTTTTTATGGCACCTCCGACTTGACGACGAAGATGTCAGAGGAATAACGTCCTTCGTTAACGGCATTGGAAAGAGACTACTTGAGGCCTATAAATTCTATTCCGACATTTGCCTGGTGCGAGTGAAGAAAAACCTTTCTTAGGATAGCTGATCTTCAAAGGCTTTTTCACACCATCTTGACCGATTTATAATTATTATTGGAATTTACATCTGTATGAACGGCTCTAGGTTTAAATTTTGCTGGAAACAGCTGTTCGAGTAATGATAGTTTTAAAAGATCGATAGCCAACCAGATCCTCACTGGTTTTTCCAAGCTTTTCTTTGACAGATTAAGTGAATGCTGGAATAGTACATCAGCTTATAAGTTCGGGTAACGCCCTTTAAAAGTCCTTTTGTCTGACAGTGTGCTCACAGTTTAATAATTTAATACGCAGTGATGAAATACCTTTCAATATCTGAGAAAATGTCTGATCACGGAAATTGTAATCTATCTATATTGCTTGTCAAATGCTAAGGAACAATGGCATTTTTCGGAATAACTTATAATAGACATTGCGGAAAGAAGTGAACGCAGTATATATGCAGTAGAGACAGTGTGGAATTAATTCTAATGGAAAGTGGTACAGATTCCGCCACATGGAGAAAGAAGAAAACGGAAAAAGAAAAGGCGCTCTTTGGAGCATGTCCAGACCCACGCAAAATGAGTCTTTCGAGCATGTCCCTTTGTTAGAGGGACACAGATATGAGTACCTCAGAAAGATGTGTGACCTCTTCGGACATCAATGCACATTTTGGATCTGTTATTCATGCTTTCCACTAAACTAGTGAGGAGTCCTTCTGGGATATTGTTCCATTCCCTTGCAAGGCGATTGTCAGTTCTTGTATGGTTCGGGGAGAGTTCGTTCGTTTCGAAATATGTCTGCCAAGGACATCCCAGGCATGCTCAGTAGGATTAAGATCCGGAGAGCATGTGGGCCATACGTGTAATATATTCACGTTCAATTGCGTCCCATACTTCAGCGGTCTTGCGTAGGTGCGCATTTACATAAACAGGAAGTCTGGACCTACCGCACCCCACAAAACTACGAATATGATTCAGGAGAATCTCTCTGCAATACCGCTGCGATATCCGGCTAACTCGCTCAAAGATGTGAAGCAGGGTTCTGCCATTGTGAATAACACCTGCCCACACCATCACACCTTGGCCTTAGCGATCACGTTCATGAACATTCTGTTGTGCATAACGTGTTCCCCATTCTCTGCACAGTTACTAATGGCAGAATCACTTGTCACAGTGAAACGGGGTTCGTCGGAGAACATCACTCTGGACCACTGTTGCTGATTCCAATTATTCCTGACACCACTGTATTCGTTCGCGACGATGACGTGGTTGAAGTGGGTGCATTTAACAGGCTTCCTTGCATATAAACCAATCTGATTTAAGCGCCGAGAAATTATTCTGGCAGATACATGTGTACCGGTAGCGGTTGCAAGATCTGCATCTATCTGACGCGGCGTGCGATGTCCGTTCCTCTTCGCCACTAGAGATACATATCGATCATCTTGAGGTGTGATCTTCCTTCGATGTCCATCGGCATGCTTACGCATCGCATTTCTACTTTCCGCACCCTTTTTCAATCGCGAGATGACACTTTTTGACACTCCCATGTCACCAGAGTAGTGATATTTTGGCCAGATTCCAGCCGTCCACTTGCATGTCCATGATCGTACGCACTCATATGTTGTCTTGAAGCCATGTTGCACTTAATTATTGCCCCACTACTCTAAATTACACAGAACAGAGTTCCACCACCTACGGCGCTATATAGGCCAAACACCTCACTGCATGCACTTTCGACTGAATACAAAACTTTCGTGCCCTGCATTTTATACAGATAACGGGTCCTGCTCAACTACGTCCTCTGCATTGTATTTGACTGTAATTGGTTGCCTGGAATGTTACGTGGCAAAAAACAGTTGTTTCTTAGTATTTTGTCAAGCAGTGTAGAAGAGCTAGACTTGCGGGATTTCTTACTTGCTTCCTCGGATTTATTTTATTTAAATTAAAAATTCACATTTGAATTTAAAAATTTGAAAAGCTCCCACTTTTTAGTTTACAACTTTTATTTCTTTTAAGAAATATTATTTAACAATCACCAACCATTTTATACTGGATAGTTAACAACAATAACAATGTAAAGCATTTAGGAAGGTATCGGCCAAGGCCTGTTTAGTAGGTACCACACGTGTGTTGTCAGGAAATACCAGGTGCAAGGGTTTGGGGAAAGTAAATACAAAATTTCACAAATTAAGTCAAGATCTCATAGATAATTGTGGATTGAATGGGTCAAGGTTTAATAAAATCTTGCGTAATTTCCCGACTATTTTGAATGTGGTATGTTTCGAAACTACAAATATAGTTTCCTCTGAAATTCACCATACCGCTTCTTCAAACACTATTAGTCTTTACGCTATTTATGCTCGAAGTTCAATTTTCTGCACTTTCCCGCGTCCATAGCTCAGATATATGGTGTTTCAAAAAAACACCGACAACGTTTCGGAGGTGATTCCTGACACCAAGACAAAAAATATAGACCAATCTGGGTACACAAATGCTTCCTTTCGGAGTTATGGGCTGTCGAAAACATGGAAAAATGAACTTTAAAGGTTTATAGCTCCAATACTATGGGATCTACTGTAGTCGGGTAAAAACTTTACTTAGGAATTAATATGTGGCCTATCCAAAAATCCACGTTTCAGAATCCTAAGGTACTCACGCAACAATTTTTATAGAGGCAGTTTGGCCACCATCATATAATTTGAAGTACTCACCAACTACCTATATAAAAATTGTTGCAGAAGTGCCACATGGTTTTGAAACATGGATATTTGGATAGGGCACACACTAGTTACTAAATAAAGTCTTGACCCAACTACGGTAGGTCTCATAGTTTTGGAGCTATGGATCTTTAAAGTTCATTTTTTCATATATATATATATATATATATATATATATATATATATATATGTGTGTGTGTGTGTGTGTGTGTGTGTGTTGGAGCGTATACCCACCTAAAAAATTAGCATTACATCACTGCTTATCATACTTTCGACTGTTGTTAGTTTGATTCAAGTCGGCCGTCGTCAGTAACACGAAAACTAAGAGAAACTTGCCACACCAACTTGCACTAATATCAACATAACGCTACTGTAGTTATTATAGCAAAGGAATATTTACATCGTTTAGTTATAAAGAAAGGTAAACGTTTGAATTAAAGAAAAGCAAGAGAGAGGGATAAAAAGTAGCCCGGGAAATTAGGTGGGCCAAGAGGATGCTTCCTTTTTCTTCTATGAATAGAAGAAAACGTTAGATTCGTTGCTAAATCTTTGAGTGTATTATATCACATAAGATTCACCAGTCTGCAATTGTTACCATTAAAACTTCAATTTTTTGCATAAATTAAAATATATTTAATTCTCAAACTCTGGTGGACAATTGCCCCTTGCTTCCCCCGTGTTGTGCATAGCTCCCCGGAACAAAATCCTAATACGGTACTGGTCAGCGAGAACGGAGCGGGTCTTCTTTTTCACTAAACGTCTTATTGTGAAGCAGAAGAAGCTAATTTGAATGTATTCGTTTACAAAAGTAAAAAGTATCTCAATACTGTATTTTAAAAATTGCTACATTCTAAAATAATTTATTTCTAAAATAAAGAAAATTATAAATTCTCAAAATATTTTAATGAATTTCTTCTTTCCATCTATCTAATCTGACAGTGAAAAATACCTACTTTAAATATACACTAAAATGCAGTAAATACAATATTATTATTTTTAGACTAACCAGACTGCTCCAGATTTTGTTCATTATTCAGAAGTCCATTAATTCTAGGGATGAGTATACTGGAAAATTAACCAATATACACTGAACTCTTGCCATTTCTTGCTCAGCGGGTGCCGTATTACCAAAACTGCCGTATTACTGAGAGTGCTTAAAATTTTTGTAGTTACATTACAAGCTATGTTGTATTCAGGAACAATGATTTTCTGAGATCTTTTTAATCTAAGATCCCCAATCTCTTGCACAGAACAATCGTTACACATTTCCTGTTGAATGGTATGACTTCCCAACAATCACTTTTCTAAGCTTCAAAAACTTAGCCACCAAAGACCAACATACGAAATTAATTACAATTTCACACAATTTTTGACTTAAGGTCACAACAGTATTTAAAGAGAATGATGTAAAAGAGAAAAGAAACAATTTTGATAATCGGATAGGCAAAGGACGAAGGACTGCTATTTTATAATTACTCTTTCATCTACCTCGCAATATTTCCAGTCAAAAAATCTTTAAGTTTTACGTCCCACGGTTATGTCGGATAGGCTAAAGGAGACGATGCTGATGAGATGTGAACGAAATGGTGGAATGAAGAAAGTGGGAGGAAACAGGAGAACCCCGAGAAAACCCACTCACACGGTGTTTGTCCACCACAAAGCTCACTTGGAGCGAAATGGAATCGAACCAAGGACCCCATGCACCAGAGGTGAATGCTCTATCACTGATCCACCACGCCCCCCCGCCCCCATTTCTTATCAAGAATAAAATAAAATCAATTTGCTAATTGTTTAATGTTGCTTTCAAAATTTGCAGGCCTACAATAAATATTAGATGTTGGAAAACTATTTTTACAAAATATTTTGAGCACCTCTTTAGAAAAATGTTCTTTGTCCATAAGAAAAATATTGAAACTGAGATATTGCATTGCTTAATATCTCTAGTATTTCTTCACAGCGTATTCCATATAGGAAAACTCATTATATTTAGAGAAAATTAAATTTATACTTCCTTCAGATTGTCTTTAAAACAAATAAACAAAAACATATTTCTACTCTTTTTGTCGGTTTTTTTAAACATTTTTAGCAATAGACAAAAAAAGGGGCATTTTTGATGCATATGACTGCATGTCTATTTAATCTGTTACACTTAACTTTCCCATGCTTTTATTTACATGTTTTGTATAACTTGTCAATACAATATAGGGCTTATAGTCAAGATCAGAATTTCAAAATTACTTTTCTGAGTATTTACTTACATCTAGTACCGGCTCTATAGAGAAGTTACATCAGCAGAAAAATAATAAACAAATAAGTAATAAAATAAAAATTGTCATTACAAGCTAAGAGAAGAAAGCCTTCCTAGTGTACAATCAGCGACAAACGTTTTTTTTTCCGTTTGGTAAAATTTATTTTGCGAATACTGGTGGTATGTCTGGAACGTCCAGAAAATTGCATTCTTTTTAATTTACTGAAAACTGTACTCAAATTGTCCTTCCATTCGGAAGTTATTTACGAAACAAATTTCATCAAACGGAAAGAAGTTTTGTCGCTGACTGTACAGCGTTAGTATAGTTGGAACGTACAGAAAATTAAATTCTTTTTAATTTACTGAAAACTGTACTCAAATTGTCCTTCCATTCTGAAGTTATTTAAGAAACAAATTTCTTCAAACGGAAAGAAGTTTTGTCGCTGACTGTACTATTGATTTTTGCATGCAATGTTTTTTGAAGATTTGTAAAACTTTTAGCTTATAATACAGACTAAATTTACAGTTTTACGGATATGATTTCCCTCAAGAGTCGCCACTGCTTACTTCGAAGCTTAACAAGCGACTTATAGGATGTGTTAGCAAATGCATGTATTTGCATGTTAAGAATTTTATTATTATTTTTTATACATTGTCTCTCAATCGTTGTCTGTTCAATTAAAAACGGTTTGTATTAGCTAAAAATGATCAATGACTAAACATTATTATTATTATTATTATTATTATTATTATTATTATTATTATTATTATTATTATTATTATTATTATTATTAATTAATTAATTAATTAATTAATTAATTAAGAAAATTCTTTACTTTACTGCTGATTGTAGTCCTCGAGTTACAAATTTAACTTAACAACGGCATACTGTCAGCATATTTGTCAGTTATTAATTATAATATTACATTCCATTGTTACAGTGTATTTATCCTCGATTGAAACACATTTTTAATTTGTGAACAAATTTTTTACAAATTTAAATTTTAAGAAAAGTATATTGATAAAGTATAAACAACTTTTTCAAAACGGAGTTGTGCGAAAGTTTCGATACTGTTTCAGTTTTCAAATTCGACACACATAGCTTGGCATCTATTCCGTATTATCGACAGATATAGTTTTTTTTTTTTTAAAAAAAAAACTATTTTTCCGCTTTTCGTTAGTTATTTTGTTATAAATTTAGATGTGTGCATTTTCCTTAGCTGGTAGGTAAGATATTAATGATTGATATCTGTATCATTAACAAAATGAAAAAATAAAATTTTTGAGTTTTACGTCCCGCGGTTATGCTAAAGGAGACGGTGATGATGAGAGATGAATGAAACAGTGGAATGAAGAAAGTGGGAGGAAACGGGAGAACCTCGAGAAAACCCACGCACACGGTGTTTGTCCACCACAAAATTCACTTGGCGGGAGCAGGGTTTGAACCCAAACACCAGAGATGAACGCTCTACCACTGAGGCACCGCGGCTCCGTATCATTAACAAGTATGTATATCAAGGACGTAATTTGGGGGAGTACAGGGGACATTGTCCTCTCTGTGTTTGAGAAACGCATGCTTTTTTTAATAAATAAATCGTATATTAATAACAAGCAATAAACGTGAAACTCTTTACGTCCTCCCCCTAGCAAAAGATACGATGACGCCACTGATTTATATAATCAAAACAGTGTGATATTTTAATGCTAAGTGGGTTTCTTGGTTATTTTGTTCTGAGAAACGCATGATAGTCCTACGAGTTCATGTTTTATTAGTTAGTGATAGTAAACATTTTCCCAATGAAAAGGAAAATATTGGGAAAATCCCTTCCAAATAATTTACTACGCAAAATCGGGGATCTATTTTCCTTTCAGAATAATGAATAACTTTGAAAGATTCTGAATAACTCTAATAAAAAAAATGGGAAACATTTCTATCTGTGAGTTACGCTATCGTTTGCCTCCCTGACGCTAATAAATAGCGCTATCTGTGTTATTTCTACAACGAAGTTCTTGAACAATTGCATAAACATGATTTGGAACAGTGTTCGTTAAGTTCCTTTAAGGAAGTTTCCCTCGACTAACGCAGAATTTTCCCTTTTATTACCAAATTTTCCCTAGTTTGTTGAGTGTCCAATTCCTGTGACAGAAGTTCTGTGATAAGGTTGATTTACTTATATTAAACGAAGCACCAAGTAAATTTGTTTTATTCATTTGTTTTGTTTTTTTTAACTTTTTCCGTCACTTTTTTAAACAAAAAATACACGCCAATACACCCACCCAACAATGGATGCAAATTTGCTACGGCAATTTCCCCTCTATTAGTCTATTCAGCATCAGAATTCAAGAACGTGAACTTATAGCTGACCCTCCTAATGAATATATTCCAATTAGTTACTTACGCAACATCTTCTAAGATGGTTTCAAATATACTCCATACTTTCTCAACATTAGAATCGAGAAGGTTAAAATTAGCTAACTTAAATTCTATAAATATTACATATAGACTTCTCATTGTGATCATACTTGATCTGCAACTTTCTGAAATTAGTTGAAGGGCCTAATTGAACAAGGATTTATACAGCTCCTCCGTAGAAATTGTTTTTAATACATTGTATAAAAGCTAGTTCCCTCTATTATGTGTGTTTTGAATTTCTTTGCTATAAAATATGAAAAAAAATAGTCTAACTTGCTAGCTAAAAATTTGTAGTCATGTATTGTTACTTTGACAGCCAGGGACATGGCTAAGGGGTGTGTCCTGGGGGTCCGAACCTTCCCCGAAATCAAGAGTTGTCTGTAAATTTAGTATAATTTTAAGGGTATTTTTTTTATAAATATTAATATAATTTACCTTAGTATTGAATTTGCACCCCTCCCATAATAATTTTTCGCCCATGCGCCTGATGACAGGTATGAAGAAAAAGAAGAATGGTGTCCCCCTGAGATTATATTTACTTTTTTAAAAAAAAATCTTCTACTGCATTTTATTTCTGACAAAGCTGTAAATGTGGGATACGCCTTTCTTTCATTAGGGCCTTCAATTAAGTATGTACAAATTGAATTAAAAAAACTTCTAATATAAAATCCTTACAAACCGGTAGCCAGCCCAAAAATTTAGGGGGGGCGCATGAAGTTAGGGGGGCCGATCCAACGATATTATATATCATCATCATATTATAGTTTATTTGCAAGCTCACCGTAAAACTTTTAGGGGGCCCAGCAAAAATTTAAGGGGGCCGACCCCCTAGACCCCCTGGATACGGGCCTGAATCCTTCCTTATACGTAAACTTAAGTGAAAAACTATTGTAATTTTTTAAAGATAAATAACACTGTACAATATTTATAGCCTTTAAGAGAAAAATGCCCAAAAGCGAGACATACCTAGTTAACAATCTTTTAATAGATAGATAAATGATATGGAGGAGTGGCAAATCCTCATGCGTAGTTTTTGAGAAAACAAATTTTGTTGTAAACCTAAAAATAGCTACTGCAGGACATCCATGCCACCTATTAAGATGGAACTAATACTGCACTATACCTTAGTCAAGCTTCAAATTACGAAAGTAGCAAGAAGACAGTCAGGGTCGGCCCTAGGAAATTTGCCGACTCTTGCAATGGCATCATTTCCAGCTCTTCCTTTCTCCAAAAAGGACAAATCTTCAGACCCAAAATTTTAAGTATGCTACTCCATCATAAACAACGAAAGGGAGGGATAGTGCACTTGCACTCAGAAAGACCTAAACACTACAAATACAATCTGCTTTTTTATAAATAATAATCTATTACGTTAGTGAAGGATAAAGCAAACATACCTACAGAGAAAAGATGGTAATCCTTTTTATAGAATTCAATATCGAGCTTCAATCTCAATATATCAATTTGCAATTCCATTGCAACTAGCTCTTTTATCTTCATTTCTTGATTTTCCTTCTACATCGGTTAAAAAATTAAAAAAATAAACTTGTTTCCACCTTCAATGATAAAAAACTTGTTTGTGACAAAGACAAGACTAGTTTTCATATGAAAACTGTGATAACTAAATAAATGGAACAGGTGTTCGCTACTGTTCGAGAATTGAGTTCTTGTATTTGACAACAACCAAGCAATTCATGCTGGATTTATTTGGGCATTTGTTTTTAGCACTGTTTGATGTGACCTTAAACTAATGCGACCTAAACATGACTTATGAATGTAGTATTAAAATAGGTCAGCTTAGTAAATTTAAGTTCAATCGTCATGAAGTCTGTTTCCAACAAGAAATATTTATTTTAAATAATACTCGTATAGTTATGACAGATTTTGTTGCCCCTCGAAACTTGCAAATGCACGTGTTGCACATATAGTAGAGCTAGCCCTGAATATAGTACACACTGAAAAGAAAGTATTTGACAGTTGACAAATTTTCTTTGGGCCAATAACTCGGAAACAAGTGAATTAATTTGGATCTTTTTGTTGTTGTTATCCTTAGAATAGTTATAACTTACCAACTTGCCAAAGTCAGTACTCTAATAGGTTAATTTATTGTTGATTTATTATGAAAAGAAATTTTGTCAACTGAAGAATACTTTCTTTTGTGACTGTACATAGTAGGTCTATATGGTTAATTAGATATAATATGCAGTTTTGCTTTTTCTTCTTCTTCTTTTTAATGTAATTAAAGTTGAGAGTTTTACTTATTGCAAGTTTTCTAGAATTCCTATGAGAAAACAATTTATTGTGAACAGAAAAAAGAAATTTGAAGTTTAGCATGCAACTGTTTTTGTGGTTCACCGAGTTATTTATCTTATAATAAATGTATTTTGTACAAGAGTGGTTTTCTACCTACTATATTGTGTCACTGATTTATTTTCAAATTGCAGAATATTTTCAGCACTAAATACACCAACTGAGAGTACATAATGTATGTTTTAGCATAACATTGGAATGCAGAGTGCAACTTGAACTAAACTTGGAGCATATATGATTTACAGTCAGCTAAAGATACTAGGGGTTATAAGGTACGTACCCCTAGCACCACCTAGAACTACCCTGGGGAGGAAATGTAATAAAAATGAAAACTACCTACATTAATGTCGAATTTATAGTTTTTGGGGTCACTGAGACCAATAGTGGTATTTTGTATACAGTCTTAGTTCAACCCATAGTGAAGGTAAATCTTCCTAAGTCCCTGCTAGGGGGGAAGAGGATGACATGTAAAAATAATAGAAAACATCCGACATTAGTGTCGAATCTGGAGTTTTTGGGGTTTCTGGTATGAATAGTGACATCTCCGATTACCTTTAAATACCAATTCAGTCTGCGTTTGCATCATTAGGGGGATAGTTTTTCCATGATCATTTCAATGACGTACCAAATTGCCTATCTTATTATTTAAAATCTCGAGTGCCCGTGGGGTCTCAGTGGGACAACCAGAACACTCTGATGCTCCTTCGGACATTTTCCTGTTCGTTTTCCATAGTTTAGAAGCACCATACATTTGATTTGAAATATACGATGTATATGCACATGTGTAATATAGTATAATGCCCTGTTGAGATCAAAGGTTATAACAAACGAAAGAGAGGAATGAAGAAAGTGGGAGGAAATGAAAGAACCCAAATAAACCCTAGAGAAACGCTGTTTGTCCATCCCAAAACCCACTTGGCACGAGGAAGAATCTTTAGTGACCCCACGCATTAGAAATCAGCACCATATCACTGAGACACCGTGCACTATGAAATTTTATAATGTTTATTTTAAATTACTCATTAAAGAAACATTTTAAGTAATTGAAATACATAAGATTTATTCATATTTCAAATCCAACTTTTTTTCGTTTTATTTACAGAGAGATTCCCTTATCTAATCATGTGAACACAAAACGAAAAGTTTGAGAAAATTTGGAAACACAAATTTGAAGATAGAAAGATGGAAACAGTATATTATAAGAGCACAAAAAACATTTAAAAAATATTATTTATCATTTTTTAAGCTTAGCCCTTTTAAGCACCAAGAAATCAGTTCAGAATGCTTCAAGAGCATTGCCAGAACGAACTTAAAAATAATAATTTTTTTGAAACCTTTATGAAATTATATATTTAATGTTTGAATTAATAATTTTTTTTTTTAATTGAGTGAATATTTGTATTGATCAACACACCAAAATGATCTATGTGTGACTTAGTGTTCCCGAGATACAACTCCTTAGATCCCCCAAAATCTGAACATGTTTGGCCAATATCTCGAGAACGGTAAGAGTGACTCGAAAAATTCCATCACTTCTTTCTGGAAGTTTTTGACGTTCCATCGAATGGAGGGCTTAAAATTCAAATATTCGCAAATAACAGACAGACAGGCACATAGAATTCAGTAACGAACTTTTTAAGTACGGTGAAAAAATATTTACAACTAGCTCCATCTACACTCCTTAGACAGCTTAACGGTTCTTTATGTAACTACTGTGTAAAATTGTAAATACTTATTACGTTAAATACATGACATAATATCTTATGAGCAACGATATTTACTAGTTAAATCATCAGTTATTTTAACAGTAGATTAAAGAAGTGGTTCACAACCTTTTCTGACTGATAGCATATTCCACTGATTTATTATTATTATTATTATTATTATTATTATTATTATTATTATTATTATTATTATTATTATTATTATAAAATAACTTATAGTAGTGTAAAGCTGTAGTTTCCATAAATTAGTGACTCTGTGAAATACAGAACATTGTTGGTGCTACTGAGAGCGTCGACTAGTAGTCTGTTTCAAAATTGATTTTACCTATGGTAATTATAAAATGTTACATGATTTTGAGTTTTAAAATTTCTCGACCTATGAAGCTCCGCGACACATCGGTTGGGAATCACTGCAACTGAAGTATTAAACAAAGTATTATTTCTTACTATGTCGCTGAAAACAACAGTTGGAACGGGAGATCCTAACCAGTTGGAACTAAACTAGTCTCCGACAACAACCTAAATCATGTATATGCCTTCTACACTCTTTTTCTGTTGGGGCCGCGGTGGCTCAGTGGTAGAGCGTTCACCTCTGGTGCTAGGGGTCTCGGGTTCAAACCCTGCTCCCGCCAAGTGAACTTTGTGGTGGACAAACACCGTGTGCGTGGGTTTTCTCGGGGTTATTCCGTTTCCTCCCACTTTCTTCATTCCACCATTTCATTCATTACTCATTATCACCGTCTCCTTTAGCCTAACCGGCATAACCGTGGGACGTAAAACTCAAAATTTCATTTCATTTCATTTTCTTTTTCTGTTGCTGCATGCCGATATTCTACTTGGAACATATAAATGCTCAATTATTATAATTCCTTCTCCAATTTTCTCTAAATGCTTTCTACACTTCTACTTTCTTGACGCCTGCCCCAACTGCGTACAGATTTATAATATGCGTGCATACTTCTACGGCATTGAAACGATTACAAGTAGGTATGGTATCGAGACGAGACGAGACGAGACTTTGAACAGTCTCGGTCTCGTCTCGGTTGATAAATAACGGTCTCGGTCTCGGTCTCGTCTCGAGTAAAAAGTCACCGTCTCGGTCTCGGTCTCGTCTCGGTCAATAGATGCTTGTCTCGATCTCGGTCTCGGTCTCGAGTACCAAGTCTCGGTCTCGTCTCGAAAGTCTCGAAAGTCTCGTAATAAATAGTGTGAAATTAAAATAGTGAAAGTATTATTCTCGTACAGTCTGTCGTTTCCGCTTATTTTTTCCTTTCCTTTTTGACTTAGAAATATGGTATGGTGTACCTCTTCATAGCTAATTTGCTAGTGCTAATATTTCCATGCGTGTATTCCAGGTTCAATGATCAGTGGGTATATCACCCTAAAACCATAATAGTAACCTATATTTCACTTTCAGCAATAGACTTTGTCTCATACAGCCTCAGTACTGCCTATACAATTAAACTCTATTAAATTAACTCCAGTACTATACAGTAGTTTATTTCCTTCCTTTGAATCAGAATTGTTCAATACCTCCTAACAGATAAGGCAACACATGCCAGCACAAATGTATTTAATCGTACCGAAATTGGAATTTTACAATTTCTCATTTATTATTCAATACATTCTGCTTTGACTGCCATTTTCAAAACAGAATATAAAGTTCATATCTTAACAAATAGGGTAAATTATTACTACAATATATACGTATTTTATTTCAAATCGATGTAATGCTTTATTTCCGTTTCACATCTCCGTGTTTAATTGACACGTTATATCACGAACGTCCTGAACCTTGTGGTGGGAGCTACTACACTCATCTTTGCTATGTGAGATCTCGAGTTGGATCACAAAACAAGTTATATTCAAAGTCCGATATTTCGCATAGTTCGTGTCTCATTTTAAGTGCATTCTGTTTCTTATACAAGTTCATAAGGTCGTAATGCATACATAAGCACATATCCAGTGCCGTAACATAGATTAATCATATTCCTGAGCTCTCAGCGGTGCATGCGATCTTTATTCGATAAAACTGATCGTGTGTTCATTACGTTGAAATTTTATATTGATTGGAAATTAGTTGCGAAACATGGACATACATATTATATAAGTATATAGGCAATTCGAGTTATCTGTATGTATTTTTCTCCCACTCGCCAAAACAAGTGTTTCTCAACTTTCTAGTTTTATTTTGTATTAATTTTCGTAGTTTTTCTGCAACGTGATGGATTGAATAGTCAAAAATATATTTTCGCTCTACGACTTTCATTAAATTTTGGATCCATTTTTACCCTACCTTACCTAGTAATAGTTATATATGTATGCTGTCACTTTTTATAGTAATAGTTATATATGTATGCTGGTAGAGTATGCTGTCACTTTTTGGTCGAAATTGAGTTAAAAATGCTTTTTTAATAGACTATGTTCTTTCTATTGGTGTAATAATGTAAGTTTGGAAGCATCCTACTACTTTGTAACTGCTTAGTAAGTTTGAAAAACAATACTATAGTCCTTAGTTGAGGAACCGGTTTTTCGCTTCTGTAAAATTACGAAATTAAGACTTGATTTAGTTTACCTCTGAGGTCCAGATATAATAAAATCATCATCATCATCATAATCAACCATTATCAATTCACTGCTGGATGATGGTCTTTCCAAGTCTTCTCCACAACTATCTAACTTGGGCAATTCTTTTCCAGGTTACTCCTCAGTGGTTCTTGATTTCGTTACACCTTCTTGTATGCGGAGGTTTCCTAGGCTGTTTTTGTCTCGTGGTATCCAGTCTAAAATTATGTTTTTCGGCCGTCGATCATAATTTCTTCTCGCAATACGTCGAGCACATTTTCCAGCTCATATTAAATTATTTCATTAGCACCATCAGTATTCATTTCTACATATTTGGGTTCGAATTCGCTACTTTCGGAGTACAGACACGCTACGTTTTAATCCTTGGATCTGGCAACATGATTGAATGATTTAAATCAACACAATGTGAAGACCCCATTTGGTCTAGTGGATAGCACGCTTGATTTCGGTTCGCGTGGTCCCGAGTTCGATTTCCGGTAGGGGTAATGTTGAACGACCGAAGTGGTTCGGATTCGACTATAATCATTAGCTCCACGTCTCCTTTAGCAGCCCTAGCATAACTGTGGGACTTCAAGTGAAACAAAACAAAACAAAACAAAAATGAACACTGTGTATTACTAACTGTAAGTCCTTGAATAATTGCATATAGATGGTATGGATCGAGTTTGAGGTGGTTGGTGGTAAAACTAAAACAAGTGAAATGTAATTAGGGTGTAATTAGAACTTCTAATTAAGCACGGTCTTAATCTAAAGTGTACACCAGACCTAAGGCTTAGGGGGAACAACTAGTGTTACTGAAAATGTATCAGTTACTTTTAATTTCAGTTACAATTTGCATTTACATGTATTGCTGGAACGAAGACTTAAATATTAACATTATAAGTAGCCCAAATACTATGAAAAACGTTGTCTCTTGAAAGCATTCTTGCACCATAAAACAAATTACGAGTAATTTTAAACTATTTTGCAGTTTATCTACGTTATTTGTACATATTTAGAATAATATTTAGCAATTTATTTAAGTGGGCAATACTGCTTAAAATAATGTAACTGCGACTTGTTATAATTAAAACCACCAAAAACTATTGTTGTAATGTTATAGAAGCAAAGGAAAGCAATAATCATTATAAATATTTAATACAAATATGTCATTTTAAGCAGTATAACAATCACTACCAATGTGTTTGGTATCTCTGAAACGATTTGAAATAACAATCGTTGTAAATTGCGTTATAAGCATTTAAGTCTTTTGGAATCATCTACGTGATGAGACGTGATATGTCAGCGCGTTTTCGAAGTAAAGTGTTTAGAAACATTTATATTTTCCGTTCCTTGTAACTTGTTCCTTCATTCATTCGAAATATATTATACCATGATCATAATATTTGACGCTAAGATACACTTGATGCGCATTGCACCGTCCATGCCATTTGAGTTATTAGAGATCTCCAAAATGTTGATGTTAGTGATACTGTGTTGTCCTTTGTTACACTAAATAATGTATGGGCTATTGTGGTTTTGTTAAATAACTAAATTAGAAATATGTAATACCTTACGTAGCGCAATTTGTAAAATACAGCTTTATTTTGCTTTAGCAACATTGCTTGTTTATCTAGTGGTATTGCAGGGTATCTAGAAGAATTTTCCAACTTGGTATAAAATTTCAGCATTTTTAATATATATATATATCGCAGATCCTAGGGGAGGGCTGTAGGAACTATAGCACCCTTAACGCTTAGGTATACACTGGATAAAATGGGCTTCAATCCTACTTCCTTTACACTAAATAAAGCGGGGTAAACCATGGTTTAGCCCCTCCCTTGATCATATACTGGATCCGTGGCTGTATATATATATATATATATATATATATATATATATATATAGAGAGAGAGAGAGAGAGAGAGAGAGAGAGAGAGAGAGGATGGCCCATTTTAATCTTTCCACGAAGATATCTCGAAAACGATTGAACATAAATGAACCGAACAAAAACTCGAATAGGAAATGCCATGGGGCACACCGAACGGTGTTGTTGCGGTGCCTCCCGGGCTCGCCGTTCATGGGATCCGAGGACCAAACTTTAAAATTTTAAATGGAACATGGGGCGAGTAATACCTCTTTCCATAGATCTTTAAAAAGTAAAAAGCGTTATGGCAAAAGACTTTTCATATCGGTCACCGTATTCAAGATGGCCGCGAAGACGTGGTGCCTGTATCTGATAAAACGTCCAGTACCACTAATATGAAAGCAGCTGGAAATAAACGAACAGTCAAAAAGTGAAACAGGAAAGGCATGGGGCGCGTCTAGTAATGTTCTCGCAGTGCTCCCAGGACTGCCTTTCAAGGGGGCCAAACTTAGAAATTTGAAACCGAAATATGGGTCAAGTGATACGTCTTTGGATAAATCTTGTAACACTAAACAGTGTTGTGGCAAAAGATTTTTCATATGGGTCACCGTTTTCAAAATGGCCGCCAAGACATGGTGCCTGTATCAGATAAAACGTCCAGTACCACTAGACCCCTAATATGAAAATAGTTGGAGATAAACGAACAGAATAAAACTCGTACAGGAAAGCACAAAGGGTATTTACCATTCCACAGCTCAAGTTAAATGCAACGGAGAAAAAGATTATTAAAGTATAATTGACATGATGCAAAAGAGGAAATGATAGAAGATTATCTTTCGGATCTCTGTCCGTAAGTAGGTGAAGCGGGAATGAATGGTAAAATCTCAAATGAGAATCTCACTTTTATTTGCAATAAATATGGTTTGTCTGTAACACGTGTGTGTACAAATGACTGGTACTATAATGAGTAAAAATAAAGTAAAATAAGGTGAATAAAAATAAGGTGAAATTCAAGTTTAACAACATTTTGCCCGCCCCTGATAATTTAACGCAATGCGTGCAAGATTTTTGGGACATATCTGCATCAGTATGTACCGTTTCGTTACTACGGATCACAACTGAAATTACCAAGTTATTCGGAATGTAACTGTGGGCAACATCTCAGTGAAACTCATATTCTATCACATGCAAAAAGACATAGAAGGAAAAGAAGCGAACCAATATAATGCAGACGACTGTTGAACAAAACCAACGTTTGTAAATATTGTTCTAAAATTGCATTGTTCGACAAATTTGTTTCGCATTTCAGTTGATTCATTTTTGCATCAAATCATTGCCTGCAATCAAAATGGACGATACCATTTAACAAGAATTTTACATACTTTATCTCATTACAGAGACATTTATCTCTTATAAAAACACATTTCAAATAACTTTGTTTCGTAGATACAATTTGCAAAACCTAAGGCTCTCATTTGCAATTCCACCGATCCTTCCCGCTTCACTCACTTACGGAATGAGGTTAGGATAAATTTCTAGGAGTTAGATTTCTTCCTTTCCATTATGGCACTTTCACTCTAATCATCTTTTCGACTGTTGCAACATTCCCGAGCTATAGAATGATAAATACCCTCTGTAGTTTCCTATTCGAATATTTGTTTTGGTGTTTTAATATTAGTGATACTGGACGTATTATCTGATGCAGGTGCCATGTCTTGGTGGTCATTTTGAAAACGGTGACCCATATGAACAATCTTTTGCAACAGCACTCTTTAGTTTGTAAAGATATGTCGGACGAGGTATCACTCACCCCATGTTTCCATTTATAATTTTGAATTTGCGCCCTGGGGCCCCATGAAGGGTGCCACATGACATTTTCTATTTGAGTTGTTGTTCCGTTCATTTATGTTCAACCGTTTTCATATTAGTGGTACAGTACGTTTTACTGTATCTGGTAGAGGCGGCCATTTTGAATACAGTGCCCGATATGAAAGATCTTTTCCCAGAACGCTTTTTAGTTTTTAAAGATATATCAAAAGAGGCACCACACACCCCTTGCTTCCATTTAAAATTAAAGTTGGGCCCCGGGAACGTATACAGGGCGGCCCTGGGTGGCACCGCGACCATATATATATATATATATATATATATATATATATATATATATATATATATATATATGGTCGCGGTGCCACCCAGGGCCGCCCTGTATAGAGAGAGAGAGAGAGAGAGAGAGAGAGAAAGAAAGAAAGAGAGAATTCTATTTGCATCAGCAGTGGATTTTGTTTCGGGAAAGGCTTGAGGAACGATTGCGTTGTACATGCAATGCAAAAAATGATCACAAATTTATTTCGGGAGGGGTTTGAGCCTGATAACCACCCCCTAAATACGCCACTGTACATCAGTCAACCGTTCTCATATTACCTAACCCAGCAACGAAACAAATTTTGAGTGAAGGTAATTTTAGTATATATCAATATCAATATTCGAGACGAGACCGAGACTTTCGAGACTGACCTAAGTCTCGTCTCGGTCTCGTCTCGATTTATAGAGGTCTGTCTCGGTCTCGGTCTCGTCTCGGTATTTAAAAGTCCGTCTCGGTCTCGGTCTCGTCTCGGTATATAAAAGTCCGTCTCGGTCTCGGTCTCGTCTCGATAATTCGAGACGAGACCGAGACGAGACCGAGACTAGTCTCGGTCTCGGTACCATCCCTAATTACAAGCAAAACCTTGTGATATGTGATCACTACAAGGTAGAATTGCATGTTTTATCTAGTCCGCTTCGGGTCAGGCGAAGCTAGAGAGATCTTGTGCAACGTAGGGGCGCTACTGCAGAAGCAGGCGCGTCAGCGATGGCGGGTACACGCGTAATGGAAGACAATTGTAAAGAAGAAGAAAAAAAAACACACACACATACACGCACAACCCTACGCTAGATTGTCAACACAAGCAAGCTAGCTTTGCATTACAATTGCATAGTATTAAAAATATTTTTTAACACCAGATTTTATCTAAAAATTTAAAAGAACAGAAAATGATGGCCCTATTCTTAATCTTCACCGAGCCAGAGAACCTAGTAAGGCCAAGTATTAACATTAGAGTAAGTGCATAAAGTTGAAACCAGGTAGCAGCATAGTGTTGAAAACAACCATGTGCTGATGAGCGAAATTTATTACAAACAAGCGATACCTCGAAGAAATAGAAAAGAGTGAACATTCAACACGAACTTGAAAAAAAAGAGGTGGTCTTATTCTATTGATAACGATTTAAAAAAAAATTACACGTTACTTTTTAAGTATAAATTGCTACTAAAAACTAAACATAGATAGCAATCCTTCAAATCATCTTTGACAATTAAAAAAGTGTTAAAAAATCCAGCAGCTAGATGTAACTTTTATATGTTATCTTTCTTAAACAATAATGTTTGCTCCAAAATGCAATTCTAAACAATTAATACTTTTCAGTAAACAGCTATTTTTAAAATTAGTATTGAAACTCCTAGATGATACGAAAATTAACGATAGATAATTTATATTTAATTTTATATTCAATTAAATATAAATTATGTATCGTTAATTTTCGTATGTTGGTGCCCTACTATAAACTTATAATCTAAGTAACAGCAGTAAATTTCTTTTAATCGAAAAAGTTATTGACATATAGGGGCCTTGGTGGCTCAGTAGTAGAGCGTTCACTTCTGGTGCACGAGTCCTTGGTTCGATCCCAGCTCGAGCCAAGTGAATTTTGTGGTGGACAAACACTGTGTGCGTGGGTTTTCTCGAGGTTTTCCCATTTTTTCCCACTTTCTTCATTCCACCATTTCATTCATTACTCATCATCACTGTCTCCTTTAGCCTAGCCGGCATAATCGTGGGACGTAAAACTTTAAAGATTTCATTTCATTTCAAAGATTCATGTACTGTATAAGTTATAGGAATTGTAATAAACTTTCATTTCATATAAAATTTATAATTACTATTAGGGGGGAGATAATGAGGGAGAAAAAGCGTTGACCAACACCACTTCGCCCAATGCTCTTCCTGTCCTGTTAAGGGTCCATTTGACAGATTCAGTATATATTACAATCATAAGTAGCTTAATAAGAAAACCTTCAACTTGAAAAACTCTTTTCTTTCAGGATACTATAATGATTATTATTGCTATCGTTTACCATATCATATAATTAATTCAGTTCCACTATTTCTTCTAAATCTGCATCTTCAGTGTCTTGCTGACCATGAGTTATTTTTCAGAATTCCTGAAACACCATTATAAAATCTATACATATTATTGCAAAGCATTCCACCTTTTACACGAAAAAAAATTTTTTTGAGCATTTTTCCTATAAGTGCAAGAAATATTATGAAGGATTTCAGTAGCTGCAAAAACCAGTTCAGAGTGAATTGGTACAAAAACGCCATCACTGAGTTTCCACCCCCATTTGATTGCCAGAATTTCGTCATTCCAACGCATCATTGTTCTTGGTATTATGCCCTTAGTGAGAGCATGTGTGTTGCGCTGGAGGTAGGTGCGACAGCGACCATTCCAATCTTTGATTTTAGGGACATTTTATTTTCTTTGCACATGTAGAAAAAGTATCGATCTCCATCCAAAGTTTTGTATTTGCTCAAAATGTACCAATGAAACACAAACTCTTCACCAATAGTCTTCACCTCATCCTTGGTTGTTGCAACTATGCTGATTTTTTTTTTCCCCCTTTTCGCGCAGTTCTTTGCTTTTAGTAAAATGATGATGTGTCACATCCAGTCCTGGTATGCAAGAACTAAAATATTGAGCTTTCATTTTTAAACAACGTTCGCAATTTCTTGATATCGAAAATTTTCATTCGCGTTTTCATATAAATACGTAGTGACTCTATTTCTTCCATACCTAAAAATAATATCAATAAAACTGTATCCCCAATTAAAATGGTAGGATTTCCACTAGATTTAGTCTAGCAATGAGCTTATACTTCCTTCACTATGCCTACATCAGCGGCCACTTTTACATTGATTTCACGACAAAGGAAATGTTCTATCTGAAATGAATTTAATTCTTTCTTATGATTTAGAGGACAGCGCAATACATGGATGGTTCGAGAAGTGTGTCAGGTAATATTCGGTTATGTTTTATTTGCTGTGTCGTAGGATGTTCAGTTATCCATCAGAAACAACTAGCACATTTTCCCCGAAATTATCTTACACGTATGTCGAACATTGAGAGAAAATATCACTGAAAGTCAAGGGCGCCGATTTCTCTGTAAATTTGAGGAGGGGGTATTCAGATATAGAATCTATATATATGAAGATTTTAAGACAAATTGCACTCAAATTATGCCAAATATTGTATACTCATAAATACAATAGGGGATAGACATGAGCTTTGGGGGGGGGCACTCGGCCCCCCAGGATCGGCGCCCTTGCTGAAAGTGGATCCTTTACTCCAAATTTCCACCATCGAATACCTTATATCAGGTGGCAAATCTTCAAATTGAATTAGCTCTTGTGTGAAATTCTTTTACGATGCTGGATTTCGTATTTTTGCTCATAGTGTAACTGCTATCAAAAAGTGAAGTTGAGAACGAAGTTAGTTCGAATTTGAAATAATCTTTTAGTTTCCCACCTCCTTGTGAAACACAAATACCTCGATTAAAAAGCTGGTCTGGATTTACAGATACTATACTTTCTGCAGGGCCGGATTAAGAAGGGGGCTTTATAGGCGAAGTGGACAAGGGCCTTCACTCAGATCAAACTGTCAACTGGCTGTCTAAAAAGAAACGTACATAATACATTCATCTTCATCTCTTATTTATTATGTTTATATGAAAAGTATCTTTGTATGTTTTTTTATGTATTTGGAAAGTTCTATTACACAGAGAAAAATCCGTTCTCCGGACAGCGATATAATATACAAATACAGTAAAACCTGTCTTCAACGGACCCTTTATTAAACGGAAAACTGTCTTAAACGGAAATATTTCACGGTCCCATGAATTTTGGAGAACAAAACGTGTAAAAGTCCCTTCATTAAGCGGAAACTGTGTTACGCGGACAACGGAAAGAAAAATAAACATTTAACGGAAAATTCTGAGTTTTGGACTACAGCGTTTAGACATTCTGTGAGACATATACCTGTACATTACACTGTCTGCGATAAAATGTTCGTTCTTTTGTTAAATATTTCTGGACAGTGTTGACCTTCCCCAACCACTACTCATATTCATCCCCACAAATTGTCCTTAATCCCCGCAACTTAATCAGGAATCATACGGAATGTCGGAAAGAAGAAAAAGAGATAGAGGAAGAAGAGTAATACGATACTGAGTTCGAAGAAGAGTGTAGAATAAATACATATCAAGATGCTCTCAGAAGTTTAAAGGAACTGCAAAAATTTGCCTTACGGAAAAATTCTGATTCACTTAGTATAATTTCTCAGTCTAAAGTGTATGCGGAAAGTCAAGCAGCCAAGCAGCAATGTACACAGAAAACCCTGCTTAGCTATTAGAAAAATAAAGAAAATGTGTGCATAGTATATTTTGTATTCATTTTATTTTTTTTTTGTGTATTTATTCGTAGAAGAAGGAAGTACTGTAATCGAACAATGTACGTACAGCAATATATTTTCTCAGTATGCCCCTTTATAAGCATGTATTTAAAAAAAAGAAAAAGAAAGGAAAGGTCTACCTCCACTAAGCGAAAACTTGACTTTAACGGAAATTTTTGGAAGTCCCGCTCGATTCCGCTAAAGACAGGTTTCACTGTATATGGTATCCTCTTGCTTACTATAGAAATCAATACGGAATATGCGTTATCCGCATGCTACATAGGCACTACCCTTAGGTATTACATCATGCCGTTGCAGGATGTCTGGCATCTAACAGTTTTCCGTATATCACATGCATATACTTATGTTACCTTCGTCAGCTATAGCCTATGTTATATACGTTCATTTGTATGTGAGATCCTGACCACCTACATTGTTTCATACGAAAAGTACGTATAGATGGAACATTTATGCAGAAAGTATTATAAAACACGCGTTTTCAGTTATACGTCTGCTGTACGTTAAGTCCAAAAACTCACAGGAATTACGCATGTAACCTATCTTTTTAAGTACGCCACATATAATTTTTTTTAAAGTACGCCACCTACAAGTAATTCTTTACAGATTTTAAGGATTTCAAGGCAACTTCGTAGGCTTTTTCACAATTCACAGTATAATTTGCAACGAGGAAAGTAGGTATGCAAACAAGTGCTCTGTCGTTGCATGGTGATTGCGTTGGAATCCACTCAACAAATGTTCCGATATCCTTCAAGTCTCTTTCTCTTCGACTTATTCTCAATTCAGTGTGTTGTTCGCTACTATCTTTGAAAATACCAGTGAATAACTGGAAATATTCACTTATGTTCAAAAACTTATTAACATCATGAATGAATTTTAGTAATGTATTTTCGCTCAAGCTTCTCCCATGAACGAGCCCACTGATGGATTTAATATTTCGCATGAGTGTTTCATCTATGCACATGTCAGAAGAAGTTACACACACACACAGAAAAAAATATTTGCTCTTCATACAATGAAAAGCCCTTCATTGCAAAATTCTTGGAATTCTTCAGAAACCAATTTAATTTTCAATTTCTTCATTTCTTCTTGGTAACATAAATCAGCTGTTTTTGCGTAAGGCAACTGGCCGGCTTCATGTAAATAAGGCAGCATTTCACAGACTGCAGTTAGGGAAGTCCGTTATCTGGACAGCGATATATTGTACAAATATACAGAATCCTCTTGCTTACTACAGAAATCAGTACGGAGCATATGTTATCCATATGCTACATACGCACTGCCCTTAGATGTTGCATAGGGGTATATATATGTTACCTTCGTCAGCTCTATGTACGTCCATTTGTATCAGATTCTGACCGCCTATATTGTTTCATACGGAAAGTACGTATAGATGGAACACTTATACAGAGAGTATTATAAAACTCGCGTTTTCAATGATACGTTTGATGTACTTTAAGTTCAAGATTTACACGTGTAACATACGTTTTTACGTACTCCACAAACTATTTTTTCTCGGTGTGTATTCAAGTGAAGTTGCCAATTACCAGTTCAGGATAGTTTGCCTCACGCTGTGTATTCCAGTTTTGACAATAGTAAGTGACACTACTGTCATATATCGAAAATGTATAATTTGTTTTATGTGCTTCAACATTTTCACTTTTGCATCCAAACTATGCTTTCCGCCGGAAGTGAACGGCTCTGTGCGTCAGTCCGTCGTCCATCTCTCTGTTGACAGGTATCACAGCGGAAACGGTAAGAGATATCAAGATGCGGTTTACTGCAATTTATTCAGCGTCCCAAGGATATGTTTCATCTCTTTCATTAATTTTCTATTCAGACCAGAAGTGGTTCAAATTAGCCATTTATTACCATAAAACGAAAACGGTAATATAACGACAAACTGTTTTTTTTTTTTTGCAAACGGCTTAGCACCCCATATTAACATACCATTATTACAGTGAACATTGTGCCGAAAATGGAAATCCTCCGAATTTGAAAATTTAAGATTACTTCCGGTTTCAACACTGATTTCGACAGAGCAAAAACGTTAAGAGATTTCGAGATGAGGTTTTCTGTAATCGATCCAGTGTCCCTAGAACAGTTCCATCTTCTCTATCAACCTTCTATTCAAACCAGAAGTGGTTCAAATTAGCCATTTCCGGTTTCAACGTTTATCTCCGGAAAGCAAAAACCTTAAGAGTCTTCATCCCGACGAAATTAAAATACCAATAATTTTACAGTAATTATGTGATATCTTCAAATAGATAAAAGATAATTGAAATATGGAACAAGAGCGCCCTAGACAATATTATTTTGCGTGAGGTACCGTTATCACAAATCACCTAGTGGCTTTCCGTTTTCAGCTGTTTAGAAACGCGAAAATAAATGCCGATTTTAAAAGTGGCTCGAAATCGAAAGCAGATAAGTGAGTCGTGATAACGGTATCTCATGTAAAATGATATTGTCTAGGGCGCTCTTGTTCCACATTTCAATTATCTTTTATCTATTTGAAGATATCTCATAATTAATGTAAATTTAGCCGTATTTTAATTTCGCCGGGATGAAGACTCTTAACAGAAAACGAAAAGAGGTTCTTTGCAAACGATTCAGCATCTCAAAGCAACGTACCATAGCAATACCGAAGACTCTACCAAAGAAAGAAGTGGTTGAAATTGATTACTACTAAATTCCCCCTTTCTTCCAAATTTTCATTCCACCAATTCTTGCATAATCATTCAATTTAATTAATCGTTCGTCTCCTTTAGGCTAAAGGTTAAGTGGGGATAGAGCCACTTAGGCCTTTGTGGCTACGCCACTGTCATCCATATTCTTCCTGGATACGCCAATGAAATTGTTTCTATTTTAGGAAGCTGAACCAAGCGCGTGTAATTACGTTCGTATGAATGACAATACTTTCTTTTTTTTTTTTTTTTCAATTGCTTGTTAATAACATGAAGTATAAGACATAGAGATACGTAGAAGCTAATTAACGCGACACTTGATTGTGTGTAACCACTTGTCGAAAGCTGTGAGATATAAATTAATCCGCGCCATAAGCACACCACGAAAGAAAAGAACACTTAAAGACCAATTAGATACCTGTTTAAACGTTTTATGTGGTTTTACGATTCGAGATATTTAGCTTCCGTGAGTGACGCAAAGTCTTTTGAGATCATAAACACATTTATACCCATGTTTCTCTGATAACATGAATAAACGACTGCTTTAGTTGCTTCCTTTTCTAATTCTTACGGGCAATTTATTTATACGAGTCAGAACATGTTAAAGATATCAATCGCAATTGTAAATAATGAATAATACTGGAACATACAGGTGGACGAGCCTTAACTCAAGCAAACAAAACAACCATTATATATATATATATATATATATATATATATATATATATATATATATATATATATATATATATATATATATATATATATATATATCGTTTTTTAAATAAAGATGCCGCCAAAGGCGCCCATCAGGGGGACAAGGTGGGGCGCTTGCCCCCTGTACTTCGGAAGATCGAAAATCCAATAGATTTTTAAGAATATTTATAACAAAATTGGAGACTACTTTTGAAATGTCGCTTATACTTGCCCCCTCCTGTAAACCACAACATGGGCGCCCTTGGATGCCGCTACGTTGGACCTCAGGTTCATATTGGTTAAAAAGTTGCACACCTTTTAGAGTAATAATAATAATAATAATAATAATAATAATAATAATAATAATAATAATAATAATAATAATAATAATAATAATGTCCACTAGCATATCACTGCAGTCTTGTAAGTAAAAACTCTTATGTACATACATATATATAAATATGCTTTTAAAGTATGTGATTCTTACATCTTAATTTTATAATACAATAAACGTATTATAATAATCAATATTTCTTAGTGGTTTGATTCTTGTTTCTCTCTCTCTCTCTCTCTCTCTCTCTTTCTGTAAACGGACAAAAGTAAGCTGATATTGCTCGTTTTGAAAAGGCATAAAAAATTCCACAAATGCTGATTTTCAATAACAACATACATACAGTACGTTTATTCACATAATATTCTTAAGAGTATTAATCATACTATCAAAATGTTCTACAAACAACTTCTAAGTTAATGGATAAACTTTGCGAAAAGAATCTAAAAGATGTTTTCAGTTAATTATCTTCCTAATAATGAATAAAAACAGTGAATTCAGTAGTGTAATGAAATGAGAATTGAGTAAAGGCTTCTCTGCGGAGAAAGTACAGAGGTGGAGTCTCAACAGAATTTTTTGTACTGGCTCTGTGCCGTGCCGTGGAATATCAGGCCCGGGGCGAGAGTATGCGACGGCGCCCCCGTACATTATGATCACTCTACAGACCAGCCACCGTGGTTGGCGCGAATCATAAGAAAATTTTCAAAAATAAACCATGCTTTTTCTTGTCGTGAGTTTTGAACACTTTTCATTACTTTTTTCCTTCCATTTTATTTATGCACACATAAACATTTTCTGACCCTGGTCAAATTAAATATTAGATTGAAAAATATTGCTATTGATCTTAAATATTCCAAGTAATTTTTCTCTCTCCCCTTTCTTTCCTCCCTTTCTGTTCATTTTCCTCCCAAATTATGTGCTCCCTTACTTCGGCAAAACTGGAGAATCTGGGTTTTCTGAGGTTCGTCAGTTTCTTCCCACTTTATTAAATTATGTGGTAACGGAGTTCGAGCTAGAAAGTTAGAAATAACAGCAATAGGACGTTGTGTGCTGACCACATATCGCCTAACTAAAAAGTATTTTCTGGTAGGCCATATCCCCCCATAAATTCTAAGGCCAGAATTTTTATTTATATGATATCTGTTGGAAACATGCTAAGATTAGTTTCTTGAAAAAAAAGCAATGTACAGTACTGTGCAGCGCACTGCAAACATCGGCGAAAAAAACACGAAGCATAGCCAATACTGGAATTGCAGTTCTGCCACGTATTGTCATCAAATATCCAATCAGGTAACAGGATAAGAGCATAAAGTACGGTGGTTGGTAGCCTTCCCTTGAGTGTCCAAGGGGACAGTAGTTGGGTCAGTCTAGGCTTTGAAAACAAGGTAGAAAAAAAAAGTCAATTGTACGCGCTTTACTCTGACATCAACGACGCTTGCTCTTCACAGACTTTCTCTTATTCGTCACGGTCATAACCTATGAGAGAAAGAGGAGGAGAGATGAAAAGCTGAGAAAATAAAAGTTGAAAAACAAAACAAAATAAAGAAAAAGTTCCCTCTTCTGTCGCACTCGCGATGAGGGTACGTATTAAAAGTTGAGAAACAGTATGCATGTTGTTAGATCCTCGTGTTCTATTGCCTTTTAATGGTCGCTGGAATTGCTGTCTTATGTTAGGTGTTTCAAAGGATGGTTGTTACCTTCAAAAGCTCCATATTCTTCTTGTGTTCTACATTCGTCGAAAAAGATTCACTCAAAATAAAGAATGAATCAAGAACAAAATAGAAAACTCTTCTTTTTCCTTATTCATACACCATTCATTCTGCATCGCTTTCTCTTATGCTAAGCCCTCTCCAACTCTTACATTAGAACGGTTGTTAGAATATGCTTTATACTTAAAAGGAAGCTTCACATTTCAACATTATACCTTGTTTATACATAACGCAATAAGAGAAGAATTACAAGGTTCATTGCCGGAGAAACGTAAGCTCTAGCTGACCGTGTGATTGCCTCCTTTGGTTAGGGTTGCCAGCTTTTGGTAAGCTTAAATCAGGACATACTTTCGTTCGTGTGCAGATCGCCGATTCCTCAGACACAAATTTGTTAATGGAGCAATTTTTTAAAGGCAATCGAAAGAAATACAAGCAGTGGCGTATTTAGAATTTGGTTTCAGGAGGGGCTATGCACAACACGGAGAAGCAGGGGGGATTTGCCCACCTGGGTTTGAGAATTGAATATATTTTAATTGATTGCCTACTAATATATTAGGAAAAAGACGAGAAACTCGTATGCTGGTGGAGGATCTTACCCCCCCCTTTCCCCAGGCAAATCTGAAATGACGCTCCTGCAAACACACGTTGAATATTTCTTATCTCATTTCAAGTCAATGGATTTTATTTTTTTTTTTTTTTAAATATGGAAATATCCAGTTTTATCTGTGTACGTTTTTACCTAAAAGAAAACGTTGAGACAAGTTGAAGCTGAAATGTGCTGATTGCAGTTTTAATGGCAAGAATTGTAGACTGGTAAACCTTTTGTGATATGATACACACAAAAATTTACTAGTGATTCTAACCTTTTATTCTGTTCTGTACCGCTTCTTGAAGATTTTTCATGTTCTAGTTCATTTAGTCTACTTCCTCAATTAATTTTTTCTTTCTGCCATCGTCATCTTCTTTCTTCAACCTTTCCTGCCATCAGTAACTTCCCCACTAAATCATATCTCATTTTATATGACCAGCATACTTCGGCAACTTATTTAATAGTTCAGTGTTACTTCTCTATTATTAAACCTCTATAACGTTACATCCCACCAAAGACCTTTCAAATGACTATTAGTTTGCTGGTATGTTAAACATACCGTCTTCCAAATTCGTTATTTTCAGGGATTTTTTTTTTAACAGTTTGCCTCCTCTTAACTCGTTTAGCTACCGAATTACCTCACAATGTTGGGTTCAACCCAGCTAATTCTATCTCCCTACTCGGGAAGAAACCTGAGACTATGAGCATCAAAGGCATGTGTGAATATATATATTTTGTCATTTCACAAATTATTCCGTCATCATTCACTAGCCTTAATCTTCCTTCTCCATTAGCCCAACGGGCATAACGTTAAACTGAAAGATTTTTTTTTTTTTAATTCAGTCCTAAACTATAGGAAGAGCACTCAATACTTTTAACTTACAAGGGAAGGTCGTGGAATGTTACTCTGACTTGATATCAATACAATGCTCAATCGACTCCTTTTTATATATACAACAATTACGAAAACTGAGAAATCCTCAATCGCAATCCTGTTTGAGTTACGAGTGTTAAAAGTTCAAAATTGAACAAATTTTGCAGAAAGTTTCAAGTAACTATTTTGTGAGATATATGTTAATTTTTTGAAATTGAGAGGTTTTCTTGGGTGCCCTGCACAGTGCTAAGATCAAAACGAAAGCATTTTGCAAGATCAGGGCACTTATTGTGGAGGAGGGGAAGAATAATAGCATCTTGCAATTTGCAAATTTACTTCTGTTTGGTACACCAGGTCGAAAGGTTGATAGAACGTATTTGCTACCTCTGTTCGACTGCATTGTCATTCAAATGTCATTTTTCTGTGTGTCCATCCTCAAATTGAACAATTCAATTTGTCTCCGAAACGATTGGCAGCGGAACTAACGTGGAACTCCGAACCCAGTCAGCCTCTGCTTATGCATCGTGGAAAACGATGTTTCCTAAATGAGTACATTTTAACCTCATCACTGTGCTGGACACCCAAGGAAATCTCTCAATATCAATAATGAAGCATCTATCTCAAGAAATGGTTACCGGTACTTCAAACTTTCTGCAAAATCTGTTCAATTTTGAATTTTTAACCTCATAATTCAAACACGCTTGCGATCGAGGATTCCTCCGTTTGCATAATTATTTCATATGTAAAAAGGATTGAACATAATATCGATATAAAGTCGGAGTAACACCTCGCGACCTTCCATAGTTAGAGTCACATTTGTTCATTTTGCCCCACCAGAGGGGAAAAAAATCCTTTTATTGCCATTATAAAGGTATTAATTTCATTTCTTTAATTTTTAAGTAAGAAATTAAGGCTGTACTGAAATGTAAGTGTGTTGAAATTATCTTATTAGAAACATATTAAATCATTTTTGAAATAACAACTAATCAATAGGTTTGTTAGTTATTAAGAGTCTTCATCCCGGCGAAATTAAAATACCGCTAATTTTACTGTAATTATGTGATATCTTCAAATAGATAAAAGATAATTGAAATATGGAACAAGAGCGCCCTACACAATATTATTTTGCGTGAGGTACCGTTATCACAAGTCACCTAGTGGCTTTCCGTTTTCAGCTGTTCAGAAACGCGAATTTCAAAATAGCTCGAAATCGAAAGCAGATAAGTGAGTCGTGATAACGGTTTCTCATGTAAAATAATATTGTCTAGGGCGCTCTTGTTCCACATTTCGATTATATTTTGTCTATTTGAAGATATCACATAATTACTGTAAAATTAGCGGTATTTTAATTTCGCCGGGATGAAGACTCTTAAGTGGTGGCTATTTTGTGTCTGCGTTGTGTTTACACGCACACATGTATTTTATAAGATTTTTTTTACTACATTTCCTTTTAGCGCACACACACACACACAAACTCATATTTAAAAAAATGAATGAAGAAAGCTGAAAGACAGAAGCTATTCGTTTCAATGAGAAATAATGGTTTTGTGTTTATATTTCAAGCATGCATGCATATTCATAATCTGCATTTCTTTCATATTCATGGTTATTTCTCACGTACTTTCTTGATTAATACTAGCGAATTTACAACCATTGAGACAGTGTTGTCGGAATATTCATTTCAAAATTGTACTTTCAGAACGCAATTTAACATTCTCTATTGAAGTTCAACCCATTCTATCAAGTTTTGAAGTTACAATAATGATATTTGTCAAGGTTTGGTTACTGGTTTTGCCAGTTTACTCTGAAGTATAGATTACACATTCTATCAAATATTGCACTTAGACTAACAAACTATTTTAAAGTATGGCCTTAATTACTCTGAGTTTGATGCAAGTATCAAACTTACAACAGTGAAATCTGTCAGAGTTCTGCCATCTTCATTTACTCTGAAGCAGAACGCACTTTATCAAGAATTGAACTTCTACTAATACAATGTCTCAAAGAATGACTACTCTTGGTTACTCTGAAATTGAAGGATCCCGGGTTCGATTCCAGCCCGCGCCAAGTGAATTTTGTGGTGGACAAACACCGTGTGCGTGAATGTTCTCGGGGTTCTCCTGTTTCCTCCCACTTTCTTCATTCCACCATTTCACTCATTACTCATCATCACCGTCTCCTTTAGCCTAACCGGTATAATCGTGGGACGTAAAACTCAAAGATTTCATTTTTCATTTCATTTCTGAATTTGAAACCATTCTATCAAGCATGGAACTTACAACAATGAAATCCCTCAAAGTTTGGTCAGCTATCTTTACTCTGAATTTGAACCCACTCTAACAAGTATCAAAGATACAACTATGAGATTCCGTCAAAGTTCGGTCAGCTATCTTTACTCTGAATTTGAACCAACTCTAACAAGTATCAAAGATACAACTATGAGATTCCATCAAAGTTCGGTCAGCTATCTTTACTCTGAATTTGAACCCACTCTAACAAGTATCAAAGATACAACTATGAGATTCCGTCAAAGTTTGGTCAGCTATCTTTACTCTAAATTTGAACCCACTCTAACAAGTATCAAAGTTACATCTATGAAATCCGTCAAAGTTTGGTCAACTATCTTTACTCTGAATTTGAGCCCACTGTATCAAGTATCAAAGTTACAACTCTGATGTTCCATCAAAGGTTGGTAAACTATGAATTTGAACCCACTCTAACAAGTATCAAAGATACAACTATGAGATTCCATCAAAGTTCGGTCAGCTATCTTTACTCTGAATTTGAACCCACTCTAACAAGTATCAAAGATACAACTATGAGATTCCGTCAAAGTTCGGTCAGCTATCTTTACTCTGAATTTGAACCCACTCTCACAAGTATCAAAGATACAACTATGAGATTCCGTCAAAGTTCGGTCAGCTATCTTTACTCTGAATTTGAGCCCACTCTAACAAGTATCAAAGATACAACTATGAGATTCCGTCAAAGTTTGGTCAGCTATCTTTACTCTAAATTTGAACCAACTCTAACAAGTATCAAAGATACAACTATGAGATTCCATCAAAGTTCGGTCAGCTATCTTTACTCTGAATTTGAACCCACTCTAACAAGTATCAAAGATACATCTATGAAATCCGTCAAAGTTTGGTCAACTATCTTTACTCTGAATTTGAGCCCACTGTATCAAGTATCAAAGTTACAACTCTGATGTTCCATCAAAGGTTGGTAAACTATGAATTTGAACCCACTCTAACAAGTATCAAAGATACAACTATGAGATTCCATCAAAGTTCGGTCAGCTATCTTTACTCTGAATTTGAACCCACTCTAACAAGTATCAAAGATACAACTATGAGATTCCGTCAAAGTTTGGTCAGCTATCTGTACTCTAAATTTGAACCCACTCTAACAAGTATCAAAGTTACATCTATGAGATTCCATCAAAGTTCGGTCAGCTATCTTTACTCTGAATTTGAACCCACTCTAACAAGTATCAAAGATACAACTATGAGATTCCGTCAAAGTTTGGTCAGCTATCTTTACTCTAAATTTGAACCCACTCTAACAAGTATCAAAGTTACATCTATGAAATCAGTCAAAGTTTGGTCAACTATCTATACTCTGAATTTGAGCCCACTGTATCAAGTATCAAAGTTACAACTCTGATGTTCCATCAAAGGTTGGTAAACTATGAATTTGAACCCACTCTAACAAGTATCAAAGATACAACTATGAGATTCCATCAAAGTTCGGTCAGCTATCTTTACTCTGAATTTGAACCCACTCTAACAAGTATCAAAGATACAACTATGAGATTCCATCAAAGTTTGGTCAGCTATCTTTACTCTAAATTTGAACCAACTCTAACAAGTATCAAAGATACAACTATGAGATTCCATCAAAGTTCGGTCAGCTATCTTTACTCTGAATTTGAACCCACTCTAACAAGTATCAAAGATACAACTATGAGATTCCATCAAAGTTCGGTCAGCTATCTTTACTCTGAATTTGAACCCACTCTAACAAGTATCAAAGATACATCTATGAAATCCGTCAAAGTTTGGTCAACTATCTTTACTCTGAATTTGAGCCCACTGTATCAAGTATCAAAGTTACAACTCTGATGTTCCATCAAAGGTTGGTAAACTATGAATTTGAACCCACTCTAACAAGTATCAAAGATACAACTATGAGATTCCATCAAAGTTCGGTCAGCTATCTTTACTCTGAATTTGAACCCACTCTAACAAGTATCAAAGATACAACTATGAGATTCCGTCAAAGTTTGGTCAGCTATCTGTACTCTAAATTTGAACCCACTCTAACAAGTATCAAAGTTACATCTATGAGATTCCATCAAAGTTCGGTCAGCTATCTTTACTCTGAATTTGAACCCACTCTAACAAGTATCAAAGATACAACTATGAGATTCCGTCAAAGTTTGGTCAGCTATCTTTACTCTAAATTTGAACCCACTCTAACAAGTATCAAAGTTACATCTATGAAATCAGTCAAAGTTTGGTCAACTATCTATACTCTGAATTTGAGCCCACTGTATCAAGTATCAAAGTTACAACTCTGATGTTCCATCAAAGGTTGGTAAACTATGAATTTGAACCCACTCTAACAAGTATCAAAGATACAACTATGAGATTCCATCAAAGTTCGGTCAGCTATCTTTACTCTGAATTTGAACCCACTCTAACAAGTATCAAAGATACAACTATGAGATTCCATCAAAGTTTGGTCAGCTATCTTTACTCTAAATTTGAACCAACTCTAACAAGTATCAAAGATACAACTATGAGATTCCATCAAAGTTCGGTCAGCTATCTTTACTCTGAATTTGAACCCACTCTAACAAGTATCAAAGATACAACTATGAGATTCCGTCAAAGTTTGGTCAGCTATCTTTACTCTGAATTTGAACCCACTCTAACAAGTATCAAAGATACAACTATGAGATTCCGTCAAAGTTCGGTCAGCTATCTTTACTCTGAATTTGAACCCACTCTAACAAGTATCAAAGATACAACTATGAGATTCCGTCAAAGTTTGCCCAACTATCTTTACTCTAAATTTGAACCCACTGTATCAAGTATCAAAGTTACAACTCTGATGTTCCATCAAAGGTTGGTAAACTATGAATTTGAACCTACTCTAACAAGTATCAAAGATACAACTATGAGATTCCGTCAAAGTTCGGTCAGCTATCTTTACTCTGAATTTGAACCCACTCTAACAAGTATCAAAGATACAACTATGAGATTCCATCAAAGTTCGGTCAGCTATCTTTACTCTGAATTTGAACCCACTCTAACAAGTATCAAAGATACAACTATGAGATTCTGTCAAAGTTCGGTCAGCTATCTTTACTCTGAATTTGAACCCACTCTAACAAGTATCAAAGATACAACTATGAGATTCCGTCAAAGTTTGCCCAACTATCTTTACTCTAAATTTGAACCCACTCTAACAAGTATCAAAGATACAACTATGAGATTCCGTCAAAGTTCGGTCAGCTATCTTTACTCTGAATTTGAGCCCACTGTATCAAGTATCAAAGTTACAACTTTGATATTCCATCAAAGGTTGGTCAACTATGGATTTGAACCCACTCTAACACGTATCAAAGTTACAACAATGAAATCCGTCAAAGTTTGTTCAACTACGTTTACTCTAAAATTGAACCCACTTTATCTACCATCAAATTTGCAATAGTGAAATTTACGCTTCTAGCTGGTCTAGTTGCTATCACGCCCTCCTTTGTTGCACAGGGTGTCAGGTGGAAATTCCTGGTGGGAAAGCCTTGAGATTTGAATGGACAATAATAGTTCGAATCTATTTTACATTGTACCTTCATGCACCATGTAGCCTTGGTTTTGAAAAAGGGAGCTAAACTCCAACAACCAACTAAATAATGAAAGTATCAAATTTTGGCCACTCTATCTGAACGTAGTACATACATTCCTTGTGCTAGAAGTAGAGAAGTTAGGCATCATAAACGAAATCCAAGTGGAACAAGATGTGATAATGTCACATTTTTTCTTTGAGGACCAAATGTTTCAAACGAACCATTTTGGGATAGGTAAATTGACCAAAGAGCATCTCGACCTTGGCCTGTAACATCACCAGACATGAAGCCTTACGATTACTGGCTATGGGGGCATATGAAGAGGGACGTGTATGCCCAGAAACCAGCTAATCTGAAGGTCCTGGGAGGTGATTCTGAATATCCTCGACGAACGCCGTGAACACGCATTTCTTTGTTTGAGAAAAATAGTAGGCTATAACCAGGGTCGGATCCAGGATTTTTGAGGGGAGTTCACCAGTACATTTAAATTGAATTGGAATTTTTAAAATGTCTTTAGGTATCTGTGGTGTGAATGAGAAATGCTCTGGAAATGCTAAGTGTCTGTTCTCGGTGAAATAATAGATAATGTTATTTTACACACGAAAATACGAATCGGAAGAATTTTAAGTGTTACCAACCATAGAAATTACAGCTTGACCAGAATTTGAATTACTCAAAAATCTAAGTAAAGGCAGCGACTAGAAAAATTAACTCAACGTTAATTGATGTCTTATCATTAGTTTTTCAAAAATATTTAGTAGTCTGCCGCCTTAACATGTTTTAGTTCCCTCCAAGACTTCATGGACTAGTATTATTTCATACCATATAGTTTTTACATCGAACAAATATAGCCTGAAAGATTTGATTTATAACCTGATTTGGAAGTAATTTTGATGTTAATCTGTTAATAAGCATCCATTTAAAAGTCTTATCACATTACATTTATATAAAAAGAAAATGTTATGGAAATTCTTATCACACAATTAATTGTAAATGTAGTCTAATAACTCAATAAATAAAACCAAATATTAATAACTGAAAAATTATAGTATAAAAAATAGTCAGTAATACATTAAATTGGTTAGAATGTAATTGTTGTTAAAAACGGATGGACGTGCTATCTATGAAGCTATTATTATACTATAAAATCCTGTACGCAGTTTTAATGAATAGTCAAAAACCGTAATCTACCTGTAGATTTGTCTGTAACCTACTATTTATAACATACATGAGTAGATAATAAATTTGTAATCAGCAGTGGCGTCATTTCAGATTTGGCTTGGGGGGGCAAGACCCCTTTATATCAGTAAAATTTCTCGTTTTTCACTAACTTACTACTATTCTATTGATAAAATCTATATAGGTCTAAATCTCAAACTCAGGGGGGCAATTGCCCCTCCCTGTCCCCCTAAATGACGCCCCTGGTAATAAATTACGTAAATTGGATATTTAATATAGGACCGCCATACTATTGTGCTACCAAAATGTCTTGAGCCGTGGCAAAAATGCGAACTAAAGCTCACACCGTCACACACCCACACGTTGAGCCAATAAGGGTTCAGCTGTTGCTAAGCGAGAGAAAGGGAGTGGAATTCCGTCAGCCGATAGCAGCGCTTCCAACGGAAGACTAGGGATCAAGTCAATGTGGTATATCTTTAGCAGGTTCCTAGCAGGAAATATAGGTTCCTACAAATACTAAAGACAAAATTCTACTTAAAATAAAAATTAATGTTTATTATTCTTTCGCAACTGCGAATCTTATTTATCATAAAGCTGTAAAATTATAATTCACAAGATATGCTTCACATTCATCTTTTACACATGAGAACCAGTGTTTCTTCCAGACATGTTTTTGGGGGAACTGCCCAGCCAGGAGCTTTGGGAGTGCCCCGGAGGAGACCGATAATAATACGTCTATAATATAATAATAAATAGAATAGTACCAGCAGTACATCCCCCCCCCCGAAATATTAAATGTGCTCTCAGGAACATTTTTTCTGAAAGAACGACTAATGAGAACCCTATTGTTAATGAGAAAAACTAATTTCTAATAATTGAAAATACACTGAAGAATTCTTATGAAACAGCTTCTAAAATGCAAGGAAAATTCTTTAGCTAAATACGTAAATAAAATTGCGTACTTATTAGGTTAATCTTTATTCATAGCAAATTATAGATGGATATTTTAAAAGAAAATGGAAGTTTGCAATTATTTTCTAGTGTCAACTAATCTGAATTACTTTACAATTTTCTTAATAGTTGTCACTGGAATCGGTTTTCAATAGTTATGTAATTATCAAATTTCAAACAAAATAAATTTTACATTTCCATACAAGGTTGGCTTAGGTGTTTACACGCATAGCTTATGAAATAGGGTATTGCTATTTTCTGTACATGCAATGTCAATATATATACCAAATAGAAAATATGGTAATGGCCTTGTATGGTTTCTACATATAACATACTGTACATCATTACTAGAGCAACCCACATTATGCTTTCTTTTTTGTTTAATTATGCTTTATTTTTTTTCCAAATTATGCTTTATTGTTAATTTCAATCATTGTTTTACATTAATCGTGTATAATGTTTATTAAATATTATGCTTTATTTTTTCCAAATTATGCTTTATTATGCTTTATTGTTAATTTCAATCATTGTTTTACATTAATCGTGTATAATGTATAATATTTACTATACATTAAATATCCTAAATATCTTAATCTATTTATTAATATTTTATGCAACCAATTTCTTTCATATTTAATGAACTTTCTAATTAATGCATTGTAAAGAGATATCTGCTTGAGTCAGTTTTTCTTATCACTTGTGTGTACCTTAGAGGTGCGTATATACAGAAAGGGAAAGTAAAAGATGCCACCAAAAAGTACAGAAAATGCTCGAGTTCAAGAGGTACACATAACAATACAGTGTGGAGTTCTTGTATACTATTCATTGTTGGCGGAAAGTTTTCTTATTTTCCTTTTTCTCTCCACATCAAAGAATTGTACCGAAAAGAAGTTTACAGGAATAAAAATAAGCTTTTCATTGTTGCATTGTTATGTTCTCAATGATTTTGGGTTGTAAATATTGGTTTTAAAAATAGTAATACAATATGTTAAACTTGTAGTTAAACAGAATTTTTCAAGAATTGTGTTATATATTTCAAATTATGCTTTATGCTTTATTTTCTAAAAATGCTTTTAAAATTAGTTTCTTCAACAACCTTAGACAACCACAACCATGTTTAAGATACAAACCATATGTGTAAATCGCCATTATGCTTTCTATGCTTTTTATGCTTTTGGGTTGCTCTAATCATTACTTTAATATTGGCCCATACATAAATAGAAATTTCTTGTATTATTAATTTTCTACAATTCACATTTCACTACTAATAATTAAATACAGATGTTATCAAACCACAATCTAAATGTCTTTTTTGGGTCACTAACCATGCATCTATACCAGAATCAAAATAGAAAAATACTCGAGTCTAAATATTTCTGAGAATTATTTTTGTAAACACTAGCAAAGAACAACTCTTAATAAAATAAAAGTATCCATTAATCTGTACTTGCTCCATTAATATTTATCTGTTGTGAAGATGTGGGCAATAAGTATTATTATTACGGAACAAAAACTGGTTCGAACAATTTTGTCATTACTATAAATTTGAGGTAATTGAATTGAAAACACAAAATTACATTTTTGCTCACCAGGACTTTTTCATTTTGCCACAATATTAATGAATGAGATAATTATGTAGTAAATATTATGCAGTGCTCGCAAATATAGTTATTTTACTCTATGGAAGGAGGGATTAAAATAAAACTAACCATGATTCATGTTCGTTGCCTTTTCGATACTCTCAAACTTCAACTTCTGCCTAGTAAAAATATTAAAACCTTCAAAACGTTGTTTCTAGTTTTACTTTAATTTCGAAGAAACTCTCAACCAAAATAATATTAGATACTAGCAGCGTTCACCCCGCTTCGCTGCGGTCACCCCGGAACGCAATAAACGTTGTTACTTAGATAATTTTTACTTTTTCGCTTTCAAGTGATATGATAAAAACCATAGAAGATTGCATTAAATGTTAACATTATATCGCCTGTCATTTATGTTAACCCGCCCCGCTTCGCTGCGGTCACCCCGGAACGCAATAAACTTTGTTACTTAGATAATTTTTACTTTTTCGCTTTCAAGTGATTGCAGTAAATGTTAACATTATAGCGCCTGTCATTTATGTTAACCCGCCGAGTGACACGGTCATGCGGGTTGCATATAAATACGTTTATTTTTACCTATGATGCTCTAACAAAGGATTTGTACGTTATGGACACTTGAATGGTCAATTATCTCAAGACACTGGTAATTAAAAATTAAAATGATATGATAAAAACCATCTAGGGTCCAAATCCTAATAACCCCCCAAAAATAAAAGAAATTGGTTCAGCCGTATTAGCGTGATGAGGGAACAAAGGATTTGTACGTTCTCTTTTATATATATAGATTACGATACTGCCCAAGATTTCATGATCAGCCAGCATATGAAACGAATTATGTTATAAATTTCTTCAATGGTTCCATTTAGTGTCTTTTATTCTACAATTTCAATTCCATACTTCCTTCTTGGACTTCAGTAATTAACTTTAGATGTATACTATACCTTACTTCAGATAAAGTCAGCAAAATTGCAAGATCTATGCAGGAGTAGAAATTTTGTACGACTCACTTCCATTTAAAATCACCATCAAGTACCTAAAACCCATACGTTCAGCAAATCAGGGTTTCACACGTCTGTTTCCATTTCAACGTTACATTAGAACATATGAGAAAGTCAAGATTGCAAGGCTATGAATATAATCCGTCTATTTTTAATAATCTTCGAAATTTCTTAGTAAACTATTTTGAAAAGATTTATCACAATTAACAAAATCGAATATTTATAATACAATAATACTAAAATAATATAAATTCACAGAATTTAGAAGAACTTTCCTAAATACAAGGGTCATTTCATAAATAATGTACACTACGACAACACTGCGGAGTGGGTGATACACTCGAGGTAAACATTTCGTCAGTTTACTGTACTCTTGAACAGCAGGACTTGTGCTTGTACGCTCTCTAGTGAACACAGTGTTTCTGTGAGACGTGTTGAAATTGGAGGCGGCAGGTGTCTCGCGTAACGGGTCAGAGGTCGTACATAAAAATTGAAACTTTACGTGGCAAAAACCCGACAGAAGTTTACAGTGCCTTACTTGAAGTTTGTGGTGAGACAACAGAGGACCGTAGTACAGTTTCTCGTTGGGCTACTCTTTTCCGTAGTGGTCGTGTGAGCATAAACGATTAGGCCTATGCAAGACCAAGAAGGCCGAAATCATCAACCGATGAAAGAAGTGTGCAACTTGCGGGAGATGCACTTGAACAAGATTGCTGTATGATATGTGAGGAACATTCTGACATCACAGGCGGTGCGAGCGGTCCCGGGTTCGATTCCCGGTGGGGTCACTCGGTCGAAAAACGTTTTTCTGGCTAGCCACTCTGAATGAGGTTTTCCTGGGTTTTCCTCATCCAAGCCAGGCAACTGCCGACTTATAGGTCCCAGGCCGCTTTCCTTCCTTCCCCAATCCTTTCTTTTTGTTCCCTTTTCCTGGACAGTGTGCTCGCAGAAGGACATCATCCCTCAAACGTGACCGGCTAAATGGCTATAGATGTCGAAAGCCCAGAAATCTAATTCCTAATTATAATCCTGACATCACAGGGATCCATCTGCGTCATTATATCAAAATCTGACAATTGATTTACAGAAAAGAAATATCCCCTCCTTTTTTTTTTTTTTTTTTTTTGTGACTGCTAAACAGAAGCAGACACGTCTGGACAATGGAACAGCGCTAAAACAAAGATTCAACGTTGAAATTGAGAACTTTCTGTGTCGCATTATTGCTTTTGATCAAACGTGGATCAATGACTGATTTTTGCTTACTATCGCCAATGTATTATCATAACCGACAGAGTTCCATATTGAGGAAGTGTCACAGTGAATTCGTGCTGAAACTGCGCAGAAAAAATGCTCAAAACCCGACCACAGTTGCTCACGGCGGGTCCACTAATTTTCAACGACAACGCTCGCCCTCACAAAGCTTCGCAAATACGGTTGGGAAATTTTACCTCATGCTTCCTACAGTCCGGATATGAGTCCACCAGACTACGACCTGTTGCGAAGGTTGAAACAACGTATGTGTGGACGTCGCTTTCGATGTCTGGAAGAGTTTTCTGCAGCCGTTATCCGATCTATTAGACAGGTTCACAAAGATTGTGTCCTTGAGTAAACACAGCATCTACAAGGACGTTGGGATTCCATCATTGTCAAGCAGGGAGATTATATTGAATGCCTGTAAGAGATCCTCAATAAACAATAAACGTGTAAGTCACAAAAAATGTACATTATTTATGGAATGACCTTCGTATATGTATTTCGTTGAGTAACAAACTGGAACATTAGTATCACTACGTCCACATATAAGCAGTGCCATAGTTAACTAATTGACGTAAAGGAAAACTGGGAAAAAATGAATAAATATTAATAATATACGACATAGGCAACAAAGTATGATCATGTTATTTTAAAAATTAACATTATAGGAAAAATTAAAAATGAGATTCCTACAAAGTAGAAGAAAAAAAATGAAATCTTTTAAGTTTTACGTCCCACGGTTATGCCGGTTAGGCTAAAGGAGACGGTGATAATGAGAAATGAATGAAATGGTGGAATGAAGAAAGTGGAACCCCAACAAGACCAACGAGCACGGTATCTGTCCACCACAAAGTCCACACAGCGCTAGCTGGGATCGAACGAGGGACCCCAAGCACCAGAGGTGAACGCTCCACCACTGAGCCACCGCGCCCCCTACAAAGTAAAAGATGAGTTCTCAATAGGAATGGCTGCTTCCAGATCTAGATGACAGATTAAAAAAAAAAAGAAGACCGATATATGAGATAATGAAATCAGATAATACATATATCCGGATATTATAAGTTATTTTAATATTATTCGTTCCATATAAATACGCATATCACCCGTACATCCGAATTGCGGATAATACGGTTATTTCTTATAACAATAGCATGAAATGGCATGAAGCTCCACGATAATGCCCTGCAAACTAGAGGAGACGAATAATTACGAAAAAAATGATGAGATAAGAATATGGTGGGTAACGGAAGACCTCCCAAGAAAACCCACTGATACAGCGTTGTCCATTATAAACTCTTATAGCCTGAGATCGAACAATGGACCTCTTGCACCAGAGCTGAATGTTCTTCCATTTGCGAATTCAAGTTGCCTTAAACACTTAGTAAATATCAAAATTGTTTGCATTACTGTTATTGTAGGCGAGTTACATACTGTGTTATGCTATCATTGTATTATTGTTGTTTGAAGCTTCTTTTTTTAGCACCAAAGCTGTATAAGGCATGGATCTGCAGTTCTAGATGGAATCCGAGCCACCGTAATGTATTCATCGCTTTATAATCTATAATTGAAGGTAGATCGCTAGCATTAAGGGCGCGTACGTTAGCCACTACACCAGTTGGGAGGCTATCGTAGTACTCTGGAAAGAGTTACTAAAGCTACAAACTCAAACATTCTTCAGTGCAAAGATGGCATGGGTCAATGAAAACTTGACCCACTGACACACCACAAACTTTGACTCATTCTTACCCACTTTGACCCACTCTGATCCATCATTCACCATAACCTATGGTCATTAACTCTTATCCATGATCAGAGCAGAGTGGGTCATGGTGGGTGGTGGGTCGCAGTAGGTCACGTCGTGTTGACCCACTTGACTCATTTAACCTACAACCCACTAACTCCATCTCTGCTTCAGTACCATAGTACTCATTCGTTCACCGCTTTAAATGCAATCAAAGATAACCGATAACCAATAACATGAACAAGAATTCGAGTTTGGGTGTGGAGACAGGGCCACAAATACGGAACCCCAGACACATTTTTTAGGGTGTCAAACTTATATTGCACCCGTCAACGGTCATTACAATAACAATACAAAAATTGCTAAAACCGTCTATTATCAATGAACTAAAGTTTATAATTGTCATGAAATGGTGTGAAGTGGAATCAACTTACCCAGTTTACGGGGGTGGTTTAGGTCTACACAGTATGCAGGACACTTTGCCACAATTTTAAAATGATAAAACTGTTCTTGTGTAACCACAATAGGCATATATTTCTGGAACTATTATAAGTTTACATAAGAAATAGGCAGTTCGAAACAGGGGCAGATCCAGGACGGACTTCGGTCGGACTACTGCTACTTAGAGCTACTTTTAAGAGCTCCAAACTCTGGGATGAGTTTTATTTATATATAAAATAAGACATTTTCCTCTTCTGGAGAGGAGGGGCGATCGTCCCGATCGCCCTCCTGGATCCGCCCCTGGTTCGAAATTATTAAGAGAACATAAATTGGCAGAAATAAATTGGCACTCTTGAAATAACATAGATGTCATTTGCACAGTTTGACATCAATTCAAACTGACTCGTCTTATAAACTTGATCTTGAGAACTATTACGACCTTAATCTCAGAAATAATATAAAAGTATTTTAGGAGTTTAACATTACAAAAATGAATCCAGACCGTTCGAATTGTAAAGTAATATAATAGTGTAGCACAAACATAAACATAAAAATTAGAAAATTAGAAAACAAATCTATACATGGATGTTCAATTGTACTCTGTCAGATATTACAATATATAGTGACTTGGTCTGCTGGAAAGCTAATTTACGCACTTCTTTGGTAGTTAAAACAAAGTAAATAACGGGGATTTTCTCCAAATAATTTTCTATTTTTATTGTTGTTCTGAAAATACTATCACAGTATACAAGGTGGAATACTACGACCACTCATGCCGTCTTCGGTCCACTTTAAACAATATCTGGCTAGAGATTTGAAAAGAATATTATATTCTTTTACAACGTTCCTGACCATTTCCATTCATACTTCAAGTCTCTAATCGCTTGCGAACTGACGTCTGGCAGATTTGACGCTCGATTGTTTGCTATCGTGTGTGCGCGCACCATATCCTGTAAATAGGAATACAGGATGATTATTAATGATTAATCGTGTTTGAAAGTAAAATATGTAGTTATGTTGAAAACTACTAGTGTAGTACGTTGCTGCTAATGACAAAACGAAAAAAAACACACAATTGAGAGTTTAATTTCTCATATTTATTATTATTGGCCCGTGGCGACAGATGGTAGCACAAGCCTAGTTTTTAAAATGGCGTCTATGTATCAGAAAGCATTTTGTGTTTTGAAATGTACTATGAGCACCATTTCTCCGTTACCGTGGAACGTGTATTTACAGACAGTTTGTAACCGCACCGCGAGATTAGCAAAGTATTCTGACTATCGACAGTTTAAGAACACTGGCGGCCTGTGTAAATGTAAAATAACAGAACGTACAAGCGTTTCTGATGAAACAGTGGACCGATCTGTTGAAGGTGACTTAGCGCTTCTCACATGGCCTCCTAGAGCTCCTGATCTGTCAGTTTTGATTTTTTTTTTTTTTTTTTTGTGGGCACGTGTGAAAAACAGTGTATGTATCTCCACTAACAACAGCTTTGGGTGTGCTCGAGGATCGCATTATAGCTATTTATGACCATTAGTAGAAATGTGCTAGAGCACCTGTGAGACGAACAAGACTGCCACATAAATGTGTATTCTGTGACGAAAGGAAGCTACATTGAACCTTTATAACTGTGTGTCTGAAACTTGGACAGTTTCTGCATATTTTCATGTATCATTGCATATTATACATTTTACATATTTTTTAATACAGCCTTTTTCAAATGAGACGAATCATTTACAGTAACCTTATATTTAGTTCCCCACCAGGGTTGCCACACTCGAGAACAGCGATGATGCCAAACACTGGTCTGAATTATGCTAAATTTTTGTAAATTATGCCAGATTTTCAAAATTATCTTTCCTAACTAATTTTCAAGACCCGCCCGTACTTATCTTCATTATTTTAATGAAGTGTTTCAACTGTATTCATGTACCAAGCTAATATGACACTGTCAGGAATGATAATGAAATAAATTCGTAAATGGCACATTATAGGGGAGGAAGGTCGAATTTATTTTTTATGAATGGATGATATTTTAAGAAATATATACATAACATGCCGCTTCCGACACAGGCCCGAAGCATTTCTTTTAGTGTATTGCTACCTGTCCCCTGACGTTTATATCCCTCCCCTCTTAAGTTGTAAATTGAAAGGGACAGAAACATCCCAGATAACAAAACATTCAGGTTTCAGTTGACAGTAATAAAACTATTGGTAAGTAAATATGTTTTGTAGAGTCAGGTTTTGCTATTTTTGAACATTTCTCTGAATTAAACAATAAATTAAAACCGCGGAAATACTGACTGGTCTCATTGTTCCAAGCATCACTTCAACTAAAAAGAATAATTCCCGACGGTGAATCATCTACATTTTCGTTCTTTTTCTGTTCATCAGAGGGAAGAATGAAATTATGCTAGATTTGGCCAAAATGCTAAAGTCAAGATGCTAGATGCTAAATGCATGTGAATTATGCTAGATCTAGCACCAAGATGCTAGATATGGCTTCACTGTTCCCCACATATTGGTTGCATTTCAGGAACAGACTAAATATTGTGTCTAATGAATAAATATCTTCAAACACGTATACTTAATTAAAATATTATAGGAAGGATCTCTCAAATCTAACAGTTCGTTACGTTTAACAATTTCACTTTTTTTTTTTTTTTTTTTTTAAGGAGTTGAGTTTAAACAAGGAATAGGTTTTAATATAGGATATACATTTTTGTTGAAGTATTTATTGATTTATGGGACATAATTCATTCTATTAGCATGAATCATCAAGTAGTTGCATATTGAACTGCCTCTAGAGGGTTACGCCCTCTCTCTCGGCAAGTGATATACTGAAAACAAGTGCAAAAATAAACAACGTTAGTTGGACAATGTGATATAAAGAAAAAAAACTATTGCTAAATAGAACGAGTACATTCAATGGTGCTGAAATAGATCTATGTGCATGAACATAAATAATAAACATTGTATGATATTGAACTGTGGAAAAGCTATACATATCATGAGGAAAAAATTAACAATAAATAACTGGAAAAAGGTGATAGTATATAATGATAAATGATATATAAGACTACAAGGTGAACATAATTGAAATTGTAATTACTGTATCATGATTGATGAGATGAAAGTGCCTTATACGCCACAACACAGTGAAATGGTTAATAGTAACGAATGCATGTTATTCTTCTGTCTTGGGGCGTCTCAAGACTGATGTAGACATGGGGAGCCCAGATTAATGGTGAGGGAGAACAGTGCAGCTATGGAAAAAGATGAGGGACGGCTTGATGAATGATCTGACGTTGAAAGAATCTACGATGAAAGTGATCCATAGGAAGGTTATTTACGTGAAGTGTGATCAATATACTCAACGGTGTATGACAATATTTGAAAGAGGAATCCTGCTCAGAATCTATGAAGATTGTGTCCAGAAAAATATCTTTATGAGATTCTAGGCATTTGGCTATATATCGCTTACGTAAAAGTGAGATATGTTCTACAAGTGGTGGAAAGTCTATTCGATTGTATAGTTCTTGGTTGGGATATGGTAGTTTGATGCGGTATGCTAAGCGTACTGCATGGCGCTCCATAATTTCGAGCCTACTGTAGAACTTAGATTGAGCTGGAGACCAAGCAATATGGCCAAATGTAAGAATGCTGCGCATGAACGCTTTATATGTGTTGATAAGCAATTTTGAGTTTAGTCCCCAATGCTGTCCTACTAGCCTGCGAAGTAATTGCAACCGATTTTTTGCTTTAAGCACAAGTTTCTGGAAATGAGCATTCCATTGTAATTTATTATCGTACGTTATTCCTAGATATGTAACTGATTTAGATGGTTCTAATCTGTGTGTTCCGACAGTGATATCAAGACGATTGGGGTTACGGTGAACTTTACTGCGGCATTTAGGTGGTATGATGACTAGGGTCTGAGTTTTCTCTTCATTGACGGTGAGTTTCCATTTCCTACACCACACAAGAAAGTTATTAACTGTGTGTTGTAAGGTTCTATTAATTTGTTGTATAGTTGTTCCGAGAGTTAAGAAAGCGGTGTCATCGGCATATTGGAATAAATAAGTAGGAGGAGCAGGTACTGGTACGTCTGATGCATATAATATGTAGAGAAGAGGTGACAGGCTAGACCCTTGAGGTACCCCGGTATATGGAAATATAGGATGGGAGATGGAACCGTTGATACAGACATATGCGATTCGATTGAGTATGAATGAGAAAATTACTCTAACGTAAGTAAGGGGAAGTCCAAATTTTAGCAATTTATAAAATAAACCATAGTGCCAAATTCGATCAAATGCTTTCTCCAAATCCATTAAAATTAGACAAGATGGTAGTGATCTGTTATACTGGTTTACAAGTGTAGTAGTTAATCGAAGCAACTGATCATTAATACTATATGATGGTCGAAATCCGGTTTGGAAAGTGGGAAGAAGTTGATGGTCTTGCAAATATGGATGTAAACGTTTCACTAGAATCTTTTCAAATATTTTCCCCAGTGTGGCAGTTAGTTGTATCGGTCTATACGAACTTACAGAATTCGGAGGCTTGTTCGGTTTTAGGAACATACATACTTTAGAGACTTTCCACTCAACTGGATAATATCCTGTACGGAGAATAAAATTATAGATAACTGCAAGAAGCAGAAAAAACTGTACTGAACATTCCTTGATAAGTCGGTAAGATATTTGGTCAAAACCAGGTGCTGTATTACGTTTCCTTTTGATACTCGTCTGAATTTCATCAGAAGTTATAGATACTGTTAACGGTTGAGTTTCATCTAAGGTATGTGTAGGTGACGGTTGTAATAGTTGAGTGATGTTTTTTTCAGAAAATCTAGGACTATCTTGATGTGGTTCAACAGGCGGAGTGAACACAGCTTGTAAATGAGAGGCGAAAGCGTTGGCTTTATCGCGATCTGAATGTAAAGGATCGTTGTTTTGAAACAGTGGATATTTTGTTGTTTTTTGCTGTCCTGTCAACTGATGGAACTTTTTCCAGTAGCGTGTGGGATGAGTTTCATCGTTTAGTTGATTGCATGTGTTGTGCCACGTCAACCGTTTATGGGCAACAATATAGTTGTGCACAGTACGTTGCCATCTACGTGCCTGTGTTAGATATTCAGGATTACGAGTACGCTCATATTGTCTATAATAATGACGAGATTTTCTGACTAAATGCAAATATTGCGTAGGCAAAATTGGCTGATAAGTTTTACCGTGATAAGTAGGAATGTTGTTACGTGCGCTGGTGGTGATGGCCTTGGTGAGTGTAGTTATGGCTGCGTTAAGAGTTTCCTCGGTATCCGGTGGTCGTACAGTTTCTAAAGCAGCGTCAATATCTGAGCGATATTTCTGCCAATTCGTTTTGTCGTATAAGTATATAGTGCGTTCTGCTGTATGAGAAATATTTTTACGTACATCATTGACTGTTATTTTTACCGGTAAATGATCACTACCTATGCAATCCAAGACTTCGATATGACACCTGTCTATGAGTGAAGTGGTAGAAAGAACAACATCCGGTGTAGTTTGGCTACTTGGTCTGGTGTGTTTCGGAAGGGGATATATGTGACCATGTAAGTGAAGTGCTATATGGTCAGCAAACTGTCTCTTTTCCCTCTCGGAGCGGCTATGGATATTGATGTCTGCTAGTATCAGTAGATGCCTGTATGATTGAAACAAACGGCTGAAATACTCGAATGGTATCACCTGTCCGGGACGTACATAGATTGTTGCTATCGTAAGTGCTATGTTAGGTAGATAGATAGTGGCTATAAGATGTTCAGGAAGTCGATAAGGAAGCTGAATCTGATGCTGTCGGTAAGATAATTTGTTATTGATGCCAATTGCAACTCCACCTTGCGCTCGAGCATTATCTACTGGAAAATCATAGCGCAGGAGTTGATACCGTGGGAATCTCGATAGCATTGATGGTTTTAAAGCCGTTTCATTCAAAGCAAAAATATCAATACATTCTTCTAGAAGCAAGTGTTCGAAAAGAGTTTTGTGTTGTGGTAATGATCGAATGTTCATAAATAAGAAAGCCAAACCCATGATGATGATACAAGCTATTTGCTTAGACAGCAGTTTCTTTTGGAGATATGTGAAAGTGCACATAGTTCCCGGAATATGTGGCATACAGATTAATATTGAAAATGCTCGTGGCGGCAGCGATAACATGTTCGAGGATGAACTGTCGTTGAAAAGGAAAAATGTTCTGAAGGACAAGCGTGAAATATCGGAGGAAGTTTTCAACTGTAAGACCTGCTGCGATTGATTGGTGGGCATGAACCGGTGGATCAGTTGTACGTAGTGGAACTGTGAGTTCAGGATGATCTGCGGGTGGAGCTGGCTTAGCTTTACATTTGTAGCTGTATGTAGGATGTGACCCTGGACATACAGAGCAGTGAGCAGGCTTTTGATGATTCGGACAGTCTTTGGTCTCGCGCTGTTCGGCACAGTATCCACACTTAGGAATGTTTGGACATTTTCACGTTACATGCGAGTTATAAATCTGGCATCGTTCGCAGCGAATAGGTAGGGGCGAATTGGTACGTGAAGGTTCGACTCTGTGTCTTTGCTTAAAGATGTACGCTCCCTCCTGAAGAAGAGTATCAATAGATGATTTATTGGAGCTTAGCACACGAACCATGTACGTAGGTCCCATTTGATTTCTGATGCGAATGCATTTATCGACAGGGATGCCTTCAGCTGTAAGCTCTTCGAGCACTTCTGCATCAGTGATCTCAGGTAGAACACCACGGATGACAACAGATAGCATTGGATTCTTGGACGGCGGAGGTGTTTGCTTGACTTTAGTAGTAAGCTGCTTCATTTTCGCATTTTTTCCAAAGATTTCATAGCTAGCTTTGTTGCGTAGTGTGGTTCCAAAGTTTTGATCCTCTGAACGTATAATGACACCATTCTTGGTGAAGACTATCTGTTTGATGCTAGCACGGGGTAGGTACTTTACAACTTGGTTGAAAATTAGCCGTGGATTACTGTACTTCGGATCGAAATCTGTTAACAGAAATGAATAAACAGGTGCACGTTGTGCAAAGTGATTGTTAGGAGTTTGGTTGTTATCAAGAGTTGAATTAGATGAACATTGCATAGGTTCCTCAATGCTGGTAGATGGAGCAACATAGTGCGGTGATTTAGAGCGAGAGCGCTTTTCAACGGATCCGATACTGCTTTCAGAAAGCTGTCTACTACGGCGCTGTTGACGGGGATCCCTCCCCTTATCCCCCGGAGGTGGCGGGTCTGGGCCCTTAACTACCGGAGGCAGGCGATGCATGGTCTCTCGGACCAGTAATATCCCAAAGAAATGCAATAATAGGCACTCGAGTGGCTTGAATCACGATGAGAAACTCAAACTATGATCGAGTTATCCTGATAACAAAAAGATGATAAATAGGTTTCACCCTCCAGTACTGAGAAGCACTGTCAATCCCAGTGAGAGCGTATGCGTTCTGGTCTCGATTGTGCGTATGCAACACAATGTCATAGAAGGCACGTTAACACTTCCCAGCTAGGCTAGGCTCGGTTCAAAAATCAGCTTGTGACGTATGGTACGTCAAGCTGCTAAGTATGTCAATTTCACGTTCACTCTGTTAAAGCTATTTATTGAAAAATTTCACTTTTTAGCAGGAGTTTAGGTATTTAGATCGCAGAGTTATCTCATTATAACAAGATATTCTAAACACAGATTAATAATTCATTAATATTTTAAACTTTGCAGAAGAATTAATGGGATAAGTGTACGAGCTGGTTGACTTATACATTAATAAGCCAAACAGATTTTGTGATAACCTGCGCCATCTTTTGACTTTTTAATCGCCATATTTCTAAAGTAAAAGTATAAAATATTATCCACTAATTTGTCAGAAAATTAACCAGATATGTTCAAAAGTGAAATAACAGGATTAAAAAAATAAATAATTGCCTTAAATAACATGAAAAATATTAAAATCTACTTAAAAAACAAACAACTTGGGTTAACAGCCCTTTGTGGTTCTGAGCCACTCGAACGCCATCTGCTAGCTACCAGCTGAACTACTTTCCATCTAGAGACTAACACGTGATCAGGGCTCTGCATCGCCCTGTCTAATAGGTGCATCAGGAACATTCTAGATCTATAAAAAAAATTTACTTACTTCCACGAAAAATAGATTTCTTTCCTCTGCTCGCTAGCTTGTCTGTCGTTTACCATGCAACGTTCTCAGCAAATGCGTCTGGTAGAAGCATTCCTACGAGATGACGCAGTTTTCTTTGCCATTTTTTTAAAATAAAAATTTTATGAATACTATGACAAGGAACCCGTGTGTCAATCATCTCTGGTCTCCCCTTAACCTTCAGAGACAACCCTTGTTGGCTAGTGTCAACTCATGTGGTAATCGTGAGTCCAACTTTACAGCTTCCGATTGCACGGAGCCAACGAACAAAATTTGGTATTGTGTATGCCTAAGTCGTCGGCAATGCCACGGACGACGATTGTATGATTTATGCCTAACACATCGGTAATGTCACAAACGACAATAGTACGGTGTATGCTAACTCGTCTGCAATTCCACGAACGACAATAGTACGGTGTATACCTATCTCGTCAGCAATGCCACGAACGACGATTGTATGGTTTGTGCCTAACTCATCGGTAAGTGTCACGAACGTCACTGGTATAATATACGCCTAATTCGTCGGTAAATCCAATAATGACAATAGTACGGTGTATACTTATCTCGTCAGCAATGCCACGAACGACAATAGTACGGTGTATACCTATCTCGTCAGCAATGCCACGAACGACGATTGTATGGTTTGTGCCTAACTCATCGGTAAGTGTCACGAACGTCACTGGTATAATATACGCCTAATTCGTCGGTAAATCCAATAATGACAATAGTACGGTGTATACCTATCTCGTCAGCAATGCCACGAACGACAATAGTACGGTGTATACCTATCTCGTCAGCAATGCCACGAACGACGATTGTATGGTTTGTGCCTAACTCATCGGTAAGTGTCACGAACGTCACTGGTATAATATACGCCTAATTCGTCGGTAAATCCAATAATGACAATAGTACGATGTATACCTATCTGGTCAGCACTGCAACGAACAACAATGGTATGATTTATGCCTAACTTGTCTGCAGTGTCAAGAACGGCAATTGTATGGTGCATGCCTAACTCATCTGCAATTTCACGAACAACAATGCCTTCCGTGTATATCTAACTCGTTGACAATGCCACGAACGACAATGGTATGGTGTATGCCTAACTCGTATATAGTATAATATATGCCTAACTCGTCTCTGCAATGCCACAAACGCTTTTCCAAGAGGTTAGATTAAGCTGTATTCCTGAGGGGATCGTCCAACCTGAACATGAAGTTAGTCGGTGCTGATGGGGATAATTTTGCAATTCTGTTTCGCTGGAACGAAATTTTGACAAACTAACAGCAAATGGTGTATTCGTTTGCCATTCTAGGACTAAATGCACTGTTAATGTTCTTTACCTGCACCTCGATTTTCAGATTCGGATCTGTACAATATTACGGGAGAATTATATACTATATTAACCCTAGGAATCCTAAGAGGATTGCGGTTCATCAAATTGACAATGTAGTTTATGTTAAAGAAATTCAAAAAAAAAAAAAAAAAATTATCAGCTAGTTTATTCTTTCTAGCCATTTGTTACCCCATGCCGTAAACGTTGCCAACACCTAGTGGCCCACTTGCCAATAAATGTCGATCGTCGCTATAGCGACGCGTCGGACTGCCGCTAGTGTGCCACTGGCAGCAGGGTTTCGTCGAGTCGAAAGAGATATCTGGAGTCGGAGTATTGAAGTTACCACCGCGTAGCAGCGAGGACTTCGTTTTGGTCCGCGCTTCTTCGATTCGTCGCGGAGAATCGCGAAGGAACCAACACGAAGTATCGCCAATCATATGCATGCAGATATTGTTATACATTGTTTTTACTGACGAATTGTTCCTAAAGTGAGCTACGGGGGGTCAAGAATAACCCCTGCTTCTACATCATGAAGTGAAAAATCGTGAGATGAGTGTATATAATTTTATGAATTTAGATGACAACTGTAGCCGATCATTTGAAAGTGAATTTGGGCGAACCATGAAATAAAGTAAATAAACGCGCGTCATTTTGTTATAAAATTACATGGCGAATGGATTTTATCTAATCTCAAACGGTTATCGTCGAATATACACGGTTACAGGAGCACTCTGATTAGCTAAATTAGAAACACCTCAATGATTTATGTCTCTTCAAGTGACGTTTTCTCCATCGCCTTCGTGGCAAAGTCGGAAGAACACGCGCCTAGTAATTCAAAGGTTGGTTCGCGCCTACTGTGGGGCACTTTTTTTTAAGTGTTTTTTAGACTCTCCTTAATGTAACAAATTACACATATAGTCGATTTAACATATTTTGAGGGAGTAATTTTGTTGTTCATTGGCGTTTTATCGCATCTCTGACGCTGCTGGGCTGCTGTGGTAAAATTTTTAAAACGGAAGGGGGGCCATCGCGGATCGTCGCTGCGGGGCCGCCAATTTTTGGCGAGATATCTCTAGTCGCCCATCGGTGGTCCTCCGTCGCCTACGGGATAGGGTAGTTATAAGCTATGCCATAATGATGTAAAAAAAAAAAAAAGTTCATAAGTAGCTCAGAAACTCTTGGGACTACCTGAGAACACATCTGAACACCACTCATTCTAGTTTTGGAACTTCCTCTATAAAATAAAAAACTAATTCTGACCAAATCATATACTATCTAATAAATAATATCGTTATAGTTTCGACAAAATATCTTTGCCTTCATCAGACACATTCTTATGAAGACGGAAATATTTTGACGAAACTGTAACGATATTAAAAATAGTATATGCTTTGGTGAGAATTCGTTTTCTACATTACGAACACATTTTATTTGAGCATAATAACAAATGTAATCTAAATACCAGAATATTATCTGATCAGAATATCTAAGAATATCAGAATATCTAAGGTAAATTTATTTTCCATGTCTCCGAATTAAACACAGTACGTATCTGACCACACTGTCCAACTAGGCAACAGTTTTGTACTATTGGCAGTTATGTCTGTTTTCATACACTCTTTTGTCGGGTTGACGTCACCAAAAAATCCTGCTGCTTCCTATAGAGCAGCCTTCCCCAGCCATTTCCACATTGCGGCCTCCTTTAGAGTCTACAATTCATGTAAAAGAGCCCTTGCAATATACATGGTTAGTATTTATATTTCTTCCCCATATATATATATATATATATATATATATATATATATATATATATGGGTGTGGGTGTGAGTGTTTTTCATTTTTCTTGCAGTGTTACAATAATGTTAGAGTGGTATTATGTCTACTCTGTAATCGGATGGTCCTGCGTTTCAAACCTGGGGCCGGACACCTTGACTAAGATCTTGCAAATACATAAATAAATACATCCAGTACGTAAATTAAAAAAATGGATCACAGAAAATAGCTTAGTCAAGGGTTTTTGACAAATGAAATAATGCCGGGGAAGAATTTCTCATTTCCTCTTTCCTTTTCGAGTCACCTATTGGGTCAAAGAAGATTTTCTTTTGAAGATATTTTACAAACACGTATATCAGTCTCTATACGCTTTTTGGATCTGTCAGAGAAAAAATGCCGTTAGACTATAGGCAACTTCTTGTAGGTGGAATAAAACTTTTCACGCAAATTGAGTTATCATTATTAATTTGATCATTTAACCTACAATGGTGTATTTCTCACCATTGTGGGTGCCTTTATCAGATTGGCTTGCGGACCCCCTGAGATCGTCTTCACGACACTTGGGGGTCCGCGGACCCCAGATTGGGAAAACCTGCTACAGAGAAAATGAAGTAAGTCTTATGTGCTTTGTGTAGACCCTACGAGAGTACGAGGATATTAATGGTTAACAAAAATAAAGTAACTAACTTATATTTAATTATATTATAGGCTTATCTAGTTCGGGAACTCTGTCAATTCTTACAACGACCTCATGAATTTCTTAGAATTGAAAGCCGCTGTGCGAGCGGAATACCTTGAACTATTTCAACAATTATTTTTTACGAAATCATTGTTTGTTCGTGTAAGATGAGACTAAAGCTATTACATTAAGTATTTACGAATTAAGTAGCTATGATACAAAGTGTCGTAGAAATATATATTTTTTTTAATTCGGCAAACTTCAGACCGCATGCCCGACTGGAAGATACACTGAGAAAAATCCGTTCTCTGGACAGTGGTATATTGTACAAATATACGGAATCCTCTTGCTTAATACAGAAATCAGTACGGAGCATACCTTATCCATCCCTTAGATGTTATATCATGCCTTTGCAAGATGTCTGACATCTAACAGTTTTTCATATTTCACATGCGTATACTTACGTTACCTTCGTCAGCTATATGTTATATACGTCCATTTGTATGTGAGATCCTGACCGCCTATATTGTTTCATACGGAAAGTACGTATAGATGTAACACTTATACGGAAAGTATTATAAAACATGCGTTTTCAGTTATACGTCTGCTGTACGTTAAGTCTAAAAACTAGAGGAATTACGCATGTAACCTACCTTTTTAAGTACGTCACTTACAATTTTTTTCTCAATGTATAAACCGATATTTTTTTACTCGTTTTATACGCTTCTTAATTCGCAACTTTTCCGCGGTATTCCGCAGTATACAAAAACAATTTTGCATTTTTTTTTCTGCCCACCCTTGTACCCAACATACAATTTTAAAAGAATTCAAGAGATAGTGATGATTTTTCCAACCTAATATGAAACTTGAAGAAAACAAATAATGAAAAAAAATGTAGCTTATTAATCAATATTAAATAAAGTTCAGTGAATATGAAAATTGATAAAATTTCGTTTTTAAAATTTATCCCATAAACAGTGTTGCCAACAACGCTAGATTTTTGGGTCTGTCTCGTCTCGAAAATGTGAATAATTATGATTTCTCGTCTCGATAAGTTTATCTGTTTCTATTGGAAGAGTTTCGTGTCATCTTGTCTCGTGGTTAAGACAACCCATGAATAAAGTTAATATTGCATCATCATCTACTTGTACTGGGATCTTTGCCATGATCTGTAATCTACCTCTCGTGAAGGCAAAATAACGTGATGGAAACAACCTCCGATTATGTATGTTTACCTATGAACTGCACGTGATTCAAGTCATAGTTCGGAGCTCTCATAAACAGTAAATTCCATCCTTCGTAACCTTGATGTTGCACAAAAACAGTGGCGGATCTAAACCGGAGCTGGGGCCCGAGGCCCCCCAGTCTTTCGAGTAAAAACATATTTTAAACTATTATTTATATATTTTTGTAAGTTTATAGTAAACTCATGACACTCCTAACGTAGTCTGGATTCCGGCTGCCCCCCACAGTTTTTGCCTTCTAGAACCGCCACTGTACAAAAATGAAAGATACAATGACTCAAATCAAACGTCTCTGTAATTGTTCTGGCAGAACTTGCTTTATGTTTCTACCGTGGATCATTTCAGAATCATGTAAAAAGAGAGATACTTTGATAACAGGAATCTGTATTTGTAAGATCTGAAAAATGGAGTTAACTTATATAACCAGATGAGAATGCTCTAAGGGAATTGCCAGAATGAACTTAAAAATAATTATTTTTTCTTATAAACTTCTACAGGCTTTATACTGTACCAATTATTCTATGTACTTTATTAGTACGCGTTAAACAATTCTTGTAATATAAATTGATTTCCTTGAGTATTAAATTTTTTCCACGTGCTTTGTTTAAGAGTTATGTTAAAACGTTCTACTATCTGTTGTTTTAAGAAGAAAAATGCTCAAAATGGAGGGCTCAAAATTGAAAAATTCGCAAAATACCATCTCTGTATGACTTATAGTTCCCGTGATATGGCTCCTTAAATCTCCCGAAATCGGAACTATTTATTGGTAAATATCTCGGGAACAGTAAGTGATAGAGAGATGATATTGGTGTTGAGTATTGGTATTGGTATTTATCTAAGAGGATGGTAACATTTTAGTACCAAATACTAACCAGTTGCCATTGGCCAAACCAGTGAACAGTTGGACAGTGCCCAACGATTACTATTTGGTACCAAAATGTTTACCACCCTCTTCGGTATTGATCAACACCAATATAATCTCTCTATCACTTACGGTTCCCGAGATATGGTTCCTTAAATCTCATCGAAATTCGAACTTTTTTTGACCAATATCTCGAGAACGGTAAGAGTGACGCGAAAAATTCTATCACTTTCTCAAATAGTTTTTGATGTATCGAATGAAGGGCTCAAAATGGAAACAAATCCCAAATAGAAGACAGACAAACACATACACATATACACACACACACTCTCTCACACACAGATAAAGAGAATTCAGTAACGAACTTGTTAAGTTCGTTGAAAATTGAGTTTCTTCCCCGCTCAAAACTGGAACTCTTCCCCTGTTCTGTGGCAGCACTGCCAGGAAAGAAAATGAGGGGGACAAAAGCTGTTTAAGCGACACATGTGCGCCATCTATACGAGAAAGCTAAAAATTACAACAAAGCTGTTATCCATTTTACACATTTTTCTTTTCCATTCCTTGATTGTTGAAGGGTTATAGATCATATCCTGGTAGGCTATTGTTTCACGCAAAATTTCAAGAAGTAAATCTCTTTTTGTACTTACAAAGCTGAATAATTTGTTTCAAATTATGAATTTTAATAGAGTATTGTTTCTGCGCATTGCTGTTATGATGGGTGAGAAACTTATGAATACGCCAATCATTATAACGTTTGTTCAAAATAAAAAGGTATGATTGATTAACCAAAATTACATTTTATGGAATATAATTTTTAATATTCACATCAGCGCTTATTTAAGAGAAAACTTACGAGCTATTTTTTTAATGCTCATTATTTCACATCTTTCGGTCCTGGAATGGGAAGGTATTGGAAAAGTTCTTCGTGATTAGAAGTACACATCTGTCCTTGTTCAAATGCACATTCAAGGGCGAAATAGTTAATATTCATGTTTTTGTACAGGGGACGCGAATTCGATTCCCGGTGAGTATCCCGGTGTGTGTTTGCTTGTTAAAGTTTATTTTGTCCCTTTTGTGAGCAGCAGCACCGACGCTATAGAGGGTGGCCCAAAAGTTGATATACAGTCCAGTACTGATCTGCTCACTGCATTTCATATCATTTCTTACTTTTATCAAACAAATAGACCTAGCTTTTTTATTACTTATTCTTAATGTATTTATACTTATATCTTAAACCCGAACAGCGAAATAAACCCATAAGCTGGAATATTAAACTTGATCAATACAGGGGTGTATACCTACTTTTTTGACACCCTGTATTATTTAAGATGCAATCAGATAGTGATCTCTCGTAACGTAATCGCTAACGCTTTTGTGCGATCGGTTCGATTCTCGGTGGTGACACTCGATCGAAAAAGTGTCAAAACTTTTTCAGGTCAGCCTTTCTGAATGATTTTTCCCTGGGTTTTCCTCATTTACACCAGGCAAATGCCGGGATGATATCTAACATGCAGATCCCAGACCGCTTCTTTCCTTCCCTTTTCTCGGATAGTTTAATCGCCGACGGACGTCATTCCTCATACATGACGGGCTAACATGGACATAACGTCGATCCAATGCCAAAACCGCTAATGTGTTAAATTTGACTTTGAGTTATAAGCATTTTAATATCAGTATATAGACTGATATACCCCGAAAAATCAGTATATAGACTTAGATACATGTTTTAGGAATTGACGATAACTTCTAATATACTCGTATTTCACAAATGGGACTTTGGTATTGAAATCTGTGTGTCCCAAATAACATGAAACTGTACTTAGGTGAAAATAGCAAAATTTGCACATTCGTGGTTTTGGCATTGGACCGACGCGAAAAGTTACTTATCCTGGTGTTATAGGCAACCAACATATCTTTCCTACTGTGCAGTTTGCATAAAAGCAAGGGAATGTTGTAAGTTTAAACGGGTTATGGATATCCAACGTTACCCGTGAAAATATTAACGGATTGACTCCATGAACGAACTTGGCTGAGATAATTACAATACGAAAAGTTACTTATCCTTGTGTTATAGGCAACCAACATATCTTTGCTACTGTACAGGTTGCATAGAAGCTAGGTAATATAATAGATTTTAAACAGGATACGAATGGCCCCCGTTACCCGTGAAGAAGGTAACGGATTGAGTCCATTAACGAACTTGGCTGAGATAATTACTTACGTCGATCCAATGCCAAAACCGCGAATGTGCTAACTTTGGGTTCTAAGCATTTTAATATACAACTTACCCCGAAATATCAGTAAATAAACTTATGTACATGTTTTAGGAATTGACGATAACTTCTAATATACTCATATTTCACAAATGGGACTTTGGTATTGGAATCTGTGTGCCCCAAGTAACATGAAACTGCACTTAGGTGAAAATAGCAAAATTTGCACATTCGTGGTTTTGGCATTGCTCAGAAATCTAAATCCTGAATCCCTGCAGTCAGATAAAAGTAAGACGCTCAATGTTTTCCATCCGGGAACCAAACCTGGAACCAGTGTTCGTGGTTTGAGGGAAATTTCCCGTATGTAGGGAAATTTCGTAGGAAAATTTAGCAAAAAGGGGAAAAAAAGGAATTTCCCAATAAAACGTGAAAATCCAGGGAAATTCTCGCGACGACTGATTGACCAATATAATTGCTTGATTTTTTTCTTTATTCTTTAGAAATAAACCATTATATTAGCAATATTTTGAATGTTATGTATATGTCTGTCTGTCTGATCAAAGTAGCATAGTTTGTACCTATCGTTAGCTGGATGTGTTATGATTAGGATTAGCAAGTAGATTTCTGGTCTTTCGGCATCTATGGCCATGTTAGCCCGTCACGTATGAGGGATGACGTCCCTTGGTTATCACACTAGGGAAAATTTGACAAGAAAAGGGAAAGTTTCGTCTTAATCGAGGGAAATTTTCTTAAGAAAACCTGTGAATGCTGCCTGGGACCACATACTCAAGTTCCACACTGGACCAGCAGAGGGGGACTGGAAACGTGTGTAGTTTAGTGTCCATTTTAAATACCACATCTACTTTTCATGTAGTACCGTAATGGAATTTAAAAGGAACATACAATTAGCAAGTTGAAATTCATTAATTAGGGAGCATGTGACGCATGTGACTGAGTCAAAGCTTCGTATATTGCATTTCGACTTCTGCATCTATTCTCTATCCTTTCACTATTTTCTAATTATTCATCTTTATTTATCGCCAGCTTGTTTTAGCCTAGAGACCATCAGTGTGAAAGATTGAATACGAGGTGTGATCAGAAAGTAAGGTTACAAGCATGCAGTGAAATGTGTGTATATTATTTCATACAACCAATACAGCCAACAGATAGTACATGCATTAGGTTATTTTTGGACATTGTCTCCATATCAGTTGAGGCACTTGTCACATCGTGGGATGAGTTTGAAGATTCCCTCCTGGTAAAAATGCTGTCCTGGTTCAGCCACGTTGTCAGCAAAAGTTTCGTCTAGTCTGAAGTGAAGAGAGACGTCCTTCTAGGCCTTCAGGTGCTGGAACAAGTAAAGTCGTTTGGGGCGAGATCCGGATTGTACGGAAGGTGGTCGATGATGTCCCAGCGAAACTGCTTCAACAGTGTGGTGGTCCTCTGGGTTGTATTCGGGGCGCGCGTTTTCTCTAACAACCGCAAGCAAGCTTTCGACATCATTCTGCGATATGCTGACGAGACATTACAGTCTCTCCGTAAACCTCTACTATAGTGCTGCCAAAATGTCTTGAGCCGTGGCAAAAATGCAAACTAAAGCTCACACCCTCGACACACCCACGCGTTGAGCCAATGAGGGTTCAGCTGTTGCTAAGGAAGAGAGCCTTAACGAAAGGGAGGGGAATTCCTTCAGCCGATAGCAGCGCTCGTAATGGAAGACTAGGTGTCAAGTCAATGTGGTATATCTGTAGCTACCGATGAATTTCAGACGCAGTTACATGTTTCGTCCACAGAAATCGAATAACTGAGCGGACTTCTTCGCGAGATAAGCTTTCCAAACGAGTCACCATTTGTGTTTACCTATAACTAGCGTAGTAGGTGGCAAGTGGCAGCCTGAAACACAGTACAGTTGCCAACTCCATGTATTAAAATTACCACACAGTCCTCATTCCTCAAGAACATACAAAACTTCAGAAATATCAGTCTTGTAACCTTAGTTTTTGATTCTACCTCGTATTTCATTTATTTATAATATTGCAATACTTCTTTTCGTTGACAGAAAAATCTTAGAATAAACATTTTCAGCAACTAGATGGGTGACACATGAATACGAATTTAAGGTTGGAGACAAACAAGTAAACCAATTAGGGAAGCAGAAGATACATATAGAGAAGTGTTGACAATGTACGATAGTTATAGATTTTCGAGTAGTGTACCTACAAAATGATCGATGTTTTGTTTAAGTGTCACCACTCAGGTTTCTTACCTACTCCGTATGTCAGTTTGTCTGGTTCATTCAGAATGGAACATAGTTGTCTTGGAGGTGCAATCAATGATGCTATTTTGGGAAAAATTTCCCGCGGCGTAGGAAGATTTAGCAAAGAATTATTTAAGGAAGGGAAAAGGGAGATTTTACGAATATAAGATAAAATGTAGGGAAATTTAGCTTTTCAACAAATGTTATGTTACTGAGCACTGTGGCGGTAATACGGTGGTATTCTTTCCAGAATTCTACACACAAAGTGACAGGCTTCCGCGGTCTGGCTTGAGGATATCATTATACGTGATAATATAAAGATCAAAAGCACAAATGTATGTTGTGGAGATATGAGCACAGTATAATAATCCATAAATACGCAATAATGTTCTCCTTAAACAATGATATATATATATATAATAAATTAAGATTAGGGAAATTTTATCTTAAAAAGGGAATTTTTGAGCATTTCTGAGAGAAATTTTAACTCGAGTACCTAGCATCACTGGGTGCGATATGATTGCGCTTAATGCTGTTTCTCTCTTGATACATACCTAGGGGTCCTGGTTTAGCCGGTACAATCCCGAATTTACATCATCTGCCTGCCCCCCAAAAATTATTCAAAAACCAAAATGTCGCGGTTTATCTTCAAAACATACATTAATACAAGGTAACCAAAAAAATTCTTGTCGTTTCTTTCCATTCCGTTTGATGAAGCGCATAAAGACAAAACGAATTGTCTTGCACGACGGAAAAGAAATAAGAATTAGTGTGACTATTGACCTGCGTTTGTCACAGGCATGGTGTGCGCACTTGGCAGTCACAACTTGCCTAGTGGGAAGAGAAACAGAGGTATCGAAGCAACTCGTTCTCGTTTGTTTTCTAAATGACTTTAAGGCGGACTGGGGGCTGCAGTGGCTCAGTGGTAGAGCGTTCGCCTCTGGTGCTTGGGGTCCCGGGTTCGATCTAAGCTCCCGCCAAGTGAACATTTTGGTGGACAAATACCGTGTGGGTGGGTTTCCTCGGGGTTCTTCCGTTTCCTCCTACTTTCTTCATTCCATCATTTCATTCATTACTCATAATTACCGTCTCCTTTAACCTAACCGGCATAACCGCGGGACGTAAAACAAAGATTTCATTTCATTTTTTCCCCATTTTTTTAAGGTGGACTGTTAGGCGTTACATCAAGTAATTTGGGCCGCCAGGCATTAGTTCCAGAAGTTCAGGTCTGGAGATCTGAGGCTTTATGGTGAACTCCGCAATGGGCGACCACAGTTGTTAGATGACTAGGCCCTGAAGGCATTATAGAAGACGATATCAATCAAACGTGGAGGTAGACCTACTGAACATTTCCAGTTTCCGAGGAACTACTCATAATTTACTTGCGCGCATAGAGAAGGTGTACAATTTGAACGACTGGCTATCCCACGTATCATCGGCAGCCAACAAGGACAACGACTGACAACTTGTTTCTCTTTACTTCCGCTGCATCGCAACATACTTATATAAAGTGGGTCCAATACGTATCACTCTCATAAGCATAGCAGACATTGGTTGCCACCGCGTGATCCTGTGTCTCATACTTCAAAACTATCTCTACGCCCACGCAAGATCGTGTTTTGTGTCCGGTAGTAGTCTGGTAGTAAAATGATACATTACAAGCTTCTGGTCTACGGCTACAGTCACCCCACATGAATGTGTGAAATAATATATGCTGCAATGTGTGTAATAATATATATTACAGCAGAAGGAGGCAGTGTTGGTTAATCCTAAGGATATACAGTACACGGGACCATACTTGGCAAGGACGACCAGGGATACCATTCAGCGATTTGGCTGGCTATAGTGTGACAGCATACTTGCCGGACATAGTGCTATCAGATTACCACCTGTTCCATACCTTGAATAACCACCCCCATGGGAAATAATTAGATAATGGGGGAGACTTGATGTATTTATGGAATCTTTTACATCCAAGTCCTCGGAGTTATATCGCCAGGGCATTGCGTAGCTGCAGGAACGTTGGCAAACAGTGAGGGAGCTGATGGAAATATAGATCTTGGAGACCTAATGCTCAATACTATCAGCTGTGTCTTTTTCTAACGATTACAATCGGCAAGAACTGTTAACTTCCTTGGATCATTCGTACAATATTAAAAAGAAACAATGCTTTCAGTTATCAGTGGTCAACTAATAGGAAAAATCTATACTTTCTTACTCATTCTTAGTAAGCGTTGATATATTTACTGAATTCGGATACTTCTGATACATAACTATCAATATTTTTTTTTAAAAAAAATTATAGAGTGTTCCTGTTTTACATTCTGAAAATCTGAGAGCCCTGTAAATGTGTTCCATGTTTGACACCACATAAGTAAGTGTCTTAACACTACTCTCCTTTATCTAGCTATTAAAAGATTATACATGTAAATTTTCCAAAACTTGGCTCTCATATTCTTAATTTGCGCTCAAGTTTGTCCAAAATTACCAACAGACCTACTTATATGCACATCTATTCCGTTATCTCTTTCTTTGATTTCACAATAAATACTTACCTTACAGTAGTGGCAGCCAAACTTATAAAGCATCTTAGCTACCGAACCGTTTTTAAATCCTACTGTAAGCTACCAACTAAAAGAACTAACAACTTCTTAAAAATAAATCTTACATTTGTTTATTGCCTATAAACTTACACTTCCAGTGAATATGAAATCAAACTCTCCAAGTTAGCAAATATCTAATATACACACAAAAAACAAGGTGCACAGCCCCACGCGTATACAATCAACTGTGAGATGAGGCTGGCAATTTCAGTTGCATGGAAGAAACAAGCAGTTGTCGTCAACTCAATGGAGGAATCAACGTTACACAACCGGAGCATTAACGCGACTTAGCGAAAATGTCCCCGCGATTTACTAGTAGCTTGCCATCGATAGTTTGCCGACCACTGCCTTATAGTCATCTCCTGGTCTCTTGTGTTTTCCATTGATTTGTTATGTGGCTTCCGCTAGATGGCAATCGCATTGTAAAGATAGTATTTGTCTATCTTTAAATTCAATATTATTTTATTTGACTCCAAAATAATGTATGCTTTAGGAAAATTGCTTGCAGCAAACCTTTCTTTATTTGCATACTTCATATATTACACACTTCCAGTATGGTAATTCTATAAAATACTGTTCCCACAGCAATCTTTTATTCAAGTTTAACTTTTCTATGTCTTTTAACTAGAGCCTTCAGAATTAATCAGTCTCTATTTCCAGACTTAACGTTCATGTACATCATGTAATGGCTTTCACACTTACCCTGCCTGATGTTAAGGCCCGCAAAGGTCCTCTTGTCTTTCATAATTGGAATAAGATTTAATAAAGGACTGTGAGACCATCTCAAAATCACCCACATATCCTTTTCCATACTTCAGTTCTCTAAGAGAGGGCGTAATCCTCTAACAGGGTTCTAGCCGGAACGGCTAGTCCAAAAAAAAAAAAAAAAAAAAAAACGAACTATTTGAACATATAATATACTATGGTGTACATTCGAGTCTCAAGTCTTGAAATATTTTGATACACAACATAAATTTAATTATTATAGAACATCAAAAACAGATTAGTACTCAAAATATAGATTCTTCTGTTGGGCTACTTGCTGCAACCTTCCAATAAGTTTCTCAATATCACTTCTTGTCCATAGAGCCAAAGACCCTTGTGAACCTGGCCCCCCCACCTCTCGGTACAAACGATTTCCGCATATCAATAAAAAGTACTTCGTTTGTACCGGTTTGTACCGCAAATATTTTTGTTTGTACTGTACTGCAGTATGAGAAATTAAGAAAACAAAGTGGGGGGCCAAGTTCACACAGCCCCCCCACATTGTCCTAGGATCGATTTATTTGTCTCATTTGAAAGATTTTCGTTTGTACCGGATTGTACCGTAGTTTGTTTCGTTTGTACCGTTCTGGATTATGAAAAATTAACGAAACAAAATGGGGGCCCAGATCAAACAGGCCCCCAAATCACGACTTAATACACCGGGTACCCATGATTTTTGTATGTCATACGAAAGTACTTGGTTAGTACAGGATTGTACCACAAAGAGTTTTATTTTAGCCGTAATAGATTATGAAAAATTAAGAAAACAAAATTGGGGGGTCTGTGTGAACCTGGCCCCCCCACCACATAGTACAAACGATTTAGTTGGCTCATTTGAAAGATTTTCGTTTGTACCGGATTGTACCGTAGTTTGTTTCGTTTGTACCGTTCTGGATTATGAAAAATTAACGAAACAAAATGGGGGTCCAGATCAAACAGGCCCCCAAATCACGACTTAATACACCGGGTACCCATGAGTTTTGTATGTCATATGAAAGTACTTGATTAGTACAGGATTGTACCACAAAGAGTTTTATTTTAGCCGTAATAGATTATGAAAAATTAAGAAAACAAAATTGGGGGGCTGTGTGAACCTGGCCCCCCCACCACATAGTACAAACGATTTAGTTGGCTAATTTGAAAGATTTTCGTTTGTACCGGATTGTACCGTAGTTTGTTTCGTTTGTACCGTTCTGGATTATGAAAAATTAACGAAACAAAATGGGGGCCCAGATCAAACAGGCCCCAAATCACGACTTAATACACCGGGTACACATGATTTTTGTATGTCATATGAAAGTACTTGATTAGTACAGGATTGTACCACAAAGAGTTTTATTTTAGCCGTAATAGATTATGAAAAATTAAGAAAACAAAATTGGGGGGCTGTGTAAACCTGCCCCTCCACCACGTAGTACAAACGATTTAGTTGGCTCATTTGAACGATTTTCGTTTGTACCGGATTGTACCGTAGTTTGTTTCGTTTGTACCGTCCTGGATTATGAAAAATTAACGAAACAAAATGGGGGCCCAGATCAAACAGGCCCCCAAATCACGACTTAATACACCGGGTACCCATGATTTTTGTATGTCATATGAAAGTACTTGGTAAGTACAGGATTGTACCACAAAGAGTTTTATTTTAGCCGTAATAGATTATGAAAAATTAACAAAACAAAATTGGGGGGGCTGTGTGAACCTGGCCCCCCCACCACGTAGTACAAACGATTTAGTTCGCTCATTTGAAAGATTTTCGTTTGTACCGGATTGTACCGTAGTTTGTTTCGTTTGTACCGTTCTGGATTATGAAAAATTAACGAAACAAAATGGGGGCCCAGATCAAACAGGCCCCCAAATCACGACTTAATACACCGGGTACCCATGATTTTTGTATGTCATATGAAAGTACTTGGTTAGTACCGGATTGTACCACAAAGAGTTTTATTTTAGCCGTAATAGATTATGAAAAATTAACAAAACAAAATTGGGGGGGCTGTGTGAACCTGGCCCCCTCACCACATAGTACAAACGATTTAGTTGGCTCATTTGAAAGATTTTCGTTTGTACCGGATTGTACCGTAGTTTGTTTCGTTTGTACCGTTCTGGATTATGAAAAATTAACGAAACAAAATGGGGCCCAGATCAAACAGGCCCCCAAATCACGACTTAATACACCGGGTACCCATGATTTTTGTATGTCATATGATAGTACTTGATTAGTACAGGATTGTACCACAAAGAGTTTTATTTTAGCCGTAATAGATTATGAAAAATTAACAAAACAAAATTGGGGCGCTGTGTGAACCTGCCCCCCCTACCACGTAGTACAAACGATTTAGTTGGCTCATTTGAAAGATTTTCGTTTGTACCGGATTGTACCGTAATTTGTTTCGTTTGTACCGTTCTGGATTATGAAAAATTAACGAAACAAAATGAGGGCCCAGCCAAGCAGGCCCTCAAATCACGACTTAATACACCAGATGCACATGACCTCTGTATGTCATATTAAAGCCCTTGGATAGTACCGGATTCTACGGCAAAGAGTTTTACTTTAACCGTAACAGGTTATGATAAATTAAGGAAACAAAATTGGGGGTCTGTGTTAACCTGGCCCACCACCATGTTGAACAAACGATTTAGTTGAATCATTTGAAAGATTTTCGTTTGTACCGGATTGTACCGTAGTTTGTTTCGTTTTTCTCGCCGTAGATTATGTTAAATTAACGAGACAAACTGGGGTCCCAATTCAAGCAAACATTCTAATCAAGTTTTAAAACACAGGATACATATGACTTTCGAGAAATTTGAATTTGTCATGGCAGGTCAACCTGGCCCGCACATGTTTGTTTTCTTTCCAATTCGAATCAAAACGTCACCAAAAATTTGTACCCAATATGTATCAATTTATTGCATCAAAGTTAGAATTTGTACCGCCATCAATTTCGAGGAATTTGAATTTTTAATGGCGCGTCAGGCTGGGCTGGAGAACTTATTTTCCTTTTCAATTCGAAGCAAAAAACTACCAAAACTTGTACCCAATATACACCAATCTGTACCACAAAAATTGAAAATTGTACCCCGAATATTTTTTGAGAAAATTGAACTTTTGTTGGGAAGTCAATCTGGACAGCACAAGTCATTTTTCTTCTCAATTCCAACTAAACCGTTACCAAAATTTGTACCCAATATATACCAATTTGTAGCACCAAAATTATAATCTGTACTACCACCAATTTCGACAAACATGAATTTTTATTGGCGGATCAAACTGGCCCGCACAACTCTTTTTCCTTCGAATTTGAATCGAAACGGCACCAAAAATTTGTAACCAATATGTACTATTTTTTTATTACGAAAATTACAATTTGATCCCCCATGAGTTTCGAGAAATATTAATTTTTGATGGTGAGTCAAACAGGCCCACTCAACAAATTTTTCTGTTCAATTCGAATGAAAATATCAAAAAATTTGTAAGAATTTTTACTCCCACCAATTTATACAAATTTAAATTTTTGATGTGTCACGCTGGCCTGCACAACTTGTTTTTCTTTCCGATTCCAAGCAAGGCGTTACCAAAAATTTGTACGCAATTTGTACCACAAAATTTAGATTTGTACTCCCACCAATTTCGAGAATTGTGAATTTTAGACGGCGGATCGAAGTTACCCTCATAACTTATTTTTCTTTACAATTCGAATCAAAACGGGACCAAAAATTTGTACCAGATCTGTACCAATTCATACCACTAAAATTAGAATTAGCACCCGCATCAATATCTAGAAGTTTGAATTTTTGATGGAGGATCATGCTGGCTTGGGCAACTTATTTTTCTTTCAAATTCGAATCAACACGGTATCAAAAAATTGTAGCCAATATTTACGAATTTGCACTATCAAAATTAGAATTTATATCCCCACCAATTTCGAGAAATACGAATTTAGATATGCGGGTTAGACTGATCCGCACAACTTATTTTTCTTTAAAATTTGAATCAAAACTGTACCAAACACCTGTACCCTATATGTAACGATTTGTACCGTCAAAATTATAATCTGTACCCTCACTAATTTCGACAAAAATGAAATTTTCATATATAACGGGTGAAGCAGAGCCGAACAACTCTTTTCCCTTCCAATTCGAATCAAAATGGCACTAAATGTTGGTACCTAATATGTACCAATTTGTACGACGACAATTAGAGTTATACTCCAACTAATTTCGAGAAATTTGAATTTTTGTGGAGGAAAAATTTCTCCTCCACTGCTTTTTTTCATTCTAGTTCGAATCAAAACGGTACCAAAAATTTGTACCCTATATGTAGAAATTTGTATCAACAAAATTAGAATTTCTACCCCCACTAATTTCGAGAAATTAGAATTCTTGATGGTGGACCAAATATTTGTACCCAATATGTACCAATTTATACTACCAAAATTAGAATTTGTACCTCCACCAATATCGAGAAATTTGAATTTATGTTGGCGGTTCAAGCTGCCTGCATAACTTGCTTATCTTTCCAATTCGAATCAGTACAGTATCAAAAATTTGTACTCAATATGTACCAATTTGTACCACCAAAATTAAATTTGTATCCCCAGTTATTTCGAGAAATTTGAATTTTTGGTGGCAACGTCAAGCTGGTCCCCACAACTTATTTTCTTTTCAATTCGGATCGAAATGGTATCGAAAATATGTACCTAATATGTACCAATTTGTACCACAAAAATTAGAATTTGTGCAACTACCAATTTTGAGAAATTTGAATTCTCAATGCTCGATCCAACTTGACGTCGAAACCTGGCTCGGCCAACACATTTCTTTTATTAATTCGAATCAAAATGTTACCAAAAAATTGTGCCAAATAGATATTAGTTTGCACCATTTATAAACACCGAAGACAAAATTATTTTAATATTTTTCTACGGTGTACCAAATGTTAGAAAGAATAAAGGAAAGCATTATCACAAAACAACTTGGTTGGGGGAGAGAGAGTCAAACATCTACATATGCTGGGGACTCCAAAATATTTATGAGTGGGTGATTTTTTTCTCCAACCATTTGTGATCACGGATAATATTAATTTTTATTATAGAACTCATTCAGAGGATCAGTTCTGTGAAATCGTCTCTATCCACTCATATCTCCGTTTCGAAAACAGAGTCTAAGTTCTAATTTTGCTTATACAAATTTTTACAAATTCAGTTACCATCAATAATACACTCCAGAGTTAAAATGTTTAATGGAAATAGTAACAAATTCATTTGCGAAGTAGTGATGTCGAATTTAAAAAAATGCGTTTCTCTGGTTTACCTTGAGATCAAATAGATACACACATTTGAGTAAGCATTTCAGATTTATTGAATTGGTGCAGGTACAATGTAATATTTTTTTGTTACAAATTGTCTAAAAAATTTGGACAAACTCATATGAATTCTGAATAAGCCTTTGGCCTGGAAGAGTTGACTTGGTGATAAATTGGCCCTTCGTTGAATATCAATTTCTAATCTTTATTCGTACATGATTTTGCTCATGCAAATCATAAGCAAATTTCCGTTCCGTTTTTATGAATTGCGGGGAAATTTGTTTCCACGTTCTCGTTCGAATCGAATACTATTTTGATTGAATACAAAAAAAAAAAAAAAAAAAGGATTGCCATGCCCAGGAAGATTGCAATGAAAATTTAAATTTCTAGAAATTGGTAAGGTTGGAAATTCTAAATTTGAAAGTACAAACTGGTACATACTTGCCACAAACTTTTGGTAACATTTTAATCCGAATTCATAAACCAAATGTGTTGCGCGAGCCAAGTTGTTACATATTGGCTACAAGTTTTTGGTACAGTTTTGATTCGAATTAGGAAGCAAAAAGTTTTGTGCTCGCCAGTTCAAGTCCCTCGAAAGTTCCTCAAGTTCCTCGAAATTGATGGGGCTAGAAATTCTAAGTTTTGTTGAAAAAGTTGAGCATATAGGGTACAAATTTTTGAAAAATTTTGATTAAAATTGGAAAGAAAAATAAGTTGTGTGAGCAAGTTTGACCTGCCAACAAAATTCTGTCAGACGTGACTTGCCACGCTCCACGAAATTTCTTGGGATATAAATTCTAATTTTGGTGTTACAAATTGGTACACATTAGGTACAGAATTCTGGTACCGTTTTGATTTGAATTGGGAAGAAAAAGTGTGCAAGCCTACTTGACTCGCCATTAAAAATTCAATTCTCGCGAAATTGGTGAGGGTGCAAATCATAGTTTTGGAGGTACAAATTGGCATATATTGTTTACAAAGTTTTAATACAGTTTTCATTCAAATTAAAAAAAAAAAATGTGTTGTGTAGGCCAGTTGTGGTCATGCTGATCCACTGATCCTCCATTACATCCCAATTTTGTCGAAATAAGTAGTGTGTACAAATTCTAATTTTCATGGTACAAGTGGGCGCATAATGGGTATCGTTATGATTCAAATTTTTCGATACCGTTATGATTCGAATTTGAAAGAAAAATAAGTTGTGCAATCCAGTTTGACCCGCCATCAAAACTAAAATTTCTCGAAATTGGTGGAAGTACAAGTTCTAATTTGGTGGTACAAATTGGTAAGTATGGGGTACCAATTTATGGTGTCAATTTGATTCGAATTGGAAAGAAAAATAGTTGTGAGGCTCTGCTCCACCCGTTATCAAAAATCCAACCTTTTTCGAAATTGATGAGGGTACAAACTTTAATTTTGGCGTTACAAATTTGAACATATCGGGTAAAAATATTTGATACCGTTTTGATTTGAATTTTAATGAAAAATAAGTTGTGCGGGCCAGTTTAACCCACAAACCTAAATCTAAATCAAACTAAAACTCATTGTGTTATAATCCGCTACTAAAAAAGTACCTTCATATGACATACAAAACTCATGTGTACCCGGTGTATTAAGTCGTGATTTGAGGGCCTGTTTCATCTGAGCCTCCATTTTGTATCGTTAATTTTTCATAATCCAGAACGGTACAAACGAAACAAACTACGGTACAATCCGGTACAAACGAAAATCTTTCAAATGAGCCAACTAAATCGTTTGTACTACGTGGTGGGGGGGGCCAGGTTCATACAGCCCCCCCCAATATTGTTTTCTTAATTTTTCATAATCTATTATGGCTAAAATAAAACTCTTTGTGGTACAATCCTGTACTAACCAAGTACTTTCATATGACATACAAAAATCATGGGTACCCGGTGTATTAAGTCGTGATTTCGGGGCCTGTTTGATCTGGGCCCCATTTTGTTTCGTTAATTTTTCATAATCCAGAACGGTACAAACGAAAGAAACTACGGTACAATCCGGTACAAACGAAAATCTTTCAAATGAGCCAACTAAATCGTTTGTACTATGTGGTGGGGGGGCCAGGTTCACACAGCCCCCCCAATTTTGTTTTCTTAATTTTTCATAATCTATTACGGCTAAAATAAAACTCTTTGTGGTACAATCCTGTACTAACCAAGTACTTTCATATGACATACAAAAATCATGGGTACCTGGTATATTAAGTCGTGATTTGGGGGCCTGTTTGATCTGGGCCCCCATTTTGTTTCGTTAATTTTTCATAATCCAGAACGGTACAAACGAAACAAACTACGGTACAATCCGGTACAAACGAAAATCTTTCAAATGAGCCAACTAAATCGTTTGTACCACGTGGTGGGGGGGCCAGGTTCACACAGCCCCCCCAATTTTGTTTTCTTAATTTTTCATAATCTATTACGGCTAAAATAAAACTCTTTGTGGTACAATCCTGTACTAGCCAAGTACTTTCATATGACATACAAAAATCATGGGTACCCGGTGTATTAAGTCGTGATTTGGGGGCCTGTTTGATCTGGGCCCCCATTTTGTTTCGTTAATTTTTCATAATCCAGAACGGTACAAACGAAACAAACTACGGTACAATCCGGTACAAACGAAAATCTTTCAAATGAGCCAATTAAATCGATCCTAGGACAATGTGGGGGGCTGCGTGAAGTTGGCCCCCCCACTTTGTTTTCTTAATTTCTCATACTGCAGTACAGTACAAACAAAAATATTTGCGGTACAAACCGGTACAAACGAAGTACTTTTTATTGATATGCGGAAATCGTTTGTACCGAGAGGTGGGGGGGCCAGGTTCACAAGGGTGAGCCAAAGCCAGTCAGTCACTTCTCTTTCCATCTCCTGCTAGCCAATAAATAACACTGTTCAACAACAAAAATGTAAATTGAACAAAATCAGCTAATTCTTATTGATTTTGTGATGCTGATCACGAATTTGAAAGTTATTTTCGAATATTAGCTCTACTTTTCGTTTTACAGGCATGTCTAATAATAACGCTTTAAAAATAAATATATTCGCTTCGTTTGGGGTAAAATGTTACACTGATCCGGCAACACTGGAGAAACTATATGAACGCTTGGTTTCATTGTGTTCCTTATCTCAGTAGTGTTCTGCTATTGTTAGAAAAGACAGGTTTAGTGCAGTTATCAGCGTTTTGGGTGTGACGTTTGTGTAGTGCAGGAAATAAAAATACAACTACAAGTACGCAAAAATACTGGTATTTCGAATGTATATTTTTAAATAGTTGTCGGAACTATTTCAAGTGACATTTTGAGGATTTCAATAAACAAAAATGCCGCGAAATTGTGTAAACAGTGCGGATAGCTTCTGCTACGTGTGTGGGGAAGTGACATTTTCCTCACAAAAGCAGACTATAACACCACTAATAAGAAAAGCCTATCAATATTACTTTGGTTGTAAAATTGGAGACCAAGATAAATCTTGGGCACCCCACATTGTGTGTAACACTTGTGCCAGCAATCTAAGAAATTGGATTAATGGGAAGGGGCGCTCAATGCCTTTTGCAGTGCCCATGATTTGGAGGGAGCCAAGCGCCCACATCAGAGACTGTTATTTTTGTATGGTTCCTTCCGTCAAGAAGGGAATTTCCACGAAGAAGAAGCGGGCCTTGATCTATCCTAACATTCCTTCTGCAATGCGCCCTGTTCCACATGGAGAAGGACTACCTGTTCCTGACCCACCTAAAGAATACGATCTTTTTTTTTTTTTTTTTTTTTTATGATGATCAAGAAGTTGAAGCTCCTGAATCAAGTACTTCGAAGGACCCTACGTTCGTTGTAGAAGAACCTCCATGTGAACCACATAGACTTACTCAAGAGGAACTAAGTGATCTAATCAGAGACTTGGCCCTCTCGAAAAGCAAAGCCGAAATTTTAGCGTCACGCTTAAAGCAATGGAATTTATTGCAGGAAAAAGTAAATATTTCAGTGTATCGGAATAGGGAGAAGATGTTCACTTCATTTTTTACTATGGAAGACACACTTGTGGCATGCACAGATGTAAATGGTCTCATAAGGGCACTTAAAATTAATTACGAACCTACGGAGTGGAGGCTCTTTATAGATTCGTCCAAGGTGAGTTTAAAGGCAATGCTTTTACATATTGGAAATGAACTTCCTTCAATTCCTGTAGGTTACGCAGTTCATATGAAGGAATCTTATGAAAACTTGAAACGTTTACTTCAAGCCATTAAATATTACGGTTTTCAGTGGCTCATTTGTGGTGACCTTAAAGTAATAGCACTGTTGCTAGGTATGCAGTTAGGGTATACAAAGTATTGTTGCTTTATATGTGAATGGGACAGTAGAGATTGTGGATCTCATTACCGCAAAAGTGATTGGAGTACCAGAGAAACTCTTCAGCCGGGAGTGAAAAATGTGCACCATGAACCACTGGTAGATCGTAACCGAATTTTGCTTCCCCCTCTACATATTAAATTAGGTCTTATGAAAGTTTTGTTAAGAGCATGAACCAAGAGGATGAGGTCTATAAGTACCTAAGAGGACAATTCCCTCGATTAAGTGATGCCAAAGTTAAAGAGAGGTGTTTTCATAGGGCCACAGATTAGGCAACTATTCAAAGATCACAAGTTCGACGAAATTCTCCAAGGTGAGGAGAAAGCTGCGTGGGAAAGCTTGAAGAGTGTTTGTTCACAGTTCTTGGGAAGACACCGAGCAACAACTTACAAACAACTGGTAGCAAAGTTGTTATTGTGCTACGAAAATCTTGGTTGCAATATGTCTCTGAAACTCCACTTTCTTCATTCACATCTAGACTTCTTTCCCGAAGATTGTGGAGCAGTAAGTGACGAACATGGTGAGCGTTTCCATCAAGATATTGCAGCCATGGAGAAGAGATATGAGGGAAAGTGGAGTTCTAACATATTGGCCGACTACTGTTGGACTATTGCAAGGGATGCTCCAGATGTAACCTACAAAAGGTAAGCCAAGCGAAGACGCTCAAAATAAAATAAACATAATCCTGTACAAGGGATCACTTGAAACTTTTGTCTACATTGCAGTGTAGTTCTTGCACAAAAAGGTATTTGTACATATTTTTCATGTTTTGATGTTAATACTGATTTTTATTACAGAATTGTTAATGTTTAACTTGACCATGGTTACATTATTTTCTGTATCGCTGTGAAACTAGTATTTGCGCAATTTTGAAAAAGGAAGTACAAGGGTATAGAAAGCTATAGGTTAGGGTACTTCTTAACTCCCCAGCTTATCACATCACAGTGAAATAGATAAAAAAAAAAAAGTGAAATGTAGGTTTTTATAAGGATTTTGCTTAAATGTTCTATAAATATTAATACGTTTGAATATATACAGCTACTGTTGTACAAGGGCGTTTTTTTTCACGACCTGAGCTAAGAAAATTCTTCTATTATCATTTCCTTTCATATTATGCTTAAATGAATGTAAAAATCGCAATTTCAAAGAATTTACATACTTTCGATCAGAATTTGTTGAACAGTGTAATCCAAGCTGGATTGGGTCGCTACAGCCTATAATGCAATTGAAAGGTTTTGTTTCTGCCGCAATAAACCTTCATGATTCTTAACTCAGACAAGTAGTCAAATAAAATGCGTTTTAAAAAGTGGAGAAAACTTGTCCTGCCTTCTATGTTTGAAATGTATATTTTGGTTGGTTTTGGTTCGTTTGTTTGTTTGAGTTTCGCCAGCGCATAGAGGCTATATGAGAGAGGGGCCTACAGCTTAAGACGGAATCCGAACCACCGTACCGCTTCAAATTTCAAGACTTCCACCGGGAATCGACCTCCAGGCGCCGTGCATCAAAGAGGAGCGCTCTAGCCACTAAACCAGTGGTTTTCAACCTTTTGATACTCACGGATCGGGTAAATATATAGCAAATGCCGGAAATCGCAAAATACAAATCACCAAACATCATTTAGATGTTTAATTTTCGTATGGTTTATTAGGTATAACATTATTATATATATATCTTTTGTTTATTACAAAATATAATAAATGTAAAAATTGCAAATTTTAATGTCTCGACTGCATTTTACCTTTGCATTACAATTTTTACAATCACACTATTACCATATTTAAAATATTATCTCTGTGAAAAGTCACTTTTACGAACACAATGCGGCATATGATGCTGTTTATTTGACAAAATATTGTCGACTCGTAAGTGCAATGTTGAAAATGGAAGACTCTATCAACGTCCAGTCGATAACTTTCTTTAGCCGTAATTGTAAAGGAAGCAGGATTAAGTTGTTTCACATACATCACACACACACAGAGCCCGAAACGACTCAAAACGACACAAAAATGCATGTCTTCAAATTTGGACATACTTTAATGTGTACAAATGAATTGCCTTCTAATGGTGGACATAAGAAAATATGTCGATTTTTTGACATTACGGATATGTCCGCCATGAATATAAAAAATGTGAGAAACTATATAGCATGTCAAAATGATGTACTGTCTTGTTTTCATTAATTTTGACGGATTAGAATGTTATGTTTTGATCATTGGCGCAATGCTTGAGATGATATAATTGTACGTCAAAAATGTTATACACATGCGCGGAAACATGAGGCGGTTGTCGTTTGTCTCTTGTTATCAGTATTACCAATGTAGCACTTTGTCGCTTGATCTAGAAATTTTTAAGGATATTTTTATCAAAAACAATTGGTTCATTTATATTGTTAGAATAGAAATTTAGCACCTCTTGACTAAACTAGCATTGTTTCCACTAAAATTAATATTTCCAGCGACTTCTTGCCGTGTGTTTAGTGACAGTATTATTGACGTTGTTGGCAGTGTGTTTAGTATCATTACGACATGTGTGTGTGCCCTATTACGGACAGGTTTGACATGTATTTTTATGCCATACCTTGTCCTTCGGGCTTTGTGTGTAATGCGTACTTGAAAATGTCACTAGCAATTAAACTATTCAGTTAGTCTCAATGTTATAATTAATCCTTTATGTGGTGTTCATCACGCGACACTATCAATTGTTTATTAATATTTTACCCAGCTTCATGTAGTTTTGAAGTAAGAATTACATATCACAAACTGAAACAGAACTTTTAACAGTTCTTAACAGGCCAATCGTACACACGATTATCGATCTTAGCTGACAAAATCTAAGATTTAAAATAAATAAAATAAAATAAAATAAAATCTTTGAGTTTAACGTTCTACAATTATGCTCTTTACACTAAAGGAGACTATGATTAAGGCAAATGAATCATGATGGAAAAATTGGTGGAATGAGAAAGTGGGAGGAAAGAGAAACTTCTGAGAAAACCTACGGACATGATATTGTCCACCATAAACGTATTTGGCCGGGAATGGAACCGAGGATCCCACGCATCAGAGGTAAAGACTCTACCACTAAGCCACCGTGTCCCGCCCCCCCAATAAAATCTAAAAGGAAATAAAGTAAAATAGTCTTATGTTTTTTTTAAAAAATCAACTTTCATGATCACTTTTGTTCAGGCATGTGCACAGGAATTTATATTCGGAAGAGTCCAAAGAATATGAAGATAAGTTATATTAAAATTTCTAAAATTCTCCTAAATTTACAGAAAAGTCTGGAATTATAGGGTGGTCCGGAACCCAAGATCCACTTCCTGCGTACATTCTTGCTTCTGCCTAAAAATCTACTACCTCCAATAATGTCCCCAACCATGCATATTCTAGTACGCAATCAATCACTATTGGAAGATTCTTTATTACAAAGGTAACCAAGAAAGTTCTGTCGCTTTTTGTGGAGGTCTGTGTTCAATTGGCCCTTACACCGTGAGTTGAATACGAATAAAGATAAGACGAAAGTCAGTTGTTGGTTTGGATATATTCAACATACTACGTGGTTGTGGCAGTTCAGTTACACCCTAAACTTGCGTAAGGACAGAGTGAACATGGAACTTTAACAGAGCGTCATAAGATCGTGTATGTTGTAGAGTTCAAACTGGAGTCAAACTGCCTGCAGCGGGACGGAAGATATGCCAACCTTTTGATGAGGGTGTCGTGACTACGTGGACAGTGCAGCGCTGGTTTAACAAGTTTAAGGACGGTGACGAAACACTCGAAGACGCACCACATGCTGTAAGACCAAAACATGTACAAAATGAAGATCTTCAAGCAGCAATTGAGGTGAACAGTGGCCAGACATGTGATTAACTGGGACTAGAATTAAGTATGAGTAGAGAAACCATTCGACAGCACCTCCATAAACTTGGGAAGCACTACAAGTTGGGTTCATGGGTCCCACGTGATTCGACTTCAGGCAAGAAGGCAACGTGAGCAGACACCTGTGTTTCCTTGCTCTCTCGTCTGAGGAAGGAGCCATTTCTGGACAGGGTGTTGACATGTGATGAGAAGTGGGTCAAGTACGAAGCTCCATGGCGCTGTCATAATTGGTTAGCATCCCATGAACCGGCTCCAAAACAGCCGAAACCAGCACTGCTCCGGAAGAAGGTCCTCCTGTGTGTTTGGTAAACTGCTCGCGGCATCGTGCATCGGGAACTGCTACCAGCTGGCCAGAGCATCATTGCCACTGTGTACTGTCAGCAGTTGAGCCATGTTTAAGAAAAACTAAAATCTCTGGAGTCAGGACTTCTAAATCACAAAGGGGTCCTTCTGTTACAGGACAACGCTGAATCTCACTTGGTTAGGATGACCTGGGACACCATTCTAAGCCTTGGATGGGAAACACTATTGTATCCACCACACTCCCCGGACACTGCACCGTTCGACTATCACCCGTTCCATTCCGTGGACAATAATCTTAGAGGACGCCAGTCCAAATCCCTAGTAGATGTGCAAAATGCACTTCATACTTTCTTCGTTTAACGGCCCACCAAGTTCTACCTCGATGGAATCCATGGCCTTCCAGAACGTTTGCAGAAGGTCGTACATGCTGATGGAGACTACTTTTGATCTTCCAGGTACGTCTTAGGTGACATATCGATGTTAGAAGATGGTGGGTGGAAAAGATACAGAACTTTCTTGGTTACCTTTATAACACTGAATATAGAATCATACATTACAAATGAACAAATTATTATACAGTCAGCCATTATACATAACTTTGCTACATTTAATTATGTAAGACATATTTTTACTCACAAGAAATTTTAATGCGTGTAGAGGTTGTCTTTTACATTATCTTTGTTTGTTTGTTTGTTTGTTTGTTTTTTGAAAACATTGAAAGAAACGCTTGCATTTTACATATAACCCTTTTCCAGTATCATTGGGTTCAAATCTCGTAAAGAACAACAAAACCCTATATAACATCATATTTTGGTTGTGAAGAGGTACCTGCTGATCCGCTATGTCGAAGGTTCTAGCCTCTTTCTTGTGCCTTTAGGGAAGGAGGGAAAATTTATCACTAAAAGTAAATAAAGCTCCTTCTGACTCCGTTTATTATCTTTGTTTTGGTATCACAGAGGAAACTCGTTACGTTCAACTAACAATTCTACGTCTTTTTCTTTCTTCTTTCCGAAAGTTAGAATCTGAATTATTATTATTATTATTATTATTATTATTATTATTATTATTATTATTATTATTATTATTATTATTATTATTATTATTGTTATTATTATTATTATTATTATTATTATTATTATTATTATTATTATTATTATGTTTATTTGACATTCACAAATACATCTCAGAGGTCATCTTATACTGAATATCTAACAACAACAATACAATGGAAAGGGTTTGGGACGGTATCGGCCAGGGCCTGTTTAGTAGGTACTATTCCGGCATTTGCCTGGCAGAAAAATCCTGAAAGCCCAGTCAGGATGATCGGCAGCGGGAATCGAACCCACGACCTCCTGAATGCATGATCGAAGCCAAGGTTGGTAACACAAATATAATTATAACTTATGAGGATAGTATGAAGTAGTGTGACACTGATCAATTTATATTACCAGTATGATCAATTTATAGGTGATTTACATTTAATTTTCATTCATTATTAAAACCCTACATTACCCACCAATTTACAAAACCCATCCCTACCTTTCCTCATTTAGCAAAAAATATTTAAATGTCCCTTTATTCATTGTCATTAGTGCATTGTGTAATTTTATCAAAAATTATTTTGAGTTATAGTGAGTTCCAGCAAAGATATAATTATTTTCATTTGAAAAACGTAGCAGTTTCACTTGTAGATAAATGGTTACATTTATAGAACTTTAGCTGGGAGAATTGGTTTTTGTTTCAAGTTGCAGCTCAAAGTATTCGTATTCCACATAAAGTTGTCGCGTTCAGTATAATTTTCGTACTAAGCGTGATGCTTAAATTTTAAGAAGTAGTTAAACAAACATAACGCAAATAAGCAATTTAAGATATTAACAAAACGCAAGTGCTATCTAGTAGTACATTTTGCTATGACGACTTACAAATTCAAAATCTTAGATTTGATGTAATTTTGTGTCTAGCGTCCCTTTCAGTGGTAAAGCTATATGCAGGGGGTAAAAATGGATCTTAAAAGGTAGGGGGACGAGTGACGTCACACCGTCCCCATGTCTATCTTTGCCTACAGTAATATCTTTAGAAAATAGGGGGACGCCACAGATATTTTCGGGAAGTGAGGGTACGACGTCCTCTCGCGTTCCCCCTCACTTTTACCCCTGGCTATATGACACGTGAACCTACATATTAAAGTAAAATCCGAACTTCACGATATCCCACTTATTCCAAATCTTAAAAATTTTCTTCAAAGTACAGACCTATTCATCTAAAAAAAAAAATGTAGGTAACAGAAATGAGGAGGAGGAAATTTACTTTTCCAATACTAAAGAGTTGAGTTGAGTTGATTTTGAGTTTAACGTTCCGTTCAGCAGCGAGAACCTACTGATTAACGTGGAATCTGAACCACATGAACTCCCGCCGGAAATCGTAACCGGATCTTGGGATTGCAATTCATTGTGTAGGGTTGCAATTCATCAAGGAATAAAGGAGTGAAATGAAGTAAAATACATCCCATTTTGTAAGTTTGAATATATACATGTAAAACAATTTTCCACATATCTAAGTCACGTTAAAAATATTCTATCACGGCAAAATATGGTTTAGCTATAGTTTCTTTAGAATATTCTAACCATCCTCATAGTTTCAGGTTAAAATCTGCAAAAAAAAAAGAAAAAAAAGAAAAAGAAAAAAAGAAAAGAAAAAAAGAAAAAAATGAAAACCTGAATTATTTCCCCCTCTGAAAAAAAATGTTTACATAAAAGATATATTTCATTTTAGTGTAATGAGTCTTGTATTTTCTTTGAGGCTTCCCAATCATCCTTTCCGCATGGAGTTAAAATCCATAGAGAATTAAGTATTGGATTTACACCTCCCCAAATATTTTTAGATTTTCACAATCTTCTTCTTTCTCTCCGTCTTTTCCTACTTATGCAGGGTCAATCTTTCTAATGAGAATTTTCCGGTATTTTCCCCCTGTTAAACCTTTCTTTCTGAAGTCATTCTTAATCGTATCTATCTCTTGCCTTCTTGGTATTCCTCTACCTTTCTTCCTATCCTTTCAGTTGTATTCTCAGGAATGTAGTCCAATTGAAAATTTTTAAAGTGTAACGTCTGATGTTTTCACCCTGTAGACCAGTCGTTCCATATTATATGACACCATAGTTTATCTTTTCCTTTCTTTATAAATCACACGGAGAGAACAAGGAGCATCTAGTATGAAAGACACAAGAAATGTCTCATCTCGTCTCGGAAATGAAAGGAAAGTCGGAAAAAGAAGCACGTTTTTAAATCCGACACGAGTATCTCGTTCGCAGCACTACCTGTGCCTGTAAGAAGTCAGAATCTTAGTTAATAACAGTCCTTTTCATATATTCTATGAACATTTCCGTTGTTCAAATCAGTTACCACTGTGAGCAAGTTGGTGCTCGTTTCGGCATGAAGATTGATTATCAAACTTGCCTAATACATATGTATGTTTTTAATTAATGCTAATTATTCAAGTTACCTCTATAGAATATAGCATTTGAATTTAATGTTACTGAGCTTAAAATAGTACCAAGTTTTCTTACAACAGTCAAGTAAAACGAGACGAGACGAGAAAGAATGCTTCGAGAATTGAGACGAGAAATGAGCAACATTAATGGCCTGGGATTGAACGAGAGACCCCACGCACGAGAGAGGAGCATACGATCACGGAGCCACCGTGTGCTCCCAGAGGCATGATATGAAGCATAATAGAAAGAAAATAGGCAGAAGGAAAATTTTGAATTGAATACAAGGGAAATATTAATGATATAATAATAATAATAATAATAATAATAATAATAATAATAATAATAATAATAATAATAATAATAATAATAATACCTGTTTGAAATGAAGAAGATATCAAGTAGTTCTTGTACATGGAATCTTCCTTGTTTGCAGCTAATGACGATGGTGTATCTTTCTACATGAGATGGCGCTGCTTTCCATTTTAGGTGTAGAAATAAAAACAAATTTAGTATGGAGACACGTAATTCTCAATATTCAGAAATTCAAAATTTCTGTTAGATGATATTTAAATTCACTCTATTATTACATTTTCTGGGACCAATTTGTAAACAATATGTGTCTGATAATATGAGGTTCTGCAGGAGAATAGAACACTGTGTGTTATAAATTTGGTGCGGCTCTATCGTATTTGAAAAATTTAAAATATGTACTGGAGTAAAAGCATTTTTCATTCTGACAGTTAACATCGAAGAACTTGATAAACAATATAGGTATAGTCAATATACTGGTTTTTGTAAAACAAAATGAAACATTATTCTACAGTATTTCTAATATAAAGTAGCAAGTAATGAGGACTGGGCAAAAAGACAGATGAACGCCTAGGTCAAACTCCTTCAGTTAGTAACATGAAATTTGTACAGAACGTAGGATTTGTTACAGACGGTACAACTAAGATAGGTTTTTTTGTGGAAATTCAACAATGAATGGGTGAATAGGGGTGGAAATTGTTATAATAAAATGTCGATATCTCGGAATCTCTTATTTTCTAAGACTAGATACATGACATTTGGTACAGTAGGAAGTCGAAAATCCGAACTAATTTGGACAACAGGTAGTACGGATTTTCGAAAATGACCAAGAAAATGCCATTTAGGCTTAAATATACTGAACGATAGGGTCATTTATCGATACAGTGGTTATACAGTACATACAGTATTTACAATGCCGTACGTAAGGTACACTCATGTCCATAATAATTGTCGCATACCTATAACTGTCTTCTTGTATGAATATAATTTGATAATGATTTTGTAGGGTACTTATAATACTGATACTGTGTGTATAATCGGGAAACGTATATTTGTGGTAAATTTCTTAGGAAAAGAATTATAAATACGAAAATTAGAATGAGTAAAACAAAATGTTGCTAAATCGACAAAAACTCTATTTTCGTTTTATTGTTCTTATTTACTGCTCTTTAGACATGAAATTTGCCACATAAATGTCTTTGCCGATTATACACATACTAACATTGCAAGAAATTCCGAGCGAATTCGTTATCAAAGTATATTCCTACAACAACATATTCATAGACATGCGACAATAATTTTGTACATGATTGTACTTACATTAATGTTTCTGAAGCAGCTGCTGGTACACTAAATTACACTGCTCTTGTAACTCAGACGTAAAACCTAACTTGTATAGGCGTAAAGGAAAATAAAAATAAAAATATGTAGGACAAACAATTACATATGAATGAGCTTTTGTAAAAACACCGATTTCACACAAAGAAAATTGAATTACTGTACTGTACTATAATTTTTCTGTACTTAAACACTGAAAAGCTCATTTTAAAAAAATCACTAATTTTCGACTGAGTAAGCTTTCATACTCTTTTCCTGGTAAGACAAAATGTAAAAAGCTTCTTCGGACCGCATTCGGATTTTTGATGTTCGGATTATCGATGTCCTACTGTATATGTATTTGACAAGTGTTTCAGGGTTTTTTGAGATTGACCTAAAAGGAAAGGAAAGGTTGGGGCTAAAATAATAATAATTATTATTAGAAGATATCCATATTATAATAAGATGGCCGTATCTCGGTAGCAACATAAAATTTCGTATTTTTACATTTTACTTAAAATAGTTTATCCCCTTTCAGAGATTTTTGATATTTGTCTTAGACAAGAAGGAAAGGCGTGGAAAGAGAGATGGTTAGGGGTTGCAATTATAATAAGATACTTATGACTCGAAATCCGTTAAGGTTAGAGCATGAAATTTTTGGTGTTTGGACTCCTCTTGTAAAATAATTAGAAATGTGTTTAGTATTTGTAGATGTTTGGCCTAGAATAGAAGAAAATGAGTTGCAGTTGCTTCCATAGGTTGGCCATAAAAACATTCGAATTTTCTGCGAGACCCCGAGTTCAGAGGAATTCAATATGAAAGGCACAGAAGAAACAAGGCCCCCAAAAAAAAAAAAAAACTGCCCACTGTAACATTTGGGCGCATTCGCTAAATTCAACAAATGTTTAATCGAAGTCTTCAAGAAATATAAAGTTCCAAGTCCCAGAGTTCAAGTAAGCCTGTGCATTCATCTCTAATTTAATTAAAATACGAAACTTTAAAGTAAGATGTGTTCAAATCATTGTACAGGTGTTCAAATCACGTGCTACGCACATAGCTATCCGTTTTGCTATTATGGACAATAGTATAACGAGAGGGCACGTTGGTTCGCTGGTAAAGCGACCATATCCAGTGCAAGAGGCCCCTGATTCGATCGCTTCCCACACAAGTTTATGGTGGACAAAATTGAGTGATTAGGTTTTTCTTGTCGTTGTACTGTATCCATCCTCACTCTGATTTTACGAAATTATCTTTCATAATTATTAAGTTTCATTGATCATAAGTCTTCTTTAGGGTAAAGAACCTAATTGTGGAACGTAAGCCCATAGATTGTAAAACGAACGGAAACTTTAACTTAGGTTTATTTACAATTACAACCGACAGAAGCAACACCATGCCAGGGGCGTATCCAGGATGGACTTCTGGGGGAGCGGGGGGCTGTAATACTGCTACTTAGAGCTACTTTTAAGAGCTCCAAACTCTGTTTTATTTATATATAAAATAAAAAAGTTTCCTCTTCTGGGGGAGGGCAATCGTCCCGATAGCCCCCCTCTTGGATCCGCCACTTCATCATGCGACGAAGCTCTAAAGTATTATTTTCCGTCAAAGAAGTTCACAGCATTCTCAGTATGTAGTCAATTAAAATAGATGGATGACTTTTCGATTTCAGCGTAAATTCATGGGATTAACTACAGATAACCGCTAAAAGATTAAAACTATTTTAAAAAATCAGAAAAAGGAAAACTATTTTGAAGTTAAATAAAGAAATTTGGCTAATGCTATAACAACGTTGACTGTTGTGTCTCCCACGAGGCGAGGCGAGACAAAAAATAAGATTTTTTAGTAAATTTTGTAGAATTCTAGTCTCGTCTGGATTCTCATCTCCTTTCATAAATTTATATTCAAAATTTATGCCGTATTTCTTTTCTAAATTTCATCTAGAAATTATCAGAATTCTCCCGTGTCAGGAGACGTCCACGGAGGGTGTGATATAACAACTTTTAAAATAAAGTTATTATCGAAGTTTATTGTGTAATAACTCGTATACTTTTAAACATTATTAAGTGCTCTTCATTATGTTTGTACAATTCTTTTATCAATTTTTATTTTTTATATTGTGAATCATGTAACACTAGAACAATGGAAAATGAAATGAAATATTTTATGTTAACGTCTCACAATATTATGCCCGTTAGGCTAAAGGAGGCCTCATCATGGCGAACTTAAAATACCGCTAATTTTACAGTAATTATGTGATATCTTCAAATAGATAAAATGTAATAGAAATGTGGAACAAGAACACGCTAGACAATATTATTTTGCGCGAGGTACCATTATCACAAGTCACCTAGTGGCTTCCCGTTTCCGTTTAGAAACGCGAAAATAAATGCAGATTTTCAAAATGGCTGGAAATCGAAAGCAGATAAGTGAGTCGTGATAACGATATCTGATGTAAAATAATATTATCTAGAGAGCTCTTGTTCCACATTTAGATTATCTTTTATCTATTTGAAGATACCATATAATTACTGTAATATTAGCGGTATTTTAATTTCGCCGAGATGAGGCTTCTTTAGTCAAGTGAATGATGACGTAAGAATTAGTGAAATGAGAATATGGAAGAAAACTGGATGAAACCTACACTAGAACAGTGATTGAAATCTAAGACTTGGATTAGTCAGTATTGCTCAGGAGACTCTTGAAATTTTTCATCTTGTCTCAAGTTTAAAGAAGTATTCGTCTCGATTCTCATCTAGTTTTCGATACGAGACGAGAAACATCTTATATTAAATATTTTTGAAACTTTTTTTAACTTTATTTTTTAAAGATCGTTTTCACATTCAGTCAGTTCTTGAAGTTTACCGTATTGTCAGAACCTGAAATACAATTACTTATGTTTCCTGAGTGTTACGCTGTACACCCAGGCTCCGAAGCATTTTTGGTTGCATAACAAATCGGATTTATGGTTAGTAGTTAGTACAGTAAAACGATAAATAAGAGCAAAAATTACGGGGGAAAATTGTATTGTCATAGAGTTTACGTATCTGTGCAAAATTTCAGTGCTCTAGTTAGGATGAGAAATGGAAAGTTTAAGTTGGAAGATGTTGCTCTAATAAGCAGATAAACAAACTAAAGGAAGTAAAAAGATTCGACTTTTTTCTATTCCCTCCTTTTCCAATCACTTTGAAAATAGCTAAAAACCAAAGAACAAATCCGAATTTTCTTTTGTAGAGGTCTAGCACATTGTTCTATTAGCAGGATTCGAGTCCTTGGTAGAGCTGTGAGATATTTTCATCTACGTTTTAATTATATTTTTCAAAATTCCGATATTTTGATGTTCTTCAATATTTCGATTATTTGGGATATTTCGATTACAATGTTTTTCGATTTTTTGATATAGCTATTGAGTACGTTTCGATATCAATTTTTCGATACATAAATTCAAATATTTCATAGTCCTATTCGCAAGACATGACAACAATAGTCAGATAGTGTATTACTTTCTACAATTAAAGATGGGGCTCCCACCAACCTAGCAAAACAATCTGCTTGAGTTTTTAACGACCCTAAGGTCCAGTGTATTGAAAGTATTTTCAGTGGTGATTTCAATAGATCCCAATACTTGAAAGTAGTCATGCGCAAATACTGGTAATACACGTTGAGGACAATCAGAGATATTCCCTGGAAGGGATTTTCTTAGAGGACGAAATCCCTTCCCCGGGCAACCCTATGAAATCGTCATTGGGTATTGATATTGAGGAGTAAAATGACCAGTGTGTTTAAGGTATTATTTCAAGATGTGAAACCAAACTACGTTAGTAGGGCAACCCAAAAGCATAAAAAGCATAACAGCAGTTTACACATATGGTTGGTACCTTCAACATGGTTGTTTTTGCCTAAGGGTCCAGAAGAAACTAATTTTAAAAGCATAAGGAAGTATAATTTTGGAAAATAAAGCATAATTTAAAATATGTAGCACAATTCTCGGAAAATTCTATTAGAACAATTCTTGGAAAATTCTGTTTAACTGCAAGTTTAACATACTGTATTAATATTTTTGAAAACCAATATTTACAGTGCAAAACTTTTGAGAACATAACAATGCAACAATGAAAAGCTTATTTTTATTTCTGTAAACCTTTCGATGTAATCCTTTGAAGTGGAGAAAAGAAAAAGGAAAAAAAAAGAAAACTTGTCGCCAACAATGAATAAACAATAGCTCTAATCTAAGTGTAACTGCACAGTTATGTAGGATGATTCGAAATGTACAAAAAGTGCACAAGAACTCCAAATGTGTATCTCTTGAACTTGAGCACTTTGGTGGCATCTTTTACTTTCCCTTTCTGTATATATGCACCTCTAAGGCGCACACAAGAGATAAAAAAATTGACTCGAGTAAAGCATATCTCTTTACAAGTGTAAGCATACAACGGGCATAATTCAGCCTCTGGATGTTTATGGTTTTAGAATGTGGAAGAGTTTTGTGCGTAAAATATCCGATGTAGCTACTCTTCAACAACTAAATATCAATCTGCATACAAGAGACAATACCGTCAAACTTCAATCATTAGTACATAATCAGTTATCTTCTCCAAGATATACACCTCTGTTCACCTATGCATGGTTCCGCTGCGGCTATGTTTCGGAAAGACCGATACATTTCACCAACCCAGTAGTTTTCGGTTTTCAGCAATTGCATTCATTGTTGTGATACACCTGTAGACAACCATCCGTTCTCAGGTGTTCTTGGTGTCTAAAATATTTGTGTTTGGAGGATTTTTTTGTGAAGTTCCACTTCTGCAATACATACAAGGAATAGATTGGACAACAAATAAGATGTCATTTATAACAGACAAAGTGAATTCCGTTTCCCTTGTATATAGAGAGCGTTTGGTTTCGTATTGTCCTTGTTATTGTTTCAACATAGCTATTTATTTTTTAATATCCGCACTGGCATGCAACATTTTGCTGTGCAAGATGTACACTCATGTCCAAAATTATTGTCGCATGTCTATAAATATCTTGCTGTAGGAATATAATTTGATAACGAATTCGCCCGGTTATTTCTTATAACGTTATTATGTGTATAATCGGCAAAGACATGTATGTGGCAAATTTCATGTCAAAAGAGCAGTAAATAAGAACAATAAGAAGAAAATAAAACTTTCTTGTCCATTTACCAACACCTTGTTTTACTCATTCTAATTTTCGTATTTATAATTCTTTTCCTATGAAATTTACCACAAGTATGCATTTCCCGATTATACACATAGTAACAATATTAAAAGTACCCTGCAAAATAATTATCAAATCATATTTCCCCAGGAAGACAATAATAGATGTGCGACAATCATTTTGGACATGAGTGTATATAATGATACTACGTAACAGACGTGTTGCTCGCAAGATATTGCCAACATATCTATTGAATTATGAATTGCATCACTGGTTATGTTCTTCGGCTTTAGTTATGCCCAGTTCTCTGTCAATGACACTTTAACTGTTTTCTAGAAGTTTGTGTTTGGAATGCTACGTTTAGTTCTATCTATTAATACAACAGCGGAATGGTTTCCAATATTGACATGTGGCAAATTCAAACGCATTTGAATGGCGAAGAACGGTATTTATGTACTGTTTTCGTAAATGTATATCGAACTGTTTTGTTAGTTAGTTGTAGGACTTTTCATTTTTATTTGACGTGCCATACTTTATACTGTTTACATTTGTATATTTCGAAACAAATACATGTAGCCACGGATCATTTAATATCGTTTTTATACTGCCTATGTCAAGGAAGTTCTATTAGGCTCATGTCCGATTTCAATAAGAATAATTTGTATGACTAATATTTACTATAATTGCTTATATTCGTTCCATACAATATTCGACATTACGCTACATTCTGTTAAATAGCAGCCGGCTATGGTTCAACAGCATATTACCGAAAATAGTGCTTATGTAACATATCCATGTGTTTTGGTTTAAATGCATGCTCATATGCATGTGACTATGAATTGTCTATTTTTGTCAACCTGTTCAATTCTGTTCAACATGTTGTTTAGTGTCCCGCAAAGGGCCTATTTATCCCTACAACGGGGCTTGTTGCAGAACAATATCAATGTTTGTATTACTATCCTATACGGCCGAATCTTACAGGAAGGGCGTGACTTCGTTTACTGCTGGGTGGCTTTTAAATTACTGATCATGAGCATTGAACTGTTCGCAATCACTAACTACTAACAGATATAACATATAAACCATTGAACAACAAGATCAGGTTTGGTATTTATCTCTCGAGCAGGATTCTACCTGTCACCTGCAACCAGTTCTACAACACTGATTGACAGGTTGCCTCTCATACAGGCGTTCACATCTTCATATTCCCAGTTCTCCAATCTTTCGACATTGAGATAACGATGCATCTATTTACGTTTCTTGTCTCATCTTGCAAAAACGAAAAAACACGTATCACTTATTCTTTATCATTCTTTACTCTTACCTACGTTATTTGGATTCCGTGTAATAGATAAAGCTCTGTGACTGCTTTTCATCCCTGATTGGTCCATTTGCGGATGTTGTGTGTTATCCCCGTGGAAACGCTATGTGTTATTGCAATGCTTATCGTGTCATGACAACTTGCTCCTTTACAACGTTTGGCTATCTCTTCTCGTTTTCGCGCTATTACCTAAAGTATGCTTTGTTGTCCCAATTTGACAGCCCTATTATACCACCTAAATATGCATATGGGCCGCTATAAAAAAATGCGTGTCGCTTATTTTTTGCTGTTCTACAAATCTGTGAAGTTTGATTAAAATCGGCGTGTATCACCTGGGAAACCTTACTTGTAAGTAGAAAGTTCATTAAATATAAAAGAAACTGGCTGCATCAAAGATTAATAAATAGATCAAGATATTTAGAATATTTAATGTATAGTAAATAGTATGTATATATTATACACTATTTATGTTAAACAATGATTGGATTAAAGCATAATGTGGGTTGTTCTATACATTAGGAAGAAGCATGAGACAATGTGGTGAAGTTTACATCTTTCCCGTTATAAAAATGATTATTGGTTACTAGAGTTCCCTGGGTGAGTTTAATTGTCATTGGAACTATCAGCAACCCGCATAGCCACCACGAAGACTATAGAACGACACTAATTTCGGTCCTTTCGGGCATTTTATTTTTCACTCCTTCTCACCCCCATGTCGATGGGGAATGAACCTCAACTTAAACGGCATCTAGTGTGTCACTATTCATCTCAGTCATCCTTGCAGCTACGGATTCGATACTTATGTAAATCATTTTCGATTATTTCTACATATAACCCTCTTCCTAGTTCCAGCTCTATGGTTGCCAGGGATGTTCTAACCGGTGTGCAGTGAAATTAAAAATCTTTGGAACTATTATCAAACAGCTTTGCGACCCCGAAAACTATAGATTCGGTATTACTCTTTGTCACTTTAGAGTTTTACTTTTCACCCCTCACCCCCATGCTGATGGAAGTAAACATGACTTAAAGGGCATCGAAAGTGCCATTATAAATTTCAACGATCCCAGAAACTATAGATTTGACACTAATATCGATCTTTTTCGATTTATTTATATACATCATCCTTCCCATCTCCACCTTTAGAATCTTATCCCTACAGTGTTTTTGTTCAAATTGTAAGTCATATGGGTACTAATTTGGTTGAGATTGCTTCAAGAATTCCAGAGGTGAACATACACATATATGTCCATTTTTATATACAGTATGTTGATTTTTGGTTAAAGTTGAAAATAAGTAGAAACAAATAGTTAGAATCTTCTAGGCGTATACGTATCGAAAATGTGTTCATTAAGTTACATTGTAGAATTCCGAACCACAATTACAGCACTTTTCTGTAGCCTATTTGTTGGATTCAAGTGTTGAAACTAAAATTTCATGCATCTACGCACAAAATAGAGCTCTCAAATTTTGTATTGACATATAAACACGACGAAAACAGAATTTCCATAATTTTCGCTTCAACTTGGAGATTTACTGTAAAATTAATAAAATTATTCAGAAAAACTTAATCGAGCGCCTGCTGCCCATACAACCCAACTATCACTAAAGTATGGCTGGTTGCATATCACTAGGCGTTCTGTTTGCTTCATATCAATAGCAAAGTTTTGTTTTCGTAAGAATAGGATATAGTGTGTCTTTTACAATGACAAATATTCAATAATAATTAGCAAAAAGTAGAAAAAGTAGTAACTGAAAACAAGTATTTATAGGTTCTATAAAATGTATCAAAAGGAGAATTTTTTTGTCGAGTAAAATGAAGAAATGAAACTTAGGCCGGTTTTACCCACGTGACTGCGGTAGCGGTTGCTCGACTGCCGCGGATCCGCTAGTGTTCTTGTCACTTGTGGTTGTGTCTACAGACGCCACTTGCAATAATGGTAAGGGGGCAGTACATCTTAGACAATGTTACCGACCTACTCAGAGGAGCTTCATAACATCCTGTTTATATTCGTTCACTTCAGACAACAAGAAGCAACAGAAACTGTGGTTGTGACTTGGAGTGCCTAGTGATATGCAACCAGCCATAGTATAATGATAGTTGGGTTGAATGAGCAGCAGGCGCTCGATTAAGTATTTTTGAATGATTTTACTGTACTAATTTTACAGTAAAACGCCTGTTTTCGTTGGCTTATGTGTCAGTACAAAATTTGCGAAATCTATTTGGTGCGTAGCTTGACAGTATGCAGATGACTGCAGAACCAAACCTCTGTGGCTAGAAAGTATGACATAATGCAAGTAGGAACCGCCAAACCGCCGAGGATCGTGACTACCAGCGATCAGATTTTCTGACCGCGGTAGTTGGAGACCCTCACCGCCGCATATAAAAGCACTCATTTGACCCAGTGTAGTTAGAAAATGTGGTGGTTGTGCGTGGATAAAACCTGCCATAGACTTAAAGCATTGGGCGACTTAAATCAATTCGCCTCGACCTTAAGACGAACCTCGACCAGAATGTTTTCAGTGTTGATGTCATTTCTTCATTTGACCCTTCGAAAAAATGTTCTCTCTCTCTCTCTCTCTCTCTCTCTCTTTTGTTTGTTTACTATTCTGCTAACAGGGACTGAAGTCAGGTGAACTGTCTGACTTCATATAATACTTGATACATGATTACATCATATGTCCTCTATAAAAATTGTTTGGCTCATATTCCTATATAACAGGAGAGATCCTGGCGTGTTATCCCGTAACTAGAAATTCTTGGCGTGTGTTGACCAGTAACGGAAGAAATTCTTGGCATGTGTTGTCCTATAATGGAAGAGATCCTTGCTGCATTTTGTCCTGTAACGGAAGAGAAGAGATACTTAGTTTCAGTTAAAGCTTATCATTGTATCTTTTAATGATTTCTCAGGTATGGCCTTACACACTGTCGGTGAAATTACGAAGGCGGTAAATAGTAGCTTACTGTTGATAACATTCACCATTTTGTTTAAAATTACTAGTAAATAGTAGCTTACTGTTGATAACATTCACAATTTTGTTTAAAATTACTAGTAAATAGTAGCTTACTGTTGATAACATTCACCATTTTGTTTAAAATTACTAGTAAATAGTAGCTTACTGTTGATAACATTCACCATTTTGTTTAAAATTACTAGTAAATAGTAGCTTTCTGTTGATAACATTCACCATTTTGTTTAAAATTACTAGTAAATAGTAGCTTACTGTTGATAACATTCACCATTTTGTTTAAAATTACTAGTAAATAGTAGCTTACTGTTGATAACATTCACAATTTTGTTTAAAATTACAAATAAAACTAAGATAATAGTCAAAAATGGCCAGCTCACAGAAGTTGCATTCTTAATGGGGGGTAAAAATAGTATTGTTTTCTTTTGTATATACATATAGTATTTCAATAGATAAGCAGGTGTATAACAGCTTGGACAGTGAAATCTAGGCATCAAGTATTTGATAGAATTGATTTATAGATGGCCCTCTAAACTAGATTTCTCAAATGGTGTTATTCTAAGAAAGTGTTGCAACTTCAGATTCTTGTAAACATGCCTTTTAAAAAACATTGAAAGAATTAAGATCTGAAGAATAAATAAATGTGAAGGGCTTTTCTTTACCAATCATAACGCTGTCTGCCATGGTGCGCCCGCCAGGGAAACAAAAAATCTCAAGAACTTAAAGGATCACTATGTAGTTTGTCGTGGTTGCTAAAAGTAGGAATTAAGTTTTACCAGAAAACAAGTAATATGTGGGTCGTTCAATACATAAGTTTTCCTAAGCTGTGAAATATTTACTTTTTTCAGATACATTTTTAAACTATAGGTACATGCGTAGGTGGTTCCTTCCCAGTGTTGCCACACTTGGTACAATTGTACCAAATTCAGCCCTTTTTGTTATTCATCGGCCCGTTGGTACCACGCTGGCATTTTCAGCCCCTTTTGTGAAAAAGTTGGTACAATTCTACCCAATCCAGCACTATTTATCAAATACTTGTAATATTTTCAAGTGTCAGTTACACTTTTCATACATCTCACGTTAATCATTATGTGTGTTGGACTCTTAAAAAATTGTGTTGAACATTCATTTCTGTGACGTTGCAACGCTACGAACGCTGTGTAGAATATTCGTAATTCGAACTTTACCGGGAAACAAATTACACTAGATGGGCGCATCCGCGCCGCGCATGAAGAAAACGAGAAAGAAGCAGTGTGGTAAGTCGTCCTATTTGGATGTTTTTTAAAAAAAATAATTTTTAAAAAGAGCACTTTCTTCATTCAAACTCTTGGAAAAGGGAGGAATGTTATAGAACTTTACCTCTTATAGTTTAATGTTATAGAGCCATATATTATACTCAGGGGTAAAAGTGGATTTGAAATGGTAGGGGGACGCATGACGTCATGCTGTCTTCCGTGCCTATCTTTGCCCATTGTAATATTTTTTAGAAGTGGGGGATGCCATAGATATCTTCTGGAAGTGGGGAGACGACGTACCGCCGCGTTCCACCACACTTTTGCTGCCCGCGATAGTATAAAATAATGAATTCAGCCCCTTTTGTTTCAATTTGGTACTATTTTTCAGCCCACTCCAGAGCTAGGACTGTGGCAACACTGTTCCTTCCCCACTTCTCCACATAATCTCTTTTAAGATTGAGGCATTTGTCTCACCGTTGAATCAATTTGTCCAAATCCTTTGCAAAAAATCAGGACTAAGGTTATGTAGCACTTTCCTCAGATAAGGAGAATGACGAATCTGCACTCTTCTTCAGGGAAACGCAATTCGACGTAAGTAATCTGGTCTGTTCTTCTTGTCGATAAAGCCCATCCGCACTCAGCACGCAAACAAGACACATAATTGAGAAATTAGGGTGGGAAGGGCTGCTCCACTCTCCATACAGTCTCGATTTAGCATTGAGTTACTTCAATCTTTTTCCGGTGTTAAAGTCTGCATTGCAAAGTAAACGTTTCAAAACAGATGAAGAAGTGAAGCGGAATGTGAGGAAAGTACTAGTCAATTGATGATGAAGAAATGAATCGGAATGTAAGGAAAGTGCTAGTCAATTGATGATGAAGAAATGAAGCGGAATGTAAGGAAATTGCTAGTCAATTGATGATGAAGAAATGAATCGGAATGTAAGGAAAGTGCTAGTCAATTGATGATGAAGAAATGAAGCGGAATGTAAGGAAAGTGCTAGTCAATTGATGATGAAGAAATGAAGCGGAATGTAAGGAAAGTGCTAGTCAATTGATGATGAAGAAATGAAGCGGAATGTAAGGAAAGTGCTAGTCAATTGATGATGAAGAAATGAAGCGGAATGTAAGGAAAGTGCTAGTCACTTGATGATGAAGAAGTGAAGCGGAATGTGAGGAAAGTGCTAGTCAATTGATGATGAAGAAGTGAAGCGGAATGTAAGGAAAGTGCTAGTCAATTGATGATGAAGAAGTGAAGCGGAATGTAAGGAAAGTACTAGTCATTTGGTGATGAAGAAATGAATCGGAATGTAAGGAAAGTGCTAGTCAATTGATGATGAAGAAATGAATCGGAATGTAAGGAAAGTGCTAGTCAATTGATGATGAAGAAATGAAGCGGAATGTAAGGAAAGTGCTAGTCAATTGATGATGAAGAAGTGAAGCGGAATGTGAGGAAAGTGCTAGTCAATTGATGATGAAGAAATGAATCGGAATGTAAGGAAAGTGCTAGTCAATTGATGATGAAGAAATGAAGCGGAATGTAAGGAAAGTGCTAGTCAATTGATGATGAAGAAATGAATCGGAATGTAAGGAAAGTGCTAGTCAATTGATGATGAAGAAATGAAGCGGAATGTAAGGAAATTGCTAGTCAATTGATGATGAAGAAATGAATCGGAATGTAAGGAAAGTGCTAGTCAATTGATGATGAAGAAGTGAAGCGGAATGTAAGGAAAGTGCTAGTCAATTGGTGAAGAAGAAGTGGAGCGGAATGTAAGGAAAGTGCTAGTCAATTGATGATGAAGAAGTGAAGCGGAATGTAAGGAAAGTGCTAGTCAATTGATGATGAAGAAATGAAGCGGAATGTAAGGAAAGTGCTAGTCAATTGATGATGGAGAAATGAATCGGAATGTAAGGAAAGTGCTAGTCAATTGATGATGAAGAAATGAAGCGGAATGTAAGGAAAGTGCTAGTCAATTGATGATGAAGAAGTGAAGCGGAATGTAAGGAAAGTGCTAGTCAATTGATGATGAAGAAGTGAAGCGAAATGTGAGGAAAGTGCTAGTCAATTGATGATGAAGAAATGAATCGGAATGTAAGGAAAGTGCTAGTCAATTGATGATGAAGAAATGAAGCGGAATGTAAGGAAATTGCTAGTCAATTGATGATGAAGAAATGAATCGGAATGTAAGGAAAGTGCTAGTCAATTGATGATGAAGAAATGAAGCGGAATGTAAGGAAAGTGCTAGTCAATTGATGATGAAGAAATGAAGCGGAATGTAAGGAAATTGCTAGTCAATTGATGATGAAGAAGTGAAGCGGAATGTATGGAAAGTGCTAGTCAATTGGTGATGAAGAAGTGAAGCGGAATGTAAGGAAAGTGCTAGTCAATTGGTGATGAAGAAGTGAAGCGGAATGTAAGGAAAGTGCTAGTCAATTAGTGAGGAAGAAGTGAAGCGGAATGTAAGGAAAGTGCTGGTCAATTGGTGATGAAGAAATGAAGCGGAATGTAAGGAAAGTGCTAGTCAATTGGTATTGAAGAAGTGAAGCGGAATGTATGGAAAGTGCTAGTCAATTGGTGATGAAGAAGTGAAGCGGAATGTAAGGAAAGTGCTAGTCAATTGGTGAAGAAGAAGTGAAGCGGAATGTAAGGAAAGTGCTAGTCAATTGATGATGAAGAAGTGAAGCGGAATGTAAGGAAAGTGCTAGTCAATTGGTGATGAAGAAGTGAAGCGGAATGTGAGGTGAGGAGAGTGCTAAATAGCCTGAGCTCTGATTTTTTGCAAAGGGTTTGGACAAATTGGTGCAACAGTGAGACAGATGCCTGAATCTCAATAGCGATTGTGTGGAAAAGTGAGAAAGGACCTAGCTACAGATGTATGTATAGTTTACAAATGTATCATTCAAAAAAAAAATATTTTACAGCTTAGTTTAACATATATTGAACAACCCACGTATTTAAGTGGGACTAGTTTCCTGCTATCGATTAAGAGTCCAAAGAATATATTTTGTTTTCACTCTAAACTCTCTAGTAAACTCCTACTATATAACCTCAAATAGCCTCGATGCTGAACGGGACGCTAAACTCAAATCAAATCCTACTATATACTACTTCCAGTTGAAAATAATCTGAATCTAAAGAATTAAAGTATAAAAAAAATGTCCTAACCTACCCTCACTTGGAAAGGTCCAAGTTCGATTCCCGGCGGGAATTCATGTAAGTCTTAGTTTGGAACCCACGTTAAGCTTTACGCCCAAGTCTTATATACCCTTGCTGCTGAAAGAGTCGCTAAACCCCTACCCTACACCTGCTAATCTGATTTGGAGATAAAATAAATTTTATCTGACATACATCTGTATACATCTATGTAGTAGAAATGACCAGCCTCACATACTAGTTGGGTAGAGTTTAGTTTCCCTTTAACTTTGAGTATATACAGATGAGACGTGGAGCTGAAGTCTAAAATGGAACCACTGTAATATGTTCAATGCTCTCCCACCAGGAATCGAACCGTAGACCCCATGATCAAAAGGCTCGCGCTAGCCACGAAACCAACCGGAAATGCGTTCGATACGCGTGATCCCAAACTAGTTACACGCAATTTAAAAGCTACTTAAATTAAGAATTAGCGAAATAAATTCAGAAAATAATAGTTCTGTGAGCTAAGTATACATATTCCAGCTATCCTCGGCAAAGTATGTGTGTGGTGGACAACATCGTGTCCGTGGGTTTTCTCGGGGTTCTCTCGTTTCCTCCCACTTTCTCATTCCACCAATTCTATCATCATCATTCCCTTCCTTAATCATTGTCTACCTTAGCCTAAAAGGCAAAATCGTCTGACATTAAAGTGAAATATTTTATTTCATATTCCAGCTAGAGTCGACCGTAACAAGTCCTAGTTTATTATTATTATTATTATTATTATTATTATTATTATTATTATTATTATTATTATTATTATTATTATTATTATTATTATTATTATTATTATTTTAAGAAATTGTGCGTTGATTTTCAGAATTTAAAACCCGTCACCAGTACAGTACTACAGAAGGAATATCAATTCTTGAAACGTGTGTTTCCTTTAGATGAACCAATCACATTTAGATAAAGGGTTCGCTTTTCTTATCATCTCCAGTTAAAAGATGTTGAAAGGGTTCAAGATTCCTCTCCCCGCTCCAACACCCGTATTCCTTCTAAGACACGTATCCTCCCAGTCTCATCTGAAGTGTTTAAAACCATTTATCTTCATTGTTTGGACTTCTGGTAGAAATGTTTATTGGAAGACGCTGAGGAATTCAATGTAGTCGTTGTACACGGTGGGTCAACCTTTCTTCGCCGTTGGTATCAGTCTGTCAGGGAGAAACATTGAGGCAGACGCATTTACTTGTGAAAGGATTTTTTCTGACGAGACACACACACACACAAGTACAAGACATAATAAATAAGATTCTGATGTCCGTTTCTTCTTTCTGAAAAGATTTTGGGATACACTTGGGAATGCAAGAATTCATATCCTTTCAATATATTTCATTATAATGCTTCTAGTGACAATTACAGTAAAGTGCATATGGAGGTTACTGTACAGTCTCAACCAAAAAAAGAAAACTTGGTCATCTGTCTCTGTAAAGTCTGTATTATTATTATTATTATTATTATTATTATTATTATTATTATTATTATTATTATTATTATTATTATTATTATTATTATTATTATTATTAAGTATTCTACTTGTTCTCAGGTTCTGAGGCTAATGAGTTTTTTCCTTAACGTTTTCACGTTTCTCGATCTTCAGCTTTCTCTTTTAACCCCCAATAATTTCTTCTAGTATTCAAATCATCGATCAGCTATGTTCTTCTTCTTCCTATTTCTCTTTTTCCTTCCATTTATCCCTCTATGGAGGTATGAAGAAGAGAATTTCTTCACAAGATGTGTCCGATCCAATAGGCCTTCCTTCGAAGGATGATGGCTAAAAGCATCCTCTTCTCTCCTATTCGTTTTAAAACATTTTCGTTTGTTATTCTCTCCGTCCATCTTATCTTCCTCTAACACCACATTTCGAAGCTCTCTGAACATATTGTAAACGGAATTAAACTAAGCAACATTGATATTTTCTTTGGTCGAATGAGATTTTTTAAATTAAAGTAGTACTAAAATTTTCTAGTTCAATTCGAATCAGGCTTTTACAGATAGGTGAGCAATCAGTTTTCAAAAAATGCGTATTTTTGTTGTACAAGATTCCTCAATAAGGTGGAACGAGTCTGACTTGATCATTGTTGAATTCCCTCGGAAAGTGTTCAACTTGAACATGTGGGAAACTTTTGGTTTAATGACAATACATTTTATGTTTCTGTATATATGCAATTACAGAGGTCGTTAATTTAGTATGGTTTACTGTAGTGTGATACTTCAGTTGGCTACCCACTGGTTCTCACAACGGCTCAGCCATGACGCAAAGTGCGTCGTTGAAATTGTAGAGTGCGTGGAGGAAAATATTTGAAACAGTATTTGGTTGGTGGTAAAATTAGACTGAAATATCTAATTTTACATTTGATGTTAAGCTACTCTCTGTCCAACCGAGGTCACGTATGTACGAGGTCTCAAACTCTGTGCAAGTTCAGAAAACAGGCTAGGGTGCCTAGTCAGGTTACAGTGTGTTGTTGAAAAGAATCAAGTGTAAATGCACTGTGAAGAACACACACTTGCGAATTATTTTCCTTTACAATTTCAACCTGTGTCATTCTGCACATCTAACACCAGAAAAACATTAAGAGTTCATGCATTTCAGTCAGGAGTGATGAATGAACGCACCAAACGTCGTTAGTTTATGAAATTTCAGACGGTGACACAACATTGAGAAATAAGCCTCCAGCCACCGACAAACAGATTAATCCATCAGCTTCTTCTCCACCGAGGTGAAACTATTATTGCAGGCTGTTACAATTCTGGGCTCTAGGAAATGCATTGGAAATTTATCGAAAACCATCCAGTAGTAGTCGACAAACATAGTATTTCATGTTGCACAGCAATGCAAGCCCATGTCTCGCGGACGGTGTAAACTCTCCATGAAATCTTCTTCAACCCATGGTATTCTGATGAGCTCAGGATCATCGTGCAAGAAGACCCTCTGAAAACTGTTCGTGAAGTTGCAGACGGGTTAGGCATACAGAATAATACCGTCGTTCGGCGGCTCTGAGCAATCAGTAAAATGAAAAGTTGGATGTAGAAAATATGGTTGATATGTGAGATGACACCGTTAAGAATGAATTGTCTCAAGGTATGGTTCTCTGAATTACCAGAAATTACCAGGAAGTTTTCTTGCATCGGATTGCCACTTCTGATGAAACACAGATCTGTTACAACAATCTTTAACGGTCATGAAAGTGACTGGATCATAATCAACGTCAGGATGGTTTCCGAAAACCACTTCTCCACTCGAAGAAATTTTTGTTGCTGGTATAATGGTTATAGTGAAGTTGATCCATAATATTTTTCTCCACCGAGACAAAATCATTCTTGCGGATTGTTGCAATGCTGGGCTCCAATAAATACACTGGTAACTTGTCGGCAACCCAGAAACTCCTTGTCGAAACTCCAGAAATATCGGCTTTGAAACCTTAGTGTGGTTCCTTCCTCGTATAATTTATGTAAGAAAAAATATTTCTTGAAAGTTCGTTGTCCAGAGAGGGTTTTGAAAGTCAGAATCCTTGCAGAAGCTTAAGAGTATCTTTCTATTTCGGGGGACGAGTATATCAATAGGAAAATTTTTAGATTTGAACCAGGAAAAAATAAGTATCCCAGTGGCCACCCTTGGTGAATTGATTGTATCCAGCTTATACAAGAATTCATATTGCAGTCTAATCGTTTCTCGTGTTTATATCTAAGACTAGCACATGTATTTCAAGAGACGATATCAACACTAATGGTGACTTATACCATGTATATCTGCGACTTGGTTAGTAAATACTGGTATACTGTTTAGGAGTTCAACTATAGAGCATTAAAATATTACTGTGATAGGCTGTGTTAGTATGTATTGCAAAATGGAATGTAAACGTCCCTCTATAGGACCAAGTAGTACAAGTGGGTCCTTAGTTCAAATCCCGGTAGTCGCCTTGAATATAAATATAAGAGTGGTTTGAATATCACTGTTTCTTATATATAGCAAGATCCATCCCATATCTACTGTGTCATACAAAACAAACTAAATATCTACTTTGTCATACAAAAACGAACTAAATATCTACTGTGTCATACAAAAACGAACTAAATATCTACAGTATCATAGAAAAAACGAACTAAATATCTACTGTTTCATACAAAAACGAACTGAAAATCTATTGTCACAATAAAGAACTAAATATATATTGTCATACAAAAACGAACTATATATCTACTGTGTCATACAAAAACGAACTAAATATCTACTGTGTCATACAAAAACGAACTAAATATCTACTGTGTCATACAGAAAACAAACTAAATATCTACTGTGTCATACAAAAACGAACTAAGCACCAAAATTAGAAAAGTTTAGTTCCCTAGTGGTGATTAGAATTTTAAGCTAAAATGAAAATTAAATTTCTCGTTTAACGTTCCACACTTATGCTCTTTAGGCCAAAGGAGAAAAATTACCAATGAAAGTATGATTATGAAAGAATTGGTAGAATGATAATGTGGAAGAAAACAGGAGATTCCCTAGAAAATTCACAAACACGATGCTGTCCACTATAAACTTCCTATATTTGAAATCAAACCATTGCCCCCCTCACATTAGAGATGATCATTCTACCACTGAGCCACCGTGCTTTCACATACATCAACATCTCTTCGTAAAAGAGATCATTTCACTTTAGCTAATGATTAGACCCATTATTATTGCACATCAAACTTTAGACTTAGTTTTTTTTTTTAATTATGAAAATGGCGTTTAGTTTGCTCGAAAGCAGGGGCGCACCCACTGGGGTTCAATCGGTTCCAGACCCCCATCCCCAAAAAAACTTCTAACTCAACATACATTTGTATGCTTTCTCAATAAAACTATCCTTGTTCAACAGGGAAGTAATTGACATACCATGAAAATTTGATCTTACACTTCATCTGTACTCTTTCTCTTATAATGGGGGCGCGGTGGCTCAGTGGCAGAGCGTTCACCTCTGATGCTTGGGGTGCATGGTTCGATCCCAGCTCGCGCCTTGTGAACTTTGTGGTGGACAAATACCGTGCTCGTGGGTTTTCTTGGAGTTCTCCCGTTTCCTCCCACTTCCTTCATTCCCCCATTTTACTCATCTCTCATCAACACCGTCTCCTTTAGCCTAACCGTGGGACGTAAAACTTAAAGATTTCATTTCATTTTTTCTCTCTCTCTCTCTTATAAAAACAATCCACTTCTATCTTTTTTTTTTTTTTTTTTTTTTTGAAAATATAAGTGGAAATATTTTACAATTACTTTTCGTATTTTCGGGTGCAGAATAATACCCGTTCAATACTACATAGACGTAGTGGTTTGTAGTATTGAATCAGCCCACCCTCAAAACTCGAACCCATAAACAAAAATTTCTGGCTGCTCGCCTGCTCGAAATTATACGTGGTCTTCTTGGTGTTGAAAAGTGACGTTATATTTCATTCAGGAGCTGTGTGAATTACATAAAAGATAGAACCAAATGTAAGGAAAATTTTAATAATAACTCATTATTTATTTATTTATTTATGTGCTTTTTGATTAAAGTTTCTGTATAGCTGGGGGAGAGAGAAAGCGATTTAGCAAAGGTTTTATCTAAAGAGTTATTTTTATTTTTATTTATTTATTTAACAATCACCAGATACACCTCAGAGGTCACTTTATACTGGATATCTGACAACAATAATAACAATGGAAAAGATTTGGGAAGGTATCGGCCAGGGCCTTTTTAGTAGGTATCATCCCGACATTTGCCTGGTAGGAGTGAGGAAATCTCTGGGAAACTCTAGTCAGGATAGTCGGAAGAGGGAATCGAACTCACGACCTCCCGAGTGCAAAGACAATGCTCGACCACGTGAGTTACTTCTCTCGGTAGCGAACCATTTAGAGAGGTCCGGAAATTTAGGAATTGAATGTAGCATCAGTGAGTTCTAAAGTTAGAAATAGTTGAACTAAGGTATTTACATTAGAAATATACTGAATGAAAAGGGAACAACGCTAGAATTCTTATCAATCCTGTGTTACATAATCCATCACGTAATATAGATAATCACGCCTAAAAATATTTCTGATATGCAGTCGCCATAATTGTTAACGTCACTTAATTTAAAAGCGTGTTACGTTTCCTTGTTACGCCACCACGAGTCCCCTAACGAAACGAAAAATATCTGTTTTTTTTTTTTCTGTTGATGGTAGGGAGCACTCAGCGCCTCTAGTGGTGATCGAGTACATTAAAAGTTCGTTTTAATGGGAGAATCCATAGTTGGTAGTCACAAGCACAGCTGTGAAACTGATCAATACAAGTTAGGAGGGAAAAGAAACAAAAAAAATCTTTAGTTCTGAATATGTGCAGGTGTCCATGTTTTTTTTTCTTTCCTTTTTTTAATTCCGGACCGGAAAGAAGAATAGTCTATTAAACCCTGATTTAATTAGAGGCAAGATAACAAAAAAATTGAGTTAATTTTGTGGCAGCCATTTATGTCTCTGTAGGAAAGTAAAAATTCGAAAAGCCATGTTTTTGCCACGTTAGCAGAGACAGGCTGTCTTTTATGCTGGGCTACAGTCATTTTTGTGAGTGCTAGTTTTGTGTTTCTTACGCCAACGCTTTAAATTGCTTGCGTGTTTTTAGTGTGAAATTACAATTTATCAATATTATTTTTGAATATTGGTTCTAAAACTTTGTTTTTTCAAAATCTGATTTGTCACCAGTTGCATATGTAATATTTTAATATAATAGGAAATAGTCATGTAATGACAAAATCAGATCAATGAGCTCCCCCTCTCAAGTACGTATTATAAAAATGATTGAATTTTCTCGTATTATAAAAATGATTGAATTTTTACAATGTATCTAAAATTTATACTGTGGAGATCAGGGGGGTAAAAGTGAGGGGGAACGTGGGGGAACGCCGTCCTCCCACCTCCAAACTATATATACGGCGTCTCTCCAGTTCCTAAAAAATTACAATCGGCAAAGATAGGCAGGGGAACGGCGTGATGTCATGCCGCTACCTACCGTACTCCTATCATTTCAGATCCACTTTTACCTCTGGTGGAGATTGAGGATTTTTCTTTTCTTTTTTTTAGGTGAGTAGGTAGAAGCAATACCGGTACTTTATTTCTATATTCGGAAATTGGAGGACATCAATTAGTGGAACCAAACAAGCTGGTAATCCACATTGAGTATGAATGTAGATATGGTTCCAGGAAAGAATTTTTTAGCTCCTGGAAAATTCTAAGTCCTTGACAGCCCCTGAAATAATCACTGTTGCAGCCCATTTAGATTAAATGATTAATTGCTTTGCATGTAACATGTTTACCAGTTATATGGTATAGTTTCAGATGGGATCTGAACCAATTAGCTCGTTGGACGCTTTTCCACTGGAGGGGCCGCGGTGGCTCAGTGGTAGAGCGTTCACCTCTGGTACTTGGGGTCCCGGGTTCCAACCGAGCCTCCGCCAAGTGTACTTTGTGGTGGACAAACACCGTGTGCGTGGGTTTCCTCGGGGTTCTCCCGTTTCCTTCCAATTTCTTCATTCTACCATTTCATTCATTTCTCATTGTCATCATCTTCTTTAGCCTAGCCGGCATAAACGTGGGACGTAAAACTCAAAGATTTCATTTCATTTTTTTCCCACTGGAAATCGAAGCTGAGACCTCATATACACAGTTCACTTAGGAGCAATGTATCCGAGAAAAACACATCTACTTTTTTTCTGTTCCCTGAAATACTTTGAAGTATGTGTCTGTGTGCCTTGTTACATAGATTTAGGTCTGACTATCTTTAGTAAATAGTGAAATAAACATTGGTTAACTTACCAAGTTTTCTTGAGGTTTTCCCCATATTCTCATGTTGCCAACAATTCTTCCATAATCATTCACTTGGATTGCTTATTCTATGTTTCGTTTACGAGTTAATGAAGTGTCATTTCTAATATTTTTCATTGTTTAGAAATGAATTATCACATCACCGTGTAAAACTAAATAATGAATTTTTTAACAAGTTCTGTGCTAGACCAACTGACTAAGTAGGTCACGTTACTATGGAACAAACGATATTAAAGTGGTTTCAGTATGTTATTATTAGTTTCCTACTCTTGGGTCTACAGGAAAAAGGTCCAAGTTTAGGATGTGGCCAACTTATAAGACTACATACCTACATAGTGTATGAAGTAGGTAAGTTTTCTCGGGATTTTCTCACATTCTCATATTTCCTATAATCCTTCAATATGCATTCGCTTAGATTATTGATTTACGTAACTTATATGTCTTTCTTTGCAGTTAATAAGGTGGCATTGCTAATATTATTCACTGTTTAGAAATGAACAGTGGCGTATTTAGGGGGCGTAATGCTCAAGGTCCCTCCCCCGAAATAAATTTGTTAGTTTTTCGCATTCCACGTACAACATTTATCCTTCTTACCATTTCTAAGAATTTCATTGACTTTCCATTTTCTTATTATCTTTGTTCAGAAATAATACTGTATTTGTCAAATTTCATTCCGTGTAAGAACTACGTTCTTTTTTTCTTTCTTTCGTCCATTCTAGTCTTCTGTTTCTTTTTCTTAGTTATTACTTTCTTTCGTTTCTCCTATCATACTTTCGACCGTTGTTAGTTGTGATTCAAATCGGCCGCCTTCAGTAACACCAAAACTAAGAGGAGCTGATAAACGAAACTGGTGGTCCACAAGGTTTTCAACATAATGGGACTTTAGTTATTCTAGCAAAGGAATATTTACATCGTTTAGTTGTAAAGAAGGTAAATGTTTGAATTAAAGAAAATCAAGAGTGGGAATAAGTAGCAAGGGAAATTAGGTAGGCCAAGAGGATGCTTCCTTTCTCTTCTATGAATAGACTAAAAGGTTAGAGTCACTGCTAAATTTTTGAGTATCATATCATATAAGGTTCACCAGTTTACAATTCTTGCAATTAAAACTTCAATTTATGCATAAATTAGCATATATTTCATTCTCAAACTCAGGTGAGCAATTGCCTCCTGCTTTCCTATGTTGTGCATAGTCCCCCGAAACAAAACCCTAAATACGCCACTGGAAATGAAATATCATATTACCTTACAAAAATTGGTAATGAATTTCTTAGCAATGGTGTCACCTCAGAACAGTTATGTTTTAAATAGTAATAGACTAGAAAGAATGTTTATTAATGTTAAACTAACACAGTGGTAGACAAACTTTTTCAAGAGAGGATCGAAGGAAAAATAACAAAACTTTAGGTGGGCCAAAATAATTTATTAAAAACAAGAATGATACATTTTCGAAAATTCTTGTAATACGAAATCCCATTTTAATGATGGAAGTATCTCATAATCTGGTTCAAACTGGGATGCACTCATTCTGAGAAGTGAAGTTTAATCCTCATCTGTCAGCCTTTTTCTAAGACAACTATTTCTAAATATCTCTATTTTTCTACTCATTTCTTAGATTAGAAATTATGTCACAGGCTGGATAGCATCTTTCAGATTGCTGCATCTGGCTCGCGGGCCATAGTTTGTCCATTGCTGGCCTGAGAAATGGAAATGCATGTAACATGGTAAAGAAATATGGCAAATACAAAATGTGAGGGGAATGAAGTCTTTTTGTATTCGCCAAACATAAGAAAATTATTCAGCAGATAGGCTCAAGTCTTATGTTCAAATTCGCGAGCCAGGCGAGGTCAAGCCTTAATGGGATTAGTAAGCGCGGACCTCATTGTAAATAGCGAGCACGAGCTTGAGTCTAGGGCGAGCCTGAGCTAGTGTGTGTCTCATTGTAATTCTTGAGCTCTAGGTTTATTGAGAATGGTGAGTCTGAGCCAGATTGCAAAACAGACAATCTCTCTCCTATTTAGGAACATGCCAGTTTTTCTTAGAATTAGGGACGGATTTAGTTTTGTTTTTTCTTAGAAATGGAGACTAAGATCACAAGGAAATGGAGATATTTTATGCCTAATTGAAAAAAAAAAAAAAAAAACTAACTAACTCTATGGCCTATGGAACCCGGAGGTTCAATGCCGCGTTCACGAAAGCTCTCCACTGACTTCTATCTCTAGCCAACTCAATCCAGTTCCCACTTTGTATTCTTATTTCTGAGAGATCCATCTTAATATTGTCCTCCCATCTGCGCCTAGGTTCTGCTAATGGTCGTTTTCCGATTGGACTTCCAGCTAAAACTTTGAAAGCGTTTCAACTTTCTTCCATTGTGGCTACATGACCTGTCCACCTAAGCCTCCTAGATTTGACGACCCTAACAATGTTTGGTAAACTGTATAAATTTTGCAGTTCCTCGTTATGACGTTTCTGCCATTCCCCATTCCCGTTCCTCTTGGTTCCGAATATCCATCTCAGGATTTTGTCCTCAAATCCAGTCTACGCTCTTCCCTCAGATTAAAAAGCGACCATCTTTCGCAACCATACACAACAACAGGCATGATTATCATTTTATACATTGTAAGCTTCATATTTCTTGTCATAATTCGAACTACAAAAGATTTTGAACTGAGTAATGACACGAATCCCTGATTTTAGTCGACAATTGAAGAATTAATTGAAAAAAAAAACGTTAAATATTTCGCTTATTTTAAGATCACATTTGTAAGTTAATATATTTACATATTATCGGTTGTCCCGTACATAATAATTTCTGTATATAGTTGCAAAAAATATGGAGAGGGAGCAATAAACCAGTTGGTCTGAAACAAAAGTATCAAAGAGTAGCCTACTTTACGATAGGTCAACAGATAATTTCTTGCAGAATTTGTGTGTATACATATTTTGGAAGAATTGACTCTTTATGGCTGTTTCATATGCTATTTAGTTTAATAATAATAATAATAATAATAATAATAATAATAATAATAATAATAATAATAATAATAATAATAATAATAATAATAATACTAATAATAATAATAATAACTCAGTTACTATGACAGGAATCCATTGCAGGCCCGTGTCCACGGAGGTCTAGGGTGGGCCGACCCCCCAAATTTTCACAGCACACCCTAAAATTTTCACTGTAGGCTTGCAAATGAACTATAATATGACGATGAACTATAATATGGTTGGATTGGGCCCCACTAACATCTACCGCCCCCCCCCCCCATTCCTTTTTTGGGCTGGCTACCGGCCTGATCTATTGTTAGCCTCCCCAGATAGGCAATTGTTTCCCAGTAGCATATTTCTACTGCAATAATTTCCTTTGCTGTATTTACTAGCTCCCCACCCTTTTTTTTTCAAAATGTATTGTTAATTTTTTTTGAGAAACGATTATAATCCCATAGAAAATAATACGTTTTTCGACAAATGGAGGAAATACCAGTAGATACCAATATATAGTTTTTAATTATTGTTTTTCTTTAGGTTGTTTCAAAGTTTTTGAGATGGGAAAGTATTCTATTTATACGATAAATTATACATAGTCCTCAAGAAAAATAACATTTCAACAACTTGAATATCAGTAGACCTAATCGTTATACACAAATATTGATTAAATAATAATCACATTTGCTGGCATATCTTGTTCATTTACCGGGCTTAGAATAACAAGGTATATGATTCGTTATTATAAAGATTAACAATAACAATAATTTGAAATTTTTGATAAAGTTAAGTTCTATTTTCGATTGGTTAATTTGTCAATACATAATATTTTTTCAGAATAGATTGAGGCGCTACCAGTGACTATCTGGACAGGCACTTCTAATAAGTCACCGGTTTTGCAATCATGACCAGTGTTCGTTGTTGGAGGTCTCTCCTAATCTAGGGAAATTTCGTAGATTAAATTTAGTAAAAAGGGAAAAAACGGGAATTCTTCGATAAAACGTGAAAATCCAGGGAAATTCTCGCCCTGGTAGATTGACCAATGTAAATGCTTAAATTTTTCTTGGTTCTTCAGAAATAAACCAATAGCAATAGTTTGTATGTATGTATACAAAGTAGCATAATTTACACACATTGTTGGCTGATGTATTTGCATTTTTTTTGTTAAAAAATGGAAGAAAAAAGTTTTTTTTAAAAAATAGAAGTAAATGTAGCTAAATTAATCTTCTCACATAACTTCTGTTATAGGAATTGGACACTTAACAAACTTATTTCTAGGGGAAATTCGGTAAGAAAGGGGAAAATTTTCTTTAAGGAGTCAGTTACGGGAAATTTTCTTAAGGAAACCTACTAATACTGATTATGCATGATCCGTTGGTTTGGTAGGGGCATAAACTCTGTATAGTCATCTTAAGGGGTGCTTGTAACCAAGGGCGCCGATTCTGGGGTCCGATGGGGCCTGGGCCCCCCAAAAGCTCATGTGGCCCCCCGTATTGTATTTATGAATATACAATAATTTGAATGCAATTTGTCTTAAAAATCCTCATATATATACCTTCTGCATCCGAATGCCCCCTTCCCAAATTTACAGAGAAATCGGCGCCCTTGCTTGTAACTGCATAATAAACCAGTCTCAAAACCGACACAAACTTTTAGGTGCATGCACAATTTTTGTCTTAGAATTACATATAAAATTATTTCCATTCCTTTCTATAATAACTTCTATCGTTATGGGAATTTGTTTCTCTACACTGGTTCCAAAAGCGTAAAATACGTATGCATTCTTGTGTGAGAAAAACAAAATAGGACAGACCGTCTCCTTGTGATTTTTTTACTTACGCTTTCTAATAGGGTCATGAGGACAGTGTGTACAGCCTTGAACTGAGCTTTGGCGGGAAGTGTTGGTGGTATTTTATTGTAAACGTAGGTCTTGAGTAGGGAGGGAGAACAAGAAAAAAATAAAAGAAAAAGAAAAAACACGGGAAAAGAGGTGAAGCCGTTGACTCCATGGTGTCTCGATGGCTTCTGGGAATCTGCCTTCACTCGCCCTGCTCACCATAATGATCGATGGAGTCGAAAAGGCGGAGTTTTACATGCCTTCCCAGAAAATAACATGCAGCTGTCGTGTTCGACCAATCATGGCCGCGGACACACAGCAGTGCGGAGACCTTGTAGGCGGCGGCTGAGGCAACCGACGCTTGTCTCCGATTGGTGGAAATACCATCACATGACTGCGTTCCATTGTTGTAGTGGGAATCGGCACATCAAGCTTTGTGCAAGGGTCTCTGTTTTGCTCGCCCGTTCGCCTCGCTGTAATCTCCCTGCGCTAGGCTAAAGCGAACTTGGCTGAGATGTCTGACAGTTTTATCGATAATAAATGAGAAATTTGAATTAAGCAGGTTTGGCCTGAACGGTTGGATATCCATTACATCTTTACTTTCAAAGCTACGTAACGCTTATTAACTACCTAGCGGAGAGAGAGGAATATAGGTCTGCAAGTAAAAAAAATATATATGTATAAAGCAAAAAAGCGAGAAAAAAGAGAGGGGAGTTACATGGTTAGTAGTAAAACCAAGCTAGTACACGTTGAGAGGGTGGTGAAGGGTTCAGAACATGGGTGGGGAACTTTTACAGGGCTCCCTAGGATTATGTTCAAACCTGAACGTAGGCATGTAGACGACAACTCCGTTCGATTCAGTTTCCCGTCTACGCACCAGATGTATACATAGCTTTATAGTAGTACCGTGATGTTGTTTTGCACTTCCAAGGAATATAAAACACGTCTCCAATGGCTTTGGTACCAGGGTAGGAAAAAAATAACAGTTCTGTTTCGGTTGGAGCTTTCAACGCATTTGCAAAGAAGTTCCGGGGTTCGTTGGTTACACGAAAACAAGCTGCCATGAGTTTTCGCCACTCCGCGAGCAGAACGGCGCTTGGCTTGTCTTTGTAGGTAAGTGTCAAAATAAAATTGGATTTTGTTTATATAAAGTTACTTATCAGAGTAGCGTGTCTGTACGTATTTAGGTAGTTTGTGGTCTTGTAGGGTATTTGTACGGTAATCTTGTTAGTTCTGTCTGCGTCTAGTGAAATCCCGTTGAAGACTAGGAGAGGAATGCCTGATCCCAAACCAGTTCCTTAGGTTTTCGTGCCACACGAATGTATATATATATACGTACATATACGTATATCCTTACACATGCACACACATACAGACACACACGCCGCTAGACCAGGAATGAGATCAAGAGACATGAGGAGTGGGGAGGGAGATTACATCACGTGACCACCAGTAAGTTATCTCATTAATTTCGTGACAATGTGTAACTTGTCTTAATTGAGACGGTGAATTTTTTCCCACAATCGTGTTACAACCCATCTGCATTACCATTTAAGCTTGTGCAACCCTTGTACCTTAACTAAATCCCCCTTCCCACTCGTTTTTTTAGAAGGCATCCAAGTTCTTTCGCTTCACATGTGAGTTAATCTACCTCTCCTACACAATGCCCCCACCCTAGCTCCTTCACACACACACACACACGCACACATACACATATATAGTAGTTCCTCCCACCCCGAAAATTAGGAAAGAAGTTAATCGAACAGAAATATTCGAAGTAAAGCTGGCTACTCCTCCCATAGTCATTTTTAACCAGCCATTTATGTAAAACAGTTGATATAAGTAATATAGAAGTCCTTACATGCTTTGATACAAAAAAATCTAAGTTACTACATAGTTATAAGTATCAACCCTTAGAAGCAAAAAAAAAAAAAAAAAAAAAAAAAAAGTAAGAAACTCGGACACTAGGAATCAACCCTTGATCCCTCCCCCCTAACCTTCTCATAGTGTTCATCCCCCCTCCCGCCGTCTCTAACATTTTCTAAATAACGTTTTCCTATTGGTCGAAAGAAATGAGGAAAAGTGAAGTAAGGTAAGGGGGGGGGGGAGAAAAGAGGGTCATCTAGTAGAAATACGTATAAAAATAGAAACCTAGATTCTTGCGCATGCTTTCAAATATTCACAAGAAAGTTGTGTGGATTTTTTTCCTACTTATTCTTGAGTACCTTTCTTTTTTAAAAAGAAAAACTGTATGAATAGAAATGTCTAGTAATATAGAAGTATAGTTCTCCAGAGTTGTATTAAAATGGCAAAATTACATGCAGTCTATACTCCCTTTCTTTGCATGATGTATCCATTGATGTCAAATAACGAGTACATTGTTAAGATTTATTTGAATGTAAAACAATTACCAATCATTTCGCTGAATGCCGTAATTTTACTAGAAAATAAATGAACTGCATGCACTAAAGTTCTCCCAAGTAATGGATGATGATTTTACATTCCAGAATTCTCATTTTCTTACTTCACTAGCATGCACCTGTATTTCTGTAACAAAACTCACAGTCGGTTAGAAAGACTAAAAAAAATGACACATAATGAGTACAGTAAATTCTACTATTAGTATACTGGTGAAAAATAAGAACACAGAGCATTTAATTAGAGAATAATCTTTCTTTAGTTTTGCTACACACAAAGTTCACCCTTACTTCGGCTAAAATTACTTCTCGTAAAATTAGAGCTCTCTATCGGGGTAGTTCTCTATGAAACATAGAACAGGGAATTTACATTCAGATGATGCATCATACACTTAACCAACGAAAATTTTGTCTGAAACTAATTGCATTGTTTCTAAATATCCCTTGAGAATGTTTTCGTGAGCTATTTTCTTAAATAGGGTAGGAAAAAGAAGTCTCTACTTGTTTTTAGCTTTTCTTAAAAAGCACATTTATCCTAATGAAAAGATTAGCACAGTCCTTTTAATTAAAACAGAAAACCGCAAATTAAGCTCTGGGTGTGTGGGTTACAGTACACTTAGTTTTAAGAAACGTGATATATATACGTAAAGTACGTTAGCTTTTAACGTTCACATGAATTTAAGTGGCATACGTACCGGTACTCAGCATGTTCTTTGTATGCTTATAGTCTACAGTGGGGGAAGATCTTTGGTCCTGAAATTATACTGTAAGTCTATTTGCTGAGGCAGAGGCAATTACATATTTTCTTGGGAAGATAGGCCTATAAATAAAAAGAGCTTTGGAGAAGTACAGAAAATTATTCTGTATAGTTTCAACTTAATACAATTTTATACTGTGTCACTTCGTGCCCAAGTGTGTAACGCACGTCCTCCTATGTGCGTGCTCTGAGTTTGTTCCAGGCTGGGTTGTTGATTGTTGATTAGAGCTTATCAATCAGAACTAAGACCACATGAGACGTGGACTTACAACTTAAGAGACCTAATCACTGCGAAATTAAAATACCCGCTAATTTTACAGTAATTATGTGATATCTTCAAATAGATTTTAAAAAAATTGAAATATGAAACAAGAGCGCGCTAGACAATATGATTTTGTATGAGATACTGTTATCACGAGTCACCTAGATTTTCCGTTTGCAGCCATTTATAGACGCGAAAATAAATGCCGATTTTCTAAATGGCTGGAAATCGAAAACAGATAAGTGAGTCGTTATAACGGTGTCTCATGTAAAATAATATTTTTTAGCGAGGTCTTGTTCCACTTTTCGATCATGTTTTATCTAATTGAAGATATCACATAATTACTGTAAAATTAGCGATATTTTAATTTCGCCATGATGGGGCCTCTAAAGGAAGAATCTGAATCACCAGAGTGCGCTAACATATCAAGATTCTTTACTGGGAATCGAATCCACGATGCGGCAAAACGACGGTTCGGGCGTTAACCAATAGACCAACGAAGGGGTCATTCCAGGCTAATGTTTGCTTTGGATAAAATCCAAAGCGCAGGACTTGGTTCTACTTTAATACTGTTTAGTACGTTTTCAAACAGCCTCAACAATATTACAATAATAATAATATTGCCATTTAAGTTGGGGTGGTTACGACAAAATAAAACGAAGCAATGTCTCACTAAAATTTTACTCCGTCCACAGTTATGTACATAATTATTTTATGTTCAATTAATTATTATTCCTTATTTTATTTTAACATTTTTTTTTATTTTTCTCCTTGCCTGAAACTGTTGTTATTGTAATTTTTCAAAAATGGCAGAGACGCTGTCATATTATCATTGTTAAATTACAACATTAGTTTAAAACTAAGAATATATAGTAATTAATACTTAATAAAAAATAATTGATCTTTATCCATAATATTAATTGATATTATAATAACCTGCACCAAATATATTCAATTATTCTTTCTTATCTGGTAATGTAAACAATAACAGGAGCGTAAAATTTACGATATATACTTGACAATGAAAATAACGGTATAGAGGACCAAATCAAGTCGAATTTATAAATGACCTTTCTGCTAAATTTTACAACTCTAATGTTTTGGAATTTCATTAGTACATATAAGTTCCTATTGTAGACTTTCTTGTAATCTAGACTAACTTATTTTGCTAAAAAATTATAAATATTAAGGAGCTATTATAATTATAAAATTATAGTTATAGTTATAAATTAGTAATAGTTATAGTTATAAATCTGAACTAATTTCTAAAAACAGTGTCAAGTTAAAATTTTCCAATTAGATAGAACGAGTAATTTCAACATTATTATATAGATATCATTCAACAAAAAAAGAAAAAAAAGAACGAACTGCTTGTGAAACTGTTTTTACTGTAAACTACAAGTAACCAGTAAAAATAGAATTTTATATCTCTACTTATCTCATTTCTCTTTTTCCTAATTGAATCTATTTTGATATAACTTTGGGTAAATGATCTCTTTTTTATGTTATAAAAATAAAATATTTATTGAATAGTTTTTCGTGTCATTGTACTCCAAATGTTTAATAATTTGTTTAAGGATTATTATTATTGTACCGTTGAATGCTAATTTATATTTTGTATCTTGTAACTGTACATATGGTAGAATTTAAAACTAAGAATTGTCTATGTATATATGTATATATTTCCTAGATAATTTAGTAAAAACGCGTGATATTTACATCAATTTTTGTTTAATCATCTTTATTTCGAGATAAATTATTCATTATGGCTTGGTTCTCAAACTTTTTGACTCATAAGACACTTTTTCGACTGATTATTAATAGTAATAATATAAATTAAAATATGGTAAGCCTATAAGTTTCTATAAACTATATAGACTATATAAGTTAATAAAGTAAGCCTACAAGTTTGAGTATTGTTATTGCCACCGGAAGCGTTGACTGCTACAGTCTATCTGAAAATTTATTAATTTAATTATTACATGAATATGATTTTTAAATTCTAAAATGAAACGACACACTCGTTGGAAAATTACACTGTAATACACTGACAGATTTTATTACAAAGACAAAAAACTTGCAAAATAACTTGCATCTTTATCCTTTAGGTTTTCAATTGCTTTAGTAGTATTAAAATTAAATATGTAAAAGTAATTACATAGGCCTACATTGAAATAAGATCTTCAGGAAAATATTTGAATGAATGGCGTCGAACTATAGCGCCCTCTATTGTTAATAAAATATTAATCGTCGCTTCATCAATTTATAATAATGCAGTTTTAATTAACATTTGATAGTAACAACATAAAGAGCCATTGTTTTGGTGATTTCTGATACATTTTATTTAAATCTTACATGAATAGTACATGCATAATATATGTATTAATTGAAAAGATATCATTTGTAATACATGATCTAATGTTGGATTTTTCTTTCAAACTATTTTACTTTTGTATTTCAAACATAATTATTTTTCAAAAAAATAAAAATTTCTTAAAAGAAAAATTGTCATCTGTTTTTCTGAAGTACAAATATAGATAGCTCTGTTCTAACTTATATAGCTCCCCTATTCGTTTTGAAAGACAGTAAAATTATGTCTTTAAATTGTTGATAATCATTAACACAGATTATTGAAAACTTAAGAATATTTAAATTCTATTAAAAGTAAACAATGTTTTGATGCTTATACTTAAAAAAGTTTGCTAACAGCTATCTTTTGCTGATATTCATATTTATACAAATAATTTTTTGAATGAGTTTCTAATTCAAAATATCGAATGACTAACCTTAGTGATAAAATGTGCATATTTTGAGTTGTTTCAAAATTTTATTAGACATAAAAGTCATTTTTAAAAAATCCTGTCTTTACTTACCAAGAAAACACTTATTAAGTAGGCCTATATTGGTTACTACTAAATATTTATTTTTTGTAATATAAAAATTTAGCTAATTTGGTTCTACGAGATGCATATATTTGGTTTTTATTCTGTAAATTTTGTTCCTTATTAAACAGATATTAGGCCTATATGTATAAAAGCAAATAGAAAAAGGAGGATTATTAAGTTATTTTTATTGTAACTAAATTATGCATGTTGTATATCCATTGTTTCTTTCAAGAAGATCACATCTACCTATATTTGTATATAGGCCTATAAGTGGACAGGGATGGCGTCCATCAGGTCCGCAACCCCCCTCTTAAATTTTGTAACTGTTTAAACATTATATTTCTTAAGTGTTATTTCTATGTGAGGGGTGTCAGTACATGCGATCCGGGCCTACTTTAATCTTTTAACTTTAAACTCATCACAACAATAATTCCTGGATTAATTACTCAGTTTGTGTCTCTGCTAGTATATTCCAACGAGACGAGAAATTAATTTTCAAATCAGAGACGAGACAAGAAACGTGACAACTCCTTTTCGAGTAGACATTGGGGACGAGACGAGACAGTTCTCGAGTCTCATGGACATCACTAGTTCACTTAAAACTTAGATCTTAAACATTGTTTTAGTGTTACATAAAAAAGTGATTGCACGAACATAAGGAATAGCATTTATCAACGTTTAAAAATACGCAAGTCGGTCAGTTCAATAATAAACATGGTTTAAATGTTGTTGTATCACCAGTGGCGTAACTAAGGTCTTGGGGGCCACCCCGCAGACAAATGGAATGGGGCCCCTTCTCTACGTCCTACAACACGATTTGGGGGCCCCGTGATGGCTTGGGGCCGCCCCTCAATGCGGAGTCTGCGGGGCCCTTATCTACGCCCCTGTATATCCCATTCTTCTTGGACCTCTTTTGACGCGGATCCCCTCTAGTAACATCTAGATGATATTAAGAAAAAATCATGACAAATTTTATACATAAATTTTAAAAAACAAGATCAAGGGCAAAAAAAAAAAAAAACGTACCTAGAAGCAAGAGAAAAAGATGAATAATTCTCAAAAATCAAGACGAGACAAGAATTCTACAAAAATTTACAAGAGAAGAATAGGAAAACTTTATTTCTCGTCTCATGGCTAGGGCTACCTTACTGTTTACTTCGGTGTTTACGTTTTTTTTTTTGTTTTTTTTAATTCATTCTTGTCCGTTACATTTGTCACTGATTAATCTGATAAATAATGGAGACGAAATGAAAGGACAGTGGAGAGAAGTAATAGATAGAATAATAAAAATAAACATAGAAGCAATAGAACATCAAACAAAAATAAGTTGTAATGTTAGCCGAGGATAGAGCTAGATTAATAAATAAAAAAAAGTAATAAAACGTTAGACCTAAATCTATTTCACCATTTTATCCTATGAGAAGTAAAGATAATATTTGCAAAATTTGTCACCAATTTCTTAGTCCTACTACGCTTTCATGATTTTTAACATCTGTAAAATAATAATTAAAAAATTTATTGAACAAAGAATAATAAAATATACAGATTACTATTACACTACATAAGCGTATCCTTAGCTAGAGACCTACAAAAGTGTTAAGGATTTCACTCTTCTTTATAGACATCAAATTCTATAAGAACTTTTCCGAAGTTTTGTTGTTTCTTTAGTATGCAATTAGTGGCAGATCTAGAATATTAAAACTGAGTGGCCAGCCAGAACACAGACTATGATAGGTATATCATGAGTTTACTATAAACTTTGAAAAATATATAAATAATAGCTTAAATTGTTTTGTCGCTGAATAACTGGAGGCCTAGTCCCCCTGGTCCGTGGCTAAATCCGCCACTGTACGCAATTATTGACTATCTTATCTTAATAGCTATCCACTCAACCTGTTCGAACTTCTCTTTAGGAAAAAAAAAGACGTTTTTAAAAGGAACATTGAACTTAATTAACTTACATCAAATTAATAATTAAACGTAGTTCAAAACAAGTTACAGTCACTTATATTCCGATATGATTTGTATTACTTTTCTGTTGATAGTTTCAGAAATAGGAATAATCTTGGATTTGGAGGTTCAAACTCAGATATATATATATAAACAGAATGTTTAGAGGGGAAATGAGTTGATATTACGGAAATATAATTACTAAGTGAAGGTAACTACTAATCTAACCTGAATAAGCAAAAAATGAAGAAAATAGCTATAGGGAGAAAGTATGAATGTTAACCAAAAAATTCTGCTGCCCCCAAATCCAAATTATGCGCAGGAATATATATATATATATTCTATAGAAACTATAGGAGGCAGAAAATAATTTGAAATGAATAATTACGAAAGAAATAGTGGGAAGAAAAGCCCGAAAGAAACATCATTTCTCCGTCACAAACCTACAAGTTTTGGGATCAATCCAGACATCCTTCACACCATAAGCATATGCTGTACAACTGAGTCAGTATATCTTATCAACCAAAAACTTATTAATATATATATTTGGAATTTTGAAATTATTATCTTAATTTACATCAAAATTTTTAGTAATTACGTATTAATTTCAGTTATGAAAATTTTCTATATAGAATAGACGTCATAATAGAGCAAATATAGAGGACAAATTTCAACACAAAATACTAGGCTTCAAGTATAATCTCAAATCATGTAAGTTATTTTGCAGTTTATAAATGTAGCAGAAAGTGAATCGGGAGTACGTATTATTCATTCATTTATTATTTTTGTTATTATCATGCTATTCATAGAAAGTTATGGTTTCTGTCTGCGAAGAATTTATCAACTTATTCTATAGTATGCATGTACAGTAAGATGCTTTAATATATTTTTTTTGTTTTAATTATATTAAAAATACCATTCAATAATATCAAGTTCTAAGTTTGCCTTCTACAAACAAGAATACTCTGTTTTTCTTAGGAATTATTGTTCTATTAAACATCAAGATAGTGATAGGACTATTTACAAAAGTAGAGTGAGCTAGAATATCATATTACCATAGAAAGCTAGAATTAATATTTTATATAAGAAAAATAATAATTTTCGGAAGTGAATTTTATCACTATATCTAAAAGAACAAAATACAATAATATTTTAAATTACTATTGTTTTTCAGTTAAGTATTGCAAACTGAAATTATTATAAACGATTATTTTTTATTAATAAAAAAGTTTGTGTTAGCTGAAAATATTTTTTTGTTCGGACACAAAGAGTAATCTCGTGACGGCTGCAAGAAGCTCCAGCCTCGGATGATTTCTTCCGTTAGAGGTCGCGCGCGAATAGGATTTTAGAGCTCTTCACGAAATGGCTGCCGTAATCTCGACCACCCGGAGCGACAAGGGCGTTCGTTCTATTTTCTTGTTGTTGATGTACCTGGAACAGAAAATATAAAAATATTTTTAATAAAACGGAAATGAATTAATTAATATGTTAAGGTATAGGTTACTCAGAAAGTATCTATTTTAAGTAATGGCATTACGCAAACAATCGATAGATGGTTATCTTTTTTGTTTATGATCCTTCCCCCTGCTAACCCTGCTATTGACAAGAGTAGGTGGCGGCATTCTATTATCCACGCTTCGTTGCATCCTTGTCACTCTAAGAAATTGTTGTAAGTAGATTTATAATGTATAATTTCTAATAATCTATAGCTATATATAGTAATTTGTTACTAAGGACATTTGATTCTAATAGATTCTAAATTTGTTTCTAATCGAGGACACAAAATGTACATGTTGTGTGCTCTAAACATCATTTTGACAACACATACCAGTGAGATTTTATTGTAAAACTTAATCTAAGTTCCCTTATCTGGAATTCAACTTTTTAAAAATTTGTTAATATACTTTAATTTTTCAATTTTGCATACAAAATAGTGGTTATTATTCATTTGTGAGTGAAAGATTCAATATACAATAACAAATTATATTACTATCTGATAATATTTAAAAAAAAATTTACTCTTTAAAAACGAATTGTTCACACACTGCATACTTTTTGTGGACTAGAATAGTATATATATCTTGTGGGTTTGAATTTTTACCAATGCTAATGTTGACGGACCCAAACTACAGTTAATATTAGTAAAAATTTAAAAAGTTGGTAATATTTAGGTGAATATACTATTTCAGGCCAATAGTTACATGATTTGTAGTTTGTAATTAATCTTTTAGTTATCTTACGTACGTATCTACTGGAGTGTAGGCCTAATGTAGCAAAATATACTGAAGTAGGGATTTCTTGATGTTATGTTTATTAATTTATTGATTTATTTATAACTTTAAATGAATATTCTTGCTTAAGTTTTAAAGAGGAACCAGTTAAAAACAAAACATAATCTTAAATAGGTTTATATTTAAATAGGCCTATTCTTTTTATTAAATTATTAACACACACATAGATAATTATCTTACACTGTTCAAGAAATTGATTCAATTTCTAAAAGATCGATAAATCGGATGTACTAAGGTAACGAGTGTTCAGCACAGCCAAAGAGGAAAAAGGAATCATTTTATTTATTTATGTAAGACCATATTAAATGTTTCAATGACTGTTTGCATATTAATAATTGCATGATAATATATCACACTATAAGGAACCCCAACTGGCAAAGTATATTGGACCACGGTTCGTGAACCAGTTTTCCAATAATAATAATAATTATTATTATAAAATTAATTATCAAACTCAAGCTTACTTGTGTTAGTAGAATGACGTATGTGTGACCATTTAGGCACTATTTTAGACATTTTTTCCTCTTACTATGTGACATCAAATAATATCTATCTATTAATATCTATTGAAATTGAGTTAGTTTCAGTTTTAGTTATCTCTATGAAATACTAATGCTAATCTGTTAGTATATTTTTTAGATCAAAAATCAAACATGTTTCAGGCAAACATTTTCTTGTAGGCCTTATATCTGGAGAACTACATATAATATAGCCAAACCTAAACTACCATCTAACTCAGTATGATGTGCTTATTCAATAAAAAATACAAAAACTCGATTTAGGGGCCGTTCAAAAATTTTGTGGACCCTGATCCACAAACTAATTATTGGCCAAGATCACAATCTTTTGATGCATTTTTTGATCATTCGTAATATTCTTGGCCAAGAATATAATATTTTGACCCATTTTTTGATCATTTCTAAAATTCTTGTTTTTAACCATTTTAGGATTTCCACTTTTTGAGGTAAATTTTAGACTTTCACTCAAACATCCACTGCTTCCTTACTATTTGTAGTAGGATCATGGTTCATACCTCATTTTCTTCAGGAAAGAGCATCCTTTCCAAGGTACTACTCATTTGTCTGTATTATACACTAGAAATGTGAACATCGAAAAAACCGGGAGATTTTTTCGAAAAAAAAAAACAAAACATTTACGCCCCTCTGGCCCGGGCCTTAGATTCACGAAGAGATCTGAATGTTGTGTGCAAAATTTCAATCTTGCATCTTGAAAACTGAGGTCGGTAGAATTTTTTCAAAGTCTGAAAGTGACCAATTTTTTATGGTTTTATACACATATAGAAAAATATACATAAAAATATTCAAAAATGTATTGCGTCATTACTATTTAACCTAGAGTCATGGTTCAAATGCTATTTTCTTCACTATAACGAGCCCTTTCCAACGGTACTACTCACATGTCCGTATCATGCACATGAACCGGAAAATTCAGGAAAAGCCCTGATATTTTTTCTGAAAATCCCGCCAAAACACGTTCCCCTCTGGCCCTGGCCTGGGTTGACACTGGGACTTGACTTTTTCCCTAAAACTACGTTGTTACGTACATAATAACTGTACAAAATTTCAATCTTGTATCTTGAAAACAAAGGGCGAAAACAATTGTTGAAAGTCTGAATTTAGATCCTATATCTACACACACACACACACACACACACACACATATATATATATATATATATATATATATATATATATATATATATATATATATATATATATATATATATATATATATATATATATAAATTTACTGTGTCATTACTGGTTAATCTAGAGTTATGGTTCAAACGCCATTTTCTTCACTATAACAAGCCCTTTCCATCGCATGTCCATATCATACACCTGAACCGGAAAAATCGGGAAAACGGGGATTTTTCTTAAAAGAAAATATCACCCCCTCGGGCCCGGGCCCGGGCCCGGTTTCATGTGGAAATCTCAAAAAAATTGAGAAATACCCAAAAGTTACACACAATCCGTATGCTTAGTTTGAGTATGATATCTTGAAAACTAAAGGCGTAAAAAAAAAAAAAAAATGAAATTTGCCTTAAGGAAAATTAAAAAGTCACGTCCCTCCGCCTCCACTTGGCGCCACCAAGTTGACCATCCGGTTCCAAAATGCAGCTGGGGTATTCTTTGGTCCATCCTTGACTTGACCAATAAAAAAAAAAAATCCGGCTTAAATACATGTTATAGAACGCAAATAAGCAGTCAGAGACAATACTACGCCATGGTAACAAAAGTTACCAAAAATCCTAAAAGGAGTTAAAGGCTGGATTAGAAGCAAATCTATTTTCGATGCGTTAAACTGCATTAATAAGGATTCAATGCTCTCCCACATTGAAAAAAAAAATGACTTAAAATAAGTCAATCATTCAGCAATTATGATGTATGAAATAAAAGCTAACCTTGAACCTGCATGACTATTCTCGAACCTTTAGGTCTTCAGTTTCAGTTTAAAAATATAATTAAAAAAAAAAAGTTTGATCAAATCAGCGTATGGCCTATAAATAAATTCAGTATTTGAGTTAAATGTTAATATATGGTAGATATTTAGGAATGCCTATCTGACATCTTCTGACACGCGACAAGTCCCCTTCTAAATTCTTTTGACGTGTATCTGGGTCGGAAAAACGGTATCTATTTTAAACTTACTGAATGGTTCAGACTTACAATAGCCTCTACCTACCCTCCCCTTCCAACGTGTTCTCCCTACATGGTTGTTTTTGAGCATGTTCTAAACAAATGTATGCTTTAAATGTTTTCTAGTAACACTTTCTCAAGCCCTTCCCTTGAGATATTTATGGCATGCTTGATCGTGATTCTTCTTTCTTTTTCATGGCATGCTTTAGGTCTGTATACTCGAAAGATTAATTATTATTATAATTGTTTAATCTCTAGTGTTGCCCACAAGACGAAAAGTTTCATAAGAGTCTTCATCCCGGCGAAATTAAAATACCGCTAATTTTACAGTAATTATGTGATATCTTCAAATAGATAAAAGACAATCGAAATATGGAACAAGAGCACCCTAGACAATATCATTTTACATGAGAAACCGTTATCACGACTCACTTATCTGCTTTCGATTTCGAGAAATTTTGAAAATCGGCATTTATTTTCGCGTTTCTAAACAGCTGAAAACGGAAAGCCGCTAGGTGACTTGTGATAACAGTACCTCACGCTAAATAATATTGTCTAAGGTGCTCTTGTTCCATATTTCAATTATCTTTTATCTATTTGAAGTTATCACATAATTACTATAAAATTAGCGGTAATTTAATTTCGCCGGGATGAAGACTCTTAAGGGAACGAGACGAGAAGTACACTTTTTTCATTTTCGAGACGACATAAGTTTCGTCAGCAGCACTAGTTCACCCAAATCTTAGAACTTAAAACATTGTTTCAGTGTTACATGATTCATAGTAGAAAAAAACTATAAATTGATAAAGTTATTGTACGGGTTCAATGAATTACATTTATCAAAATTGATAAAGTTATTGTACGGGTTCAATGAATTACATTTATCAAAATTGATTAAGTTATTGTACGGGTTCAATGAATTACATTTATCAAAATTGATTAAGTTATTGTACGGCTTCAATGAATTACATTTATCAAAATTGATAAAGTTATTGTACAGCTTCAATGAATTACATTTATCAAAATTGATAAAGTTATTGTACGGCTTCAATGAATTACATTTATCAAAATTGATAAAGTTATTGTACGGCTTCAATGAATTACATTTATCAAAATTGATTAAGTTATTGTACGGGTTCAATGAATTACATTTATCAAGATTGATAAAGTTATTGTACGGGTTCAATGAATTACATTTATCAAGATTGATAAAGTTATTGTACGGGTTCAATGAATTACATTTATCAAGATTGATAAAGTTATTGTACGGGTTCAATGAATTACATTTATCAAAATTGATAAAGTTATTGTACGGGTTCAATGAATTACATTTATCAAATTTGATAAAGTTATTGTACGGGTTCAATGAATTACATTTATCAAATTTGATAAATTTTTTGTGCGGGTTCAATGAATTACATTTATCAAAATTGATAAATTTTTTGTACGGGTTCAATGAATTACATTTATCAAATTTGATAAAGTTATTGTACGGGTTCAATGAATTACATTTATCAAAATTGATAAAGTTATTGTAGGGTTCAATGAATTACATTTATCAAATTTGATAAAGTTATTGTACGGGTTCAATGAATTATATTTATCAACATTTAAAGATACATAAGTCATTACACAATAGGCTATACTCCAATAATAAATATGGTTTAAATGTTCTTGTATCACACTCTCTGTGGACCTCTAGAGACAGGGAAGTATTTTCATAACTTCTAGACGAAATTAAGCAAAAAAAATGAGGCCATAAATTGTGTACATCAATTTATATATCGAGACGAAACATTTTTCGCGACGAGAAAGAATTCATCCAGAATTGAGACGAGACAAAATATCTACAAACTTTACGAAATACAGACGAGAAAACCTTGTTTGTCGTTTTGTCTCATCTCATGGCTTACACTATCAATCTTTCATATATTTCCTTCATACCTTTCATTTTTACATTTATTTGTTTGCATAATATTAAGAAAAAAGCCCTTATTCACGATCGAACTTATTTTTGAAGAGAGTTAGGGGCTTATTATGCTCATATAACACATATAACTTGTTAAATTTTATTTAAAAACCAGAATATCTTAATAGCCAAATTAATGTAAAATGAAACGAAATCTCTGAGTTTTACGTCCCACGGTTATGCCGGTGAAGCTAAAGGAGACGGTGGAGATGAGAAATGAATGAAATGGTGGAATGAAGAAAGTGGGAGGAAACGGGAGAACTCCGAGAAAACCCACGAGCACGGTGTTTGTCCACCACAAAGTCCACATGGCGCGAGCTGGGATCGAATCAGGGACCTCAAGCAACGAAGGTGAACGCTCTACCACTGAGCCATCGCGTCTCCCCCCTTCCAAATTAATGTGTTATTTTCTTTAAAAAAAAAGTGTATTTTCAATACCGGTACTTTTACATTGGACCTATAACCATAATTTTTCACTGTTATTTGAATTTTGTCACAGGGTGTTAGTGTTACAGAAATTCAAATTGAAAACTTCATTTCAGATATAGCTTCATGTATCTTGACTTGGAAACTATTACTTAAATAATTAATATTATTTCTGACTAGAGCATGTACTTATTAATTAAAATAAAAATATGTCGTAACATTTTCAATAACGTAACGTTTTCTTCTTCAGACGTTAATTAGCATATATATGTTCATAACATTAGATTATTATTGATATACAATTTTAATATTTTTAATTAGATACGTTATTATATGGTGTATTATATATGCATTCTATTATTTCTGCAAATGCCGGCAATCGAGAACATTGTTGAGATTCCATTATACATTGTTGAATCATTGTTTGGAATTGAATTTTAATTATTGTTTTTTGATACAATTTTTAATTTTTAAAATAAAGCAATAAGGTATTGTTACAATTTATTGTTTCATCTTAAAATTTTATATTATAACTATATTTTTATATAAATAATGGCTATTATTATTTTTCCCTTTTCTTCTTCTTATTTTCAAGTATCAGTTAAATTTCATTTTTTTTTTAATTCTATGTTCCATAATGTAAGTTTTCTTATCTGTGAATTTATTCTTCAATTCGTTCTAACATTCTGTCCCACAATTCATGAATTTGAAGTCCATTTGTCCAATTCGTTAATCTTTCTTTTCTTCTCTTAATCCTTCTCGCTTCTTTCCATTTTCTTATTATTCTATTCTCTTATTCTAAATCTTGTACCCCTTCCCAATCTATATCATGTCTTGTTTCTTTTACATGTTCATATATCTAGTTCTTCTCTCTTTTAAGGCTTAAATCGTCCTTATGGTGTTTTACTCTTTCTTTAAGCTTTTTTCCCTTATAGCTATTAAAAAATAGTTATAAAATTTTAAAATGAAACATTAAATTATAACAATACCTTATTGCTTTATTTTAAAAATTAAAAATTATATAAAAACAACAATTACAATAGCATATCAATAATAATCTAATATTATGAACATATATATGCCAATTAACGTTTGAAGAAGAAAACGTTACGTTATTGAACTGTTACCATTTATTTTAATTTTAATAAAGAAGTACATATTCTGGTTAGAAAAATAATTATTTATTGCAAAATCAGCTCAAGAGATATATTTAAAGATTTGGTTTCTTGCATCCAATTTAGTCGTTAGAAATTTGAATTTTTCACCACTGAATTTTTGTGATTAAGTTGTGCTAAAAACTAGTACTGTTGTATCAGACCAATGATGAGATGGTATCTTGAATAAATGCATGTTAATACCAACAATAGCTACAATGAATAATCTGCAATTTAATTGCTTGTATGATGTGGTTAGGTACCTGTCAAATAAACAATGACCGACATGGACACACAAAGCGTTATATGATTGGGTGAAATGATAAGGGCGCCGATCCTGGGGAGGGGCAGTGGACCCGGATCCCTCAATGCTCATGTGGGGCCCCCGTATTGTATTTATGAATGTACAATGTTTGGCATAATTTGAATTCAATTTGTTTTATAATCCTCACATATGCCTTCTATAACCAAACATACATCTAAATGGGCTCCCCCAGATTTACAGATATTGGTGCCCTTGTAAAATGGAAAAGGGGGAGGAAAGACAGAATTCGTTGCACTACTTGACTTTTCATTGGTACCGTAGCTAGGTATTGTAGTTTTTATACCTGGAATGAGTGTTTTTCTATTATTCATTACTGAAATTAATCCGCTTTTGTTGACTGGGTATTATTAAAAATGGGTAGTTTCGCCCACGAGACGAGACATCTCTCGACTCAAAAATGAAACGATAGTCGATATCATAATTTTATTTCAAATTTCAGAAGAAATTTCACAAATCTGATGGGCAACATTTTTGGATCAATATTAACCCATTAATAATAACCCATTGAGAATTGCACTGTAAGATATTATTTCTATAAAAAGTTCCGTTACTTTCTTTCTGCTTTAATTGAGAATTACACTGTAAGAGATTATTCCTATAAAAAGTTCCGTTACTTTCTTTCAGCTTTTATTGAGAATTACATTGTAAGAGATTATTTCTATAAAAAGTTTGTTACTTTCTTTCTGCTTTTATTGAGAATTACACTGTAAGAGATTATGTCTATAAAAAGTTCCGTTACTTTCTTTCTTCTTTTATTGAGAATTACACTGTAAGAGATTATTTCTATAAAAAGTTTGTTACTTTCTTTCTGCTTTTATTGAGAATTACACTGTAAGAGATTATTTCTATAAAAAGTTCCGTTACTTTCTTTCTGCTTTTATTGAGAATTACACTGTAAGAGATTATTTCTATAAAAAGTTCCGTTACTTTCTTTCTGCTTTTATTGAGAATTACACTGTAAGAGATTATTTCTATAAAAAGTTTGTTACTTTCTTTCTGCTTTTATTGAGAATTACACTGTAAGAGATTATTTCTATAAAAAGTTTGTTACTTTCTTTCTGCTTTTATTGAGAATTACACTGTAAGAGATTATTTCTATAAAAAGTTCCGTTACTTTCTTTCTGCTTTTATTGAGAATTACACTGTAAGAGATTATTTCTATAAAAAGTTCCGTTACTTTCTTTCTGCTTTTATTGAGAATTACACTGTAAGAGATTATTCCTATCAAAGGTTCCGTTACTTTCTTTCTGCTTTTATTGAGAATAACACTGTAAGAAATTATTTCTATAAAAAGTTCCGTTAACTGGGTTCCGTTATGGCTATTCTAGGCATTAACTTTAGAAAACTCTGACCTCCTTCGTAGTTAAGCGGTTAGTGTTCTCGCCTTTCGCGTGGGAGACTCTGGTTCGATTCCTGGCGGGAGCTCATGTGGTTCGGGTTCCACGTGAATCAGTAGGTTCCGTCTCATATAGCCTCGCTGCTGAAAGGGACATTAAAATCAACTCAACTTTAGGAATCTTTTTTTAAAATATTTCAAGACATTACTTTTAAAATTGGGATTAGGGAAGGAAAGAAAACGGCCTGGAACTTAGACCCTATATGTTAGATACAATCCCGGCATTTGTCTGGTCCTGGTGTGAATGAAGAATACCCAGAAAAATTTCACTCAGGGTGGCTGGCCTGAAAAAGTTATTACATATTTTCGACAAACGTTCCCACTGGGAATCGAATCCGGGACCTCTCGCACCAATGGCGAGAGCTTCAGCGCGGTGTTATATTGACGGAATGACAATCTAGGAGAAAACGGGAGAACCTCATAAAAAAAACAAGGACCGTAAAACAAGAATCTACAAAACCAAACAATTGATATGTGTAAAGGAAAAATCTATAAAAGGAATGGAAAAGAAAATATGTCATTTAAAAAACAAAAACAGGGGGGAAAAAGTAATGACAGAAATCCACTAAGATTCATAAAGTAGAAAGCCATATATCTGTTATTCTATTCTTGTTTGAATGTTTATTTTCGTGTCAACATACTTCTTTAATTTATGCTTCCTTCCTCCTATCCGTGTTTATTTCTCTATCATATCATTCACTCTTCTCTGCCTGTGTGTGTCCAGCTATTTGGTCACATGAGGGGCATAATTCATTAATTCGTAAACCAACGGAGGCCCCACACAGTGAGTTCTTTGTAGAATGTTTTCCTCCCTGGAGATCTGTGATGGCTACTGTTATAATAATAGTATTATATGGAAGGTTAAAGTTACTCGTATATTAATATCCAGCTGAAACCTCTGAAGAAATTTCGTACTTGTACAGAACGCCCATTAATAACGTAAGAGGGGGGGGGGGACTTTTAAAGATACGTGGAACCTAACATGGGGAATGGGACACTCTGGCTGGCGAGTCACTGGTGTTGGAAACTTGAAATTCGGCATAGGCTAAACTCTTAAAGAGACCTAATCACTGCGAAATTAAAATACCACTAATTTTACAGTAATTATGTGATATCTTCAAATAGATAAAAAAAAATAATCGAAATATGGAACAAGAGCGCGCTAGACAATATATTATTTTGAATGAGGTACCTTTATCACGAGTTACCTAGTAGCTTTCTGTTTGCAGCCATTTTAAATGCGAGAATAAATGCTGATTTTCTAAATGACTGGAAATCGAAAGCAGATAAGTGAAATGAAATGAAATCTTTGAGTTTTACGTCCCACGGTTATGCAGGCTAGGCTAAAGGAGACGATGATGATGAGAAATGAATGAAATGGTGGAATGAAGTAAGTGAGAGGAAACGGAAGAACCCCGAGAAACCCACGCACACGGTGTTTGTCCATCGCAAAGTTCACTTGGCGGGAGCGGGATCGAACCCGGGACACCATGCACCAGAGGCGAACGCTCTACCACTAAGCCACCGCCGCCCGTCATGATTACGGTATCTCATGTAAAATAATGTCTAGCGAGCTCTTGTTCCACTTTTCGATTAGGCCTATATTTTATCTATTTGATGATATCACATAGGCCTAATTACTGTAAAATTAGCTGTACTTTAATTTCGTCGTGATGGGGTCTCTTTAAGCGTTTTTTCGAAATTTAAGTCATTTTTGAGTAGAAAAAAAGGAGCCGAAAATTTTAGTATGGTCTACAAAGGGTTACGCGTTCTCTGCGAGCTGTCAATATTTGATAATTTTTGATTTAAGACTTGTCATAGAATATCTTAATGTCAGGGGCTGCTAAATAGCGATTCGAACTGCCATTGGTCGCTGGAAGTGTAACGTCACGCGGAAGAGAGGAAATCGCGTCTTCTGCTTTTAGCATATACTTTTTGTATACTCCGAGCATATTCTAACTTCATTCGATTGTTGAAACTACATAGAGACAAAAATATTACTAATTCTAACACTACAAATACGCAGGGTAAATTGCTGTATTATAATAAATTTATATTAATGTTATCATCCACTCATTGTTATTGTTTTATGGATATTGATAGGAAATGTTAGTGATAATTCTAATTGTAGCCCTCAGAAGTCACAGAACCCGGAACGCATTAATAGTTTTTCCTTGCACTGTGTTTCTTCATTGTTTGGGCTTTATTTTTTTAGGTTGAGATTGCTCAAATAAATGTTCTTGTTTTTAAATGTTTTTCTACTATATTTTGGGTTTAGTTCACGGAAAATGTGCCCGAATAAAATTCGTAAGCGCGAGTGCCAAGAGGCTAATAACTGTAATATCATTAAAGGATCTGAGCCAGAACCTGGCTAAGTACGAGCCTGAATGAAGGATGTGAGCTGAAGCAAAAATGAGTACAAGCCCTACCAACGCCAGTGAGCTCGAGTCCCACTGAGTGTTGAAGTCTGAGCCCAAGTAAGCGTTTGCCCGAAAGAGATCAGAGAGCACGAGCTCCAAGGAACCAAGTTAGTGCAAGCCTCATTGAAAGATATGAGCCCGGGGCCAAATAAACACGAGGTTCTACGAGAATAATGAGCATGATCACACTAAAGGTAATGAACCACATTAGTGAAAACCGCGCTGGTATCGGTGAGCTCGAGTTATATTGATGGTAGTGAGAAAGAGCCCAGCTGGCGGAAGTGAGCCAACACAAGTGAGCACGAGTACAATCCAGGTTAGTGTGCCCGAATCCAAGCTAGTGTGTGACCAAAGGAGACTAGACAGCGCGAGTTCCAAGGAGCCTAGTGAGTTCGAAGTTCATTAAAGAATGTGAGTCCTAGACCAAGAAAGCGCAAGCCTCAACGAGAATAAATAGCGCGAACCTCACTGAAAATATGGAACCCGAGCCCACATTAATACACACTGGTGTCAGTGAGTTTGAGCCCCATTGATGAGTGAGCTCGAGCCCAGTTGACGGGAGATAGCACACGCGAGTGAGCAAGAGTCTAATTAAGATCAGTAACCCCGAACCTAACTAATCGCGTGCTCGCTCGAAATAGATTAGGGTGCGCGATCTCCAAGAAGCTTAGTGAGAGTGAGCCTCACTGAAGGACGTGAGACCGAGCCCGAGTAAACGCGAGCCTCATTGAAGGATATGAGCCTGAGCTTGAGTAAGAGCGAGTTTTAACGAAAATAGTGCCCACTGAAAGTAATAAATTCATTGCAAGCCCCGCTGACGTTATTGAACACGAGGTTATTAATGGTAGTGACCCTTACTGTAATTCAGATTAGTAAGCCCAAGCTTTATTGAGTGTAGTGAACCTAAACCCAATAAACGTGTACTCCAATGAAATGAAAATGAAAATGAAATGAAGTGAAACCTTTAAGTTTTACGTCCCACGATGCCGGTTAGGCTAAAGGAGACGCTGTTTATGAGAAATGAATGAAATGGTGGAATGAAAAAAGTGGGAGGAACCCAGAGAATCCCGAGAAACCCACGAGCACGGTGTTTGTCCACCACAAAGTCCACACGGCGCGAGTTGGGATCGAACCAGGGACTTCAACCACGAACCAGGGAGTTGAACGCTCTACCACTGAGGCACCGCGCCTCCACCCCCAATGAAATTAGTGAGCACGAGCTCTCAGCAGTCTAGTCGCCCCGATCGCCCCCTGGATCCGCCCCTGCAATCGATTAAATTATATGTATTACTCAAACTATTGGGGGGTATTTGCCCCCTCCTGCCGCCCTAAATGATTCTCCTGTGTGTTCGTTCTTAACAATTCCATACCAATTCGATATATGCAGAAAAGAAATTGCATGAGGGCGGAACTTTTTTTCTTACAGGTAGTTTATGAAGTTCGTGTTGTAAGTCTGTCTCACAATCTTTCGGTAAGAAATGAATAAAATAAATATCAGCATTGTTTACATCGACTCACTTTCGTTGTATCAACAACATTTTAGGAAAGGGGTGCTATGTTATACATGGAGTCTTCCTTTCTCAATTCAGACATTGAGCAACAACAAAGTTATTTTTATTCATTTTTGTCTCAATAATTATTTATTCTTTAAAAATTTCACGCATCAACACCGCTTATTGTATTCCCTACAATGTGTTTGTTTCGTGCTCTCTTCCACGTGACGTCACTTCGCGCAAGAATTCTGGGTATTTTTTTCTCTCGATAGCAGAAAATGTGCTACCTTTAATACTCTATATACATTGTCTTAATGTAAAATATCATACGTACTGCTGAACAACGAGAATTAGATCATTAAATTGTAGGATGTAGCTGCGGGCACTTTTATTCGTATCTATGGCGAAGTACGTTTGTACAAATATATACAACATTCAATTATAATTTCTGTTGCTACGAAAATTTAATTGCAAATTATTTAAAATTTTAAATGTATGCTGCGTATAATTTTTTTTCTGATATAACTGATTTTAAAAGCAGAACGAAAGCCCTCCCATCTATTGCTTGAAATGATCTGACTTATTGGTTGTAATAGCCCTATGCCCTATAAAAAATACTGGAAAAGTAGAGTTTACTAAATAACTTGTGCAAGTGAATGGCAGCTGTTCTTTGAAATTTCGCTTCGGGAAAGGGCAGGGAATCCACCTCATATAAGTAAAGTTTCACATTTTTCATAGGTCGGCCTACATTATTATCCTATTAATTAAAATGAAGCCTATATAGATCTCAAACTCAAAGGAGGGGGGCGGAGGGCAATTGTGTCTCGGCTCGTTATACATTAAGTGACCAGACCTTCCGTTTTAGCCTGGACAGTCCCTTTTATCAACCGTTGTCCCGTTTTTATTTTCTAATTCTCAAACGGGACACCTACATGTTCCGTTTTAAAGCAAAAATGACCCAGGTATCCCATAATTATTATTCAATATATAAATGGTCAATACAAATTCTCCGTACCAATTCTCTTCCTCTTCCGTACCAACACTCTTGGGAAGGTTCAGCCGTGTCTGGAACTTATGAATGTTCAAGTGGGAATTAAGTGGGAGTACTGAGTGTTCAAGTAATTAATAGTATGGTTGGGTAGTACATAAGTTAGAAACGCTGTGTTATCGCTCTTACTTGTGTATTTTGTAAATTGAAAACACTGCTGAGTCCCAAAATGCAATCTTGAAGTCAGATATTCCCTTCCCCCATCACTGATTCGTATGCGTCCCGTTTTTGCAAGAAAAAATTCTGGTCACCTTGTTGATACGTGTGATTTTTGCGAAATCTTTAACAATTATTCCACTTTTTCATCATCTTGATATCTCAGGAAAGAGGCATCTGTTGCCTATGATTCTTACATATTCTTACAGTGATCGGCAGATTAGTAAAATCATATAAACGTACCGGTGTTAACTCACAATGTCAAATTTTGAGATTTGTCTATTGGTTAACGAAAGAAAAACATACATACATAATACACAAGACGGGATGCAAGGTAGCTCAGTGGTAGGGTGCTTATCTTTAGTACGTGCGATTCCGGGTTCGATCCCAGGAGAAGTAAGTTTGTGATGAACGACGTCGTGTCCTTACACTGAGAAAAATCCGTTCCCCGGACAGCGGTATATTGTACAAATATACGGAATCATCTTGCTTACTGCAGAAATCAGTACGGAGCATACGTTATCCATATCCTACATAGGCACTGAACTTAGATGTTACATCATGCCGTTTCAGGATGTCTGACATCTAACAGTTTTCCGTATATCACATGCATATACTTATGTTACCTTCGTCAGCTATATGTTATATACGTCCATTCGTATGTGAGATCCTGACCGCCTATATTGTTTCATACGGAAAGTACGTATAGATGGAACACTTATACGAAAAGTATTATAAAACATGCATTTTCAGTTATACTTTTGCTGTACGTTAAGTTCAAAAACTACAGGAATTACGCATGTAATTTACCTTTTTAAGTACGCCACCTACAATTTTTTTTCAGTGTAGATTTTCTCGGGGTATTTCAGTTTCTGCCGCATTTTCATTTCACTACTTCTTCCCTCATTATTCACTTGTCTTAATAACCCGTCTCCCTTAGCGTAAGGAATACAATAGTGGAACGTTAAACGCAAAGATTTCATTTCATAACACAAGACGTACTTTGTAATATATTTATCTATATTATTGTTGTATAAAAATGGTATTTTGTTCCCTTACAAAATTTGATTTTTTTCTTCTATCTCTTCTTAAAGTTTTCAAAGTGGATTTAACGGCGTTTAGGATAAGAGTCCTCATATAATTCCTGATGACATCCAATTATTATTAAAAAAAATAAACTAAGATGCATTTTTTTATGAATACCAATATAATATGAAGAGAAATTTAATTACCAGACTACTATCTTAAAATGTAAGTGTACCGGTATCCTAGTATACCCTCCAAACATTAAAAAGAACGAAATGATAAATTTGCTTTCGTAACGAACTTCATTAATTCCTGAGGTTGAACGGGACAAGACTCACTGGACATAACCAGAGGTTCAAGGTGTAAGTTATATACATAACAAACTCAAGGGGAGGTATCTCTTACTGTAGTCACAAATGACACCCCTGGACAAAAGTGAAACAGTTTGTAGAACATTCTGATTAATCAAACTGATTTCCTCTTGAAAAACGGTTTATTAAAACGCTGAATTAGTTTATGTTCTAATTTTTCATACGATTAATACCCTTTTGACACTAAGAGTTCTTTTTAACGAATTATAGTGATGAAATTTACAGTTTTAGACTGAACAACATGGTGAGAAATGCCAAAGAATATTCGTAGAATATACTATTTTGCGAAGTAATAAGTATGGGGAGTAGTTCAAGAAAATCTTAGTAATGTCATTTCAGGTTTCGATTTGGAGGGAGGGCGGAATTCTCTGATATAAGTAGTTTTTTTTTTTCATTAATATAGGGCCTATTATTCAAGGGCATCATTCAAGGCTCCAGGGGGATCAATTGCCCCTCTAAGTTTTACAGTTGTTTTCCTTTTAATCCATAAGATAATAATATACCAATGAAAAACCTGAAAATCTAATGAAATATTGGTGTTTACCTCTCTCCTCTAAGCAAAAGCTGAAAAGAAATATTATTATTGGGTAAAGGTGCCCAAACTCATCAGGTCAGAACTCACGCTCATTCGACCTCATCCTCAAAAAGTGAGCGTAGGGTTGCGTGAGTGTGATACAGAAGATGATGTGAGCGTGATATCGAAAAGATGCTGTGAGCGTGAGGTCGAGTAAATTTGAGGTCGAAATGATGTGATCGTGAGGTCGAGTGAGCATTATGTTGAGATGATGTTGAGAGTGTGAGGTCAAGTGAGCGTGTTGTTGAGATGATGTTGTGAGTGTAAGGTTGAGCGTGTGTGATGTCAAAATGATGTTGTTAACGTAAGGTTGAGCGAGTGTGATGTCGAAATGATGTTGTGAGTGTAAAGTCGAATGAGCGTGATGATGAAATGATGTTGCGAGTGTGAAGTTGAGTTAGCGTGATGTCGAAATGAAGTTATGAGCGTGAGTTTGAGTAAGGTTAGTCCAAAATGCGCACCTTTGTAATTATACTATTTATTAAAGCAGTGGGTGGCAACGCGTGTGTTGCCGAAATTTTAGAATTCAAAATCATGAAACATTTAGTAATTAGTTCGAATGAATGTTAAGACAGAGTCAACGCTTCCAGCAGCAATGTTCATTACTACATCACTGCTTTGTAGAAACTTATAAACTTATACACTTTTATAATTTAGAAATATGGAGAATCAGTAAGGTGCATCGTCAATCAAAACAGCTGTGAACCACCAGATTATATATTAAATTCCCCCATGCAATCCTCAAATGACACCCCTGGAAAATCTACGGGAGTGTGTGTGTGTCCACCTGCTTTTACACTTGACCTGGAGTCGAATCTCGACTTTGCATACCAGAAGCAAGAGGACGCCTGACTATTTGGTTTCTTGTATGATTTATTGATGTTGAACCAACTGTTTTGATCTTTTCTTAAGAACCCGTTACTGTAACAGTACTACCCATTTTCTACCCAGGGCATACCATTCCACCCTCAGTGTGTGTGTGTGTATTTGTTGAAGTTTACGCTGTTTTCAATTTATGTTTTCTGTTGTAACCTATTGTCCCGTGATACACTTTTTTTTTTCTTAAAAGTTGAAGTTTGTAGCAAACTAACAAAAAATCTAGAGCATTCTCTTTTATTTTTTCTCTTCGTTTAGCCCCTTCTGGACTGCCTTTAAGCACCGTTAGACTTTCAAATGTTTCCTCCGTTTTTCTTTTTCTTCCTTCTTCTTCTTTTTTGTTAACACTTCTAAGGCAACCATACTCAGGCACAAAAATGGAGGAAGACCTGGTATATTATTATTATTTTTTTCTTTCATCCGTTGCTTGTTGTTCTAGCGTATATTTCTTTCACTGTCTTAACAAGAGAGGGCAGCATTTGCTGGTGTGATGTTTAGGTCGTAAAATGTGAAATAAGGAAGACCAAATCCATACGACAAGGAAGCAAAAAAAGTTTCCGTTTTCCTTGTCACAAACAACCATTTTACTGTTTGAAATTGATTTCCTATATTCCTAATCTAAATGATTTTAATTGAATTAGCCATCTAAACGGGCGTGACCTTACTATAAGTACCGAAAAGAAGGTACATGCAGTATATTAACCAGTATTTTCATAAATTGTGCCATACATGTAAAACTTTTTCCTATGGAAGTTGTAATGATGAATCAAAATTGCATTCCTCATTCTTTAAAATTTTCAGTGTACACCAAGGTCTCATACAAGTGGGCTCTGGGGCTAAGTAAAGGTCTCCTTCGATTCGCCGGGGCCACGATGGCTCAGCGGCATAGCGCTTGCCTCTTGTGTATGACGTCCCTAGTTCGATTCCCGATCTTTTGGTGGACAACATCGTGCCCGTTGGTTTTCTCGTTTCCTCCCACATTATCATTCCAACAAATCTTCCATCATCATTCAGTTGCTTTAATTATCCGTCTTCCTTAGTCTAACGTACGTAGTAACGTGAGACGTTAAATTAAAAGACTTCACTTTACTTTCTTCGGTGCACCCTATAACATGTTTTGTTTCATGCTTCTATCTATAACCGTTTCTGATTTAAAATCACTGGACGTTTTACTTGAAAAGCCCAGTCCATACAGATAATAGATACAATGGAAAATTCGTATGAAAAAATGTTTATCGCTCTCTCTTCTTGTTTTTCTTTTGACATTACCTATCAATAGACAGATGGACATTACCTGACAATAGACAGTCGGACATTACCTATAAGTAGACAGATGGACATTACGTAACAGTAAACAGTCGAACGTTATCTGTCAATAGACAGGTGGACATTCGTTGTCAATAGACAGTCGGACATTAGCTGTCACTAGACGGGAGGATATTATATGCCAATAGACAGACGTACATTACCTGTCAATAGATAGTCCGACGTTACATGTCAATAGACAGACGGTATTACCTATCAATAGATAGTTGGACACATTATCTGTGAATATGCAGACGGACATTACCTGTCAATAGACAGACGGACATTACAGGGTCGTTTATAAGATTTCTCATACACAGCATAGTTTTGAAGGCTAAAAACAAATGTCTTTCGTTTCACATTGGAAAACTACAGTTGACTTTCGAATTATAGTGTTCCAATATTGATCCATGAATGACAGAGCTAACCATCTGAGTTTTCAATAAAGGGACAAGTGTGGATTTGTAACATGTTTTAGATAAGGCGAACCGATACCAAATAAATTGCAGTGTCACATGTATTTCTTTTCTATAACACGTGAAGGAGTATTATTTGTATGGAGTGATATTTTCTCAGTTAATAATGAAACCGGAAATAGTAGATTTCTACCACTTCCGTTTTAGTAGAAAGTTAAGAGTGGAAATGAAAAGTATTATTGCGACACTTAATCGATTGCATGAAACTGCCTATCGCTATCTATTACCGTTTATTTTGTTCTATAGTGAACAACGTTAAAACCGGAAATGATTGATATCTACCAATTCCGGTTTGAATATTGTCTTCGTCAAGAAACTCGATTCCTAATTTTCGGCTCTACGTCCTGGTCAAAATTGATAGTGATCCACCAAAAAGTTGTCAAGATTTTCTGCCTCCCGGACACACGGCCATACAGGATAAATATATAAGGGAGTTTTGGTGAACCCAACTGTTTCATTAATAGTCTTAGGGTACGTTATAAAATTTTACAGTATAACTAAGATTTTGGGAAACATACATGTTTCCACTTGTCAGACGATCTGACAAAGAATGAAACTTTCGCAAGTAAGATTGTCTTCCGCTAGCATGTCATCAAACATAATAAAATAACAAAGAATATGGAAGAATTTTTTGTTAGCAAAATAAGAAAAAAAAATTATTAGGAATTTTTGCATAAATAACGTATGTTTTCTCCACTAATTATTTTAAGCAAATCAGAGAAGATTCCGTCTTGGCTAATCGATTAGCGTAGGTGATCTTGGGAGACGTGGGAGACTCAGATTTTATTCATGGCTGGAGCTCATGTGGTTCGGTTCCCGCTGAAAGGAACCATAAACTCAAAATCAAATCAGAGAAATTACTACTACTACTATTAGACCTACTACTACTACTACTACTACTACTACTACTACTACTACTACTACTACTACTAACAATAATAATATACAATAATATATATTTCTGTGTACACTTTCTCTCCAAAGTTGTCCAACTACTTCCCAAGTATGTTGAAAAATACCCTCGAAGGACTTTGTTCGTTTTAACATAGGAACAATATGATAATAACTAAGGTAAGTGACTGCAAATTGAGGTCTTTTTATTTGTTGATTAAACAAAACATTGCTTTAACTTGAATACTTTTCAAATTTAGACCCTATAACCAAGGCTATCTGGTTAATTGTATGTTCATATTCGAATATAATTCTGTCCTTTTTAATGATATTTTTCTCTTGTTCTAAGGAATGCATAAAAAAGGATGTCTATGAGTAAAGACCTGAACCAGATGTACCTATTGATACCTGCGTTGGTCACTATGTACGTTTTATTATTATCCTCAGTTACGATTTGATTTATGGAAGGTCACTATTCGTAGCAGCAATTGGAATAATAGAAACAATGCACATGTATAGGCTTATACCATGTAAGTAAATTTCAAAGAACATACGTAACGTATGGTATAACTACATTGGGGTTAAGTAAATAAAAAATATAACAAAAAGATGACCCTTAAAAAAAGGCCGCGGTGACTCAGTGGTAGAGTGTTCACCTCTGCTGCATGGGGTTCTTGGTTCAATCCCAGCTCGGGCCAAGTAAACTTTGTGGTGGACAAACAGCATATTCGTGGGTTTTCTCGGGGTTCTCCTGTTTCCTTCCGCTTTCTTCATTCCACCATTTTTTTCTTCATTTCTCATCATCGCCGTTTCCTTTAGTAGTGGGGCGTAATCGTGGGGCGTAAAACTTAAATCGTGGGGCGTAAAACTTAAATCGTGGGGCGTAAAACTTAAATCGTGGGGCGTAAAACTTAAAAGATTGAATTTAATTCCATTTCCTTAAAAATATTTCAGTTTAACGTCCCACAACTATGTTCTTTAGGCTAAGGGGACGATGATTAAAGTAAATGAATGAGAATGGAAGATTTGGTAGAATGAGAAAGTGGGAGGAAATGGAAATACCACGAGAAAACCCACGGACACGATGTTGCCCAGCACACACTTGTCCGTGAATCGAACCAGCGACCAAATGCACCAGAAGCAAGCACTCTTCCATTGAGCCATCCTGTGCCCCGTCGAGGTTAAATAAAGACAACCAAATTCACTTATTTCTATTTTTTTTTATTGTTTCGTCGTTCTAACAAGTTGAAACTTTGTTCGAATGTAAAATTTCGAATTTTATTTTCAAACAGCTTCAAGTAGAATTCGTATAAAATTGTAAAAGATGTTGCCATTCGGAAGAATCGTGACGAATCGAGATAACACATAGGCGATTTATGTAAAAGTAAGATTCCAAATTTTCTTGACCCTGTCAGAAGAAGTGACATAGTCAAAACTAGTCCTGTTAAGATTATTCGAATATTATTGACTCGAACCAGCGTTATTTAAATAATAATTCTAGTATTTTTCTCTTGCTATTTGAGTATCCAAATAGTAGTTTTAAATACCCAATTAAATATTTGAAGAGATTACTCGGTATCTGAAAAAAATCAAAATAACAAATTTTATTCAAATATTTCAATTACGAATATACGAAAAGTTTATTATTTAAATATTCGAGGAGTCCATTATTCGAATATTTGATGAATTCATTTTTTGATTGTTTGTAAAATACAATGTACAAATATTCGAAAATCCATTATTCGAAGAGTCTATTAGTGAAATATTCGAAAGTCTCATTAGTATTAAAAGCATTAATTGGTGTCATCTTCTGGCTCTCTTTTACCACTCAAGTTTTCCCAGGTATTCCTTTTTCAGTGGCTAGTCCCACTCCTTAACCGTCCCTATCGAAGATCGAATAAACAAAATGAAATCGTTCAGTATAACGTCCCACTGTAATCAAGGGCGCCGATCCTGGGGAAGGGGAGGCCCAAAGCTAATGTGGACCCCCTATTTTATTTATGAATATACAATATTTGTCATAATTTGAGTGCAATTTCTCTTAAAATCTTCATAAATATACCTTCTGCATCTGAATGCCCCCCCCCCCAAATTTACAGAGAAATCGGCGCCCTTGACTGTTATACCCTTTAGGCTAATGGAGATGATTATCAATGCAAGTGAATAATGATAGAAAAAGTGGTGGAATAGGAAAGTTGGAGGAAACGGAAATACCCTGGGAAAACTCACGGATACGATATTGTCCACCACAAACTTACGTTACTGGGGATCGAACCAGGGACCCCTCCCACATATGTAAGCGCTCTACCACTGAGCCAACGTGCCGCCTACTGGAGATCGAATGCCCGATTTTAAATATATACCACATCAAACATTAGGGTATATGCCACTTCGACTCTAGAGAAATCACATAACTTAAGAATAAGTCATTCCTTTCGCTACTGGTTTACAAAACAATAAATGAAGATTGCAAAAATGAAAAACCCGTAGTAGATAATCATTTTGCAAGGATGTGGGAGTTATTTTAGCACTACTGACCTCCTTTTAGTCTTATTACTTATGAGTCACGTGATCGATGCCCTAAACGTGCTCTTTCATTATTGGGTCCTTTTGGAAGTCTTTGTTGTAATAACAACTCTATCCATCGGAGTCTTCGTGTCTTGATTGTATAATACAACCTTTCACCTTGGAGCGAACCATTATTAATAGTGTGCTGTGTAAAACAATGGTGAAAGGTGAAGGTTATTCTATACCGGTACGCTATAAAATTAAATGTTCTTCAAGTTTTAAAGCTTGTAGTACTATTTAAAAAAAAAAAATCTCAAACGTCCTCTTAAACCAATGTAGGTGGCATGTCAGAACGGTGAAAACTCTTCCTAACAAGTATTTTTGCTTCTCCAAAAAAAGTAGTTTGAAATAACAATACACATCAACTAAAGATTTGATTCTAGTTGTGAGCTAACATATCTAGAATGAAAACACTTGGTATATGTGTAAAATAAATAAATAAATAAGAAAGTAAACGGGCGTCTTATTCCGATCAGACCATAGGGAGAGTCAAAGGCTGGATGGAGTTCTAAGGCCACTCACTTTCTTCATTTTGGGCCATTCTATGGCTGATCTGAGCAAGGGCGCCGATTTCTCTGTAAATTTTGAGGGGCCCATTCAGATGCAGAAGGCATATATATGAGGATTTTAAGACAAATTGCATTCAAATTATGCCAAATATTGTATATTCTTAAGTACAATAAGGGGGGCCCACATCAGCTTTGGGGGGTCCGGGCCCCCTCGCACCCCAGGATCGGCGCCCTTGGATCTGAGGGATAAATACTGTCAGATGAGAGTCTATAGCTTGGCATTTCCCCGTTTCCCCAGTAAAGAATAGGGCCAAAAATTCTTTACTCGTGGATGTGCTGCTATTTTTATTAAGTCAAACTCTTTGGCGTAACAGCCTCTTTTGTGGGCCTGAGCCGCTCCAGCGCTGTTAGCGACTGCCTAAACTACGTTCAAGCTAGAGACGAACAACTGATCAGCGCAATGCGTGGCCCTGTCTCTAAGACACGTATCAGAAGTTTCTAGACCTAGCTATTCCTGTTAGCCGCGCAAAATACATTTCTCTTTTGCCCACAGGGGGGGGGGGGCGCGGTGGCTCAGTGGTAGAGCGTTCACCTCTGGTGCTTGGGGTCCCGGGTTCGATCCCAGCCCCCGAAAAGTGAACTTTGTGGTGGACAAACACCGTGCTCGTGGGTTTTCTCGGGGTTCTCCCGTTTCCTCCCACTTTCTTCATTCCACCATTTCACTCATCTCTCATCATCATCACCGTCTCCTTTAGCCTAGCCGACATAACCGTGGGACGTAAAACTCAAAGATTTCATTTCATTTCATTTTCTTTTGCCCACAGGCTGTATTTCAGATACAAAATGATCAATACAATAAAAATTCATGATTTTTTTGTACTACGTTTATTACAAAGTAAAAGTCCCCGTTCTTAACAGGATCTGATTATTATGCAACCTGCAATACAGTAAGCTAGTGTGGGTTGTCAAACTTGAGGGGCTTCTGAGATTCTCTATACTTTTGAACTTCCAGAACGTCTGTCCACATTCCGATTTCAGCTCGTCAAAAAAAATAAAATAAATAAATCTTCTTAGCTCTGTCAGTGTACAAAATTTGACTGCTTTAGCTGACAAAGTTGACTTTTTTCTGTGCGAAAATATGGAGAAACACGGTTCTTTTATATATTAATAAGGATGCCTATGATAAACATCTTGGCATTTCAGCTAAACGAATACGTAAAACGCAAGCTCTGGCGCGACGTTGCCAAGTAGTAAAGCGGTGTGGCTATGACTAAGCAGACAAACTACAGCGCGATCAGGTGACAGGGGATACACGTGAATGTGTACAAAATAAACGTGGCAATACCGCTGGCCTTTCATTTGCTAGCAGTATTTAAAAGGAACTTGGAGCGCCGCCGTCAAATGCCAAGATGTTTGTCACGCTAAATAGTAGTTAATACACTAAAATCTCTGTGTTTATTAATTAATTTAATTACCTATAAAGAAGTTCAGATAGTCTATAGCTTGCCCATGCACAAAATTATTTTTTTTCTTTCTCTCAATGATCAAGATTTAAAAGGGTTACAACATTTAAGGACAAAGGCTGTTAGTCTCTCTTGTATCCCCTGGTAACAATGGAGAGCGCTTAACTCCTGGTAATGATAACCTACGGTTCATTCACACTCCCAGAGTGGCAGACTTTTTTTTTTTTTTTACAAGTTTACTGATGATAAAAAAAATAATTGGTTTAATTGAAATTTCACTATATTATAATAATTGATACACTGAAAATTTTCTATTTAGTAATTTATTACCCGTAATATTGCGAATAATTGATACACTGAAACTATTTATTTATTAATTTGTTAACAGTAAAATTGCAGATACATAATAGTTATTACACTAAATTTATAGATAGTTATATATATATATATATATACAGGGCCGGATCCAGGATTGTCTGAGGGGGGCGCACCAATAACTACCAAAATAACCAATCATACTGAAGCTCTTCAAAGTGACATGTAACAATATTCTTTGCCCCTGAAAACACTGATGCATAGAACGGAGGAAAGTATTTTAAAGAGGGTCGCAACTGGAATGTAGGACAAAAATGTCCTCTCCTCCTGTCGTCTGTTTTCTTTCCTACTTGACAAATGTTATATTGTTTTGTTTGGTGAATCATATTCCTTCAACATTCAGAAAATCGACTTAAACTATTGCTTTTGCAAAGCTCTGCTATTTTTTAAGCCCCAAACGGAAACATGATGGCAGAAAGTTTCGGAATGTGTTGCTATTTTCACTGCTAACTTATCATTTTTGATAGTGTATATTTACAACGAAGAGAGGTGCACGTGCACCTTTGCACCCCCTAAATCCGGTCCTATATATACGGTGTATATATTGCTAGCGAAAGTAAATTCAAATTCATAATAATTGTCACAATAAAGTTTCTCTATTTAGGTATATTTATACAACTTATTTGTCTGATATTGGCAAAGAATTCAGAAATATAAAAAAATGACAAGCTAAAGATTTTCTGTTTGTTTATTACTGGAGACAAAAATTCCAGGTACTGCTGTGAAGGCATTTTGCATTGAAAAAATTGCTTAAATCTCTTTTGAGAGGGACACCTTTCTTCTTTTTTTTTTTATACCTGTCAAGCGATGTTTCTACCAGCTCCAGTTGTCTCCCACCGCTTTGTAAAGCTTGCATCTCGGATCTTATCTTCTCTTGCCCCACAGGAGCTCCTCTGTGGCTAAGCGGTTATTAGCGTGGGAGGCTCGGGTTCGATTCCCGGCGGGAGCTCATGTGGTTCGGATTCCACGTTAATCAGTAGGTCCACGTCTCATATAGCCTCGCTGCTAAACGGGACGTTAAACTCAAAATCAACTCAACTCTCTTGCCCCACACGGTAAGATAAACACGTTTGCATTTCAGGAGGACACCATGATGAACATATGATTTTCAGTACGATCATGTAATATTAGATCTTCTTGTAAAATATTTAATAGAGTAAATGCCATTTAAACTTTACTTTTCGCACTTTTCCTTTATACCTCTAGAATACACTTTAATTAGGCTTGGGACTGATAATATATACTACATTAGTGTATGTGGAATGCTTTTGAAAAATGAAATGAAATGAAATCTTTGAGTTTTACGTCCCACGATTATGCCGGTTAGGCTAAAGGAGACGATGATAATGAGAGATGAGTGAAATGGTGGAATGAAGAAAGTGGGAGGAAACGGGAGAACCCCGAGAAAACCCACGCACACGGTGTTTGTCCACCACAAAGTTCACTTGGTGGGAGCACGGTTTGAACCCGAGATCCCAAGCACCAGAGGTGACGGAACGCTTTTGAGTCACCTTATCATATCATACATGATTTTATATGTAGACCCTACAGTATATACAAAAGCTGCGGAGTATTTAAATCTCCTTGTTAAATACTCATAGAAATATATAGAATTAGCTGGTTAGTTTCCATTCTCATAATTTAACCTGTTTAATTGTTTCTTCCACACAAGCTGCAGACTTTCAAAGGTCTAGCAAAATTCCTGTGCAGAAGAGACACTCTCTTAACCATTTTCTTTCAATAGCGGTCCATAAGCCTGTGACACTGTTTGATGTATCCATATTTTTGAATTCTAACTTTGTAATGTGTTGTCTCTTCCAAAACTTCTCTAAAAATGCCAATTTTCAAGGAGCCCCCTTTAAATGGGAACCTGTTAGTTTTACCGTCTGGGGCAAGATGAGATAAGATATCAAATGCAAGTTCGAGAAAGGGGTAGGGGGCGATTCGAGCTAGAAGAAACATTCTCTAAACAGGTATAAAAGAAAAAAGAAGAAAGACGTCCTCCTGAAACAGGATTTAACCGAAACGTCAACAATGATACATAGAATATTGAGAAAAAGCAACTGAAATGCATATTTAAGTAGGTACCATGCCAGTACTTGCCTGCTGGGACTGAAGGAAAACTATGAAGGAACTAGCTGGTCGCGTATTACCAACCCAACCTAATAACTTGTGGATATGAAGTAAGAACGCTAACAGTTAATCAAAACTAGGTGAATTTAAACTGACAGTGAAGGGACAAGCGAAAGAAAAGTCTCTGAGGCAAATTCAAAAATTATCATTAGTATAATGTGTATATATTCAAACTCGTATCTAGCAACAACACTAGCGAAACAAACAAACAAATAACAAAACAAAAAGAAAAAGAAACTATTCGTATGACTGATAATTTGCATTTGTTTATTACGAGCTTGAACATAATATATATATATATAATACAGACAGTTGTTACCATTTACCGAGGACTAATCACTGGGAAATTAAAATACCACTAGTTTTACAGTAATTATATGATATCTTCAAATAGGTAAAAGATAATCAAAACGTGGAACAAGAGCGCGCTAGACAATATCATTTTGTATGAGGTACCGTTGTCACGAGTCACCTAGTAATTTTCGTTTGAGTCATTTAGAAACGCGAAAATGAATGCCGATTTTCTAAATGGCTGGAAACGTAAAGCAGATAAGTGAGTCGTGATAACGGTATCTCATGTAAAATAATATTGTCTAGCGAGCTCTTGTTCCACTTTTCGATTAACTTTTATCTACTTGAAGATATCACACAGTTATTGTAAAATTAGCGGTATTTCAATTTCGCAGTGATGGGACCTCTTAAGCTCCCATCCAATATTAACTAAAATATTCATTAATTAAGTCTTTAAGGAACAAAGAACACGGCCAAAACAAAGTAAAAATAAGTAGAAAACTGTTCCAAATTTTATTTATTTATTTATTTTAAATGAAATTCGTTATCAGCTCACAACTAGCATTTTCAAATGTAGATATTTATATGGGTGTGTATTCGCACATATGTTGAGTGAGAGAGAGATAGAGAGTATGTAAGTGAGAAAGAGAGAGAGTGTGTGTGAGAGAGAGAACGTGAATCAGTCCTCTCCAGCTTTTATGAAAACTAAGAAGCTGAGAGGTCGTCGCTTGTGTAATATCACCCATTGTTCCTTCTACAATGTTGGAACCAAGGTGATCTTTCGCGTGAAACTTTGGGTGAACCTTGTTTTAATTAAACATGCGCTGATAACAAAGAACCTTCTTACACATTAACATACACAGCCACATACAGCAGCTCGAGATCAAAATTTTCCACCACCACTGTTTTTAAGGATACTTTACCAGAGAAAATGAGGGTGCTATTTTGCTTCTAAAATAGCCCACCTAACTCTCCCTGATTTATCATTCTTAGTTATAAAATCTGATGGTTAATCTTAAGGGTTAACTACGCGCAGGGGTTATAGAGGGACTTCCGAAAGAAACCTTACTAATCTGGAGACAATGTGTCTTTTACGTATAGGGGTCTCATTTATCCTGCAAATTCCCCGCTATACATTCTCTGAGTACCGCACATATTTTCTGAAATTTGGTTGTTGCTCCTGACTCTTGAACCGAATCGAATAAGGTTTCAGTTTCATTTAGTTTTTTTCCTGTTTCTTTTTTCTTTTCTTTCTTTTTTTCTTTCTTTTTTTTTTGTGATGAAAATTTTGGTTCTATCTAAACTGACTCTTAGAAACGACAGAAATGATGCTTACGCATGACTGAATAAAGTTTGGTGCAAGTGTGTTCCTTTTTCTTTTTTTTTTTTTTCAGAAAAAAAAATCGTTCCTTTCACGACTGGATAAGAACATTCACTGCCGGAGCAAATCTAAAAGATCTGATGGAGTAGAAGTAATAGTGATTCGGTTCGAAAGAATCGTTCTTTTGAACTTCCTGTTCTTAAGTTCCCGGAACACTTTGGTCGAACATTTAATGCAATTTAATCCATTTAATCCAATGATTTATATAATGTACAAATTATTTTATTACGTAATGCTACATTTTATGAAGGACTGCAACTGAACAAATGGATTTCATTTTAGTGATGTGTGGTCAGAACATCGTTTCAAAAGCTATTATTTCAATTTTTTAAAAAAATCCGGAGTATGCTATTTCTTAATTAAATTAGCTCGCCAATTGTCAAATGGTGCTGGATTAAACACCAAATCGTGTGTCCGCATCATATATCGAATCTCAGTTCACACACACACACACACAAAAATGTTTAATGACGACTTGACTACATGAGAACTTAAAAGAGAACTTAAAAATTATTAAAACAATGTTCAACTAAAGAAAATTTTATGCGGATCTAAGGAGGGGCTATGCTAGCTATAGACCCCCTTGCCGCTCAGGTATACACTAGATAAAATGGGCTTCAATTCTGCTTTTCATTGGATAAACGGCAAACTATGGTTTAGCCCCTCCCTTGATCATATCCTGGATCCGCCACTGTATATATACAGTATGGCGCTAAATTCGTTGTACAAAAGCAGAGGAGTGATTCCTGAGAGTAAAACAAACAAAAAAGTTCCAATAAACACAGTTCGCAAACCCCATCGTTTACGTGTTATAGGCTGCCGAAAACATGAAAAAATGAATACTAAAGGTCCATAGCTCCAAAACTATAGGACCTACTGTAGTCGGGTCAAGACTTTACTTAGGAACTAGTATGTGCTCTATCCAAAAATACATGTTTTAAAATCCTAAGGTACTCACGCAACATTTTTTATGGAGGTAGTTGGAGAGTACTTTATATCATAGGCCCGTAGTCAAACTTCCTCTATAAAAATTGTTGTGGAAGCACCTCAGGATATATATAGTATTTATTTACACATAAAGACTACAACAAAATTTGTAGTATTACGTACCAAATCTATGTTCTGTTGGTTAATGGAGACGCATATGCAATGAAAATGAATTATTATGGAGCAATTCGTGAAATAAGAGTGCGGGAGAACACGAGAAAATCTTGAGAAAAACTCACGAACACGATATTATCCACCACGAATTCACATGATCTGATACCCTTCACCCCGAAAGTGAGCGCTCTACTATCGAGTTACCGTAACCCTCCTCACCGCCCCCTCCCCCCAAAATAGATAAAAAATGATAGCATTTTTGTTCTCTCAACCAAATGGAGTCCGATTGGATCTCATACTTCAGTCAGTTTAATTGTTTAATTAATTTATGGTTATTGGAGTAAGGCTTTATCATGGCTAATGGCTAATGCTTCTGGTCAGCGCATCGATTCCCGACACTATTGTTTCTGTCGTTTTTGGTTTACGGACAGCTACTTCTTACTTAAGAGTCTTCATCCCGGCGAAATTAAAATACCGCTAATTTTACAGTAATTATGTGATATCTTCAAATAAATAAAAGAGCGCCCTAGACAATATTATTTTGCGTGAGGTACCGTTATCACAAGTCACCTAGTGGCTTTCCGTTTTCAGCTGTTTAGAAACGCGAAAATAAATGCCGATTTTCAAAATGGCTCGAAATCGAAAGCAGATAAATGAGTCGTGATAACGGTTTCTCATGTAAAATAATATTGTCTAGAACGCTCTTGTTCCGCATTTCGATTATCTTTTATCTATTTGAAGATATCACATAATTTCTGTAAAATTAGCGGTATTTTAATTCCGCCGGGATGAAGACTCTGAAGTTCTTCCAAAGAGCTCCTTCGTTGCGACGTGTGGAGGACTCAGGTTTGATCTCTGGTGGGAACTCAAGTGATCCAGATTCCACTCTCAGTTGTAGGTTTATGTCCCATAATTATAGCCTCGGTACCTCTGGTGCGTAAAGTTCTTGGTTCGATTGCCGGCCAGGTAAGTTTGTGGTAGACAGCATGGTGTCTATGGGTTTTCTTGGGGTACTCCAATTTTTTCCACAATATCATTCCATCGTCAATCAGTTGCCTTAGTCATCCGTCTTTCTTAGCCTAAAATGGCATAATCGTAGGACGTTAAACTGAATGACTTCATTTTCATATAGCCTCGGTGTTGACGGTGACGTTAACTTTCAATTCGGCAACAATCAAGCGCTCTCCAAAGTTCATATTCAATGCAATGTCCTATAGAAAGAAAATATATTCTCTTTCTCCGTGAAGAATCGAACCGCACCAAAACCGTGTGTCCTAACATGATACAATTTAATTCAAATGCACTCACGAAAGCAATAAAGTGAACATAAAAGAAACAGATCAGTTTCGTGTCAGATTATTAAACTACGATAGACTTCCATACTATGAAGGTTCAGTATCAAAGCCGGAAACAGTATGTTTGTTATTTCCGCTTGAATTAGAGGGTTAAAGTCGAAAAGGGAATCTATTCCTAGGACGCTTAATCTATACCTATATTTTTTCTATATACTGTACTACCTGTACCTGCGCTATTTACACAGCCCACAGTTGTAATATGAGTGTGAATTTCCTTCCCACTTCTCTATATATCTGTGCAAGTCCCTTTACAAACACAAGTAAAGGACAGGAAGAGGACAGGAAGACTCTGAAAGGGAGTGAATTACTATAGACAAACATGGGTATAAATGTAGTATTTTAATACAAGTATATAGAATGTTGGGGTGAATTTGTGGCAAATTTACATAAGTAATACCAAACGCAAATACTTTTTCTTATAATTCCATATCCGAGTACGCCTCATTGTGACTCCAGAAGCCTTCGAAGTTGCCAGCTTGGAAGAGATTTTATTATTCAGATTAAAGCAAAACGCCTGAAATGTCCATCAACCCGCTACACGTAGCTCCTCTACTGGTTGCCTTACACAAGGGTATCAAACTTAACGTCCTAGAGGCAGTATTAACCCAGTGTTGGGCAAATTTCAATTGAATTAACAATTAACAATTAATCTGTAAATTTAATTGTTAATTGCAATTAACAATTGAAATAAGTAATGGTTAATTGTTAATTGCAGTTGGCCATTGAAAAAGGAGAATCAATTGCAATTGATCAATTGATTGAAAGTAATTGCAGTGGAAAGTAATTGCAATTGAATTCTGTAATTCAATTGCAATTGAAATTAATTGGCAATTGATTCAATTGCAATTGATTTCCACAGCAATTACTTTCAATTGATTGATCAATTGCAATTGATTTTCACTGATTAATTTTCAACACTGTAGTTCAGAGAGGGCGTGGGGCAATGGAAACTTTAGCCACGACCAATTGACTCACCACCCGTCGTGACCCACGACCCACCGTGACCCACTCTGACCCACCACCCACCATAAACCACTCTCACCCACTTTGACCCACAGACCCACCAAAAACCCATTGTCATCAACTCTGACCCATGATTCACGCCCTCTTCTCTACTGACTAAAGAGTTTAAACTTGTAATAAAACAAGCCTATAAAATTATCACTCATCGGAGTTTGAATTTCTACGATCAATCGCTCAAGCACCGCACTAATACAATAACGGCGGATCTGACCTTTCTAATATAAATAAAATAGTTTGTTCGTCTGTCTGTCTGTCTATCTTTGTGCGGCCTGTGGACGAGACGAGTGGACCGAAACTTTTCAAAATTTGGTCACGGGTAGCTTAGTCTAGGCCCCAGACCAAGAGGAAGAGTTTTTTTAATTCCTTACTAGGTGGTCTCCAGGGGACGTTTACCGGGACCGGCCTGGGGACCAGAAAAGTCGACCGAGAGTTACCAAATTTTGGTCAAAGATACCTTGGTCCAGGTCCCACACCAAGGCAAAGCGTTTTCAACAAAATTCGAACCAGGGGTTCTCAAGGGGGCGTTTAACGGGACATGTAAAAGTAGAACGATATCAGTGTCGATTTCATAGTTTTCGCGGTCGCTGAGATCAATGGTGGAACTCCGATCGCATTAACTTCCAAATTCACCGTATTCGGCTGCGGGCCGTGGTTCAACGGAGGGGGGGGTTATACCGAAACGTAAAAGTAATCCAAAATGACCGATATTAGTGTCAAATCCATAGTTTTCGCGGTTGCTGATATCAATGGCGACACTGCCATTAGCGATGACTTTCAAATTCATCCACCGTTGTATGCGGGCCTTGGGGCACCAGAGGGGGGAATTTTGAGACATGTAAAAATAATCGAAAATGACCGATATTAATGGCAAATCCATAGTTTTCGGGATAACTGAGCTCAATGGTGAAACTGAAGACCGCGTTTACTTTCATATTTAGCCCCCATCAGCTAAGAAAGGGGGGCATTATAAAGGGGATCACGAGACATGTAAAAATAATCCACAATGGCCGATGTCAAATCCGTAGTTGTTGGATATATATTCACACAAAATATATCCAATTTTAGAAATGTTTCTTAATTGTTCTTCCGTTGTTCAGTTCGTTTACATTGATATTTTATCTGATCCATGCGAAGAACGGGCATAACAGCTAATACGAAATGGTAAAGTGTTTGTTATGGAACAAATTATAATGAATTCAATTATATAGATAATAATTATAATTAATAATTATTTCCTTGTTGAATTATAGATACTTTTCAGTGGAAAACTGAATAAAATTTAAAAGTCCCAAATCAACGTAAAGTAGACCAACGTAAAGGAGAAATGTATAAAATTTTCCATATAATTAAGCTTACAAACTTAAATGGAAATTTAGCTTAGTTACATGGAAATTTTTTGTGTCGTTTTGTGCGCCTATTTCCTCGTTTTCTGCGTCACCGGAAATGGGTCAGTGTTATCCTACAAATATGGCGGAACAAGTTAATGCTGTTCCGTCAGGAGCGATTTCGAGGTCGTTTCCTTCACATTATCTTGTGCGTTTTCTACCGTTTTGTAAACCTATTTAAACGTTTTGTGAATCAATGGGAGTGGGTCAAAATGGGCATTCAATGTGGGAAGAAAAATGATCCTTTCTCCCACCAGTATCAAATTTCAAGGTCGCTTTTTCGCATTGTTTAGTGCATGTTTTTACCGTTTCTGCGCATATTTTCACGTTTTGCAGGCCAACGAAAGTGGGTCAAAGACGACCTACAAATATGGCAGAAAAAGACATATCCATTCCACTTTCAAGGTCCATTTTGGCCCTCTCCCACTGATGCACAAAGCGACACAAATCATACATAAAAAATGTGAAGAAAACGACCTCAACATTCGATGGTGACGGAACAGCATTAAGTTATTCCGTTATACTTGTAGGCCATTTTGACCCATTTTCGTTGTCGCACTAATGTGGAAATAGGAGCACAAAACAGTACAAAGCAGGCACTATACGATGCGAAAGAAACGACCTCCAAATTCGATAGTGGCGGAACAATGGCTCTATTTCCTCACACATTGATGGACCATTTTGACGCATTTCTGGTGATGCTCAAAACGTGGAAGTAGGCGAACAGAACGGTACAAAATACACTAAACGATGCGAAAGAACCAATCCCGAAATTCTATAGTGGCAAAACAGTAAGCCATTTAACTCCCACTTTAAAGCCCTGTTTAACTCACCTCGGGTGATGCACAAGACGAGAAATAGGCGCAGAAAACTTAAAAAAAAGGGGCACTAAACGATGCGAAAGTAGCGATCTAGAAATTCGATAGTGTTGGAACAGTGGGTCATTTTCGTCACACCTTGGAGGCTCATCTTGATACACTTCTGGTGACGAACAAAACGTGGAAATAGGGGCACAAAACGTAACAAAACAGGCACTAGTCAATGCGAAAGGAAGGACCTCGAAATTCGGTAGTGGCGGAGGAGTGTGTCATTTTGGTCACATTTTGGAGGCCCATTTAGACACACTTCTGGTGACGCGTAAAACGTGGAAATAAGGGCACGAAACGGCACGAAACATTCACTAGTCGATGCGAAAGGAAGGACCACGAAATTCGGTAGTGACGGAGAAGTGGGTCATTTTCGTCACACTTTGGAAGCCCATTTTGACCACTTCTGGTGACGCACAAAACGTACAAAACAGGCACTAAACGATGCGAAATAACCGACCCCGAAATTCGATAGTGGCGGAACAGTGAGCCATTTAACTCCTACTTTAAATGCCTGTTTAGCTCACTTCCGGTGACGCACAAGACGAGGAAGTAGGTACAGAAAACTTTTTTTTTTTTAAAAAAAAACAATAGGCATTAAACGATGCAAAAGAAACGACCGAGAAATTCGATAGTGTCGGAACAATGGGTCATTTTGGTCACACTTTGGAGGCCCATTTTGACACACTTCTGGTGACGCGCAAAAAATGGAAATAAGGGCACGAAACGGCACGAAACATTCACTAGTCGATGCGAAAGGAAGGACCACGAAATTTGGTAGTGGCGAAGCAGTGGGTCATTTTCGTCCCACATTCGAGGCCCACTTTGACCGTCTTCCAGTGACGCATAAAACGTCGAAATACGCGCACAAAAGGGTACGCGATGTGAAATTAACGACCTCGAGATTTAATAGTGGCGGAACTCTTGGTCATTTTCGCCCCACCTTGGAAGCCCATTTTGACCCACTTCCGGTGTCGTACAAAACGTGGAAATAAGGACACGAAACAGCACGAAACATTCACTAGTCGATGCGAAAGGAAGAACCTCAAAATTCGGTAGTGGCGGAGCAGTGGGTCAATTTCGTCCCACCTTTGAGTCCCATTTTGACCGTCTTCCCATGACGCACAAAACGGAAGTAGACGCACAAAACGGCACAAAACGATGTGAAGGAAACGACCTCGAAATTCGATAGTGGCGGAACAGTGGGTTATTTTCGTCCCATCTTAGAAGCCCATTTTGACCCACTTCTGGTGACGCATAAAACGTGGAAATAAGGACACGAAACGGCACGAAAATTCAGTAGTCGATGCAAAAGGAAGGACCTCGAAATTCGGTAGTGGCGGAGAAGTGAGTCATTTTCGTCCCACCTTCGAGGCCCATTTTGACCATCTTCCAGTGACGCACAAAACGTCGAAATAGGCGAACAAAAGGGTACGCGGTGTGAAATTAACGACCTCAAAATTCGATAGTAGCGGAACAGTGGGTCATTTTCGTCCCATCTTGGAAGCCCATTTTGACCCACTTCCGGTGACGCACAAAACGTGGAAATAAGGGCACGAAACGGCACAAAACGCCACGAAACATTCACTAGTCGATGCGAAAGGAAGAACCTCAAAATTCGGTAGTGACGGAGCAGTCGGTCAATTTCGTCCCACCTTTGAGGCCCATTTTGACCGTCTTCCAGTGACGCACAAAACGTCGAAATAGACGCACAAAAGGGTACGCCATGTGAAATTAACGACCTCGAGATTTAATAGTGGCGGAACTTTTGGTCATTTTCGTCTCACCTTGGGGACTCATTTTAACCGACTTCCCATGACGCACAAAACGGAAGTAGACGCACAAAACGATGTGAAGGAAACGACCTCGAAATTCATTGGTGGCGGAAGAGCAATAATTTGTTCCGCCATATTTGTAGGCCCATTTTGACCCACTTCCGGTGATGCACAAAATGTGGGAATAGGCGCACAAAGCGACACAAAAGATGCAAAACAAAGTACCTCGAAATTCGTTGGTGGTGGAACAAGTTAATGACGCCGTGAGCACCAATATAAGTATATACTGTAGTTCTTACCAGGGGGCGCGGTGGGTCAGTGGTAGAACGTTCACCTCCGGTGCTTGAGGTCCCTGGTTCGATCCCAGCTCGCGCAGTTTGGACTTTGTGGTGGACAAACACCGTGCTCGTGGATTTTCTCGGGGTTCTCCCGTTTCCTCCCACTTTCTTCATTTCATTCATATCCCATCATCACCGTCTCCTTTAGCCTAACCGGCATAATCGTGGGACGTAAAACTAAAGATTTCATATCATTTTTTTGTAGTTCTTACCATCAAGGCTGAGAACTGCATAGTCCAATTTTTTAGCCAAAGTAGAAGCCCAACCGGAATAGTGATGTCAACCGGCCCGGCTCGGTTCAACTGAGCGTACAGCTTGAGCTGGCTTGGTTGGGATTACCCATCGACTGGGCTCAATTGAGCCAATGGCTTGAACCGGCTCGGTAAAGACGAGTTATCGACTCGGCTCGATTGAAGCCAATGGCTCGAACCAGCTCCGTTGAAACGAGTCCATAGGCTGGGTTCGAGTTAGCTTAACTGAGCCAATAGCTCGAACCGGCTCGGTTGGGGTAAGCAATCAGCTCGGTTCAGTTCGGCTCGAGCTGGCTCGGTTGGATGAGCTGTTGGCTCGGCTCACTTCTCGGTTCGGCTCGATAAGTGAATGAGCTGTAAGCGAGCCGCTTGAGTCGTTGACAACCCTAAAGCCGGGTCGAGCAGTTTTAAACATGTTTGGCTGGAGTCCCATAACTTCTAACAATTTTTGGCTCGAGCCCGAATACTTGCTCCTCCTGAACTCAAACCAAGAACCTCATGACCGATGTCCTTGCCTCCTGAAGATTTCTTGACTACCGAGATCGACAGTTAACTAATTTTTAGTATTCCGCATACAAACCGCCTATATTCCATGTTTATACAGGTACACGGTGTTATAATAATAATTAGTTCTAGTCAGTGGCGTATTTAGGGGGGGGCTTCCGGGATTAAGCCCCCCCCCCGAAATCTTACTTACTATAGTAAAGTATATGAAATATCTTGCACAATTTTCAGATTTTCATGCAAAGCCCCCCCCCCGAAACTTAGCAAAGCCCTCCCCGAAACAAAATCGTAAATACGCCACTGGTTATAATAGTAGTAGTAGTATCATTGATAATTATATTGTCTATGTAGGATACTTGAAGATTGTAGTACTTGGAACTACACAAAGGATTTAGCTCGAATTGGCTCGACTCGACTGGAAACTCGATCCGAATTCGAGTCGAGTTGGGGGAAATTTTTCGAGCCGAGATCTCGAGTCGAACTCAAAGATGTCGGCTTCGAGTCGAGTCGAGTTTTAAAGAAAACTCGCTCGAACTCGCTCGTGCTCATTCCTATTGTATGCATGACGGGCATATAGAGTTCTTTCGAGGGGGATAGAACCATAAACATAATATATTTTAAAAATACTTAGTTTCACGGCTTTCTTCCCAGGGGGGAAAGGGATGGTAGGTATCCAGCATTTCTTATAAGTACCTTATTTGAAATATGTAAAACAGTAACAAGTGGACAATACAATATACAAACATCTTCTTATCTTCAGTTTTAATTGCTGATTTCAATTACAATTAACAATTACAATTAACAATTACAAGTTTCAATTGTCAATTGCAATTAACAATTGAATGTTTCAATTGCGCCCTTTGCAATTGACAATTAACAATTGAAAGTTTCAATTGCCTGGTGACCAATTAACAATTAACAATTGACGAAAATTTAATTGCAAATTTTATGATTGAATTCAATTGCAATTGAAATTAATTGTCAATTACAAATTGAAATCAATTGCAATTGAAATCAATTGCAATTGATTTTCAGAGCAATTACTTTCAATTGATTGATCAATTGCAATTGATTTCAATTGATTTTGCCCAACAGTGTATTAACCTAATAGGGTCAAAATGACGCCTAAAATGTGGAATAGAAAAATAAAGACAAGTTCTTTTTTTTCTTTTTTTTTAAATTTGAGTTAGAACTGGCAAATCTACACAAAATTTGGAATCGACCAGCGAAAACGGCACGTTTCTACAGCTTGTGATTTTCGAGATCTCATTGTCGAAAGGAATTGTCCACAAACATATAAACTTTACTTGACCACAAACATATAAACCTAGCATTTTAATATATAAATTCCATATATGGGAATTTATATTGAAACCGGAAGTGGTTGTAGATTTATTATACTGCATCCGGTTTTAGTAGAAAGTTATGGGCGGAGAAAGAATCTATTCCTGAATTCAAACCAACAAACCATTTCTTGCTATGTATTACTTTTTTTTATTTTATTTATTTATTTACTAGCATTGATTACCCGCTTCGCTGGGTCTAAATAAATTAGAAACTTTAAATGCACAACTCTTTTATATATCCGCCCGTCCCTTTTCCCTAAGTTACACGGTCAAAGTGAAATGATAAAAGCACCCCCAGACTTGAACCTCATCGATGTTGAAAATTTGATCGATATCGGTCGGTTGGTTCAAGAGTTATGAAACCACAAACATAGTCACATTCATTTTTATGTGTGTACAGCTTTTATTATTATTATTATTATTATTATTATTATTATTATTATTATTATTATTATTATTATTATTATTATTATTATTATTATTAAATGATGACCAGTGTTAAGAGATTTCTACAACTCAAGGCTTCCAAAGGAGGGTCAGGGTACGGTACAAAATCATCACAGTCCAAATGTGTGTGTGTATATATGCGAGTGAGAGGATGGTGAGGGAAAAAGACAGGATTATAAAAGACAAAACAGCTCTTCACTCTCTAATGTTTCTGCAAATAGAGTTCACATACGCTCTATTTGAACATTCCTACTTCTTAAACTACCATGGAATTAGGGATACTATCGCTAACAGGTTTATTGGCGATACATGTTAATTACATGTGTGAACTTCCGACGGTAGAGTCACTTTAATATATACTATTGTAACGTATTAGTGGAGGGAATTTCATTTCAAAAATATTAAGTGTGGGAATCCTCTTCATCACCCACCCACCCCCAGATTTTGCGCCCTGGATAGGGGTGGAGATAGAACTTGGATGCTGGGGCGCTGAATCTATATGTATTACAGTTTATACTCTGGGGTGGTCAACATTGAAAATCAAATGGAATGAAATCTTTCAGTTTAACGTCCCACGATTATGTCATTTAAGCTAAGGGAGACGGATGATTAAGGCAAGTGAATCAAGATGGAAGAATTGATGGAATGAGGGTGTGGGAGGAAATGGAATTATCCCAAGAAAATCCATAACGAACTTGCTTCGCCGGGGATCGAGCCAGAGACTCCACATACCAAAGGCAAGCGCTCTGCCACTGAGCTATCGTGTCCCCGTAATCAACGTTGAAACCGGAAATGATTGATTTCTACTACTTCCGGTTAGAATAGAAGGTTAAGGGAAGAGACGGAATCCACTCCTGAAGTACTGAGTGCATATCAAAATATTCCTTCTTACTATCTCTGATTGTTTTCCTCTGAAACTTACGTATACATGGATATTGGCGCTCTACAAGAATTCTGACACACAGTAAAAAATGGTTGTGTTAATTCAACTTAATTTTAACACAGGGCAGTGGTTCCAGGGTGACTACCACTATGCAGTGTTAATTCAACACAGACCCCGCAGTGTTGGCGTTTAAGACAGGGGGTGTGTTACGTTTTTAACACACAACCGGTGTTGAGCGGTGTTAAATTCGGATCTGTGTTAGTATTTTGGTGTTGATTCGACACCATGTCAGGGTCGGTAGTGTGGGGAAAAGTGTTGAGTTACTCGTGGCGGTGTTACACAAACACGAAAAAGTAACACAGTGTGTAGTGTATTAATTATTTTGTGTTAATATTACACTATGTCAAGTATCAATATAACACAGTCTCTGTGTTATTTCAATATCATTTTCTTATTTAACACACAATCTGTGTCATAATTCAAGGTCAAAGCCGTATAAGTAACACCGGGTGTTAATTCAACACTCCCTGTGTTAAAATTCAATGTCAGACCACCATATTAACACCGTTTTAGTTCGATTCCACTTCTGTGTTAGTACGACACCTATTTCCTTGTTGAAATAACTCCGTGTGCGGTGTTGATGTAACCATGTGTTGGAAAAGCTTGTGGTGTGCATGCTTACGCTTACCGAAAATTCTAATTTTAAAATAAGAATAGTAAACTACAGAACACTTTATTTAGAAAATCTTCATAAAATTTTTTGTCATCCTCTTAACATTTATTGTGAAATACTTCTTGATGGTGCGAAACACAACCTTCACCAACATCTTGTTCAAGAATGATAGGAAACGCTTACCTATATCCTTATAATATGTTTGCCTCTTACTCGTGTTTCTACTTGTTTTCCGCCATGTTTGAAATACAGTCCCCGCTGTTGACTAGTGAGCTCTAGTGCAGTGTAGAAGTGACACAGTAATATGGTGTTGTTTCTCGTTGTTGACATATTTCTTCAGAAACATCATGTAAAGCAATTGAGAACACATCGCGCGGTTTGCATGTTGAAATTTTGCGAATACCTAGATTTGTTTAAGTATTTCTTACTACTATGTTTGTCTGTAGCTTCAGTATATAAGCGTTTGTAATTAGATGCCCAACATATTTGGCAATCACGCAGAAAACAACACAGAAGATTCTACACTTGTGTTAATTTAACACACAGGCTGTGTGTCATTTCAACTAACAGCATTTGACACACAACTCCAAATGGAGAGAGAGTTGTTCTAACCACCTGCTTGTGTTATATTTTAATACAATCGTGCTAACACATAGGCATGTCCTTGAAATAACACAACGATTTTTTACAGTGCACTTACGGACAGAGTTTAGAAGTCTAGTCAAATAACTTGGCCACCCCAAAACAGTTAATAATCCTCTTTCCTCATACTATTAATACAACCCACGATGAGAGCTCCTCCGTGGCTAAGCGGTTAGCATACGCGCCTTTGGTGTGGGAGTCCCGGGTTCGATTCCCGGCGGAAGCTCATGTGATTCGGATTCCACGTTAATCAGTAGGTCCACGTCTCATATAGCCTCGCTGCTGAACGGGACGTTAAACTCAAAATCAACTCAACTCAACAACCCACGATGACCAGATGGCGCATGTTCCATCGAATCTCGACAACGTTAGACCCCCTATTTGTGGTTTTCTTCCTTAATTCAGATTGCTCCTTAATTACTGAACGAAGTTGCTAAACATAATATCTCTGTTAACTTTCTTCGGAAATTGAATCTGGGACTGTGCTTATCAAAAATAAGATACATTAAACATAAATTTATCATTTGAAATCCAGTACAGAAACAAAGAAAAATGCCCCTCAATGCGAAACCGTGTTATCATTGTGAATTTATCTAATATCACAAAAGTTTAGAGTAATAACCAGTATTAAAATGAAGAATTTTTATAACGTAAATAATTCAAAAATATATTTAAACATAAAAATTCTAATAAATAAATAATTACATAAAAAATACTTCAATTGCAAATGAAAAATGAAATGTTTCAATTTTGTCCTAAGATTATCCTCTGTAGGTTTAAGAGAAGGGAAGATTAATGAAAGGAAATGATTATGTGAAATCATTGGTGGTATAATAATGTGGGAGGAAAATGGAGAACCTCGAGAAAACTAACAGACACATGTGGCCAGAGATCGAAACAATGACTCCGCAACAGAAATAACTACTCTATCATTAACGATAAGGTACCACGTCTCCATTCTTCAATTGTGGCTAATATCGCGGTATCACAAGCCGAATACCCGACTCCATTACAGCAAGGTCATTTCGGATTTTTCTTAGTGGGGGAACCCTGGATATCAGTAGATTTTCAGCTCTTCATTGGTATATTATTATCGTATGGACTATATAGCTGTCAGACTCAGGGGACAATTGACCCTCCCTGACGCTCCAAATTACGCCCCTGCTCCATTATTGCCATTTATATATGATGCATGTTATTAATGCCTTTATTAGACTATTTTAAAAGAATTAAATAAGCAAAATTGCTAATTCATAAATGCAATTATAAAAGCCGCGTTAGAACGAAACTCACTTTTTGCAAGGTATCCCTGTTACTTAAGTTGCGTCTAGAGACAAGAACTGTCACGCGTTTTTGGTGATTCGGAATGGAATCATTTGGAACTAGTTCATGGTAGTAGCGGATAAGAAGTTTTCGCAAATGTTGCTGAGGCTATCAGTATAGCTTGATGAAAGGGTTCTCACCGAGGCATCCAATCTCAGTTAATGTGATGAAGAGGAATTGGAACCTCTGGAGTTGTCGACAGACGAGGGGGCGTTTACTTTGTTAAAAGGTAGGGGGAGCTTAAAAGGGTTGAAAATGTCCTCGAGGGAGGACTGGAAAAATGGCTGCAGAAGAGCAAAATAGACAATATGATGGAAGAACGAGATAGGCGGCAAGGAACAAAACTACCTATTTTGATACGAAAGATTTTTCAAGCTTATCTGCCTTTCTCGTAAGATCATATCTCTCATAGATGGCGCTCGCGTTCCTTCAATCCTCTATTTAGAATATAGAGCTCGCATTCCCCTAGCACACTTAATTTTCATTCATTTACAAAATGCATTCTGAAAATGCGAACAAAATATTCTCCGAGGGCAGAGAACTCTAGGACAATAATAAAAACTGGAAGCTATGCTTCTCTCACAATTTTATTTCTATTAGGAATCTGAATTCATTGTTCCTCACGGTGTTGTAACAGGCAGGAAACTACGCTGGAATTTGTCATAAAGAAAATATACACGCAGAAGACGAGTTTAATTTCAGTCTAAGTTTCTTTTTTTTGCTTTATTTTTGAAAAGTAAAAACACTGGATATGTTATCATATTCAAACGTGTAGTTTGTTCAAAGCAAGGACAAAGGACACACAGTAATATACTTATCGCTTCCAGTTCTAGCGTAACCAACGAGTATTTTTTGTAGTTTTTCAAAAAGTGACAACAAAGTATATCTGTCATTTTGAACTGTTTACAAGAACTAGGGTAAGTAAAAATTTGAATAAGAAACTATCTATGATATCTTTGGAAGTAGTGGTAGCTCTTGCGGGAAATCACATCAGCAGTAAAACATTTTTAATTTTGTCCCTATAAGCTACTGAAAGAAAACATGCATAATGTACAAATTTTTGTATACAGGTTTCCAAAGACAAACTTTCTTCCATTCCAGAGAAAAAAATGTAAAATTTTTTACTAGTGTGGCTTCCGCCAAGAGCCGACATGGATCTAATGCTTCTTAAAATCGTAACTAGATGCGCCAGCCTGCTTCGCTGTTCAAAAATAAAGTTTAATTTAATTTTTAAATACGTTTTTTTTCTCCGTTCGGATTCTGGACATTTGTCCTTCTGTTTCGTTAATTCTTATTTGATAAATAAAGCGTAACAGGGAATAGTAGTCGCTTGTTCTGTTTTGTTAGTAGCATGCTCTTCTGTTTTGTTAATTCTTTATTGATAAAAATATAGCGTAACAGGAAAGAGTAGTCGCTTGTCCTTCTGTTTTATTAATTCTTATTTGCTAAAGAAAGCGTAACTGGGAATAGTGGTCGCTTGTCCTTCTGTTTTATTAATTCTTGTTTGCTAAAGAAAGCGTAACTGGGAATAGTAGTCGTTCGTTATTTTGTTTTATTAATTCTTATTTGCTAAAGAAAGCGTAACAGGGAATAGTAATCTCTTAAATGGGATGAAACAATTAGTTTTCTTGGCACGTAGACTGTCTCGCTCTGAAAATTTTATAAGGTTTCAATACAGAGATAAGGATGGAATTAGAATTTGTTCTTAGGGCGCTAAATTCATATACCAGCTTCATTTCTTGCTATTTTTTAAAAATGTTTTTGCTGTGATTGATGCCCATCGTCAAACAATCTGACGGACGCACAGACAAAACCATACTACATAACCTTCCATACTTTTCATACCATAGTTTAGCAATCTACAAATTAAAAACGCTTCCATTTATTTATTTATATATTTACTATTCTTTAAGCTAAAAGAGATCATGATAAATTAATGGAAGCCACAAATACTCTACCAAAGATACAGAGTAATGCATTATCTGATATATTTTGAATCATGGCCGATAATTTAATAAACATCTAGATATATATATATGACTGGCATTCATTTCAAAATATTTCATGAAATCTTTCACTTTTACGTCCCACGGTAATGCTGTATAGGCTAAAGGAGACGGTGATGATGAAAAATGAATGAAATGGTGGAGTGATGAAACTGGGAGAAAACGGGAGAATCGCTAAAATATTCAGGCATACGGTGTTTGTCCACCACAAAGCCTACTTGGTGCGAGCTGAGATCGAACCACGGACCTCACACACCAGAGATGAAAGCTATTCCACTGAGCCACCATGGGCGCTGCCTTCATTTCAAGAGCTTACGCTTCTTGGTGTTACATTATCGCTTAACTGCAATCATAAAAGTCTTTTGAGGGCACGGTGGCTCAGTGGTAGAGCGATAATCTCTAGTACGTTAGGTCCTTGGTTCGATCTCTAGGCAAGTAAGTTTGTGATAGACAACATCATATCCGTGAGTTTCTTTAGGGTCCCCCCATTTCCTCCCACCTTTTCATTCCACCAATTCTTTCATCGTCATTCACCTGCTGTAATCATCGTCTTCCTTAGCCTAAAGAGCATAATCAGTAGCGTCATTTCAGATTTGGCTTGGGGGGCAAGACCCCTTGATATAAGTAACTTACTACTATTCTATTGATAAAATCTATATAAATCTCAAACTCAGGGGGGGGGCAAAGTTTGGACTGAGCTACCATGCCGCTCCCTGCCCTCCTAAATGACGCCCCTGAGCATAATCGAAGAACGTTGAACTGAAAGAAAAATGAAAATCTTCTGTGAATATGCTCTTTAGTAAATGAGCACTTTCTCCACTTCACTTATCAATAGTTCTTGGATTGAGGTTATAATATTGGCTTCTCAAAGCATTATTAGCACAAAAACATATAAATACTGTATATTAACGTGTGTTATTTTATTATCCACGTCAAAAAAATATTTTCCATCGTCATTTGCAAGAAGAAATAAAAATGGTGCAATATTAAGCGTATGTCTCTTTACTTGTTATCACAAAATTTCTTGCATGCAAGCCAAAAAAATATTTTAGCTGTACGATGCAGTGCCAAGAACAGACCTCAACTTTTATATTCGTAATGGATGCCAAGTGCAAGTATTAAAACAATATTGGCATCTTGTATTGGTAGATATTTGGAGAATTTTCTCCTAAAATCATATAATGTCAACTGCAGTCATAGAACAATGGATCTTGTACATTTCTACTGTTTGGAATAAGGAAATGATAACGAATTTCTGCTTACTTGTAGAGATTAGGCCTTCCCGCTGGTCTAATGTGATATTATTTCTAAACCATAACACATTTAATCTAGTTCCTCGAAGTTTGTCATTTTAGAGAATCGATTTTATTAGGATGCGGGCGTATAGCTTAGCATGACACGTATTCTTAACTGGAATCGAAACCGGGTCTCTTATGCGTGGTCAAGAGCTCATAAAAGGTAAATTCTAAAGTGAAGCAAAATTTATTGACGTAAGTTTACAGAAGAGAGAAAGAGCATGATAGCTTTAGTGAAAAGGGAGAGAAGGAAATGAATCATCCTTGTTAAAATTACGTACGTTAGCAGAGTCGAAGCCTTCTGAGTGTATGGTGAAGTTTAGTAGTCTTGGAGACTTCAAGAGTCAGGTGAATCAATGGGTCATCTGGTCAGGTGAGTTATGGGTATGTCCGGGTCATCTAATCAGGTGAGTCATGGGTATGTCTGGGTCATCTGGTCAGGTGAATCACGGGTATGTCCGGGTCATCTGGTCAGGTGAATCACAGGTATGTCTGGAGTCATCGAGTCAGGTGATTCACGGGTATGTCTGGATCATCTGGTCAGGTGAATCACGGGTATGGCTGGGGCCATCGAGTCAGGCGAGTCACGGGTATGCCTGGGTAATGCACGAGTATGCCTGGGTCATCTGGTCAGGTGAATCATGGACATGTCTGGGTCATCTGGTCAGGTAGGTCACACGAGTCTAACAGCTTCCAGTCTTCCGAATCAAAGGTTACGAAATTTGCGAACAGACATCGTCCCGATAGTGTTGTAAATTCACACATTTTCTGTTGAAGAAAAAATATGATCCATTCGCAGGAAAGGACACCTTTTCTGGAAATATTCTTTTATTGCCGAAAAAATTCAAAGCTTTGATTCACTTGGTGTGGAACAGGTGAGCACCCAAAAACTTTTGTTCGAGGGATCCAATACTAAAAGCCACCACGTCTATCTAGTATTAAACGGGTATTATACTACACCTGAAAAGACGATAAGTAATTATAAAATACTTCCACCTATATTTTCAGAAAAAAAAATGATAGAACTAGATATTTTCATATATAAGAGAAAGAGTACAGGTGAAGTGTAAGATCAAATTTTCATACTACATCAATTATTTCCCTGTTAAACAAGTATATTTTTATTTTTATTGAGAGTGTTCAAATGTATGTTGAGTTAGGAAGTTAAGGGTGAGGTTTGAACTCGGTGGACCCCCTACCCCCCAATAGATGCGTCCCTAGGTTCTGGTTCACTGATAAAACATTAAAAGACATTTTTGAACATATTACACAATGACCGTTTCTAAAATGTGTTCAAATTATGTTCAAACACTGATTTATTTATTTATTTAGGCCGGCTATACACTATGAGATAAGTCCTAGGAAATACCTTAGGAATAATCTGAGGAAAAGTGTTACGACATATCTCGTAGGAAATCCTACCCTATTGTACCATACAAGTAACTACACTGCACATTCTACTGATATTGATACCTACTGATATTGTTAAATTGCACATCTCTAAGAGAAAAAAAAAAAAAAAAAAACATAAAAGTCAGAAGATAAATGAGCAAAACATACCTCATCAGTCCCTGCATTACTCTTCATTTTGACGGGTATTTTTGCTCTTTCACCTGCATACGGCTTTCGGGGAAAAAATGTTTTCACTTTCACTCACCTGATGTCGGTTAAATCGAAATCTTACGAATCTTTGTTTCGAAATAGAGCATGCTCTAAACACGAGAAATCTCATAGGATCATTCAGAACATAGGAAATGACATGCGATCTGATGCCATACCAGCCGAGCGTCGTTAGCGGGGGTCGGGGGGACGCGTCCTCCAAATTTTAGTCAAATACATTTTTAAAAATTATACTACTTTGTGTATATATAACTTTTGTCGGAAAGAGATTTTTGATTTTGATTCATCCTCCCCTTCCCCGAATTAAAAAGCTAACGACTCCAGTGGCCATACACGTTGGGATTTTGACTCGGAAAAAGGGATTCCCTAGGATCTATCCTATACTGTATAGCAGGCCTTATTTGCAGTGTAGCTCAGGCCCGTATCCAGGGGAGGTCTAGGGTGGGCCGGGACCCCTCTAAATTTTCACTGCTCCCCTAAAATTTTCACGGTAGGCTTGAAAATGAACTATAATATGGTTGGGTCGGGTTCCCCCTAACTTCTACCGGGCCGCCCTACATTTTTAGGCTGGCTACGGGCATGGTGTAGCTGTCTATAGGCCTATTATTTTAGAACTGTGCACAATTATATTTTTGTTGCATTAATTATCCGTCTCCTATAGCCTAAAGAAAATAAATATGTAACGTTAAACTAGAAGAGTAAACCATGTATAAATACAAGTAACGCTTCTTTATCATTATTATTATTATTATTATTATTATTATTATTATTATTATTATTATTATTATTATTATTATTATTATTATTATTATTATTATTGTATTTACTCGAATATATGCACCCCGTCCTAAAAATATCTGTCGGTTTTAAGAACCTGTTATTATGGATACAAGTATTGCTTACAGTGGCGTATTTAGGGGGTGGGGATTCCGGGTTTGAGCCCCCCCGAAATCTTACTTACTATAGTAAAGTATATGAAATATCTTGCAAAATTTTCACATTTTCAGGCAAAGCCCACCCGAAAGTTAGCAAAGCACCCCGAAACAAAATCGTAAATACGCCACTGATTGCTTACATGGTAGAACTACAGAAAATTTTAGCAATTAGGAAACTAGCGATTTATCATTGGTTTCAAAACCAGTGACTTATTGGAAATATTTTTCCAGATAAGAGTTAACGCTACTGCCTCTATCCATCGTTAAAAATACTATATTTGATCATGCAGTGTTATGAACTTAAAAATCAGAATTATCAAGATTATATTTGCTATTGTTTCCCTTCATCTTTCTTATTCTGATATAGAAAAAGCAGACAATAGCAATGGTTTCAATTTTTTAACAATGGCGCTATTTCAAATAATTTCCCCTTTTTTTCCCTCTTTCGTTGGTTTTATTGTTCAATATTTATGATTTGTCCAAAAGCGTATTACAAGCGTTCCTAAAGAATGTAAGTCCTAACATTTCGAAGAAAGATATTTTTGAAAGGGCGCTTATATCTAAGTAAATACGGTATTTTTATGTATTCGTTGTATTATTAAACAATATAATTGGTGAGAAACTAGCGAGTACAGATGTTTATCAGTTTAAAAGTCTGCTTCTAAGTGACTTGTAACAATCCGAAAGCTATAACCATTAGATCCTGAAGGATTTCAAGACAATTCAAAAACTCGCAGCGCTACAGATACAGAATGTAACAAACAATTCACCATGGTTCAAGTTTCTCCAACAGCTACAACTCTATACAACATTGTAACAAATTGCTTATTTAAAAATAAGAAAAAAAGAAACAGTGCTTTTGGGACTGTTACAAGCCAAATTACAGGATACAGACGTGGCAATGATAAATTCTCATTAGACAAGACATCGAGCGTTAGAAAGGTTGAAAAAAAAGAAGTTCTACTCTTGACAACTCAACTAATTTAGGTGGAATAGATTGTGATGAAGGAATGGAAGAGGTACCGTGCACTATCATTGGAGAGAAAGTCAGAAGTCTGTCTGAGTCTTGGCAGGGTTTCCAACTACCCAATGTAAGAAGCTCTTGCACTCTGGGCGATGTTTCCAGAACAATCTTATCCCTTCGAAAATCTAACTAAATTTCTGGGGGGGGGGGTACGGTGGCATACTAGTAAAGCGCTTATCTCTTATGCGTGGGGTCCCTGGCTCAATTCTCGGCCAAGTAAGTTTGTGATAGACAACATCGTGTCCGTGGTTTTCTCGCGGTATTCCTGTTTCCTCCTACTTTGTCATTCCACCAACTTTTTTATCCTCATTCAATTGCCTTAATCATCCGTGTGCCTTTGCCTAAAGAGCATAATCGTGGGACGTTAAACTGAAAGACTTCGTTTCATTTTTAGCTGAATTTCAAATATATATCTACTTACCGAATTTGGGAAAGTTGTTGCTATAGTCCATCCTTTTTTAATACATAAACAAATTACGTTTTGTTAGGGCTTTTAGACTCTGTCGCAAATTAGAACGACCAAATTGGTCCAATATTCGATAATGAATCCATCAGTCACTATACAGTGGCTATACAATATGTTATTGTTCAATACATGTTTATAGGGCAAGAGTACTCGAATAGAAAAAAAAAAAAAATTATAATCTGTACTGCAGAAACGCTCACATGGGAAAATTTCTAGTATAAGAAATTAATTTATTCTGTAATATACAAGAAGGGGAAGAGAAAACCAAATATGACGCCATAAGCTGAAGCCAGGAATAGCTTAGACGTTATTCCTGACCTGCTAAAGAAGATGAATGACTATGGAAAGATTGGTGGGATGAGAACGTGGAAGAAGCCAGGAAAACATCAAGAAAGCCCACGTTGTTTTCAACCACAAATTCAAATATTGAGAAAATGTGCAGGTGTTAAATTATATATATAAAGAAAATCGATTGCTATTAACCGAGTTGCTTTGTCAATATACAGGACATCGAGCTCTCGGTTTCAGTATCCGAATACTACTCGGTTAGTTCATCCTCATTTATTTAACCTCGTAGTTGACTACCTCAAAAAACCGAGTACATACAGGATAAAGATAACTAAGCAGAAGTGATTATATTAGTGATGTGCACAAAAACCGGTTTTTCGGAAACCGGTTTTTGAAAATTTTCAAAACACCAGTTTTTCGTCGAAAACAGTTTCGGTTTTCTCCAAAATTGGTTCAGTTTTTCTCCAGATCCGGTTCAGTTTTCTTCAAAACTTGTCCCGGTTTTCTCTAAAACAAGTTTCAGTTTTTCCAAAACTGGTTCTATTTCTGACCGGAATAGTGCTTCGTAGATCTCTGGAAACCGATTCCGTTTCCACAGAAATAGTTTTGTTTTCCAAAACAGTTTTCACCGAAACCAACTGAACCGGTGAAATCCGAAACCGTACCGGTTTTGGAGAAAACTGAAATGTCGGTTTTTTTTATTTCGGTTTTTCTAGAAACCAGTTTCCGTTTTATAAAAACCGATTTTACTCATCCCTAATTAATATATCAAATTCATTTACTAAAAGTAACCCCTCTGTTCTTGGCTGATTTAACCAATTACATACCATTAAGAAAATCAAGTATAAAACTAAAAGGAATTAAAGAAGATTTGAACCTTTGACCCACGGATCCGTATGGTAACGCCTTAACACGCTTGCCTATCTTTTTTTTTTCCTTTTCTTTCAAAGCTGACTGATATATCGAACATTTTTCAAGTAACTTGCTTTGCCTAATTTTTCCTCATCACTTTTTGTAATATTTTACTTAACTTTACACGATAGGGACACGAACACAGGACAAGTAAAATTTTACGAATGCTCTCCCACCGGAAATCGAACCAGGCACCACTAGCACCGAAGTCAGACGCGATCAGGTGCGCAGCCAGAAATTTTTCATGGGAAAGGTTCAAGCTTTGCGGGTTGAGGGATCCAATGAGCCACTTCGCCTATGTAGTATTGAACAGGTATTATTCTGTACTCCAGAGGATGATAAAAAAATTCCGTGGCTTGGGTCTAAAAAGACCAGTGTCACTCTTTTTTTTTTGGCAAAAATGAGATGTTCGTCAAATTTTAACACCTATAAATGGATATTGTTTTGTACAAGAAAAGCAAATGTTAATATGAATAGTATATAGGCTACGTATATATTTCAAGCTATTTCGTGCTGATATTTGCTCTTCTTGTACAAGAAAACATCCATTTATAGACGTTAAAATTGAAGAGTATCTCATTATTGCCCAAAAAAAAAAAAAAAAAAAAAAAAAAACAAAAACAAAAAAAAAATGAAAAGAAAAAAGAAAGAAAGAAAGAAAAGTGACATTGGCCTTTTTTAGACTCTGGCCACCGAATTGTAAAATGTTTTCAGCTAGATTTTCAGAAAAAGAATTATAGAATTAGATTACTTTTATAAGAGAAAGAGTACAGATGAAGTGTAAGATCAAATTTTCATTCTGCATCAATAATTTCCCTGTTAAACAAGTAGCTATAGCTTTATTGAGAAAGTGTACAAATGTATGTTAAGTTACGTTTGGGGGTGATCCGGACTCGGTGGAACTCCCGTGGATGCGCCCTTGCACGCCCTAGCTACTATAGTGCTGCCAAAATGTCTTCAGCCGTGGCAAAAATGTGAACTAAACTCACACCCTCGACACACCTGTACGTTGAGCCAATAAGGGTTCAGCTGTTGCTAAACAAGAGAGCCCTAGCGAAAGGGAGTGGAATTCTTTCACCCGATAGCAGCACTTAGAATGGAAGACTAGGTATCAAGTCAATGTGGTATATCTTTAGACCAGTCGGAAGGGTGCTATTAATGCGGTAATCGTTATTCTTTTGGGAAAATCATGTTATTTCTAGCTTTTTTATGTTCAGAACATGTAGCACATTGTGCAAATATTCTTTAGTGCATTTCTACAACACATCACTTAACAAGGTTAATTCTACCGTGAAATGTGTTTAATAACTGAGTTGGTAAGAACATGTTATTTTTAAACACACACACACACATATATATGAGAATCTAATTTAATCTGAAGAAAGCTACTGCAACCCAAGAAGGGGGTTTAAATAATCAATTGAATTGTCTAAAATAACCAATATATCATACTTGGCAATTGTCAAGTCCAGTGTTCAATTACATAGGACAAATTGTTATTGTTATCGAGGGAAGGCAAAATTTGATGTTCTTCTTATATAAAGCAACTGATGAAATTGTCTAAAAAAAATTTTTGCCGATATCCTCGATAACTAGCAGCCGAGAAGTACATTAAAATAGCAAAATATGGCTTAGTCGAACACCGTTTGGTTAGGAGTAACCTACAGTACTTTTTTTTTAAAAAAAAGGATAGTTTTAACAGAAATTCCGATACTATCAAGCGAGTTTTCATTTAATCCTCAATTTTAAAACAATTACAAGCAATTTCTCAGTGCTGATCTAGGATCAGTTTCTGCGAATGAACATTATTGTCTTCGGTGCGAGAGAACCGGATTTGATTACCTGTCGAGGTCGTGTGATTTCGATCTCATGTTAAAGAGTAGAACCATGCTTTATAATAGCCTTGGTGCTGAAGACAAGATTTAAACTCCAACCCAACAAGCAGGGGTCGGTGGTGTAGTCCTATAATCCAAGTCACTTAAAGGCAGGGGTAGATACAGGACGGAGACCTGGAGGGGGCGGATAGATTCCAAAGGGGGCGGTCAGAGCTGATGGAGCTGAAATATTCGCCTAATGATCTAAAGCCAGGGGCGGTCCAGAACGAACTTCTGGGGGGGGGGTTGTAATACTGCTATTTAGAGCTACTTTTAAGAGCTCCAAACTCTGGGATGGGTTTTATTTATATATAAAATAAGATTCCTCTTCGTGATAGCCCTTTGTGGGCCGGAATCACTCCAATGCCATCTGTTAGCGACCAGCTGAACTACGTCCAGTCTAGCGACCACCATTGATCAATGCGTTGCGTCGCTCTATCCGTAAGAGGGTATCAGGAGCTTCCTGGATCTAGTGCAGTGTTGTCTTTGCGGGTAAACGTTATTGCCTTCGAAAAACCCGGATTCGATTCCTTGTGGAGGTCCCTAGTAGCAGTCACGTTTCCTATTCACATGACTTCCCAGTTTGCCTCACCTGCGAATTGGGGCACACCACCTGCGAATCGAACCCTGGACCATGTGGTCACTTATCCAACGCTCCAACCACCAGACCACGGAGTCTCTCGCATCCGTTAAGTAGACGAGATTAAAATCCCGGTCCTGTTTTCTCGCCCACGTTAATAATAAGTCCTGTCTGTCATAGCCTTGGGGTTGTACAAGGAAGCAAATCACAAAACTCAAACTCAAAACCAACAACGTAGAACTCTTTAGCTCAGTGGTAGAGCTCTCTCTTCTGGTGTGAAGGGTTCCGTGTTTAATCTCGAGTCATGTGAGTTTATAGTGCACAACATTCTGTCCGTGGAGCTTCTCGAAGTTCTTCCACGTTCTCATTCCACCAATTCTTCTACACTGGTTCAGTTTCAGTGGAGATACCAGATTTAATTTCTTGGGGGTGCAAACGGTCAGTATTTTTTTCTTTTTTGCTGGAGCATTACTTTTTTTCTTTTTTCTCGTATACGGAAAAAGATAATCTTACATAATAATATAGCATGTGCTTGGGGCAATCGGGAGCAGGCATAGCCATGAGAGTGACACTCCGCCTTGCCCCTTCTGGCATCGTCATTGTTCACTTCCATTAATAATTCGTCTCCTTTAGCTCATGTGGAATGTGAAAATATTATACTCTATATACGAGGTATGTTAGAAAAGTAATGAGACATTTTGTACTGACTAAAGTTTTTATGTTTTTCAAACAACAATGTTATCCCCTTCAAAGTGGTTCCCTTGGGCAGCTATACATCGGCGGAGTCGCTGTTCCCACTCTTGGTAGCAGCACTAGAAGTCTTCAAATGGTATGGCTTTTAACTGGTTGGTCACAGTCTTTTGAATGTTCTGCAGAGTTCCAAAATGGCGTCCTTTTAGGACATGTTTCAATTTTGGGAAAAGAAAAAGTCACAAGGACTCAAGTCAGGTGGATAAGGGAGCTGAGGAACAACACTAATGCGTTTTGAGGTCAAAAATTCACTGATGGAAATGGCCGTGTGACACGGAGCATTATCATGATGAAGCATCCACTTGTTTGTAATGTCTGGTCTCACACGAATCACTCTTCTCCTGAGCCTTTCAACGACACTTTTATAAAACACTTGATTAACAGTTTGCCTTGGTGGAACAAATTCTTTGTGCACGATACCCTTACTGTCCAAAAAAAAAAAAAAAAAAAATATCAGCATCGTCTTGATCTTTGATTTGCTCATTCGACATCTCCGCCGAGGAGATGACGGAGTATCGCTTTGCCGCTTTGTTTCAGGATCGTACCCAAATATCCAGGATTCATCACCTTTGATCACACAATTGAAGAATTCTTGGTCATTGGCAATCCTCTCAAGAAGATCAAAACACACGTTTTTTCGATTGTCCTTCTGTTCAGTTGTGAGGTTTCTCGGTACCATTTTGGCTCAAATCTTTCGCATGTTCAAATCGTCTGTCAAAATTTGATGTGCGGTGAAAGTGCTTAAATTTAACTGTTCACTCATTATCCTTATTGTTAAACGACGGTCTGATCTCACAAGAGCCCTCACACGTTCAACGTTTTCGTTAGTTTTTGAAGTTGAAGGTCTCCCTGAGCGAGGTCCATCTTCAACGTGTTTTCGGCCTTCCAAAATGACTTGTGCCAGCGGAAAACTTATGCTCTTGATAAGCAATGTTCCCCATCTGTCTGTTTCAACTTTTCAAGTCACACTTTGAAGCAAGCTTGTAGTGGACAAGGTCGTTTCTTTGTAGTACTTTCATTTCCTCCCACCCTCTCATTCCATCAATTCTTCCATCATTCACTTGTCTTAACCATCGTCTCCCTTAGCCTAAAGGACATAATTGTGGGACGTTAAACTAAAATATTTATTTTTCATTTCTTTTTCTTTTTTCTTTCTTTTGTTTAGAATAACTGCAATAAGTGTTCGAAACTACCTACAAAATTGAAATAAATAAGAATGCAATTGTTTTTTTTAAAAGAAAAAAGTATGTTCTACATTCCACGGTATTTCGGCTAGGCTAAAGGAGACGGTAATGATAAGAAATGAATGAAATTTTGGGATGAAAAAATAGGAGGAAACGGAAGAACCCTGAGGAAACCCACGCATACAGTGTTTGTCCATCACAAAGCTCACTTGGCGCGAGCTGGAGTCGAACCAAGGATTCCATGCGTTAGAAGTGTTTTAAAAACAAGAAATAAATATTTTCTTAACGGGTTCGAAAGGAAAACGAATGTGCAAGTATTGAAGATAGTAACGTAGATTAAAATAACGAATGTAATAATTAAAAAGAGTAAGAGAATCTAAGATTGTGATATTGAGTGAAAAGGAACTGTATCCGGAGGGACGTGATGAAAGGTGCGCTGGAAGGAAAAGGAAGGAGGAGTGAAAGATGCTATTAACTGTTGGACTGTGCTAAAATAGAAGATTGATAAGTCAAAACGAAGAGGTAATCTGAGAACGGTGGTTCATGGAGGACTCAGTTCGCGGCAAGTGAATTGTCAATGATGGCAGAACACCTATGATGATGAGCGTGCTAATTTGGTACAAATATATTATGAAAAGAATCCCGAGTATAAAAATCAGTACAAAAATTACCAATTTGTACATTGAACATTCCAGCTCAAAATCAGATTTTTTCCTCGATGAAATCAAGACGGTTGGCAACCCTAGCCTGTCGTAGTGTAAGATACAAACGGTCTTCATTTATCAAAGCGTATTATTCGTCGTTGAGAATTGGAGAAGAGCCAAGCTTCAAGGCTAAGTAAAGGAGAAGTGGGTATTCTAATATAACAGATACCATGGGAAGGAACGTTAAAAGTTTTCAATGCAAAAAGGCGTTTTGTGGGTGGTCGACATATTTTTTAAGCTGTGATAAGAATCATAATTAAAATAAGATTGACCACATACAGTAGTGCCATACATATGTGTCTCTCGTCATTGTCATTATCCACTCTTCCTCTTCTTCACACTTTGATTTGTACATCCGAATCACACATGTTCAGCCGACGGAAGGCGGTGAAAAAACGTACGAAAGTTGTGAAATAAATCTTACGTAAATTAATGACATATTCTGCGTCAAATTTTGAATGTTTAAACTTGCTTATGTTGATGTGTCGCATATTTTGTAACAGAGCTCCTTTGTGGTTATATGCTTAGCACATATGCCTTTTGCTTAGGACCCCCCGGGTTTGATTCCCAGTGGGTGCTCACATGATTCGAATTCCACATTAAACAGACGATCCACATCTCTTATAGCCTCTGTGCTGAAAGAACGTTAAAATTCAAACCAGCAATAATAACCTACTTAGCGCTACATGTAGTGATGGACGATTTATATTTGTGGATAATTGATTCGACTGCAAGAAGAATCTTCCCAGGGAATAACAAATGTAATAATTGTGCAACGCTGCAGCAGAAAGTATTCAGGCGATCGAACTGAAAGTTTGTACACAGATTGAGATTTAAAAGTGTCAGGTACAAAAGAACGCTACGGCATGTAAGTTAGGTAGGTTTTTAATAAATCGAAAAAAAACTATAACTCATATATACGTGACGCCATCTACATATGTGATATATTAAAATTTCCTTTTTTTATTATTGAGTTTAGTGATTATAGGTTCAAGTCTATATTGATCTACATATTGATATATATAGATGACGATTGATATATATTTTCTGCCAATATTCGGAGTAAAATAGATTGTGCTTTAATTGGTTAATTTTTTATATTTTTATTATTTTTGCGGCGTTATTCGTTAATTTTTGATAAAATTGTTTTAATTAATTATTTTTTATAAAATGTTTTATTTTCCCTTTAATTGATTGACTTTTTATAAAATTGTTTCATTTCAGCTTTAATTGATTGATTGTAATAAAATTGTTTGATTTTTGCTTTAATTGATTGATTTCTTATAAAATTGTTTGACTTATGCTTAAATTGATTGATTTTGATAAAATTGTTTGATTTTTGCTTCAGTTTATTAATTTTTGATAAAATCGTTTGATTTTTCTATAACAATAATTTTTTGATAAAATTGTTACTTTCCTTAATAGATTGATTTTTGAGACAATAAATTATTTGATTTTCGATTTAATTGACTTTTCGTAATGTTTTATCAATCTTTGATACAATTTATTAATTTTTGCTTTAATTTATTAATTTTTGATAAAATTGTTTGATTTTTGTATAATTGATTGATTTGCGATAAAATTAATTTTTTACCCTAATAGATTGATTTTTTATATAATTATTTAGTTTTTGATTTAGTTGATTTTCTTTCAATATTTTATCAATCTTTGATACAATTGATTGATTTTTGAAACATTATTTTGATTTCGATTTAATTGATTTCTGAAACAATTTCTTAAGAACTATTTAATCTGAGAATATGGAGAAGAGACATTTATCTGAAACAACCTGCTATGAAGGACTGATTACGTACTTCTTGTAATCAACATTGTTATTATAAAGTTCAATGAAATAAAATCAAGAGACTTCTACCCACCGATCCTGTAACAAGCTGTCGGTCTTCCTTTACTTAAGAACTTCACCGAACTATATCGCTTAAGAACTACACAACTAAAACATGAATAACTTCAAATGGAAAAATCTTTCTTTTAAAAACCCTCAATTGAGGAGAAGTGTGTAGAGTAATCATCAGACATAAGATGAAGCTACGTCGCTTCTATTTCCAGTCCGGGAGGTTTTGAACACCTATCTTTCCCTTTGACGTAGCCAACCAAAGATCAGCCAACTGCAGATTCACTGGTGTCATTTGGGCAATTGCTTCACCTCCGCCAGGTATGAGTTGTGCATATTTTAATCGGCATTATTCCGAAGTTGATTGTGCACTTGGTTTTTGAGAAAAAGGATAACAGCTACGAAAATTTAAAAATCATCAATTTTTAGGACCGCTTTAAAAGGGTATAGTAGAACGGTAGGGCAGAGTAGGGTCAGGCTAGCTAAGGGTTAGGGAAGTTTGGACACATTTTGTTGGAACTAACAGAGTGCAATTTCTCGTCCCTGAGTAGGGATACCAACTGGAGTGTCTCTGTACACCTCAGCCACATTCAAAATTCAAATGGTTGTTATTTTCCCACAATCTAACCATGAATTATCTCGCGCGAAGTAGCTCCCTCCGCTTGCTAAATAGTTCCATATTAATCGCTTATAAAACTAATAAACCCAACTTCCGCTGTCCTTGCGTACTATTAAGAACACAAACGAGCAAATTATCCTTTCTTCCCGCTAAATTTTCAAAATTTGCTAGAAACAGACGACCAACTTTGGAAATTAACTCTTTTAATCAATTAACGTCTAATGATATACTAATGAAAAACACAAAACTTTACTTGTATAGGAGAATATTTATCTCCCATTTTCCCAAGCAAAATCTGGTGATGCTTCTGGATAGATCGTAACGAACTTCTACCATTTCATTGCCTTTAACCCAAGCGTAACCTTTGAGTCATTTTTGTAGAAAATTTGAGATTCAATTCACTATACCGTATCGTTAATTATTTTTTTTTTATTACAGTTACTGAATATGGATACCAGTACATTTCACTTCCTGTTCAAGGAGTCGGTACCTTCCTCATATTCAATTGGAACAGTTTAGATTACTATTTACGTAAACTACAATTCATACCTGATGTAATTGGTGTCTGTGCTCAACTCTCACAAAAGTAGAATTTACCACATTATATCACATCCAATGGATAGAATCATAATACGTTATGGCTAATACAGTATGAAAATGAAATTGCATAATGTATACGGTGCTATTTAGGGGCGGATCCATGACGGACTTCTGGGGGGGAGGGGCGGTCGGTAGTAATACTGCTACTTAGAGCTACTTTTAAGAGCTCCAAACTTTTTATGGATGGGTTTATTTATATATAAAATAAGAAAGTTTTCTCTTCTGGTTTTTCTCTCCAGCCCCCCCCCCCTGGATCCGTCCCTGGTGCCATTAGTAATTGGAGCAAACCGTAATAAATACGCAGATGAAAAGGATCTTTTGATAAACCAAGAAGATGCTAAGAAAATACTATAAAGAAAAGATAAAGTACCATATTCGAGAAAATGGTGAAATTAATTCTAAGGGAATACTAGCAACTCTTTGCTTTTGCGATTTTGAGCTTTCGGGCTCTGAGACCACAGTTCTTTAGTGGCACACAGTCAGAAATTATTGGTTAATTATTTTTCTTTCTTTCTTTCCTTAGGTAAGTTCATTAAGACGACTTAAACAGCTTCACTTTCGCAAGTTCTACCTTTCAAAGGGAGTAGCGGTAAGTAAGTACCTCTGTATTATATCACATTTCCTCTATTGTTCTCAAGAAAATCAATAAACAAAAATCAATCCGTAACTAAATCCGTAGCATTTTAACCTATTCAGGCCTGATTTTTTCGTTACTCACAGATTTTATTTTTATTTTCTCCTGTTAGTCTTTTTGACTTAACAAATGAAATACAATCGTCATTTTGTTTGCGGGTGTCATATTTAGCAAATTATGGACGTACAATTTTGTGTGCACTAGGGTTGAAATACGTAGGTAAGATACAACATGGCATTCAACGAAACCATTATTGTCATCTAATTGTCATCTAAATAGTTTAGAAACTCAAAACACATCACTAAAAGCAGGAGGAGGATTTATTGCAAATAGTTTATTTCGCCAAGAATAAAACAGCCTACGTGGCTAAGACTACATTGCCACGTTAAATGAATTTTGTAGCTATCATTAAAAAAAAAAAAAAAAAAAAAAAAAAAAACTTGCAACCCGATCTTTCTATTTACTATTTAGATGTTACAACTTCTTGAAAGCAAGAAAGGTGTCTCCACACATGCAGCAATGCACTCTAGTGGACAAACAGACCCCTCCCTGTCCAAAAGAATCCGTTGTTTCGGAAGCGGCGAAACTGGTTTCTCCTTTATGTGAGCGGGATGGCAATAGCAGGTAGCAAGCAAGACGTCCCATAAAGTTGGTTATTGTTCAACTCCTTGCAAGATGAAAAAAAAAATGTGTGTCCCTTTCAAGACTATGTTTACATGTTGAAATATGGTAGGGTTTCAAGATTCTTTTTTAATGACAGCTACAAGATTCATTTAACGTGGTAATGTGGTCTAAGCTTCGTCCATCGTGATAGCCCTTGCAAGTACTCTACAAGAAATGTGTGTAGCTTCGTGACAACAGAAGAAAGCACTAGAGAAATAGCGGAAAGTGATTTAGATAAGTTTAAAGAATACTGACATGAAACCCCAGTCATTTTGAATCCTCCAGAATAATTATATTAATCTTAAAATATGATGTACACAAATGATACCATCAGGTCCGAAAGGGTTAAAATGGAAACTAGAAAAATGGCCCAAGAGAAGGCCTTACCTCCTGCTGCCATCTTCAAATGGGAATGAAATTGCCCTTTAGAGACAACAACGATTGTTGCAAGATTTCACGTTCGTACCTTTATTTTTTTTAAAATTTGATCACCCTAAAAACCAAGTGAGTGAGTGGAATGAAATTTCTACAAATTTATATCGCAGATTCATTACATATCTATTCACAAATGATAAGAATTCTTGAACTGTACACCACATCCACTTCTAACTTTGATAAATCAGTACAGCGTGAGGCCTTCACTGCTGCAATGAGAATCTCTATGAGTTGATAAAACGGGTCATGGGTCACTTGTGTCACGATTTTTATCTGTGTCTGGGTCTCGCTTCTCAGACCCGATATTCCAGACAGATCCAGTGACCCAAACAGACCCCGTGATCCAGACAGATCTAGTGACTCGAATAGACATGGTGATTCAGACAGATCTAGTGATCCGAACAGACCTGGTGACCTAGGCAGATACGATGATTCAGACAGATCTAGTGATCCAAACAGACCTGGTGACCTAGGCAGACACGGTGATTCAGACAGATCCAGTGATCCGAACAGACCCGGTGACCCAGGCAGACTCGGCGAATTAAGACAGATCCAGTGATCCGAACAGACCCGGTGATTTAGACATATCCATTGACCCGAAAAGACCCGGTGACACAGAAGCAGCCGAAATATCGCAGAATGCAGTAATACAGAATTTTATAGTTGTTTAATGACAATCACTACTCGAGTTCCACCATTCATTTGTTGGATACCCAATGTGATATTTCTTGATCAACATAATATGTGAATATTTCAAATATAATTTCATGCCTATTCGTTTTTTTTTTTTCATACGGGTCAATTCATATAAAGTAAGCCAATGAGAATTTCATATGTCCATTGTATAATCAAATATATTTTGTATGTTTCATTTTCATTAGAATTTGAATATGTACGGTATTAATTTGTATTTATATTTTTTTTATTTTTTTGTATGTGTGTGTGGATCCTTACATGATTAAAGAGTCCGAAAGTAATAATTTTAGTTTTTTAAAACCGTTTTTCTAACTTTGATAGCAGCCATTTTTGTCTGCAGGGGGTTTGCTTTAACTAATATTGCTCAGAACTGGTGAATCCTAGGTTGATGAGACAAGAGTCATTTTATTCAGGAAAGAACAGCCTGCCTTATGATTACTACATATTTAATGAAATTTGTAATAATACGAAGTGATGCTATTCGTACAAACCCTATGAGTTTGGATCAGTTATGATTTCAAGGGGGACAGAAATTCCCTCCCGAACCATATCTCCGATCGTGAGTCAATATGGGGTACCAGCATCTTCGCAGTACTACTTTCACTCCTCATTATTGGAAGTCGAGGCCCGTAGTCAGCCCCAAAATGTGTAAGGGGGAGCGGTAGAAGTTGGGTGAGACCGATTTAACCATATTATAGTTTATCACCATATTATGGTTCATTTGCATGCCCACAGTGAAAATTTTAGGGGGCAGTAAAAAATTAGAGGGGGCCCGGCCGTCCGTGCCCCCATGGATATGGGCCTGTGGAAGTCCCTTCTTTGTAGGAAATATTCTGAAATCGCCACTGGCTTAGGGGAATTCTCGTCATTCAGTGTTGAAACTTTAATATTCACAAACAGAAGTGTATGTTCGAGAAATTCCTTTTTTTATTTTTTATTTTTTATTTTTTTTATTTTTATTTTTATTTTTTTTTTTTGTTTTGAAATTTTAAAAGCGTCATGAAATATTTATCATTTAATGTCTCAAAGAGATAACTTTCTTCGTTATGATTAGTTAATATATTCATTAACTTAATCTAATTAGTGCGTTACGAAGAAAACTGAAATCGTGATCAAGAATTCTTTTTAAAAAATATATGACCTGCCGTAAAGATGGACATAGCGAAAAGCCTTTCAAAAGGTGGAACAACATTGAGTAAATTACATTATGAATAAAATATATTTTAGTTTAAAAGCTCAAAGCATAAAATTATTGTTTTGTTAATGTATTAGACGTGTTTACGGTGGTTTTGGACACGCCTTAATCACACTTATCCTCCAATGAGGTCTCTTTTTTGGCGGATGGAAAAGTGCTTTGGTATAACATTGTCATTGTAAGAGCAAACCACGCAGGAAAGAATTAATCTCAAAATGCTTAGAGCGTGGAAGAAGTGAGAATAATTATATATTTAGAAATGAAGCAATCCCTTTTCCTAAAAGTATATTCTTTTAATTTAAGTGATAAATTATATAGCTAGCTTTCACGAAAATCTGCATAAAATTCAGAAGCACTACTATAACAATTTCCCATTAACCTTTTTTTATTTTTAATTCAAGTTCTTAATTACGATTATATCTTCACTTCTCATTTAATTTCACAAAAAAAAAAAAAAAAAAAAAGAGTTTCTTATTGTTAAACTATGGTAGATATCCTAACTACAAGTTGACATTCAAAAATTCGGTATGATTTATCCGATTCCGGTTCTGGTTTCTGGTTCGTATTTTTAGATTTGCCACGTTGCAGACGAAATGTTTTCTGGATGTGCTGCTATAGTTTTAATAGTTCTGCACTCAATAATCAGTTTTTGGAAACTCTTTGAATCTGCTAATATACATTGATGTTCATTTTTTCCCCTCATTTTCTCATTTATTTTTGCTGCAAAGCTCAATTGAGGCATCCAGTCCCCAAACAGCTCTTGTCCATTTACAAAAGAATCAAAGATTTTTTTTTTTTTTTTTTTAAATAGTATTTGCATGTTTTGTAGAAATGGGAATACTTGAAGAACCTGAACATCCTCAAATACTTCCAGTTCTACAAAACGCATTGATCCTACAGTTTTTCTCAGTTTTCTGGGATTTTCTGTAAATGGACAAGAGCCATTCTGGAACTAGACGACTCAATTATGAATTTATCAAATTCAATAGAACTGTTTAATTTAGTTGGTGAACATTAAAATTTCACTTGGATTTCATTTAATGTGTATTTTTCTTTTTTAAAGTAGAAGACACAGTTGCACAGTGGTAGAGTGCTTACTTCTGGTGCATGGGGTCCCTGGTTCGATCCCCGTCCAAGTACGTTTGTGATGGAGAACATCGTACCTGTGTGGGTTTCCGCTCACTTTGTTATTCAACCAATTTTTCCATCATTATTCATTTGTTTCATTCACCGTTTTCTTTAGCCTAAAGAATATAACCATCTAAAATCCGGTATGTGGACCCGCGTAGGATAGTGACTAACGCTCACGCCTTTGCTACGGGTGGTTCCAGGTTCGATTTCCGGTGAGGACACTCGGTCGGAAAGATTTTACAAGCTCTTTTCAGACCAACCATCCTGAATGAGGTTTTTTTTTCTGTTTTCTTCATTCACAGCAGTTAAATTCCGGGATGTTACCTAAGATAAATATACCAGGCTGACTTTTTCCTTCCTTTCTCATTCCTTTTCTCCTTCCCCACTTCCCCACTTCCCTGGGGAGCATGATTTCCCGAGGAATATCATCCCTCATACATGATGGGTTTTGAAAGCCCATAGATGCCGAATATTCAGAAATACAATCCCTAATCCTAATCCTAAACTCCGGTGCTCTTCAAGTCTGGAAGTTTCGGATTATCTGTATCGGATGGAGTATTGAAACCGGAAGAGATTAAAGTACCACTTCCGGTTTCATAGAAGGATAATGATGGACATAGAATTCTTCAAATGTTTTGTTTGAAGGAGTAGAAACAATAATATTACGAAAGAGCTTCGAAAACTACTGAAACGTGAGTATTAAGAAGAATTTAAAAAAAGCTATATGGAACGAAAAATTACCAAGGAAGTTTACAAAGCCTGGGGAGGGAAGAGCAATAGTAGATATAAAAGGAAAATATGGTTAATACATTAACCGAGAAGAATAAAGGACGCTATAGAAGGAACGTTAGAAGATAGGTGTTAGTATTAGAAGAAAGAAGAGCACAGGAGATACGGTACCTAAAAACAGGAAAGGAAACTGGTTAGGACATCATTTGAGAAGAAATTGTATTAATAAGGATATGATAGAAGATGTGGTAGAAGAAAAGAGTAAATGTTGGAGGAAAGAAGAATACAGGAAATACTTAATAACAAGGAGAAAAAACTGATTAGGACATTTTAGAGAAGAAACTGTTTTTATAATTTATACGATCCATAGTGGAGTAGAAAGTCAAAATAGGACAAAAAGAAAGCTGCACATACTGTGTAGTATTAAAGAGTATCCCGTAAATTTAACGTTAAAACAAAGAGATTAGCTGAACATAATGCATGGTATCCTCTCAATCTCCGACGAGTAGCTTCAGTGATAACAAAATTATGATAATGATCATCACAAAAACTTTAAAATACCTATGTAAAGATATATCGTTATTTTGTTACATTAATATGCCTCTTCTTTGTTAAGTGACTAGTTTTAAATACCTGAATAGTATTATTAGTGATGATATGAAGTGTGAACGTGAAATAAAATCAGAATAGAAATGGCGAAAGAAGTTTTAAGGAGAAAGAAAAATTTGTTTTGTGAAACTCTGAACAAAGAGTTGAGAAAAATACTCATAAAATGCTTCGTGTGAAGTATTGAGGTGATTTTGAGTTTTACATCCCGTTCAGCAGCGAGGCTATATGAGACGTGGACCTACTGATTAACGTGGAATCCGAACCACATGAGCTCCCGCCGGGAATCGAACCCGGGTCTCCTACGCCAAAGGCGCGTACGCTAACCGCTTAGCCACGAAGGAGCTCACGTGTGGAGTATTGTTCTGTATGGGATAGAAACATGGACATTTCGTAAAAATGATGTAAAATGACTGGAAATTTTTGAAATGTAGGTATGGAGAAGAATGGAGAGAATTAACACGGTCGAACAGAAAACGACTAAGAGAGTCTTGGAAATGGTAGGGGAGAAAAGAACAATTTTATGTATTATAGAGAAGAGAAACTGGTTGGGACATTGACTTAGAAGGAACTCGATCGTGAGGGACATGGTAGAGAGTATGGTGGCAAGAGAGAGAGGAAGCGGCGAAGAAGACTACAATTAATGGACGATATTAAAGCAGAAAAATCGTACGGGTTGTGGGAAGACCGTAGAGCATAAAGTTTCTCAGTTGCGGCAAGTGACCTGCCAATGCTGACACAATACTTATGATGATGATGATGATGATGATGATTTTAATCCTTTTTACCTGCATCCTTTTTTCTCTTATACCTCGCTTTAGTGACACGTTTAAGTTTCCTGTTTATCAACGTGATGATGTAACTTCGTCCTTGGTGCAACAACTTCTCATCTCAACAGAATGACTATACTTCTTCAATATGTAATAGAGTGTCTTCTTCCTACGTGATTCAACACCTCGATTGGGTTTATAAATTAGTTATTGCCCACCACTGATTCTTTGTACCAACCGTTTGCTGGTTGGTTCAAAGATCGCCGCCAATCAGCAAGGGTGGTCCTTTAGTCACACACGCATTGTCCAGCTTCTATTCAAGAAATAATAATTAAGTGAATCAATAATAATAAATTGAACTATATCATTATCGTTTGAGAGGTCTAATCACTGCGAAATTAAAATACCGCTAATTTTACAGTAATTGTGTGATATCTTCAAATAGATAAAAGATCATGGAAATGTAGAACAAGAGCGTGCTAGACAATATAATTTGGCACGAGGTACCGTTATCACGAGTCACCTAGTAGCTTTCCGTTTGCAGCTATTTAGAAACACGAAAATAAATGCCGATTTTCTAAATGGCTGGAAATCGAAAGCAGATAAGTGAGTCGTGATAATAGTATCTCATATAAAATAGCCTAATATTGTCTAGCGAACTCTTGTTCCAAATTTCGATTATCTTTTATCTATTTCAAGATATCACATAATTACTGTAAAATTAGCAGAATTTTAATTTGGCAATGATGGGACCTCTTAATGAAAAAAATATCCGAAGAAGAAACATCTACCAATCGATAGGCCTCCATGAAGCTAAACAAAATGACATGAATGGGAGTAAATCCTTATGCGAAATGAAACGAAATAAAGCTTTCCACACTGCTGCTTAAAATTAAGGACGAAAGTACGTTTCGTATGTTGTGCCAAAGCCCTAAGTGGCTTACATGGTGAATTTCAACCACACATACAAAGTAGTGCTACAGCATGATAGAACAGGAAGAAACACGAATTAGAAAAAAATGCCACTTTTAAAATGAAACAATAACTTACACTGAAATCACTGTGGCTCATGATGCCTCCCTTCCTGACGTCACAGAAAAAATGAAGTGGTCCTTAGAAGTCTGCAACACGCTTCATGCTGCTCACAATGTTGATAATGAGTTGTGATATGAGTTCGATTTCTCTTCCAACGCTGCTGACAACTGCTGGATAATCCTTGGTGTAACTACATCCCAAATGTGCTCGATGGGATTTAAGTCGGGGGGAAGGCGAGTCCGCTCACCGAATACCCTCTCGTTCCAAGATCTCTGCTATCTGCGCTGTTAGATGCGGTCACGCATTATCATCCATAAAGATGAAATGAGGATGAACTGCATCGCTCAAAAGACGCACGTTTGAAAGGAGCACAGTGTGACATAATTTTGACCGGCGAGTATACAACGTTCAAAAATTTGGTGGGGAGTATGTCCATACAACATTATGCTTCTTCACACAAGAACACTAGAAGCACAAAAACAATCATGTTCGACAATTTTCCTTGGTTCATTGTATATCCCCACCTCTCACCAGATAGGTGTACGTTCAGAATCACTACTCAGACAATCTGAGAAGAGAACGCGACTCACACCTCTTTGGTGCAGGATTGATGTTCTTGACCACTGCAAACGGTGCCACTTATTTGCAAGTCAACGAAACACAACGTAGTGGCTGTCGGTTAAGGAGACCACCCCATCCAATCGACGTACCATCGTAAAGCATGGAAATGGGTGCTTTGCAGTCTGTTAAATGTGTTTCCAATTGCATCCGCTCTTTGAGGTTGGCCCCTTCTTGGATGTTGCACAATGTAGCGATCGTTCGCTACCGTAGTTGACCGTAGTCGACCGATAAGTCTCCTTCGCACAGCCCATGGTGCTGTGAGGAGTGGAGAGAAGTGCAAGACCGTGAAAAGTACTCAGGATACTGACATCGAATGAACTATGAAATAACTTTTAAACTACAAAGACGTCAGTTTTTTTTTAAAAAAAAAAAAAAAAAACACGATAACCAAACGTGTTCAGTAATGTTGACCATTGTTATGACTGAACTTTTACGACTGCATCATGTAGTTAAATGGGTTATACTCATTGATAAGACTCACATTAGATTATCTAATTTTTCCACGGCAGAGAAGTGTAATTTCAAAAATAATTCCAATTCAAACATCCTAAAAATCTTGAATGGGCGCTTGAACTCTGGATCACTCATTTAATCTGCACTTTTGAGTCTCTTTACGAGTGAAGGTTTTCGTTAGTGTTCCAGGTCTCCAATTTGTATGCCTAAACAGGTAGAACACATTTATTGAAAATGTGGCGCTGATGAAATTTATTAAAATGTCTCCCACTCAGTTGAATATTACATTTTCAAATTGCTTTACTTGCTGCTTACATTTTGTAAAGTAAAAAAGGACCTTCATGACAAAAAATACGAATTGTACCTTAGCAACTACATTTTTCTCACCATAAACTTTTGGAACTTAGGAAGAATCTAAGTGTAAAATTTGAGTACTATTAAGTTTTCTTTTTAAAAAAAATCAACATTTCATTACAAAAGTGGACATTTAATTACAAAATCAAGTTAAAGACAACTTGCTCAAGACAGTCTTGAAACAATAAAGTGTACTCACTACTATACTATTTTTTCTTTCTTGTGTCTCTTCGTAACTAGCGCACATAGTTCCGGGTTCAATTCTCGGTGGAGATACGTCTCGGATACAAACCCTGTAGTAGTTCCCATTTTAAACCTTAGGATCCGTCTCATAGAATATAACACCCAAGTTGATATCAAGAGGACGCTTAAACTCAAATCGACATAATCCAAATTCTTCTTCAATTTTCGGCAGACGGTTAGCCCGTCACTTAGGTAGTGATATTTTTTGACATTGTGTATTTTATGTAAGAATCTTTTTTGTTTTTTTGGCAAAACATAGTGCTTACACCAAACAGCCAGACCCGCTAGCGTTCAGTGGCGGATCTAGCCCGGAACAGGGGGCTAGGCCTTCCCAATTTTTTAAGTGACAAAAATAATTTAAACTGTTATTTGTACAGTAATACTTGAAAATAATGCTTGAGGTCCACAATATCCACTATATTATTCATCGGGAGAAAGTTAAGTTGGAAATTTCTGCAGGAACCATCAAAAATTATGAATTCATGATATATCTACCAATGGGTTCTTTCCCCTCCCCCCAGTTTTACCTTCTAGATCCACCACTGAGCGTTTTGCTGTGGTCGGGCTGCATCTTGAACGCAAGAAGTGTGAAAGGAATCGATTATATTGTGAGAGTTGATCGCGCATGATAGTCTGTACATTTGGTCACTGTTCCAAACTCAAGCGTAGATTGAGTTCAGAGCTCATATTAATAGTTCGCCGTTTTTTTGTTTTTGTTTTTTCATTTCTTTTTAGTCCCGGTGTTGTATAAAAATGCAAAATAGAGTCATAAACCAAAGCATAGTAAATTACAACAAAACATTCAAACAAAAAACTACAGAAAACGCGACTAAAGTTACAAAAAAAAGTAAGGAAATCAAACACAAACTGATACTATGTATTAAAAAATACCTATAAAATTAATAAGAGAGATGAACAGAAATAAAAATTTTATATAAAAGATACCGTTGAAAATAGTGAGAGAATTGCACACAAAGATTCAAAGCGTTCAGATGAGAAACATCAATAAAATTAGTGAGAAAATTGATTAGAAACAAGAACCATATGTAAAATATACTGATCCAGAGCAAAAGTTGGTATGAATACCACACATTCTCTTACATTATGTGGGAGTTTCATTTCCTGCTCCTATCTTTATATATAATATTCTCGTAGCATGTATGTTTGACCTCGATCAAATTCAGAAAAAAGTAGATAAAAGGTACTGAGTAGAAGAGTTCATTTTGTTTCTGACCCTTCTGAGCAGTTTCAGGTCAGATAGAGAGTAACTTTGCCCCATCTATCTATCTCAGAAGACACTCCAGCAGACGCTGTGATGTTCTTGGGTTCCACATTTCCATCAGGCTTCCAACCATGCTCTCTCTCTTCTGGACTAGTAAAGATGTGCGCCAAGGGTGTGATGCCACTCTGCTATCTTTTCTTGGGAGCTTCTACCACGTACGAAGAAAGGAAAAAATATTTCCATCCATCTATTTCGTGAGAGACTTTATTGTGGAAAAGAGATGGTGCACTCGAGGTACAGAGAAAGCTTCGCTGTTATGCTCGCAAATCATTGGCTTACGAAAGGTAAGGAAAAAAAGAAATGACTGGAAGAAAGAAGGAAATGAACCACTCTGGCTGAAAAAAAAAATATTCTCATGCACTTTCTTCCAAGTAAAGTTTGGTTGTTCCGAAGGGAGTGCTGCAAATATCGTGAAACTCTTTGAGGAATATATGTGGGGTACTCGCAAAAAGATAAGGTAACCTTAGCTCACGACGCTTACTAATGGCTCGCATAGATCTTGCGGAGCAACCGAAAATATTATACCCTTGCGGCTTACTGGAACCTTATCTCCCACTCATCATGCGAGCAAAAATAGAATAAACTAATTTTAACTTTTAAGCCTTTAAGATTCCCAAATTTTGATATTATTTATTTTTAAAAAAAATCCATACCAAACAAGTCTTTAATGACATAAAGCAAAGTCGTAGCCGATTCATTCGTATTATTGTATTTGAAATTTTGAAATCGACAAAGAAAAGTTTGCATTAAAATACTACTACAAAAATACTATGATTACCAGTATTCTGAGTTATTCGTTTCGTTTTGTTTGGTTTGAGTTGAATGCAGGATCATGATTGGGGGGCAGGAAGTATTCCCCCCTAAGTTTGAAATTATGTATTTTAAATCCAGGGTTGTACGCAGAAGTTCCCAAAAGAGGTTCAAGTTCCTAAGTATAATTTTAGGTATATATTATATAATATCTTAATATGGAAAATGTTTACTTTTGCATATTTTGCTCAAGAAAAAGTTAAAAACTCAAAATAACCCGCTTGCGCAGACCTATTAATAAAGGGATGAAAGTGATGTCGGTGGAGAATCGTGCCCCCAGCCCACTTCTCCAGGCAAAATCTGAAACGCTGCTGCTGTTGGATGTCTCTTACCATCGACGCTATGCAAGAGTGGGCACACGACTTGCAATCCGAACCACAGAGCTTCCGACGGGAATCGAACCTAGGCAGAGTGCCAAACTATTACAGGTATATCTTCCCGGTACTGAAGGTGTATCTTCCCACACAACTAGTTCATCCCTTATTTATATATGAAATACGTATTAATCATATATATGAAGTTCTGTAATTAATTTGCAAATGGTTACTTTGTGTAAGTTTCTGAAGATCTGCACTGTTTAAAATTCAAAAGTTGATAAAAAGATCAAATTACATTTTGTATATTGAATTTATTTCCTGAAAATTTTAGAAATATACGGTAACTTTGTAAAGCACAAAAGATACTGTAAGAATCTAATTAACAACAACAAGAAAAGTACATGCACTTGTTACAAAGGAACAATCGCCGAAGAAAGAAAACACTTCTCACAGAATGGCCGGAAACGACGCCTGAATGTATGCATCTATCTGTGATGTACATTTATTGAGTGTTGCATATATGTCAGGAGGACAATAGATTACAAAAGAATCTTTACAATTTTTTCAGCGTATAGTTTTACTTTAGGCCTGCCACATGAAAGCAGTTATAAATGTAGTATTCCCTGGCCCCACTTTTTAACTTGTTCAAGATTAACGTTACTCGCGACACGACCAATTTCTCATTTTCTCTTGAAAATGAGACGAGACAAGAAGCATGATAATTGTTTTCGAGACGAGAAATTTCACGAGTCTCGTGCGGAAACACCAGTTTACCCAGTCTTAGGCATCAAATACTGTTTTCGTGTTACATAATTCACATATAAATGCTATAAATGGATAAAGTGATCGTACGAACATAGTGAAGAGTTAAAGTTACACAAATCATTTCGTAATACATTAGTAATAATAAATGTAGTTTACATGTTGTTATCTCACACCCTTCATGAACCTCTCGTAACGCGAAAGGATTCTGATAACTTCTAGACGATATTAAGAAAAGGATCAAGACATTAATTTTTGTATACAAATTTGCAAAAGAAGACGAGAAAAAATTGTTCGATAGATTACTCGAGACGGGACTTCTGCAAAACTGACGAAACGACACGAGTAAGCCTTATTTTTCGTCTCGTTCGGAACCTTATTAAAAATATTTTAAATTTATAAAAGTAATATTAATATTCCTCTAAATATTTTTTTTATGAAGTACAAAATAGAGATATCCCGGATTCGATTCCTGGTAGGGATGCGCACGAGACGAGTCGAGACAGGATTTTCCTGACAAAATTCGAGTCGAGACACGGCTCTTCCAATAGAGAAATATACATTTTTCGAGTCGAGGCATCACTTTTACAGCACATTTTCGAGACGAGACGCCACAAATCTTGTCTCGTGCGCATCCCTAATTCCTGGTGGAAAAAGTGTCAAAGTTTCCTTCAGGCCAGCCACTCTGATTGAGATTCTGCTGGGTTTTCCTCATTCATACCAGGCAAATGCCAGGTTGGTACCTGATATACAGGTTCCAGGCTGCTTCCTTGCTTTCCCAGTCATTTCTTCCTTCCCTTTCCTCGGATAGAGGAATCGCCGAAGGACGTCATCCCTCATACGTAACGGGCTAACAAGGTCATGGACGCTGAAAGCCCAAAAATCTAATTCCTAATTCTTATCCTAAGTACAAAATACTACTAACTTAAATAGACAAGGTTTTTGTAAGCTATTGTCTTACAAAATCTCCTGATATGTATGCAACCCTTAAACGTACAGGTGGTTGCATATATTCAGGCGTTATATCTTTCTGATATTTATATGTGAGAAATGTTTCTTGGCGATTTTTCTTCTGTGACAAGTATTTCTCGGGTCACTTCGCCATCTAAGTTTATAACGGACGTCCTAATTGACTTGAGGACGTAATCTTTAAAAAAGAGGAGCTTGGGGACAACACAGGATATTTCACAATATAATATCTTCTGAGTATTCAATGTTTATGCACACAATTTTTAGTATTGTGTTTTTGGATTCTCGGTGGTGAAAAAGAGAGTTGAACTTCAATTAACCAAACCAAAAGCAAGATAAGTGATATAAGATAAGATTATTTCAAATCATAAGCAGGAAACAATTTAAACGAATCAAGTACGGAGCAAAATTAACGTCACGCGTACAGATTATTGAACGACACAAGCTAACATGTATATTCGTAGAAACACTGTGACACGTGAAAATAAATTGTTTCTCTAATATCCAAACATTACACGTTTTTTCACTAAAAGTATAATGCAACACCGGCAAACATATTACCATTTGATTAGCAAAATTCAGCAGTGTGTACTGTAATTTAATAATGATAATTTAACAAAATTTTTGTCACTGTTTCTGTGTAGTTTTCTTATATAGAGAAAAGAACCTCCTAATTTATCAAATTCTCACGGTAACTCTGCTAGAAACTAAAGTACACACCTTTGTTCAGAACACTAATATGAAGGAAATAAATAAGTTCACTGACCTATGAATGATAGAAGATTTAGCTCGAGCCATTAATTAGAGAAAATGTTACAACATTCAAACAATAGTAAGAGGCTGGAAAACAGAAGTACTCTGTCGCAATCAAACGAAAAACAGGGAAGTTGTTCCAATTCCAAGCCTCATTATGGCTTCATCTTACAGGACAATGAGCCTGTTGAACAGAACTCAACTCGTTTAATGAACTGAATTAATCTCAAATTAGCAGCATTGGTTCAGTTTGTTTTCTTGCGCTGAAGAAGTTTCGACATAATTAGGTAGTCCTGTTTACGATCATCGATAGACTGATGTTGTCACGATTACATCACAGCAAATAACTGTAGCTTTTTAAAAAGTTTTATTGTAATTTATGACTCATTTTGAACCAGAAATTTTAATATTATCCTGTTTAAATTCATTAATTATAAAAATCTCATATGTTCATCGGAAAATTTTTGAGATTCTCGATGACAGAACTAAATAGTAGGACAGTAGCTAGGCAATATGCTTATTCCCTCTGAATTTCTCCCAGTTCGATCAAAAATTCTCTGGTTTGAACCGACATAAGGCTATGGCCGACCACAAGGCTTTTTTATAATTGTTGAGTTGAATTTGAGTTTAACGTCCCGTTCAGCAGCGAGGCTATATGAGACGTGGACCTACTGATTAACGTGAAATCCGAAGAAGTTGAACTCCCACCGGGAATCGACCCGGATCTCCTGCGCCAAAGGCCGCTTAGCCACGAAGGAGCTCGCTTTTTAAAATTGTGCGATGTATGAATATAACATCGTCTCCCATCGCCAATATTCTTGATTTCCTAGAGTGGATTTCATGATCTCGTAATTGAAGTTAGCTCCCTGATTACTTTATGAAGCGCAATACTGAAATCAATAGGGTATACCGAAATTCATCAACATTGTCACCGGTATTGTGCAATTACTAGCAGTTCACCTGCTGCAAACCAAAATTTCATCCACTGCTGACATACCCTAACTTCATTCCTTTGACGTTGTAACTCATTGTTTTAATATCGTCCACCAATTATGGTCCCTTTCCCCTTCCTCTTTTTCCTTCCACTGTACATTCTGTTACGTTCCCAAGAATACAGTTTCCTTTCAGTCTTCTACTGATTTTTGGTTCTCTTGTCAGTTACGTTGAATATTATTCTTTTCCGCCCTGCTATTTATTTCTAATATTTTCTAATTGGTTTTCAATTCTACCAAACTAAGATATTCAATTCTTCTCCAAACCCACATTTTGAAATCATTCAGTGTTTTTTCGTCACTTTTGCATAATGTCCATTCTTCTACTTCATAAAGTACAGCACTTTACATCAGGGTTTCTCAACCTGTTTCATAACACGACTCTCGTAGCGACTTCTATAAGTAATTTCCAGTTTGTAATAAACTTTTCGATTATTATTGATTATTGCTTCTCGTTGCATATGTGTGTGTGTGTAAATCTAGGAACAGGAATACAGCTCGACAATAAGTACAGAATAAAAATATGTTTATCAAAATATGAAATTCCAACTAAATTTTAAAAATATATTTACCGCTACTATTTCTTAATTATGTTTATCTTTTTTTTTCCTGCTTTCGCGACCCCTAGGTTGAGAAAACCCTCCACACAAAACATTTTGTGAGTATCTTTTTCTTTAACTGTCTATACAAAGACGTTTCTTCTTTTACAAGAGATGGAACACAATCAAAACACAATTGAAACAATATAAACTATATAGCAAGAGAAGAAGCATAGGCGAAACAATCGACTGTTTTTTCGTTTTCATTTCTGTATCTACTTTTGGAAACAATACAATCTAGGAAATAATATGCATAGGAGAAACAATTAGCTTTTTTCGTCATTATTAACATAACAACTTTGAATACAACCCACAGAAAAGGAAAAATGTTCGTGAAATAATTGAGCGTTTTGTTCTTTAATATTGTAACTACAGAAACAATAGAATTTAGAAAAAGATAAAATATGGGTAAGCCAATTGGTTGTTTTCAGCATTATTATTGAGACTATTTTGAACCAACCCAACTTAGCAAGAGATAAGAGATGGGCGAAACAAGTTATTGCTTATCCAATATTGTTGTGACTACTTTCAGAAACAAAATCGTAAATACGCCACTGCGTACGCCACATACGATTGTTTTCTCTCGGTATGATATATCGAAAACTTAGTTCAAAGTAGGTACTACGTGTCAAAGATTCAATGCTGCAGATTTGAATAACGGACAACATTCGGCTTTATGTATAGGATTCCGTCATTGTAACAAATATATATATCACTTGAATATTCCTTAAAGCTAGCAAATACACATGAATTATTTCGAAAACTTCTAGTACAACGTATTCTAAAAGCCTCATTTTGTCTTTCGGCGCTTTCCTTTCAGTAAAAACAGTTTCAGAAAGGATAGTTGTCTGTCGTCAGAGTTGGAAAGTGTTCTACGCTTTTTGTTGATGGTGCTCAAAAGTAGTAAGATAGATGTCGCCAGCGAGTCTGTGTCTAGGAAAATGACACTTTTCAACAGTGTTATTGGAAGACATTTTGCCAGAACAAAACTTGAAACGCACAAAAAAAAAAAAAAAAAAAAAGATGTTTTTGAATTGAGTTATCGCTGAAACTACAAAACTAGTAATAACAATAGGGAAATAATATTTGAAAATGTTTCTCATTCCTTTCCTGTGAATAACAAGAAAAACGAAGAAAGGCAACTGCTGTATCCTGTTCTACTAAAAGTATTATGTTCATTTCTGAGATGGAAACAAGTGACATGTAGAGTTGAATATACGTATAGATAAACCTTGTAGACAACTTTCCGAAATATTACGAGAAAAGACACGAAGTGTTACTTAGAAATCTTACAGAGTCGCACCTACGGGGGATGGGAGGTCTAGCGGTTCCGAATCTCCCCTTAGTTTTGTTAGTTAACATTTCACATTTGTACAGTTTCTTAACAGAACTATACTTGTATAACAAAGAAATTATTGAAATAGGCTAAAGATATGATTTTACGCTCGTATGTACTCTCGGGCCGCGGTGACTCAGTGGTAGAGCATTCACCTCTGGTGCATGGGGTCCTTGGTTCAATCCCAGCTTGCACTAAGTGAGTATTGTGGTGGAAAAACACCATGTGCGTGGGTTTTCTCGGGGTTCTCCCGTTTCCTCTCACTTTCTTCATTCCATCATTTTCATTCATTTCTCATCATCACCGTCTCCTTTAGCCTCACCAGCATAACCGTGAGACGTAATACTCAAAGATTTCATTTCATTTTTTCAACGGGAGATTATGGTTAATAATACCATGGCCAGTGGCGTATTTACGATTTTGTTTCGGGAGGGGCTTTGCTAACTTCCGGGGGGGCACTTTGCCTGGAAATGTGAAAATTCTGCAAGATATTTCATTTACTTTACTATACTAAGTAAGATTTCGGGGGGGCTTAAGCCCGGAAGCCACCCCCCTAAATACGCCACTGACCATGGCCTTAAATAATGAGTTAAGAAAAACTCATGTGGAGTACTCTATGGGCAAAAAATAGAACATAACGTAAAAGTGATTTTAAAAAGACTGGAGATTTTCGAAATATGGGTGTGAAGAAGAATGGTAACGGGTAGAAAAATAAAAATAAAGAAATGTTAAAAGTAGTAGAGGAGAAAAGATTAATATTACTGTATATGAAAATAAAAAGATTTGATTATTAGTTTAGCACCTATTTGAGCAGGAAGGCTATTTGAGACGTGGACCTACAGTTTAACGTGGAATCTGAACCACATTAGCTCCTGTCGGGAATCGAACCCGTGCCTTTCACGCCAAAGGCGCGTACGCTAACCGCTCAGAAAATAAAAAAGTAAGATAAACTGGTTGGGGTATTGCTCACAATTAAGTGTATCATAACAGACATGCTAGAAAATACGTTGGAAGGAAAAAGAGGAAAAGAACGAAATGGACCGTATAGGACAAAAAATTCGTATATCAAGGCAAGAGATTAACTGAAGACAGTAGTATGGAACTTCTGAGTTTACTGCAAGTGACTTTCCAATAATGATAGAATAATTATGATGATGATTGTTTTTTTTTTTTTTTTTTTTTGTATCGAATGGGAGTTCAGCTCCCTTTCAGTATTGAGGCTATATAAGACATGGATCTAAGTTAAGGTGGAAGACGAACTACTGTAGTGCGTTAAAATTTTAATGATCACAAAACGAGAAACGAGCCATTTACCCCGTGCACCAAAAGACGTACGAACTAGCCAGGAGCGAACCCACGGGGGGTCCACCGGGTCAGAACCCCCAAAACTTCCTCACACCTTCTTACCAGAGCTATACGGTACTTGTTTAACCCTTTTCTTGGCAAGGAGACTTGTGTTGCTGAGAAAAAATACTGGATGCAACTTCCGTGCCATTATAAAGTAATAGATAATTGCACATTTTAGTTACATGTTTTATTTACACAAGGCTGTGATGTAATGTATCCCATAGGATACATTGCCAAAATAGGTAGTCAAAGAACGAAAAATGTTTTTAAAAAAATTATGTATTCCAAAGGATACATGGTCAAGAAAAGGGTTAACAGAGAAATGATTGATGAAAATTTGATCTTACACATCATCTGTACTCTTTCTCTTATAAAAACAATCTAATTCTATCACTTTTTTCTGAACATATATAGGTGGAAGCAGTGGCGTATTTACGATTTTGTTTCGGGAGGGGCTTTGCTAACTTTCGGGGGGGCTTTGCCTGGAAATGTGAAAATTCTGGAAGATATTTCATTTACTTTACTATACTAAGTAAGATTTCGGGGGGGCTTAAGCCCGGAAGCCACCCCCCTAAATACGCCACTGGGTGGAAGTATTTTACACTTACCTACTTATTGTCTTTTCGGGTGCAGAATAAAACCCCTTCAATACTACATAGACGTAATGGCTTGTGGCATTGTACCCCTTAACCAAAAAGCTTGGACCCCAGATTCTGGGTGCACGCCAGCTGTAGAACAACAACGGTAATACATAGAGAGAAGCTGTTTTCTGCCATCGATTAAACGCGCCAAGAATACGTTTTATTTCGAATCCTAACTATGCACTAAAATCTCAGAAGTGGTAGAAAGTCGGTACAACTTCCGGCTTCAATATTGGTCCATAGAATATGGTGCAAATAGATATCAGTTCGGTTCTAAGGTTGATCGTTATAGAGAGTTAAAACGACACCAGCTAGCTAGAAGTGTCTTTCTGTAAAGCGATTAAGCGTCCAAAGAATATATACATATCTCCACTCTCATCTTTGTATTAAAACCGGAAGTGGCGGAAGTCAACCACTTCCGGTCAGGCCCGTATCCAGGGGGTCTAGGGGGCCGGCCCCCCCTAAATTTTCGCTGCCCCTATAAAATTTTCACGGTAGGCTTGCAAATAAACTATAATATGGTTGCATCGACCACCCCTAAGTTCAGCCGCCCCCCTTCCCTACATTTTTGGGCTGGCTACAGGCCTACTTCCGGTTTTAACGTTATAAGGTAAAAAGAGTATGAGATACCAAGAAGTGGTTCTTTGTAATCGATTAAGCGTCTCGACAATATTCTACATTCCGTTTCTACTCTAATTTCTCTAGTGAGCCAGAAGTGGTACAACTTTATTGTCACTTCCAGTTTCAATAAGAATTCAGAAAATATCACTCCATAAGAAACCAAAACCCCTTTACGTGGTGTACACGTGATACTGTTACTTGCTTATAATAATGCCGGAAACGAGTTGCTGTATCACTAAACTAGCGATGTGAGGCGCTGATTTCAAATTGTGATGATATTAAGTTTAATATATGAATTTATGTTCTTCGATCTATGACAAAATTGTATTCGGTAAATTAAAAGTTAAAATGTGGGAAAAACTAATGAATCAATAGCTTGGTTTCTAAGAAGTTTATTAAGCGTGCTTTAGAGTGTGTTTAATTCTCAGAGTTCTTTGAATATGATACAATGTATATAAACCATTGTATCATCAGTTCTTGCAGACTTTACAATGGAAGAATAGTGGTAAACGTAATGTATTTCCCACATTTGTTCAAAAGCGTTAGAGCAAATATTTAATATTGTTTGTTTATTGCAGTGTTTTTTTCACTCATTATTATTATTTAATTCAATCTATGAAAAAGTCCGGCAATTGCAGTCCTAAAGAAGAAATACGCTGGCACGCACAAGTCAACCCATACAACATTTTACATGGTAGGCAAGAACTTCGGGCACCATCATTGCCAAGAACGGACTTGGTCTAGTTGTTATGAATAGATTATAAATTAACTATAGTTGATTTGAGAGCTTCTTAATTGCTTGACAGGAAGTGTGCGATCGAATTTATACCTACAGTACACTGAGAAAAATCCGTTATCCCGACAGCAGTTATTGTTAAAATGTACGGAGTTCATATGTTTACTACGGAAATCTGTACGGAGCATACATTATGATATGCTACAATCGTCTTGCCATTTTCCCGCTTAGATGTTACGTCATGCACCTGAAGGATATCTTACATTTAACAGTCTATACCTTATATTACTTACGTCAGTTATACGTATGTTTCACACGTCTATCTGTATAGCCTATGAGATCCTTACCACTTATATTTAGAGTTACGGAATGTACGTATAGATAGAACACTTATTCGGACAGTATTATAAAACATACGTTTTCAGTTATACTTTTATTGCAGGATGTTATATGTAGTCATAGGTTAAGTCCATAAACTACAGGATTTACGCTTGTAGCCTACGTTTTTAAGAGTCTTCATCCCGGCAAAATTAAAATACCGCTAATTTTACAGTAATTATGTGATATCTTCAAATAGATAAAAGATAATCGAAATGTGGAACAAGAGCGCCCTAGACAATATTATTTTACATGAGATACCGTTATCACGACTCACTTATCTGCTTTTGATTTCGAGCTATTTTGAAAATCGGCATTTATGTTCGCGTTTCAAAACAGCTGAAAACGGAAAGCCACTAGATTACTTTTGATAACGATACCTCACGCAAAATAATATTGTCTAGGGCGCTCTTGTTCCACATTTCGATTATCTTTTATCTATTTGAAGATATCACATAATTACTGTAAAATTAGCGGTATTTTAATTTCGCTGGGATGAAGACTCTTAAGTACACCACATACGTTTTTTTCTCTGTGCACCTTCAGGTTTTTTTCCCTTTAGATTCCTTTGTCATTAAGTATTGTGTAATTAATCACAAGCAAGGCGAAATTAGTGATATGGGTCTGAAATCCAACTGTCTTGAGGTCAAAAGAGTGTGGTGGGGAACAGGCTGTAAGGGTTGAATTGTGTGATGGTATGCGAAACATGTGAATTGTACTTGAATCAATTCTCGGCCGTGATTCATAAGCAGTGTTAATCGTAGGTTCTGTTTTTTTTTTTTTTTTCATGACTCCGGTGATGCATAAGCAGTGCTGTGCAGTGGAAAGTCATCGCCCGGTGCGAGAGTATACAACGGCGGCCCCGTACATATGAGTGAGGTTGACAGACCAACCTCGAAGTGGCACTGTGTTCGGCGAAAAGCGTAAGAAAATTTTCAAAAATGAACCCTGCTTTTCCTTGATTTTGAGCACTTTTTATTACTTTCTCCTTCCATTTTATATATAAGCTATCTTTTCTTTTCCACTGCCGAATTTTGCGTCCCCTTACCTCAGCGCCCGGAGCCGTCGCTCCGCTCGCTCCCCTCCACGGCACGACACTGTGCATAAGGACAAAACACAAAATTAACGGCAAGTATAACTTATCAATTCACTTACAGCAGTTTGCAGTTAGTTAAATATTTCGTTTATGCCAATTAATCAAACTAAAGCTGATTTGCCAGTATGGAATCATTTATGCATTTATGATGCAGATTTTGATTTATTTGATTCGTATTATTTGTTCAGTCACTACAATCAAAGTATTCATAAACAACTTCGTAACATCAGTTCAAGTTCAAGGATTTTATTTTGAAATTTGAATCGAAAATTAACATAGTGTTACAAAATTTAGGCTACAAATTAGAACAGTTCTGGTAAAAACAGTTTCCAAAAGATTCAGTAGATACTTTTAAAACAAACAGCAATATGATGTCTACACCACATAAAAGAATATGTTTGTATGGCTTTGTATCTTCTCAATTGATACTAAAACCGGAAGTTGAGATAGGTTTCTATCACTTCCGGGGATAAAATGTATTCTTGGGACGCTTAATCCATTGCAGCAAATAGCTTCTCGCTATCTATTACCAATTTGGCTCTATAGTGATCAACGCATAAACCGGAAATGGTTTATTTCTACCACTTCCGGTCTCAATATTCTGGCCAAAATTCATGGTGATTCATTAATTTGTCGAAGTTTCTGTCTCCCAGACGTACGGACACACGAACAAACTTGATTAATATGTAAAGAAGCTTTGGTAAACAAAATTCCTTAACAAATAATAGCCTCTAACGTTGTTATGAATTAGGTTTGCCAACTCTGGATGTAAAATAAAAAACCGGCACCCCCTCAAAATTCCCTGGGACCGCAGTGGCTCAGTGGTAGAGCGTTCATCTCTGGTGCTTGGGGTCCCGGGTTCGATCCCACCTCCCACCAAGTGAACTTTGTGGTGGACAAACACCGTGTGCGTGGGTTTCTCGGGGTTCTTCCGTTTCCTCCCACTTTCTTCATTCCACCATTTTTCATTCAAAACTCCAAGATTTCATTTCATTTCATTTCAAAATTCCTTGTGATATAGGTCTAAGTGTGACTGTGAAGTATCTCTGTTCGGACCCATCCTTGGGAAGGAAATGTATTATTGTGGACAAAAGTGCATTAGCATCTGTATTCTGCATATCCTTAGTACATTCACTAGTAAGCATAATAGATACCGTACATTGTGCTATAAATGAGAAACTGAAATCGGCATTGATCATTTTATTGTATTTAACAGTATTTGCCACTTCTTTAAAATTATCGAAACAGATTAACAAAAGTACGTATATTAATCTTTACGTGACAATTTTGAATTTGAAAAATTAAATTTATTCTTTAAAACTTACACTTCAACTACAGGAAATTGCTTTAAGAAGTCCTTTTTCACTCTCAATAAAAGTATAAAATTCCTACAAGGAAATTTAAGTTTTCCCTGATACAGTCTCTGACAAATCTTCAAAATCATCTAAATAAATGAACGACATATATTAATCGTTGATAGATAATGAAAGGTGACAGTTTTGGATTTACAGAATGAAAGTTACTTTTTAAATTTATACTTCGAACTAGATAAAAATTGCTTCGATCTAGATACAAATATGAAAAAAATCGGTCATAAAGGGGCTACTAAGAAGTTTGTACCGGTCACCGGCTTTAATCATAACAACAACAATATATCCGGCCAGGCCGGTGAAAAACCTACCAGTTGGGAACCCTATTATGAATTCGTTGTAGTAAGCGACATTACCAACCACAAACTCATACGGTTCAGGGTTCGATTCCCGGCGGGAGCTCATGTGGTTCGGATTCCACGTTAATCAGTTGGTCCCGTCTCATATAGCCTCGCTGCTGAAAAGGAGGTTAAACTTAAAATTAACTCAACTCAACAATCTCATATGATCTGGAACGGAACCAGGAATACTTAGCATCAGAAGAAAAACTACAGACCCTGCTACTAAGCAACGATGTACTCGTGAGGTATCCACAAGGCTATTTATTGCACCCTCTCCACTCTTGAGCAACTTCCCCCACACGCCCTTCGTCTTATCCGATACATGTCGCTATCACTCCAATAGAGGACAACAAATATCTCTATTGACATGGTATTATGTCCATGCACCCAATTAGGTGTCGACGAAATCTGCCAGAATAGATCCAGCAAGTAATCGAACATTCCCACCCTAACAAAGACATCTGTATCATCACATACCAACATCAGGATTCGCTGATTCTCTTCCCACACACGTTCTATCTTCATGAATAAAAGTTAGGGCGTTCTCCTATCCTTCATGAAATTACAAAGATCCAATCTTCCATATAAAATTGATGGCCTTTGCTAATTTTCTCTAATCAGGACAGATACTAATAGAAATGCTGCTACAGAACTATAATATCGGTCAACAAATGTGATCCAATTGCAATATAAACGTATTCTTATGCATTTATACAGTATGACACGTCTATAAGAATTTGGTAAGATCGTTTCCTAGGGTTATTAAAATAGCAAGGATAAACGATTTGTTCCGGTAATTTCCACACTTGAATTTTCGACCAACAACGGGTCCACTATGGTTTTAAAAATAGTATTTGTGATTTTCGCGTGAAATATAGGCATTCTATTCCCGGCGGGAGAATATAAGGTGCAGATCGTACGTTAAGCAAATGCGTACTGGAAAGGGCTCTTAAAACTTCAAGGGCTCGAGCAAACAATTTTTTTGACTATTCTAATGGGTGGTCGTTGAAAATACTATCAAAACAAAATTATTTGTAGCGTTTATTATTATTATTATTATTATTATTATTATTATTATTATTATTATTATTATTATTATTATTATTATTATTATTATTATTATTATTATTATTATTACGAAGTCCGTCGAGATTGTAATACTGCAAATTATGGATACGTTAAAATATCTAGCAGATCAAAACCTTTTGTCGTCGCGAATTCCTTCCAGGAATTTGAACCTTAATATATATAAAATGATAATCATGCCTGTTTTTCTGTATGGTTCCGAAACGTGGTCGCTTACTTGGAGGGTAAAACGCAGACTGAAAGTGTTTGAGAACAAGATTCTAAGACGAATATTCGGACCCAAGAGAAACGTGAATGGTGAATGGCAGAAACTTTATAACAAGAAACTATATAATTTACACCGTTTACCAAACGTTGTTATTGTCATCAAATCTAGGAGGCTCAGGTGGGCAGGTCACGTAACCAGAATGGAAGACAGTATGAACGCTTTTAAAGTTTTAACTGGAAGTCCAATCGGAAAACGACCATTAGGAAGACCTAGGTGCAGATGGGAGAACAATATTAAGATGAATCTCGCAGAAATAGGGATACAAAATATAAACTGGATCCAGTTGTCTAAGGATAGAAGTCAATGGAGAGCTTTTGTGAACGCGGCATTGAACCTTCGGGTTCCACAGCCCATAGTTAGTTAGTTAACTATTATTATTAACATAATGGTTCAACACATGTATTAATTATACCCACTTCCGAATTTGTCTCTGAAGAATCGAATTAATACTTTTTAAGACTCTTCACTACAGCGAAATTAAACTACCGCTAATTTTAGAGTTTTTCTGCAATATCTTCAAAACAAATAAAAATATTCGAAAAGCAGAAACGTAGTGAATTAGATAATACGATTTTGCATGTGATACCTTTACCACAACTCACCTATCTGCTTTTGGTATGCCACTATCTACAAAACCCGCAAAAAAATTGCTAAATCTACCTACAGTTGCAAAATCGTATTGTCTAGTTCACTACGTTTCTGCTTTTCGAATGTTTTATTTGTTTTGAAGATATTAACAAAAAAAAAAAAAACTCTAAAATTAGCGGTTGTTTAATTTCGCTGTAGTGAAGACCCTTAAATAGAATATATCCTTAGATTAATAAGAAAGAAATTCTTTTTGTAATTCGAATGTATCAACCCGACTCTCATGAGTACTAAAAAACAAAACAACAACAAAAAAAGATTGCTCAAATACATTACGTTTACCCAACATCTGAAGGATGTGGTGACTCAGTGATAGAGCGCCCGCATTTTATGCCAGAGATTCAAGATACGATTCATGGTTTCAAGATTTTCTAAAGTTTATGATGAGCAACATTGTGTCCGATTTCTGAGAGTTCTTTCGTTTACTCATTTTTATTTATTCCATCAATAAGCACTTAATTATGTACAGTTTGTTTTAAATCATTTGTCTTCCTTGGTGGTCTGCGCATCCACCAACTGTTCCAAATTCAAACCCCCTTTGTCGTTCAAAGATCACGTTAATAATAGATCCTATCCTTTCGTAACCTTCACACTAGCATTGCCTACAAGACCCGAAGTTTCTCGTCTTGTCACGAAAATGAGACGAGACTCGACACAAGAAATAAATTTTTAAATTCGAGACGAGACATTTTACGAGTCTCGTGGGCTAGTTTACCCAAGTGTTAGATCTCAAAAACTGCTTTTGTGTTACATGATTCATAATATGAAAAAAACTATAAATTGATAAAGGAATTGTGCGAACACAACGAATTGTACTTATCAATGTTTGAAAACAAGTATGTCATTGCATAATTACTCAAATAATAAATACATTTTAAATGTTGTTAAACCACATACTCCGTGGACCTTTCATGACGCGGAAGGATTTTGATAACTTGTAAATGTAGTTACAAAAAATAAGAGCATACATTTTGTACACAAATTTACGAAACGAAACGATTAAAGATTTTCGAGAATCAAGACGAGATTAAAGAGAATTCTTCAAGAATCCAGATGAGATTAGAAAGAATTCTTGAAGAATTGAGACAAGATTAGAAAGAATTCTTGAAAAATTGTGACAAGATTGGAAAGAATTCTTGAAGAATTGAGACAAGATTGGAAAGAATTCTTGAAGAATCGTGAGAAGATTAGAAAGAATTCTTGAAGAATTGAGACAAGATTAGAAAGAATTCTTGAAGAATTGAGACAAGATTAGAAAGAATTCTTGAAGAATTGAGAAAAGATTAGAAAGAATTCTTGAAGAATTGAGACGATTAGAAAGAATTCTTGAACAATCTTGACAAGACTAGAAAGAATTCTTCAAGAATTGAAAGAAGATTAGAAAGAATTCTTGAAGAACTGAGACAAGATTAGAAAGAATTCTTGAAGAATTGAGACAAGATTAGAAAGAATTCTTCAAGAATTGAGACAAGATTAGAAAGAATTCTTCAAGAATCGAGACGAAATTAGAAAGAATTATTCAAGAATCGTAACAAGACTAGAAAGAATTCTTGAAGAATTGAGACGATTAGAAAGAATTCTTGAACAATCTTGACAAGACTAGAAAGAATTCTTCAAGAATTGAAAGAAGATTAGAAAGAATTCTTGAAGAACTGAGACAAGATTAGAAAGAATTCTTCAAGAATTGAGACAAGATTGGAAAGAATTCTTCCAGAATCGGGACGAAATTAGAAAGAATTCTTCAAGAATTGAGACAAAATTAGAAAGAAATTCTTCAAGAGACGAATCGAGATTTAAAAGAGTCTTCAAGAAACGATACCAGATTAGAAAAAAATCTTCAACAATCAAGAAAAGATTAGAAAGAATTCTTTAAGAATCGAGACAAGATTTGAAATAATTCTTCAATCAAGACATGATTAGAAAGAATTCTTCAAGAATCGAGACGAGATTAGAAAGAATTCTTCAAGAATTGAGACGAGATTAAAAGAAATTCTTCAAGAATCGAAACGAGATTAAAAGGAATTCTTCAAGAATCGAGACGAGATAAGAAAACTTTATTTCTCATTTCGTGAACAACACTACTTTTCACCAAAAGCGAAGGCTCTACCACTAAACATCCATGCTCTGAAATACATCCTACACCTCTAGTTCAATGAATTCATTAGACAAGCTCTTTGAATCTAAAATATCTGACTTTATTCACCTTGTAAAGCCCTTTTCGGCTTCTTCAAGATATGAGTAACAACGTCTCGAAACAGTAAGTTATCATGCGAAGCTTCTAAGTATCTGCAAAAGACTACTTTTTTATGCAAAAATATATAGAAAACACTACTAAAAATTTGCAAATGTCTATCTAACGTGAGTAAAAGTTATATTCTTAATATGAATGTGAAACCAAATGACGTCATTATTATTGCTAAAAAAAGATTGTGCTAGGATGAAATAAGAAGTGTATTAGTTTCATTTCAGTAACTTTAGAAACTATTAGTAATGCTAGCTTTCTAACAGCCACGATTTTCTTTTTATCTTTATGTTAATTCCAACATTCGCATGGTGGAATGGATGAAAAACAAATTTTAGCTTGACATCATGTGTAATAATAATAATAATAATAATAATAATAATAATAATAATAATAATAATAATAGAGGAAAGCATAACGAGATTTTACCATTGGATTGAACTGGCATTTGCGTGTTTGTCTTTTCTATCCGTTTGTCTGTCTGTTTCACGCTAACTCCTAAATTTTGAATTTTGTACAATTGGAATCAACCGTTATTGGCGTGTATGTCTGTCTATCTATTCCACGCTAATTCCTAAATTTTATATGATTGAATCAAGCGGCATTTGCGTGTTTGTCTGTCCTGTCTGTCCAACGCTAAGTCCTAAATTATATATGACTGGACTGAACCAGCATTTGGGTGTTTATTTGTCCAGTCCGTCTGTCTGTCTGTTCCATGCTAACTCCTAAATTTTATTGGATTGTACTCAACCGACTTTTCTCTGTTTGTCTTTCATGTCCGTCTGTCTGTTCCACGCTAACTCCTAAATTTAATATGATTGAACTCAACCGAAATTTGTCTTTGTCTGTCCTGTCCGTCTATCTGTCTGTTCCGCGCGAACTCCTAAATTTTATATGATTGTAATCAACCAGCATTTGCGTGTTTGTGTGTTCTGTCCGTCTGTCTGTCTGTTCCACACTAATTTATGAATGTTTTATGATTTTAGTAAATCTTGGTATGTACCTTTCTCCAACGTTCGGAAATAGCCCTCTTGTTTGGAGATAAAATCCATCAACAGGAAGGTGGTAAAACTAGGTAATACCAATCCCATGTTACAGGATTGTATTACTATACATACAAAACTAATTTTTCATGATAAACTAGGTAAATACCTATTATTAGATTTTGACTAAAAGTATGGTGTATATTTTCTGCGGGGTATTCCGAAAATCCCCTCAAGGATAAGTAGGCAGCAATTCCCCCAATTTTGGAAGTACTTAAAAAAAAAAAAGAATTTAATAAGAAAATATTTTTTCTTGATAATTTTTGTCAAAGACAATATAGTGTATACAGTATTTTCTACGAGACTTCCCAATCATTTCCACTTATAGAGTTAAATTCAGTCAAGAAAGAGGGGTTGATTCATTCTGAAAAATTATTAGATTTCGCACATTTTAGATTTTAAACGTGATTTAAAAAATACTCAAGAAAACACAACTCCTCCAACCCACAGTTATTAGTAGTCATTGATTCTTTGTTCTTACGCCAATACTGTCTCTACCAGTGATAGAACGGATCACGTGACCCAAAAGTTTCAGAAGCAGTCAGACCCATGACTCAGATAGACCCGACGTTACCCGGATATTACCATGATTCAGGGTGGCCTTGTCTTACCCAATATGACCCGCAGATGACGAAACATTGTCATACACATGAGAAGGGCGTGTGTGTAACTGTTAATGTAATTGTAATAAACACAATTCTCAATAAATCTATGTAAGATTTTGTTCTTGTTTTTGTGTCTGTTTGTGACAAGGAATTTCATTGAAAGATAACAACGTTTATCAGTGTATAAACGGGTGGGAATCACATGTTTTTTTTCTTCTTATGAGTGATAGTCAAACTTTAATCAAGCGAACCCGTAAAAATTGGCGTTTAGAATATTAAAGATATTCATAAGCCCACATCGTGTTTTGTTAATTCTTTTTGTATAGGATATGTTCAAAAACCACGTATCGGAAAACGAATAAACCTGAAATTATGTTTGTGAAAACATGAAATATTCAAAACATGGTTGGTACATATGTTGATTAAGAAATGTCACACGAAGGGCCAAACAGATGAATGTTAGGCCTCGAGCAGTGAACTTCATTAATCAAATATAAAATTTTCCAGTAATGACGCAGAGATATTTTGACTGTTTCTGGGTCTCCGGGTCACCGGGCCAGACTGGTTCTAAGAAGCGAGACCCAGACTCAGATTACCCGGATAAAAGTCGTGATCCAAATGACTTAAGTGATCCGGTGACCCATGGGTCATTCTATCTTTGGCCTCTAGAGCACTTCTATAAAATATTTGAAGTCTGTTCATCGGCATGAAAAATAAGAGGTGACTTGAGAATGTGGGAGGGAGTGACATCACAAATATTTATCAATATTTATCATAACACTTTTTTAAAAGGGGGAACAGGATTTAAGTATTTTTCCGTACACCTATTCTTCTAGTGCGAAGAACAATCATTCAAGCTAGTGTATTACGTATAATGCAAAACACTTTTACGATGTTAAAAATGGTCTTAACCCCTTGGTCATATGCAACCCATCTTACTTCGTTGATTATTTGGTTGCCGTATATTTTAAGATATACGGTACTGTATATTTTCATTAGGCGTTGCAGGAATTACAGTATTTGAATATTTGGTTAAATAATAAATTAAGTAACCAATCTTGTCTAGTATTTCATTCGTAAGATTCTTCTTTGAGAATAGCTTGTTCGATTAGTGACAACCTCATTGAAATATGACCCACAATTCTTAAGGTAATTGTGAACATCGTTACATACTTAACTTTTTTTGAAGTCGGCTAAAAATAGTAAGCACTACCCATAGATACACCCATTGGTAAAGGAATTATATGCCTTGGATAAACAAAGAGTAGGAAAGGATATACATAAAATCCGCTTGTAAAGAAATCAAAGCTGGGTGGTGAAACTGTCTAAATATTGTAATAACTATATAACTAATGACAGTAGTTTCACCCACATGGAAATCCTCTTTGTTACGAATCCGTTACTGTGCAAGACATAGAAGACATTCAGGTTAACATGAAGAAAGTACACATTCTATTTACCGAATTGATGTTCCATCCAATTGGCTTCAATCATAATCTGTTGAAGTTATGATTATTCTGAAGTTACTCGTACGTGAGGTCAGTTGTGTAGTCAGAATGTTTTTCTAATGAGACCACTTTGTTTTCAGGGGAGTTGGGGCTTTTACATACTACAAACAATCTAAACGTCTTATTTCAGAATATGAAAGCACACATACACACATATATTATTAGTATGAATAATAATAATAATATATTTGAAGGGTAAGGGGAAAAAACAAGGAATGTCCATGTGTGTGCTTTATTGGATGCTTTGTCCTATCTGTTGGTGACTCTTGGTACTATTTGACTGTATATGCCATGCATGCGTAGATGTAGAAATACCCATGTAAAAAGGGGCAAAAGATTTGACTAACCCTATTCTTTTACACGGTTTTCAATATTAAAACGCAGTTTTCTCGAAAATGAATTTTTGTGACATTCCTTCTTTTTTCCCCTTACCCTTCATTTGCAATATGCTACCTTCTTCAAGCGTGTGTCTTCACAGTATGTGAAGTTAGAATCACAGGGTGTAGGAAAAATATCGATAAATTATTTGTAAAGAAATAGCAAGTAGCAAAGATTGGTAAAGAGACGGAATATATTCTTGGAACGTCTAACAGATTGCATAACGCCACTTCTCGCCATCTATTACCGTTTTACCTCTAAAGTGTTCAACTTAGAACCGGAAATGGTTTATTTCTACCACTTCCGGTATCAATATCACCTAAATCAACGAACTCGAATCCTAATTTTTGACTCTCTATATTCCGTCCAAATATGGTATGGTGCTTCATTAGCTAATTCTTCAGAATTTTTGTCTCCCGGACGAACAAACGAACAGAGTAAATACATACATAAAGCAGGTTTGTTAAACATAACTCCTTTGAAATTGTATGTTTAATGGAAGTCCATTTGTTTAATTATTTATAGGGATGTAAATGGTGTAATAAATAGAACTTCGAAGAAAAAATAAGGTCAAAATCATTCTCCTTTGCAACACTATAGTAGTAAATTCGCAATTGTGTCCAGTTAGGCAAATGAGATTAACAATCTGGATGACTAATTTATCTTAACGTGTTGACATGCTGTAAAATATTTTTTAGAAACTTTCCCATATTACATTATAAACATTCCTCACTTTCTGTTACTATTAAATGCTTTTAATAAACACATAACAGAGAACTTCACTTGCTGGAGTTTGGGGGTAAAAAGCCGTATGGCTACATCATGAGAGTCATTTGGGAAGTACAGCGGCGTAATTATTCACCATGTGTTTGAAAAATTAATAAAATCTATCAGTTTAACGTCCCACGTTTACACCAGTTAGGCTAAGGGAGACGATTAAAAGAAGTGAATGATAAAATGATGGAAGTATTGGTGGAATGAGAAAGTGGGAGGAAACGGGACTACCTCGAGAAAACCTACGATCATAATGTTTCCACCACAAATTTACTTGTTCGGGCATCGAACTAGAGACTCCACACGTCATAAGTAAGCACTCTCTCAGTACTACCACTGAGCCACCATTCTCTTTCTGAGCTGGAGAAACAGACTTTTTGATAAATTTTATACTAACATATTATTTTTTTTAAAAAAAAAACGTGAAAGTCATGTCGGTGGACATTTTTCTTCCTCTCCGTCCACCCCCCGGGCGAAACTTAAAATGATGCTACTGGCCTACATCTCTGCACTACAGTATAGGTAACCATAGATTAATACAGAACTTCGTATATTGTTAAATGCAGGACTCTTGGTTGAGTGTGATTTCCAGAATATTTTCTGCATAATTTGAAAGTAACTTTCCGTAAAGTAGTTTAAACCCAAGAAACCTTGACTGGAATACCACTGATTAGCTAACAAATGAAAAAAAATACAATTATTATTATTATTCCACAAAATTTGATTTGTCAATTTCAACGCTCGAGAATGTAACCCAGAAAATTATCAGATATTTTGTCTAGAATATATAACTGAAAGAAGCTAGTTTTGGATTTCTGAAAGTTATTTTGATTGAACATTGTGATGAGAAAAAAATAACATTAAAAACTAGAAACATTGTGATGTGGTCTCGTATTAATTAAATAACTCCGATTTTACCTTGAAAAGCATACATTCTTCAGACAAAGCGGAGATCATAACGAAAATATGTAAACAACTTGTGCGGACGAAATTTTTTAGCGAAAACTTAGCAAGATAAAAAAAAAAAAAAAGTTTGGCGAAACTCTTAATAAAAGAAATGTAGAAGCAGAAAAAGAGGACAGAGGAGAGAGAGAGAGACAAAGAAGAATGAGAAAGCGATTTGAGTCTGGTTAGTTCCGAAGTTGGTCGTTAGAGGGCAGTCGTTACTAGAGGTCCACATCCACAGCAGCGCAAGCAACGAGAAGCAAAGGGTTGCAGGCTGCCCAGGTAGAGGGCGCATTTTTAGCCATGAAACTACGACAGGAGAAAAGGGGAAAAGAAAAAAAGTGGTCGCCAGGAAACGGTTGCTATGGATACAATGATCCTGGAGAAACACAGAAGCGAACAGTGAGGTGTATATTTTTTATGACTTTCTTTGGGGGAGAAAACTTGTAACTGTTCTTGAAGTTTCAGAGCGAACGTAGAGATGTTGTCAATGGCCGCCCTCGCTCATTTCTTTTTCTTTTTCTTTTTTTTCTTTCTTTCTTACATCTCGAATTCCCAGAAAGCACTCAGCAAAGTTGTTGAAAATGACAAACAAATATCGGCTTTATAAATAAAGCATATTTGTATTCCGTAAGGCTGAGTTTTGGCCGCTTCTATCTTCGTTCGTTTCTTCACACCGTGACAGAAGTCAAACCAATCTTTTTTCTCCCCCTCTCAAACTCGTCACAATCCGCTGCAGTCCAAGGGTGAAAATGGAAGAACTGTTTCTCACATACTTTTCATTCCCACTAGAGAAAAAAAAGAAAAAGAAAAAATCGCTGTATGTGGTTGTTGTCTACCCTCAGAAGGGTTTCTAGGGGGTTGATAATAGTGGTAGAAAAGTCATATAATGAGGGTATCAAAATAATTTCTAATTCTGTTAACAGGTTATATAACAAGACACTTGTAGCACAAACGCCCATTGAGCAACAGGTTTCAGGGAGACGAATACCAAAATGTAGCCGAATGAACAACATACTGTTGCTGCACCTCGTAAAACTGCTGTGTGCAGAAATGATAACTTATCATAAGAAGCAATAAACGAGATTTGTAGCCAATTCCTAACTATCTTCAAAAATCCATTTTACACGGAGGCGCGGTGTAGATTTGTGTGATCAATGGCGTACGTAGAGTTTCGTTAAGAGTCTTCATCCCGGCGAAATTAAAATACCGCTAATTTTACAGTAATTATGTGATATCTTCAAATAGATAAAAGATAATCGAAATGTGGAACAAGAGCGCCCTAGAAAATATTATTTTACATGAGAAACCGTTATCACGACTTACTTATCTGCTTTCGATTTCGAGCCATTTTGAAAATCGGCATTTATTTTCGCGTTTCTAAACAGCTGAAAACGGAAAGCCACTAGGTGACTTGTGATAACGGTACCTCACGCAAAATAATATTGTCTAGCGAGCTCTTGTTCCACATTTCGATTATCTTTGATCTATTTGAAGATATCACATAATTACTGTAAAATTAGCGGTATTTTAATTTCGCCGGGATGAAGACTCTTAATTGTTACAATTAAGGGAAGTTGAAGCTCTCAGATTCATATCATTTCAGGTATTTGTATCGTATACATATTTAAATACGGTAAAAGTTTATTTTTGCTAGTAATGCGCAAAATTCTTAGACAACTCTTCATACGCACAACGCGCACGGAACCAATAGCTGCAAAGCCCATTTTCTTTGAAAACTTTATTTTTTTTTTCCATCAAGCATCATAGGATCGTTTCAATAGCTGTTAGAGAGATTCATACGTCGTATGTCATGGATTTCCACATCAGTGCAAGGATATTCAATCCAACCAGGGGCCGCGGTGGCTCAGTGGTAGAGCGTTCACCTCTGGTGCTAGGGGTCCCGGGTTCGATCCCAGCCCCCGCCAAGTGAACTTTGTGGTGGACAAACACCGTGTGCGTGGGTTTTCTCGGGGTTCTCCCGTTTCCTCCCACTTTCTTCATTCCACCATTTCATTCATTACTCATCATCATCGTCTCCTTTAGCCTAACCGGCATAACCGTGGGACGTAAAACTCAAAGATTTCATTTCATTTCATTTCAATCCAACCATTACCGGGTTGTGGACAGGAAAATATCCTCTAAAACTTGCAGCTAATGCTCTCAAGTGTCCGACAAGTGTTTTGTGTATTTCAGCAGAGAGCTTTTCGCCTGAAGAATCAATGAAATCCTTCAGCACTAGAAATGATGAATAGTTATTGTTTTGTACTCGCACTACCCACAGCTGCAATTTCTTAATCTATAAAATATTTCTTGCATAACAGCTGTGAGTTACATTTTATTACGACACATTTCAATTTTTAGGCGTCGCGGACGCTCTGGCTATGTATCATGAACACTCAGGGGTCCGCGGACCTCACTTTGAGAACCACTGTTCTAGATGAAATTAAGAAAACAATATTTCTTTCTTTCAGTTTAACGTTCAACGATTATTGGCTTTAGGTCTAGGCTAAGGGTCGTTGATTGAGGCAAACGAATGGCGATGACGGAATTGGTGGAATGAGAATGTAGGGGGAAATGGGAGTACAACGAGAAAACCCACGGGCACGATATTGTCCACCACAAACATACTTGACCGGGGATCGAACCAGGAACTTAGCGCACCATAGCTAATCAATCTACTACTGAGTCACCTTGCTAGGGATGCGCACGAGACAAGATTTGTGGTTGTCTCGTCTCGGTTATCTCGTCTCGAAAATGTGCTGTAAAAGTGATGTCTCGACTCGAAATAGGTATATTTCTCTATTGGAAGAGCCGTGTTTCGACTCGAATTTTGTCAGAAAAATCCTGTCTCGACTCGTCTCGTGCGCAACCCTATACCTTGCCCACATCAAAAAAAAAAAAAATAGCGTATAAATTTTGTACATAAATTTACGAGGGCTAGTCAAGAAAGACTTGGACTGATTTTTTTTCTAGGCTATTTATTATTACTCAGCAACAGGCACATGATCCTTTTCAAAGTAGTCCCCGCCCATTGGAATGCACTTTTTCATTCGAGTCTTCCAGTCCTCAAACACGTGTCGCAGGCCATTCTTTGAGAGGTCCTTCAAAACCGCCTCCGATGCCTTCAGAACCTCGGAATTTTCGGAGAAGCGGCGTCCACGCAGTCTGGATTTTAGGGCAGGGAATAGAAAAAAGTCGCACGGTGCGGTAGGCGTCTCCACCATCCTCAAACCTTTGCAACAGCTCCCTGCAAGTCTCCACTCGAACGGCCTTCTGCTCTGGTGTCAGGAGTCGCGGAATCCATCGCGCACACACTCGGCTCATGTGGAGGTGGTCATGCAAAATTTTGATGGCACTGCCATGAGATATGCGTAGTGCGGCTGCCAGATCGTCGATACTGCTGCGGCGATCTTCTCTAACAATGACTGCTGCCGTGTTAATGTTCACCTCAGTAACAGCTGACGCTGATACACCTCGTCCACCAGCTTTCGTGATTGTCATTCGGCCCTCTTTAAGCTCTTTGAACCACCAGAACACGGTACTTCGTGGCAATGCGTCATCTTTGTAGGCAGCTCTCAACATTCCTAGAGTTTCTGTTGCACTTTTCCCCAGGCGATAGCAGAACCGTATAGCTGCAAATTGTTCATCTCGTAATGACTCCATTTCTTCTACAGGCGACTTCTAGAGGCGGCGCAGAACATCACCTGCAATAAAAAGTCGTGGTTACCAAACATGCAATGATTCCTTAACAACATTTTATATATATGCACAGCAAGACCCACCCTACTTGTATGCCAAACTATGAAGCTCCAGCGTTAACAGAACTGCCGGGGAAAAAATCAGTCCAAGTCTTTCTTGACTTGCCCTCGTACTAAAGCAGACATGACGAGAAAAGATTTCCACGAATCGAGACGAAATGAGAAAGAGTTGTTCGAGAATCGTCACCAGATGGGACTTTTACAAAATTGACGAGACGAAACAATAAAGATCTTATTTATCGTCTCGTCTCGTCTCGTTTCTTAGACACAATAATTTTTGCATAATACTATACATTGCATTCTGTTAGTGGGTTTTATTATGCAAATGTACGTAATATTAGTGGGACCTTGAATAAAGAGTAGAGAAAAAGACTCATAAAATGCTTAATGCGGAGTTTTGTTCTGTATGAGACAGAAATATGGACATTACTGGCAACTTTCGAAATGTGGGTGTGGAGAAGAATGGGGAGAATTAGCTGGGTCGAGCGGAAAACGTATGACAGGATGTTAGAAATATTGGAGAGAAAAGAACAATTTTAGATGTTATTAAGAAGAGAAAGAGAACTTGTCGTGGCATTGACTAAAAAAGAACTGTATTATGAGGGACGTGTTAGAGAGTATGATGGCAGGAAGGAGAGGGAGGGGACGAAGGAGACTATAATTAATGAATGATATCAAAACAGAAAAAGCCTACGTGAAGACGAAGAGGTTAGTGGAAGACCATGTGACAAGGAAGCTTCTCAGTTGCGGCAAGTGACCTGCCGACAATGGCAGAATACTTATGATGATGATGATGATGATGCCTATACATTGCTCTAATATCTTAGAGAGGGTTAAAATACAGAAAGTAACCTAGCTTACACTACTGTGTGTAGTGGAAATACATTTCGTATTCAGCTTTATATGTAAGATTAAACTATCTCATTCAGAACTCTTGTCTTAAAAGAAGGTACTTTCATACACAGTGGTAGTCTCATCTCTTCGACGTAAAAAGATATAATATTACTCTACAATATCGCTCTCGAATATTATACACTTGTCTGTTTTAACTCCCACAATTTCTTGCTATTACGTTATTTAATATACAGTTTGTTCTTAAGTAGTGTCGTAGTTAGTTACTTTCCTTTTTCTTATATTTTCATCATTATTTATGTTTCCTCCCTTAGCACTTTTAATAACTTCTCAATAATTTTCCCTCTGATTGAGCTAGTTTTGTACATTCTTCTTCATATCCATATTTTGAACGTTTCTATTTTTTTTTTAATCTATTTCGTAATGTCTATGTTTGATCTCTGCACAGTATACTACCCATCACATAACATTTAAAAATATATTTTTCTAATTGTTCAGCAAAGGGAGACGAGTTTTAGTAAGAGCTGTAAAGAACCACTGCTCATGCCAATGGTAAAAGTTTCCAGGCTTGAATAAACTTTTAAGTGTAGTTTTTTTTATACTAATATAAGGGCCCTGAATCTAATGGAGTTACTGTTAAGAGTCTTCATCCCGACGAAACTAAAATAATGCTAATTTTACAGTAATTATGTGATATCTTCAAATAGATAAAAGATAATCAAAATGTGGAACAAGAGCGCCCTAGACAATATTATTTTACATTAGATACCGTTACCATGACTCACTTATCTGCTTTCGATTTCGAGCCATTTTGAAAATCGGCATTTATTTTCGCGTTTCTAAACGATTGAAAACGGAAAGCCACTAAGTGAGCTGTGATAACGGTACCTCACGCAAAATAATATTGTCTAGGGCGCTCTTGTTCCATATTTCAATTATCTTTTATCTATTTGAAGATATCACATAATTACTGTAAAATTAGCGGTATTTTAATTTCGTCGGGATGAAGACTCTTAAACACATCCGTCCACAGGTGTTACGAGAAAAATTACCACAAAGTTGGATTGTGATCTGGTGGCTCAGTGGTGCAGTGCTCATCTCTGGTGGGTGGGATCCATGATTCGATTCTAGCTCGCACTAACTAATCTTTGTAGTGGGATAAAGACCGGGACATGAGTTCTCTATAGATTCTCCTCCCGTTTCCACTTTCTTTTTTCCAGCATTTCGTTCATTAACATCAACACCATGTTTTTGAGCCTCGGATCATAATAATGGAACTTTAAAAGAATCTATACACATAAATTAACTTGGGATAATTATATTCAGTGACATATTTAGGGGGTCTAACAGGCTCAAGCCCCCCCCCCCCTCCAGGAAATACATTTGTTAGTTTTCCGCATTCCACGTATAACAATAATTCTCACGATTTCTAAAAGTTTCATTGACTTTCAACTTTCTTATGCTCTTTGTTCAGGAATAATGCTGTATTTCTCAAATTTCATTCCATGTAAGAACTGCCTTCTTTTTTTCTTTCTGTCGTCCATTCTACTCCTCTGTTTCTTTTTCTTAGTTGTTATTTTCTTTCGTTTTCCTATCATACTTTCGATCGCTGTTAGTTGTGATTCAAATTGGCCGTCGTCAGTAACAACAAAACTAAGAAGAGCTGATAAGCGAAACTTCTACGGATATCAACATAATGGGACTTTAGTTATTATAGCAAAGGAATTTTTACATCGTTTAGTTATAAAGAAAGGTAAATGTTTGAATTAAAGAAAATCAAGAGGGGGGGGGAAATAAGTATTCCGGGAAATTAGGTAGTCCAAGAAAATGCTTCCGTTTTCTTCAGTGAATAAAATAAAAGGTTAGATTCACTGCTAAATTTTTATGTGTATCATATCACGTAAGATTCACCAGTCTGCAATTCTTGCCATTAAAACTACAATCAGCATATTTCAGCTTCAACTTGCCTCAACACTTTCTTTGAGGTAAAAACGTAAACAGATAAAACTGAATATTTCCATTTTTTTTTAACCATTTAAGTTGAAATAAGTGAAGTTGAAGTGAAATTACAAATATTCAACCCATGTTTGCAGGAGCAGCATTTCACATTTGACTGAGAGTAAGATCCTCTACCGTCATACGAATTTCACGTTTTTTCGTAGTATATTAGTAGACAATCGATTAAAATACATTTAATTCTCAAACTCAGGTGGGCAATTATCTCCCTGCTTGCGCGTGTTGGGCATAGCTCCCCCCGAAACAAAATTATAAATACGCTACTGATTATATTTATTTATATTTCAACTTTTCTAGTGACCTCACGGACAGATGTGTCTAAAAATATGTAGTTTCATTAGATTCAACGTCCTTAAATAAGAATGAAAAACGAAATTAGAATTTTATCCAAACGAGAGCATTTATTAACCACTAAGATGAGCGGTACTTTCTCACTGTTCCTTTTAAAGTTGATTACAAATGCGATACATCGTAGCAACATATAATAAAGAAATACTAAAAAATAAGTACATTATCTGAGTGTGACAAATGGCTCCCAGTGAAACGTACTAGTCCCTTCTTTGTTGAAATTTCATATGTATTTTACTCTACACACAGTCCCTTCCTTCGTCCTTCCATCACGCATCAAGTGTGGTGTATAGAAAGCCCTTTTTAAAAAAAACGATAAGTTTGCTGTGGATTGGGTGTTGGGGGTTAGAGATCTCTCAGGAATGGCTTCACTCGCCACGATTCGAGTCTACCACAAACTATCCCTCTTTCTCCCACTCACTCTCAACACACACACACACACCTCATGTACTCACTCAAATTTTTATTGCTCCCACTCTGTCTAATGCACTCCGAATAACTTCCCGTGATACGGAGATTTCTCAAAGAGGGCTTTTGACTCTAAGACTCAGGGGTGACCAGATGGTCTTTGGTCACTTTCACAGCTCAGGCGCCATTTCTACCATAAATATTCTGTGAATCTAATCTACAGATTTTTAGAAACTTTTTTTAAAAGGAGATTATTCTTGAAATCCTTTAGGAATTTTTATTCACCCCTCTTTTTTATACATACGTGTTCGTACTTGAAATAAAGAAAAATAAAAAATACAGGTGTAATACTCCGAATACAAGCACACTTATTACTAGAATATGAAGCCTGATAACATTCATAGGTTCTTACTAAAAAAAAAAAGAATATCAAACGACGTGATTCATATGTGTATAGTAGGTTTAAAATATGAAAAGATTTCTTGATGAAAAGAAAACATTGTTCGATTTTACAACGTTTGTTCTGGACCCAACTTTGTTCATTTAATGTCATTGATATAGGACCAAAAAAATAAATAAATAAATAAATAAATAAATAAATAAATAAATAAATAAAAAATAATCGGAAAGAGCTTTGGCATGTTTGCTACTCCGAATATGATTCTGGTTAAGTTTGAATCCAGATAAAATTAATTTTAAAATCATATTAAAGCTTATTTTAAAAAGAAATAAAGCATAATATGTAAAATAAAGCATGATTCTTGGAAAATTAACTGCCTGTTTAGTCTTCTATTCAACAAACTCGGGGGATTCTATACATATTTTATTCATCTTGTTTTAAATTACGTTTCAAACACACTAACTACATTCATCATCAGAGCTCCACTAATGTTAGAAAATTAGCAGAAGTTCGACAATCAACACAGTCAGCGCATTTGAAACGTATGTTAAAACAACATGAATAAAATACGGCTGGAATACCAAACACGAGCTTAGTTAACCCTAAAATATACTGAGGTGCTATGCCACATAATCAATTTTTTGTGAGTGTTTATAGGATTTGAGGTTTACAAAAATTCGTCTTTTGCTACTTTATCGAAAATTACGCATGTGGATTTACATTCACCGATATAATTTTAACTGAGAGAGAGAATTTTGTAGAATTTAAAGGTCAATAGAATTTCTTGTGTTATTTTGATAACAGCTATATGATACCAGATATTTGTCTCGGTTTGCTTATAGTTTTACCGAAACATTTTGTTTTCCTAACGTCAGTTTTTTTTTTCCTAACGTCAGTTTTTGTTTTCCTGAAGACAGTTCTTTGTTTTCCTAAAACAGTTCTTTGTTTTCAAAAAATCTTTGTTTTTCTGAAAACAATTCTTCGTTTCCTGAAAACAGTTCTTTGTTTTCCTGAAACAGTCCTTTGATTATAGTGCTAAAAGTTTATTTTTTTACTAGGTTCCATACTCAAGTGTACTTCAACTTTTTTTTTTTTTTTTTTTTTTTTTGAAGAAGAGAGAGAAATCTGAAAACCAACAGCTTAAGTTGACTTTCCCGTTTATTTCTACAATCGTTCCACTGTACATAAAGTACGCTTGTCCGATCTTATTTCAATCTTGTTTATGACCAGCAGGTAATGGTGCTGATCTCAGTTATTTGGAGAACATTGGCAAACAAAGTCGATGAGAGCTGCGAAAATGTCGTTTTGGAAGACTTTTGTTGACATGCGTCCAACCAAACGTGAATCCTCCCTGATCGTTAGGATACTGGAATTTCTCCCTTCTTAGGAGGGAATTAGCAGCTAACGAGGATATCCTATAGGAAAGAAAGAGAGGGAGGAGTTCTCTATTCCCCTCCTTTCTAAATCCTTTTTTTTTTTTTTCGGATCCTGTAAGTCAATCAGAGAAACAGATTTAGCCCTTCGGTCAATTATCACCCAGATTAAGATTAGGATGACGTTTCTCAACGCACGTTACGAAATACACTCTATATGTCACTACAGAATAGAATTGTTCTCTGGCGTGTTAGAGACAGCCAATCAGTGCTGAAATTTGGGGCTATACTCTTGTCATAAATCTAACCATATTAGCTAACACCTCGGATATCTTTGTACTCAGATTTTTGTTTCTTGCTAATTTCGAGCCAGATACAGATGATCTTTCTAGTACTAGCACTACTACGTATAATAATAATAATAATAATAATAATAATAATAATAATAATAATAATAATAATAATAATAATAATAATAATAATAATAATAATGCATCTTAAGATAGTTGTGAACTGAGCAGATTAAGATGCTTTCCAAATTAGAGTGGACAAATTTCCTAAATTCAAAATTATTTTCAAAATTAAGAATCAAATAAAAACAGTGACTTTCTTAAAATTCCTTTTCTAAAACAGTGTCTTTAAAGTTTGTCTTAATGCCCAACAAACAAAGATATACTGCAGTACTTTTCTTTCTGGAAGGAAAGGTGTTGGTAGCCACTATTGACTATAATATTGGCAGTCTCCATATAATATCCCATAATATCCGACATATGCTAAGTCACCATATACTAACCATACCCTCATCGTCTCTGCATCGTTCCTTGTTTTTAATATCAACTGCAGAATGATTACCTCGGAGCACTCGTGCGTCCACTTATTTGCTAGTATCTGAGCAGTGCATAAGTTATCCGTTCAAGCGGATATGAGTTACTAGAAAAAGTTAAGTTACTATAAGCCTAACAAATCTATATAAAGTTGCTATAAGTTCATCTGAGAATACCCTCTTGCATTCGCTGAATGGTAGTGTAATCATGTTTGTAGAGGAACTAGTATGTCCGGGACTTTGTTTTCCTGAAGTCAGTCCTTTGTTTTCTTGAAGGGAGTCCTTTGTTTCCTGAAGGCAGTCCTTTGTTTCCTGAAGACAGTCTTTTGTTTTCCTCAAGGCAGTCCTTTGTTTTTCTCAAGGCAATCAGGGAAACCAGGAACAATTACTTTTTCATTGAAACGCAATTTTAGCGGCCACAAAGGCAAGCGTTTGTAGACAAGTTAAAGGAATTAGGAGTTGCTACAAAGTATTGATTGCATTATCTCTTTAAGTGTATATAAATCTTGAAATCTATTTAAATATGTTTTTAATGGCTAGCAAAACCGCACTGTTTAAAGTTCAGAAATAAGGTACCAGTACTACGCAGTGTACGATGGCGTATCGCCAGAAAAAGAACACTGCGTAAGAGTCTTCATCCCGGCGAAATTAAAATTCCGCTAATTTTACAGTAATTATGCGATATCTTCAAATAGATAAAAGATAATTGAAATATGGAATAAGAGCGCCCTAGACAATATTATTTTGCGTGAGGTACCGTTATCACAAGTCACCTAGTGGCTTTCCGTTTTCAACTGTTTAGAAACGCGAAAATAAATGCCGACTTTCAAAATGGCTCGAAATCAAAAGCAGATGAGTGAGTCGTGATAACGGTTTCTCATGTAAAATAATATTGTCTAGGGCGCTCTTGATCCACATTTCGATTATCTTCTATCTATTTGAAGACATCACATAATTACTGTAAAATTAGCGGTATTCTAATTTCGCCGGGATGAAGACTCTTAATTGTTATACTTGGCTAAAATATACTAGAAATAAATACAGAATAAGTTATAAAGTTAATACAATTAATCAATCTATGTGGCAAATATCCTGTGAGTGTAAATATTAATACTAATAATACGAATCGAACAAAATGTCACCTTTACACTCAAAACCACCGTAGAACACTAGAAAAAACACCAAAAATACTATTCTTATTGTTGTTATACTCAAAATTCTACAGCAGGTAGTCCAACTATGATCAATAAGGATGTATACTCTTCATCTCAGTGTGTCGATAGCAACAAATCATGCTGATACATTCATTATTGGCGCAAATAAATAAATTTATCTCTCCTTGTTATATACTTATTCGATTTATCAGCTTTTTCACCGCGAAAATAGATATGTATTTGATGGTGTATAAGGGGTGCCCTACTAGATACATCGTTTTTGGGTGAGAAGAGAGTACATGCGCCTTATATAAGGATAAATAAGGTTCTTAAACCCCTAATAAATTACAAAGGCATAGAAGTCTTCCTTTGTTTTTAGTTCTTCCGTTGGACTCGAATCCTAAAACAATCACAGAATTAAGTCAGCAGACTATAAAACCTGCGCACGTGTCTATCGTCGCATATAATATGCGTGGTGTGTCGTATGTGAGTAGAAAATAAGATTTATGATGTAAATATTTGTTACGAGAACAGAGATGTAGCTGAAACATTCCATAAGGTACATTGAGTTCTTATTGCTGGGCCTTCATAAGTGTTTGTGTTTTTATATTTTTTGAACGTCAGTTTATAAGAGCATTTGTTATGCTGCGTGTGTAATATATGAGGTGCCTTCTGGCTCTTTTATGATGTATGTGTCTGACCTTTTGAACCCACTATTACATCATCGTGACAATCAATTAGGTTAAAGCTGTGGTGAATTTGACCAAATGGTCGAAATTGACTTAAGGCATAACCAAATAAAAGTTAATGTTCTACTCTCCTTTACCCCAATATCACAGTAGATGGTTTTGCAGAAAAATAAAATTTTGTGCAAATTTATTTGGCCATTAAGTTGAGAAAAGTAAAGGGGTCACGGTGGTTCAGTGGTAGACCTCATATTTCTGCTTCGTGGGGTCTCTGGTTCGACCCCCGTCCGAGTAAGTTTGTTATTTGAAACATTATCTCCGTGGGTTTTCTCGAGGTACTTCGGTTTCCTTCCACATTCCCATTCCACCAATTCTTCCATTATCATTCACTCACCTTAATCATCTGTCTCCCTTAGCATAAAGAGCATAATCGTGGGACGTTAAGCTGAAAAATTTCATTTCATTTTTTTCAATATTTCCATCTCTTCTCTTCGACATAGTGTTCACTAGCCTATTCTCTTGTTCTCCTTTCTCTACTATTTCCAATACGCTTTTGTTCGCTTGAATGACTTAACAAAAATGAAATGAAATGAAGTCTTTAAGTTTTACGTCCCACGGTTATGCCGGTTAGACTAAAGGAAACGATGATGATGAGAGATGTATGAAATGGTTGAATGAAGAAAGTGGGAGGAAACGGGAGAACCCCGAGAAAACCCACAAGCACGGTGTTTGTCCACCACAAAGTCCACACGGCGCAAGCTGGGATCGAAGCAGGGACCCCAAGCACCGGAGATGAACGCTCTATCACTGAGCCACCGCGCCCCCCAAGAATGATTTTCAAAATTCTTCTATCCCACCATAATTTGAAAGTATCATTCTCCATATGATTTTCTTCTTTTAGTATCCATATCCCAAATCCATACAATGCCACATTCCACAGATATTCTTTCATAAGATTTTCTTTCATTATATTTCGTTACTCACAATTTGTTTAAAAAAAAATAAACAAAAAAGTCTAGACTATTATTAACATAGGTAGAACAGAAAAAAATGTCAGAAGTTTAGACATAAACAAATTTATCCTAAACAAAATAACATGCTTTAGAATAAATTCTTGTAGTTTAAAAAAAAAATTAAAGAAAATGAATTTTTATGACGCTACAAAAAGTCGTTGTCAATAGTTATTGATATACCTTTCATTACGTTGGAAAAGATTCCTTATTTACGTACTGCATATGTAAAATAAAATATACTGTTTAAGTAGCAAATTTTACCTATTCTTGTTTTCTTCTCCCGACAGTGATACACTTCTAACCATAACGTTCATGCTACTTGACACTAATAATAATAATAATAATAATAATAATAATAATAATAATAATAATAATAATAATAATAATAATAATAATAATAATAATAATAATAATAATAATAATAGGCCCCCGTGGCTCAGTGATGGAGTGTTCACCTCTGGTGCGTGGCGTCCTTAATTCGATTCCTACTCGCCCCAGAATTTGATGATGATGAAGTGAGATTTGTGGTGAACAAACCGTATGCGTGGATAAATGAAATGAAATGAAATCATTCAGTTCTACGTCCCACGGTTACGCCTGTTAGGGTAAAGGAGACGGTGATGATGACAAATGATTGAAAGAGTGAAATGACGAAAGTGGGAGGAAACGGGAGAACCCCGAGAAAACCCACGAGCATGGTGTTTGTCCACCACAAAGTCCACACAGGGTAAGCTGGGATCGAACCAGGGATCCCAAACACCGAAGGTGTGCGTGGGTTTTCTCGGGTTTCTCCCACCTTCTTCATTCCACCATTTCATTCATTTCTCATCATCAATGTCTCTTTTAGCCTAGCCGGCATAATCCTGAGACGTAAAACTTACGCACTTCATTTCATGTTCATTTCAATAATAATAATAATAATAATAATAATAATAATAATAATAATAATAATAATAATAATAATAATAATAATAATAATAATAATAATAATAATAATAATAATAATAATACGATTATGATTGGGATCGTCTCAGTAAAATTTATTTTAAAAAGAAGTTTCAAAATCAAGTTGGATAAAATTACATAAACGTCTTTACGATTCCAGGTGCGAAAACAACTGAATATTTAATTATTTATGATTTAACGTTTGTCGTAAAAGCATTGTGGAAAGAAATGAACTTTTTCATTGTTTTTTTTCTATTATTTTAACTATATTTTACACAGTGTATGTAGAAGCAGGGAACCATTTTTAACATTTTGAGGGTGCAATGACACAACCATTCCCATGTGTGTTTCTGTGCGTGTGCACAGGGTAAAAGGATACAAATAAATGGACGACTTCTTGTGTCACGGTTCAGTTACCCAGAGAGCGTGGGATGAAATCTCCAGACTCCCAAGCTCTATTCATCTTATTTTCAATTTTCTCCAGTGACATCCATGCTAACATTGTAGTACATTTCTTGCCGTCTCTGTGTGCTTATATGTGTGTGAGAGGGGGGCCCCACGACAATTTTCTTACCCTTCTGAGAGAAGGAGGGTCTACCCTACTACTATTTTAAATATTTACGCATGCGCAAAACAAAAATTTTCTGAAACAATGTAGCACAGTGTCACACCCAACTATTTCTTCAAGTATGTGACATTTATTTCAACATACATAGTTTATAGAACAAATTTTTACTGAGGCGTGAAAGAGAATTTAAATTAAATTTACGAAAATATTGACTTATTTTTTTAAAATATCATAAAAATGTGTAGTGTTAATTTTTGTGGAAGAAAATTATTTTTGTGCCTCCCCTAAGAGGTTAAGAAAATGAACCCTGAAATATATACATAAAGTTAAAAGTTTTATATTGTCCTTAAGAGGCATAATCACTGCGAAATTAAAATACCGCTAATTTTACAGTAATTATGTGATATCGTCACATAGATAAAAGATTTTCAAAATGTGGAACAAGAGCGCCCTAGACAATGTTATTTTCCATGAGGTACCGTTATCACGAGTCACCTTTCCGTTTTCAGCCGTTTAGAAACGCGAAAATAAATGTCGATTTTCTAAATGGCTGGATTTCGAAAGCAGATAAGTGAGTCGTGATAACGATATCTCATATAAAATAATATTGTCTAGCGAGGTCTTGCTCCACTTTTCGATTATCTTTTATTTATTTGTAGATATCATATAATTAAAGTAAAATTGGCGGTATTTTAATTTCGCTGTGAAGGGGCCTCGTAAATGAAATTTTCACATTTCCCATATTTTTTCTCTTTTTAAATGCAAAATAAAGTTTACATTTGTGTTTGGTTTAACGTTGGAATTAAATCTTGCAACTTTAACTTCACGCACTTGTGTGCAAACTAGAGTTCTGGAATTTTGCATTTATACGTAACCTTTAACACAATACAATATTTCCTCATGATTGTAGCTGTATTTTATCATTTTACTGTAAAGTTTCTTAACCCTGAAGTGCTATGAACCGTCTCTCAGACCGCTGTGATTTGCTCTCTCAGGTTATCTCCCTCTGACTTCAAACTAACTGCTCCACTTTATCTTACGGTTTGAATGGCAACTATGTATATGTGGTGAAGGTCATACAGTACTATTGTTGATTTTTCCAAGTTTTATTTGCTTTTGTTTATGCCGCTGGTCTTGTAGACGTATCATAGTAATTATGTGGGTTTTAGTTCGCATATTCAACTTCAGTCTTTAGAGCTCATCCGTGGCTAAACGGTTAGCGTACGTGCCTTCGGCGTGGGAGACCCGGGTTCGATTCCCAGCGGGAGCTCATGGGGTTCGGATTCCACGTTAATCAGCAGGTCCACGTCTCATATAGCCTCGCTGCTGAACGGTACGTTAAACTCAAAATTAACTCAACTTCAGTCTTTAAAAGTACGGGTGACGTTCTATCTACATTGAAAAATGTCGCAAATGGAGGACCTTGACGCGGAAAAAATGAAATGAAATAAAATCTTTCAGTTTAACGTCTCACGATTACATCCTTTAGGCTAAGGGAGTCACATGATTAAGGCTAGTGAATGATAATGGAAGAATTGGTGGAATGAGAATGTGTTAAGAAACGGTATTACCCCGAGAAAACTCACGAACACGATGTTGTCCTCCACAAACTTATTTGGCAGGGAATCGAATCAGGAACCCACGTACCAAAGGTAAGCGTTCTACCACTCAGCCAGCGTGCCCCCTTGACTAGAAATTATCACAGTGAAACCTCAGATATAAAATTTTGAAGAAAAATGAAGAACTGTCAGACGAAGTTAGTGATAGTGGAAGTGATCCTGATTTTGAAATATTGACTAACCATAATACAGAATCAGAAGACAGTTAATAGAAAGTGAAGATAAGCCAATAAAAGAGGAATCAGTGGGAAGTGACTAGGGTTCGACTTATTTCTAAGGAAAAAAAAATAAATGTTGGCAAAGGATTTAAAAAGAGACACCAGCTAATGTAAGAACTAAACAACACATTATTCTCGTGCAACTTCCTGAATTGTGGCCAATGTCTAGGAGATAACGTTGATCCTTTGAAAATATTGACACTCCGCTGAAAGTATAATTTTACAATGTACATGCCACAGAACTAAAATATGGACTATAATTTCAGTGTGTGATTGACCCTCACCCCCGTTTTATTATTATTATTATTATTGTGAGGGGTCCAATACTGCAAGACTAATACAACTATGTACTATTGAACCGATGTTACTGTACACACGAAAATACGGTAAGTATTTGCCAAGTATTTCAGCCTATATTCTCAGAAAAAATAATAGAACTAGGTTGTTGTTATAAGGAAAGAAAGAGTACAAATCATAAGTTCAAAATCTTCAGGCTACATCAATCGTGTCTCTCCGAACAAGTATAGTTTTAAGAAAATGTACAAGTATACAGTATATCGAGTTAACAAATTTGGAAGGGTTAGATTAGTGGTGGGCACAAAAATCGGTTTTTCGGTTGTCGGTTTTTAGGAAAATCGAAATCGGTTTTGAAAATTTTAAAGAATTTTTTTTCACCGAACCGGTTTTTGGAGAAAATCGAAAACGGTTTCGGTGAAAAACTGAACTGGTTTTCAGAAAAAAAACGTAACCGGTTTCGGTAAAAAAACAAACCGATTTTAGAGAAAACCGAAATGTCGGTTTTTCGGATTTCGGTTTTTCTAGAAGCCGGTTTCCGGTTTTTATAAAAAAAACGGTTTTGCCCATCCCTGCTCTAGATCAGGTCTGCACAATGTATAAATATACATCGGCATATATATCGGCAAAGCCAGTGATGATCAAACGCTTGCAAATATTGAGAAATCTACTAAATTTCCATTCAAATCTGTTCTTAAATTAATAAAACGAAAAATAACCCAAATTTATTGCTCTCATAATATATATACATACTGAACGTGAAAAAGAAAGTGGTTGTACAATTTCTGTAAGTTAGGTTTCTTTAATTTTGTAACAGTTTGAACTGGAGAGAAAGAAATAAACAATATTAGCTTCGATAGCTTCAAACATAAAATGAAATATGTATATCTTAATAGTTCAAAATTCTGAAACTGGACAAAACATTGTTGCGTTTTCTTCGTCTGTCTTCACTTCCTAATGATTTTAGGTACTTCATTTTGTTAAATTAGTGAAGTTTTCGAGTTCACACCCTTTATTAATTTACCGAGTATTACCGCTGTAATTTACCGATGCACGTTTACCGATGTAATAAAAGTCATTTTTGAGAATTAAAAAATTGGAAATATATATAGCTCTATTATAAGAGCGGTCTTGTAATTATAGCCATCCATAGCGTTTGCGAGTCCCTGGTTCAATCACAGCTCGCGCCAAGTGGACTTTGTGGTGGACAAACGCCGTTTTCTCGGGGTTCCCCCGTTTCCTCCCATTTTATTCATTCCATCGTTACATTCATTTCTCATCATCACCATCTCCTTAAGCCTAGTCGGCATAATCGTGGGACGTAAAACTCAAGGATTTCATTTCATTTTATCCATCCATAGCACATACGGAAAGTGTTCTCTAACTATATATCCTATTCTGTTATGCAATCAAAAATGTCCTGCAGTTGGCATGTACAGTCTAATATTCAGGAGATCTTTGTAAATTACGTTTCAGATTGAGAAACTACGACAGGCTTGAAGAATTGGTTGAATGTGGAAACATCTAATTTAGAAAGTTAAAAAATCATAACTAAGAAAAAATGGAAACAATCCTGTTATATAATGCACAAAAGATGGATTTTATTTTATTATAAAATGCCAAAATGGGACCAAGACCATCAAAGCTTATTGGACAATTTAAGTGTTTTGTCTTATATTCTATTATAGCCAATCGCGCCCAACGCTTTTCTAATATTAGACTCACTTCTTCATTTTACTGTAACAAAGAAAACTTTTTTTGGAGCATTTCCTAAAAGCATTTTTTTAAAAAAGTTTTTAATGATTATTTTTTTAGATTTTACTTATGGGTCTTGAATGCTTCATGTCCTCTTCATACCGAAAATATTGTTTCCTGATACCTGTCCATCTGATTGTCTCTCAGTTCGTGTACACAGAAACCTCCCAATACCGCTCAACGTACAAAGACCAAATTTTAAATTTAGAAGTCATATGAAATTCCACATGAGATTATCGTAATTTCTCCCATTTAGCACAAGGTAATATCCAACAACAAGTTTTCGTCTCTGCTTGGTGATTTTCCATTGTAGCGTTGCGCACGAGACGAGATGAAAAGTAAGGTTTTCTCGTCTCGATTTTCGTTAAGCTTTTCTGGATTCGTTTTTGTAAGTTTATTACAAAATTTATAGCTCAATTTTTCTCTTAATTTCATCTAGAACTTATCAGAATTCTTTCGCGTCAAGGGTGAGATATAACAACTTTTAAACCATATTTATTATTGGAGTATAAAGTTAGCCTATTGTGTAATGACTTGTGTATCTTTAAATGTTGATAAATGTAATTCATTGAACCCGTACAATAACTTTATCAATTTTGATAAATGTAATTCATTGAACCCGTACAATAACTTTATCAATTTTGATAAATGTAATTCATTGAACCCGTACAATAACTTTATCAATTTTGATAAATGTAATTCATTGAACCCGTACAATAACTTTATCAATTTTGATAAATGTAATTCATTGAACCGGTACAATAACTTTATCAATTTTGATAAATGTAATTCATTGAACCCGTACAATAACTTTATCAATTTATAGTTTTTTTTTCCTACTATGAACCATCTAACACTAAAACAGGTTTTGGATGAACTAGTGTTGCCCACTAGAGTCGAGAATTTTTCTCGTTTCCTCTCGGTTCTCGTCTTGAATTTAAAAACGTCTTTCTCGTCTCGACTTTCTTCGAGATAGGAATCGAGACAAGACTAGAAAATTCTCGTCTTGTAGGCAACATTATACATATGAGATAAGTAGAATGTTCTAGTTGGGAAAAGCAAAAAGGAGACTTCTGAGTGCTTTATTAACAAGTGTGAATGAGTTGATTTGGCACAAAATAGTATGCAATAAGAAGCTTTCATATCTGTGGCGATTATCCTTTGAGTCTTGTAGGTTTACCTTATCATGTACAGATTTAATGGATATCCTACTTACTATTGTCTCATGCTTCTTGCCTATGCATCCGTGTTTTACAGCATTCTGAGGCAAGTTGTATTTTATCTCAATCTATAGTAAATTCTTTCCTATAAGAAATTCAATACTTTTTCTTAAAGATTCCACAGGTACATAAGATTAGCATAGATAATCGAATGCGTCTCTGCAGGTAATGTAAGCACAAGTATTATTGTTCTGAACGGTACACAACTCTTCCAAAGATGCAGCTAGGGTTGCCAACTTTAGACAACAAAAATTCTGGGAATACTTTCTACGAGACGAAAAAAAAACACACACACACACACCTAAGACATAGAGTTATCACACCTACCATGCAATTATAAAGTGAGATTACTTTTGGTTGCTTGATTTATATGATGTGATTTCATTTATAAGTAAAGGTACATAATTTATCATCAAACTACCTCGGTTGATAAAAGGCTGGCGGAACACTGAACATAAGAGGACAAAATTAGAATTAATTTTTTCTTTGAATTTTGTGAGCTTATGCATCATCTAGGTTACGAAGGACAGGGACTTCCAACTACGACCGTAGCTTAAATGCCACTAGGATTGGGCACAAGACGAAAGAGACGTAATTTTCGTGATGATATTCGGGACGAGACAGAGCCCTTAAAATAGAATCAGATACATTTTCGAGATGCAACATAGCTCTTTAAATAGAAACAGATACATTTTTCGAGATGAGACAAAGCTCTTCAAATAGAATCAGATTCCTTTTATGGGACGAGATAGAGCCCTTCAAATAGAATCCAGATACATTTTTTTGGACAAGACAGAGACCTTCAAATAGAATCAGATACATTTTTTGAGACGAGACATAGCTCTTCAAATAGAATCAAATACATTTTTCAATACGACACATTTTCGAGACAACACAGCCTTTTGTCGTATGCACTTCCCTAAATTGAGTGGACTGCGGATCACATCCATTATGCAAGGTCAATCCTCACAGTAAAGACCGTTCCCCACCGCACTATTTTGCTTCAATGAGAGCTAGATTACAGGACTACACCATTACCCAGGATTGTCAGGGTTGCCCAAGAAACGAGACGAGACGAAACGATTTTTTATGACGAGATACGAGAAGGGACACACCCTTTCAATAGAAATTGTACATTTTCCGAGACGAGACATCTTTAAAAACAAGACAACCTTAACTCTGTCTCATTGGCAACATTAAATGTGCCGATAAAATCGGAAGGGTTGGTAACCTTAGATACAGCACATAATTTCCAAAATGCATGACTGCAATAGATGGGGTAGAGATTATGCACTTGACTGCTTCTTGTTCCTGCTAATAAATTAGTTGATTTTTTTTTTCGAAGACCAAAGAGGCGTCTTTACGAAAAAACAAGGCACCAATTGTGTTTCTGTATGTGTGACTTGATAATAAACAACGTGTTCACCAATGTAGAAAGGAAGTGGGAGGGGTGAATGTGTTTCAATAAATTTATCCCTAAAGCTAACGTTACACCAAAACGTTTGAACCGTAAGATAAAGATATTTTTGTTGGCGCGACAACTGTTTCTCCTTGAGAAGACGTGAGCTATGGGACCTGTAAGCCAGAGGTCGTGATATCTTCAACGGAGAGCAGCACATTTGTTTTATCCGTTCGTGCCTTCAATACACCCTGAACACATCCTACAGAATCACGAAAACTTACAAGAATGCAAAAGAGGCGTTTTTAAGAGACTCCATTTTTCTTGTAAACGCGCTGTTGAACATGATTGCTCTGGCAAGAAGACAGAGAGGGGAAGGGACGGGGGGAATTTAGATCTGTTTCAAGTACAATTGTGTTAGCCCAATCAATTCATTAAAAGATAATATGAAATGTAAGAATGTACATTCAAACATCTTATCACATGCAGAAGGCAAAAATATATACGGCCTTATGCAGAGTCGTTTTGACGCGTTATTAGTGCCATACTAAAGAGTTCGACTAACATATGTTTCCTGCAGTAGTCAGGCCTTTAGTATGACGCTAATCATACTTCAAAACGACTCTGCATAAGGCCCATAGGGTCTAATTTCACTTGACAGATTCTAATAAAGGTTGACACTAATAAACCCCATTTGCAGCCTATGATACAGTCAATTTGTATATGGTGCATTCAGTGCACAAGGGAATCAAGTGGCCATTGTGGACATACTTCATTTTTAAGACTTCTATTTGAACCTCCTTTCAGAGCTTAAAGAATTCATGTCCAGGTATCGTAAATAACTCTTACAAGATAAAGGCGAGTAGTTTACTCTGTAATTAAGTATTCCGTATAAACTTTACGTCGATTTTTCTCACAACTTTGGAAATTGGAGTTGGTTCCCTTGTGCTCTGGATGGCCCATATGTTTTTCTTATATATTCATCACTTTCAGATTTTAATTTTTATTGGTACAGAAACACATAATAAATAATGTTATTTCGTTTCACTTTTAATAATACAGTGAAACCTCTCTAAAGCAGACATCCGTGGGGAATCAATAATTGTCCGCTATAGAGAGGTGTCCGCCTTAGAGAGGTTTTGATATTTTCTTACGTAAATTAGTAAAGAAGGTAATATGCAATTAGTAACAATATTTTTGGATGAATCATGTATTCACGAATATTACCAAAATGTTACTGTACCTGTGTTGTCCTCTGCTGTTCGAGACACAAGATGGAAATAAGATCTTATAGTTCTCTGCACTTTACACTTACGTTTTGAGTATGTCACTTTAATTTGTGGGTTAACTGCTGTCCAGTAGTGTCTTTTTTGTGACAATATGCGTACCCGCGGGCAAAAACTACCGAATTTGTCTTCTGCTTGGTTAGAGATTCCAGCAGGACAGTAGAATAACGTGTTATTCCAAACGGCGGGTAACTGTCAATCACTTTTGTGTCTAAAACAGCTAGGGTGGGCGTGGAATTCAAGCAAAGGACATGAAAGTGTTGTTAAACAGAGACTCTTCGTCTGAATTGCTGAGTAGACAGTTGAGGAGACAAAATGTGACAATGCTTTCTTAATGACACATGTATGAATTACTAAAAATGTATTTTTACAATACTTTTCAACTTATTTATGGAGAAAGTGTCCGTAATACGGAGGTAAATAAAGGACAGAAAAGACTGTCCGTGTCCGTACTAGAGAGTGTCCGCTTTAGAGAGGTATGGGAATAGGTTTTATCCTATTACAGTGTTTGGGGATTAAAAAATATGTCCGTTACGGGAGGTGTCCGCTTTATAGAGGTGTTCGTTAGTAGAGGTTTATTGTAACAGAAAACATGATGCCTCCAACTATGCAATTAAAAGTGACTAAATCAATTATATAACAACAATATAAGTAGATAGAAAGTGTAACAATAATATTATTATTCATATACTAATTTACTTATACATGATTCATCTTAATGAATTTAAATTTAGATTTATAATAAAGTGTTACTAGAGTTAAGCAATGTATTTATATAATATAATGTTTAGCGATATGAACGCTTATGATACATTTTATGTGGTACAATTTTGCTTAAAGGTAAGTGCCTCGTAATAATTTTTATCGATAAATTTTGAATGAATGAGCCAATTTAAGCTTAAATAGAAATGAAATCTTAATCAAAGTAAACACTCATCTGGGTCACAATTATTATTACTTCTCTGTGTTACAATTATTATTATTTCTCTGTGTTACAGTTATTATTACTTCTCTGTCTTACAGTTATTATGACTTCTATGAGTTATAGTTATTAATACTTCTTTTTGTTACAGTTATTAAGATTACATCCCTGCGTTACATTTATTACAACTTCTCTGTGTTACAGTTATTATTACTTCTTTGTGATAGTCAGTTTTACTTCTCTGTGTTACACTTGTTGTTACTTCCATCTGTTACAAGTATTATTACTTCTCTATGTTAGTTATCGTTATTACTTCTCTGAGTTAGTTATTATTACTTCTTTATATTAGTTATTATTATTACTTCTCTGTTACAGTTATTATTATTTCTCTGTGTTACAGTTATCATTACTTCTCTGTGTTACAGTTATTATTACTTCTCTATGTTAGTTATTATTATTTCTTCTCTGAGTTACAGTTATTATTACTTCCTTATATTAGTTATTATTATTATTTCTCTGTTACAGTTATTATTACTTCTCTGTGCTACAGTTATCATTACTTCTCTGTGCTACAGTTATTAAGATTATTTCTCTCTATTACAGTTATCATTACTTCTCTGTTAAGGTTATTATTACTTCTCTGTATTACTATTTCGGCAACATATCATTGCCTTCATCAGACAGATAATTTATAATGTATAAGGCATTTAAATACACTTATAATAATAAGATTTAGAAAATCAGTATGTAATAAAAGTTTGTTTTAAGTCAGAGTTTATTTTCAGTTAAGTTACCGTACACGTAGACCAAAACTAGAATTAATAGTATCCAGAAATAATTTTCTGTTAATTGAAAAGAGAATGATTTTACCTTTGCAGTTTAAAATTTGTTTCTTGATTGGCCAATTCATACAGATTTTCTTTTAATCACATATAATCCTGATTCGAACGTAGTACAATTATACATCAGAATTAAAATCGTAATAGAAAAACTTAATATGCATGCATGTATTATTTGTTAAATCATGAATAATTTTAGTCAATATTTACATGCAACTTGCAAATTAAATTATATATATATGGTAAAAAATATTTTCTAAGATAAAGTTAAAATGTGAACGTTAAAACATTTGAAACCAGAGAAATACTTAACGAGTGTAAACTTATATATATATATATATATATATATATATATATATATATATATATATATATATATATATATACCGTATATATACGTATACTGTATACTTGAAGTGTCGGACAGCGAGAGGGAAATTATATAGGGTAAACAACTAAGTCTTTTAAAGCGTGGTTTCCCGCCAAGGTCATACTGAAGAAAAACTACTTTGTATCAAAGTTAAAGGAGTTTATTAGCACATAACACTTAAATCTTGTGACATGCGTTGAACGTCGATGATTTCAAGAATACTTAATTCTGTCTACATGCATAAATATATTTATAATAAAAAAAAACTAAAGAAAAAATTAGATCAAATCATAATTTTATACCTGATTCCAATTTCGATCTACCAACCATAATACAAACTTCCCTTCCCTCGACTTTTGCCTCTGTGTGTTTCTATATTGTAAGGAGAGGGCAGGTGATTTTTTTTTTCTTTTAGAAAGAAACCATATTTTGATATGTCTCGTAATTATAACAATGATGCAATCAAAAAGTTATAAAGCTTTACAAATAGATTTATGTCTATGGACAATCGTATCTTCTTTTTTTAATTAAAAGAAAGGAAATTTAGCATTTTCACAATGGACTCTAAAAGCAGTCATAAGTTTACTAATATAGATAATTATCAGTCCATCTGAGTTAATCACGTTATCACTTCCTTTATTCGTAGCCGAGTTTCTTTCTTTTTCTTTTTTTCTTTTTTGTTAATATTTCTGGAAACAGCTTCATGTCAAATTAGCTTCATGTCAAATTAGCTTCTATGCCTGTATTTCATGGTTTCCGTTGTTAATCTGATCTTTTGATGTTCTTTTACAATTTTGAAATATTATCTGCATATTTTCTATAATTTAAGATGAAAAAGCTATTCACTAATACAAAATTACCTTATAACAAAACCTAAGTTTCTGTAAGCTATATTTGTTACTGAAACAGAATGTCTAGTTTTAGCCCCTTACGCTTTAGGCTAAAGAGGGATGATTAATGAAAGTGGATATTTTGAAATAATTGGTGGAATAAAATGTGGGAGAAAACGGGATAACCCCGAGAAAGCCCACGGAACACTTATTACTATTTTAAAATGTGCTTAAAGTTTAATTTTGGACTTAAAACACGTTACTATAACACAGCTTCGTCAATTGAATATACAAAGTACATTCATGTTTACGAATAAAGCAGATACTCATAATTTATTCACTGTTATTCTAAAATATATCTATTTTAAATTGATTGTTATTATACGAATACTATATTCTATAGTAGCAGATGATGTTATTATACTTTCTCACAATTCTTAGCAGAATTAATTTTGAGAATTAGTTACTTTAAAGGATCTGAAACTATAAGTAGCATCCTGATTTTGTGGTTTATAGTTCACTGTTATAACAAAAACTAACAGCATGGTTGGAATTCTGCGGGTCCCCTGACGCTGACACAGAGACGTACACAGGGGGTGGGTCCTGGGGGTCCGGATCCCCTCGAAATTTCTAGTTTTGTGTAAATTTAGCCTAATTTTAGGGGCAATTTTAGGAATTTTAATATAAAATACTCTCATTTTGAGTTTGGATCCCTCCCGAAATAAATTCCTGCGTACGCTACTGCGCTGACCAGACATTTCTGTTTCCTTTTAGATACGTAACTTCGCATGTAGATGTGATGGCTTTTTTATACTGCACAAATAATATCATTTAAGCTTTTATTATTACTATTATTATTATTATATTTTATTTTATTTTACGATACCCATTATAGAAGATATATATATATATATATATATTTTACAAATCATAGTGTGTATGTGTATTGGGAGAGGAGGGATAACTGTTTATTTTTGACTGACTTCAATCCAAGCATTGGGAATTGCGTGAGAGCATGAATAAACGTACACATCATATCGTATCAAAATGGAATAACTATTACGTAGGAAATCGTGGAATATTCTTTTACATTGGAAGAGAAAGGAGTAGCAGAAAAGTTTACTCTCCCGCTGTAGCTTGACTTTAAATGCAAGTAGTGGACATAATTGTGAAACTTAGAAAAATATCCGCCATATTGCATCATTTTTTTTTTTTTTTTACGATAGTTAACTCTGAACATATTTTTCTTTTGTAATCAAGGGGGATATTCATGCTACATCGGGAAGATGAACTCACAGCTCACTCATGACAGGTTTTAATCCCAAACAAGGAGAACTGTGGGAAAGTATTCCAGAAAATGCTCAAATATTTTAAAATCTAATATATATCGTGGTCAAGGGCGCGCATTTCTCTGTACATTTGGTGGGGGGGGGGAAGGAATTCAGATGCAGAAGACATAAATATGAGGATTTTAAGAAAAATTGCATTCAAATTATGCCAAATATTGTATATTCATAAATAAAATGTGGGGGTCCACATGAACTTTAGAGGAGCCCTCGGCCCTCCAGGATCGGCGCCCTTGATCGTGGTTTTTTAATTCAGAAGGGGGTGCCAACCCATCTTTTGCTCTTAAGTGATCTTAGCTCACCCACAGAGGATGCTTCGGAAATCTAAAAGAAAGTACCTCTATTCTGGATATTGTAACAAAATCAAACACCTTTTTAAAATAAGCCTAAAAAATATCTGGAACATATATCTATCTTTTAAATTTAAGAGATAGTTCACACATACTTTTACTACGCGTACTTGTAGATTTTAACCTCAACCTATGGGTACCATCAGAATACCCTAAAAAGCTTTACAATAAGTTTTATTGAATTGGAATAATAGTTTTTGCGTAGATTATCTTGCAAAATTGTTCAAACTTGCAACATGGGATTGACTTTACCCCCCCCCCCCCCTTGACCAAATCATTCTTCGTGGATTGCATCAGCAAACAATAGGGAAATTTCTGTATGATTTTCGTAAAAGATACGTAAGTTCTCTCTCCCTAAATAATAATAATAATAATATAATAATAATAATAATAATAATAATAATAATAATAATAATAATAATAATAATAATAATAATAATAATAATAATAATAATAATAATATTAATAATAATAATGTTTAATCACTTTCACATTACATTACATTTCAAAATATTACGTTCATTTTATTAATTTTCGCTAAAATTTTAAAGATGTCAAAAAACTTTTCAAATTATACACGCATAATTTTCAAGACATTTATTTCAATAGAGAAACAAAAACTTGGTTTCTAAAAAAACTAATAAGAGAGAATTCAGTTTTATCATCATTTGGTTTTTTGTTGATTATGAACTTGAAAATCCCCACATCTCCATACACCATAACCCAATCACAATAACTTCATCACTGGCAGAATTATGAAACATTAGGTTAGTGCGAATAATAGGTTATTCCCAGGTGGATCATTTCCAAAGGCCACACGAATAAATACTAGAATGCCTGGTTAATCAAAATAGTCGTCGTCTGCAACGATCGCTCAAGAAACGATTATATTCTGTGTCGTAAAAGAAGTCTGTGATGTCATCAATCTCACGTCAACCTCGTCAATCTTACGCATGTGAAGTGATCAATCAGGAATGACAATGGTATGGTGTATGCCTAACTCGTCTGCAATGTCATGAACAACAATAGTATGATGTATGCCTAACACGTCAGCAATGGTATGGTGTGTGCTTAACTCGTCTTCAATGCCACGAACGACAATGGTATGGTGTATGCCTAACTCGTCGATAGTGTCACGAATGACAATGGTATAGTGTACGCCTAAATCAACTACAATGCCACGAACGACAATAGTATTGTGAATCCCTTTCTCTTCTGCACTGCCACAAACGACAGTGGTACGGTGTATGCCTAACTCGTCACCAATGCCATTAAAGACAATGATATGGTGTATGTCTAACTCGTCGGCAATGCCACGAACGACAATGGTGTGGTGTATGTCTAACTCTTCGTCAATGCCATGAACGCTTTTCCAAGGGCCAGCTTAGGTGGTATTTCGAGATTAATCATTTTGCAATGCTGTGCCACCGGGACGAAATTCTCCAAACCAACTTTGAATATTGCGTTCAATCGCCATTCTGCTCTAAATGCACTGTTTTGTCTGTGTGTGTGTTTTCGACTTACAGTGCAGAATGTCCCAATTTGAATTCGCAAACAAAAATCGCCTGCAATTGTGTCTTCTCCGTGGTACACTTTCATACGACTCTATTTATATGTTGTATCTGCTATACAATGCAAATGTCAGATACACATGTTATCAAATGTCTTTCTTCCTTCATAATTTCAAACTTGAGAACGAAGAAATAGAGTGACAGGCGCGAAGTCTGTGAGAGTTTTCCAGTGAATTCTCCAGTCACTCAGTGCGTTTATATATCAAGTCGTGTTTAGTCTTTTAAGAAGACGAGATGCGCTACATTTTAAGAGAAGCGACGCGAGAAATGACGATGCATCTATGTCTATACATATACATGTGTGTGTTTGCATGAGACGAGGGCCAAGATGCAAATTCAGTCAGAGAAAGAGAGAGCAAGTATGCGAATGTGTGTCTGTGTGTAAAATATACTCTCTTGCATATATATAGTTCTTTTTTCGTCGTCACCACGAAACTTTGTAGCACAAAGTTCTCTAACATGGTGACAGTTTAACAACATTTTCTCTATGCAAAACAGCAGCAAGAGAGAGGAAAAAAAAGAACCTAATAGTAAAAAAAATCGTTACGTAAGTACTTCCACGCCGTATCTTGTTTCTACAGTAACCTCTCGGTTTCCTGCCCTGAAGAACTTATGTGTTAGCAAAGTTATTGTACGGAATGGTGCATCTAAGTTTTTTTTTTGTTTGTTTTCGTTTGTTTGTACGTATGTTTCTTTTTTTCTTCCCCTTGAGTATTTTCCATTTTGGCAAGTTGTGCCACAGCTTGTGATATATAAAGGAAGAGGATTGAAGGCACAATCTAAAGGCAGACACATATTATTGGGTGCATCACATGTGTCTAGTCTATCATGCATGTATCTGCGTGTATATATATATATATATATATATATATATATATATATATATATATATATATATATATATATGTGTGTGTGTGTGTGTGTGTGTGTGTGTCAATCGAAATAAAAATATACATAAAATAAAAGAATACGGAAGCTCTTTGCTTCTGTGTGTTGTGTGCTGATTGATTTATGAGAATATAAAACTTTTTTAAAAAACGTCACCGAAATGAAATGAAATCACGTTTTTAAAAAAAAGCGGTTCAAAGCTGTATAGTAAGGACAGAAGAGATTATGTTTAAGAAGAAAAACTATTTTAAAATCTTTGAACAACTAAATAATGTCTTTAGAGTGTTTAAAAATACATTATACAAAGATATATACTTGTCGTCGTTACGCTGTAAAAGAACTTTTCTGAGACAGAATACGTCAATAACTAGTCACTTGAAAAGAAGAGAAAAAGTTGAAATGGTGTTAAGTAATAAGATGAACCTTCTTCGAACACGTGTTTTCTAACCAACAAAAAACTAACGGGAAATACCATTGTAGACTAGGGATGCATTCGAGTCGAGTCGAGTCGAGATTTAAGCCTGTCTCGACTCGTCTCGAGAAAATGTTGTCTCGACTCGTGTCTCGACTCGAAAATATGTTTCTGTCTCGACTCGTGTCTCGACTCGACAGTCTCTGTCTCGACTCGACTCGAATTCGAGTCGAGACAAAATGTACGAGTTAAAATATACGCACACATCAGCCAGACCATCATGACTACCTACCTAATTGTCAGTATGTCGACTTTTGGCATGGATAAAAACGGCGACACGTCTTGGCATACATGCAATGATCCTTGATAGGTCGCTGGAGAGAGCTGGCACCACATGTGCTCACTCAGTCACCTAATTCCCGTAAATTCCGGGAAGGGGGGCGATGTGTTACGTCACGTTCAATCACATCCCACAAGGGACATCACTCAAATGTCCGGCTCCAATTTCAATGAAACTTTTTTTGCTGATAGAAGGCATGTATGCATCATTACTTGTGATGACAAATTTTTGCCATGGTGCATGTTTTCTATTTTTTAAAATAACTTTTAAGAGTTGTGATATGGTTATTAGAGATTACCACAGAAGTCCCTTACTACCCTTTGTAAACGGAGCGTTAATGAAGAAAAGTGAAGAAAAACCATGTGGATACATATAAGTCCTGGGGGGAAGTCGTATGGTAGATATGATCTTGATGGCAGCCATCTCGAAATCCGCCATTTTGAATTAAGGTCAAGTTTTCAAAATGGGAATAGGGTAATATGATACATAATTTCGGGCTAGAATTTAATTAGAAAAATAATGGTGAGATTAGTTTTAAGATACACCCATTTGGGGGAAAGTTACCGGCATATTAATTGTCTTTACTTACTGTGTGAGTAAGACCCCTCTTACTTTCGTCTCAAGACCTGTAAATCGATCGCAACGGCAGAGCCCGGTTTCGCACTAGTGTTTAGAAATCTTTAAACTCACTTGAGGCAATATTTGTGGATTATGGTATTGTATTTTGCCTTTAATTAAATTTGAACCCACTTCATGATCTTGTGTAAAGTATCACTAAAAGAGAATTTCTGTTTTTATGGAGAACGTAAGCATAGCAATTATAAAAGGTGAGTAAGGTGCGTATGTATTTATAAGAAAGTTTATTTTACGAGTCTTTTGTGGTTCCGCCAACCTATTCTTTAGTTGTTTTTTTTTTTTTTTAAAATACTCATATCTCATAAATAAAAGAGCTATTATAAAATCTCTTACCACTATTCTTTAATACTTATAAAATTTTATTTATTGTAAAAGCACTGGCAAGATATTTCTTATCGCCCACTAAAATTATGGTGGAGCTCATTCGTGGCTAACGGTTAGCATACTTGCCTTTGGCGTGGGAAATCTGGGCTTGATTCCCGGTGGGAGTTCATGAGGTTCGGATTCCACGTTAATCAGTAGGTCCACGTCTCACATAGCCTCGCTGCTGAACGGGACGTTAAAATCAGAATCAATTCAACTCAAAATTAGGGTTTTGACTTTATTATGATGTCATTAGTTTAAACGCCCAACTGCCCAGTAATTATAAACATTGACTACATTATAAAATTGTAATTTGTGACGACTAAAGTATCAGAAATTAAATATTATTCTTTGGGTTTTGGAACATTTTGAAAAACGTGCAAAACTGGTACTGCACCGATACAACACACCTTTTGGATTTGTCATTGTGTAAAGTGATACAAACTAAAGAAGAATTACAACTTTATGAAATTGTATTAGGACTTATTATTTAGAAATAAACACCAAATAAGTGTAATAGTTCATATCCGTATCAAATACCAAGTTTATGATGAATCAACTACACAAAGTAGGATCCAAAAACGCTAATTGCAATTTGTTCCATCCTTCAGTCGAACCAGGGACTGAAACATAAAGAGTGACATTTTCTTTTTAAAGATACTTTGTCCAGCTAAGTATTGTGAAGGTTTATGTCAGTAGAAGGAATTGCATTCCATTATACAAGCGCAATTTCACAACTTTATGTACACATTACTAAATATCGAACACCCTTGTCCATATGATTAGCATACGCGTCTTTGGTGCGGGAGACCTAGGTTCGATTTCCGATGGGAACTCCTGTGGTTCTGAACCCACGTTAATTTGTAAGTTCACGTCTCATATAGCCTTGATGCTGAAAGGGACACTAAACTCTAATCTAATACTAAATACAAATATTTAAAGAAAAATGATGACGCACCAAGATGACGTGAATTTGGCTATCAAATCCATTTTGTGTTTTCAGTTATTTTCTAGTAGTATTTTTTCTAGGCATCCTTTCAAAAGACAGTGATGCAAATTTCGTAACTGCGAATTCCTGTTAGAAGCCATGAAATTATCCGATTAGATGCAAAATTTCCCGTCCACTAAAATAGATACCGTAAATTTACAATATCTAACAATAAATAATTTTGAAAGATATCGCTTTCGAGGGAAAAAATGAAGTGAAATCTTTGAGTTTTACGTCCCACGTTTATGCCGGTTAGGCTAAAGGAGAGGGGTGATGATGAGAAATTAGTGAAATCGTGGAATGAAGAAAGTGGGAGGAACGGAAGAACCCCGAGGAAACCCACGCACACGGTGTTTGTCCACCACAAAGTTCACTTGGTACGAGCTGGGATCGAACCAGGGTCCCCAAGCACCAGAGGTGAACGATCTACCACTGAGCTACCGCGGCCCCGCTTTAGAGGGACCATGACGTATAGTTGAACTCATTCTCGTAGTATGAAAGGCATTATTTATAATTATGCATGATAGGATCACAAACAAAATTTAAAAATATTATGTGCACTTTCTTTTAACAAACATTATATTGTCTTTTATGGTGTGGAAGGGAATGTTATGTTCGAAAAAAAAAGTCCTTAACACGATTCTTGTTGCTACACACTGCATGTTTCTAGCCACAGAAGAGATGCAGCGATAGGTAGGCTATTTTTCAATTGCTTTACATTAGCTTGATGTTTCAAGTCTTTTGTGTGTTTCTGAAGTTCACTTTTACCACAAAAGAGCTCAATATTAACATGTCTTACATAGCTTTGGTTCGATTCTCAACACGGACTGCAACTACCCGTTAAATTGTGCATCCGAAAGGCACTCTTTGTTAAACCTCGCTTATCACCGCTCATCTTAATAATATATATAACTTCACCTCGAAGCAAATGTTGCATTTCTCTCTTTCATCCTAACATAAAACAAAACTAACCACAGCTGTGACACGAAGGAGCTATTTCAAAAAGAAACAAGCTGTGCTTCATAGAGATGTGTACCAAATGATAGAAGTATAAAGTATTGTTTTCTTTCCTGTTTATTGATATCAGTTGGTATTCTTAATGAGTTTACTCATTAGTTTAGAAAGAGTATATATGGAATTTGGACATATGTTGTACGTATTCTCCTGAGAAATTGATGAGACCAGAAAAATTATAAGGACAGATGGAATAGGTTTAAGCGCATCTACGTGACTTTATCAAATATTTATTCTCCATAATGGTACCACGCGGAAAACTTGGTATACTATAATCTTTGCCTCCCTCTGTTAGCTGTTTTGTATCATATATATCGGATGGTTTTGATATTTCTTCTGATCATTAAAACAACAATGGTACCTGTGTGCGTGCAGAAATGCAAAAGCACAAGGAAACTTCCTATTTGTTTTGGAAACAACAAATCCATTTCACGTGTGCGAGAGAAATTGAGCACAGCGAGATCGGTGTTTACTCACGGTCAGTTCGCAGCAGGAGTCCATGGTAAAAATTTGGCTATCTCGAAAACACTCGCAAAACCTTACAAATACAAAAGACTGCGCTTCAAAGAAAGTTTAGACACAGATGTTTCAATTTTCTTTTAGCATCGTTCTTCAGCAAAAGAGTCGGTTCATTGTATTCGAAAAAGAGAAGGGAGAAAGGGTGAATTTATATTTTATGTGGGGGGTAACGTTGTAAGTAGTATAAACAATACATACCGCTTCCGACTCTGTACGCATACACTAGCCGCGGAGTTCACACACACACACAGAATCAGAGTCCTCACACACCAAGGGTGAGAGCTGTGCCACTTAGTCACAGCGGCCACGGGGCTAGGTCGATTCCACTTTACGTTCATAGTTTCTTAGTACATAAATGTTACGATTATGAAATAAATTTTCCTTAATGAGCTGCATAAAAACAAAAGCTTTCGAAATGCATTAAACAATTAGCTCGATTTGAGTGTGAACTTAAAGTTATATCAGAGTGTAAATACGGATACGCACCAAAGCTCGAAAACTTAATACACTATTTCTCCTATATAGTCAGCATGTATCAAGCAATCATTCAGCTTTCATTTGAGAGGATGGAAATCGAAGGCCCCTGAACAACTATGTTACTAATGTGCGGAATGTATTTATCTTACAGTGAACTGCTTTGATGCCAAGTGGCCTAACTCCAAAATTGAAAATTTCCAGGAGTGAAAGTTGAACTTCAATATCTCATGAACAATCCATATTTCTTTTATGTTGGGAACCAAAACCATAACTACTGTATGTAGTTCATTGTTTTATAATTTAGTGTTTACAAAAATCCTTTAAAAAAATACCTATTCATAGAAGTGGATGGTACTTATCTGTACTAGTTCTTGGCATCCAAGCAGTCCATTTATTGTAATACTAGCTTAATATACCCATTCTTCGCATGGGGGCTGTATTTGGAAGTCAACACCTGTGGAAGTATCACCATTCATTTCAGTGACCGCGAAAACTAAGGATTTGACACTAGTATCAATCAATATGGGCTATTTATACATGTCTCGGTATTCCTCACCCGCTGACACCCGGCCCGCATACAGTAGTAGCTGAATTTGCAAGTCATCGCTGATGGAAGTGTCACCATTGATCTCAGCGACCGTGAAAACTATGGATTTGACACTAATGTCGATCAATTTGGATCACTTTTACTACATGTCTCGCTAAACGCCCCCCTGAGACCCCCTGGTTCCAATTTTGACAAAAACTCGAACTTAGACTGGGACCTGGACCAAGGTATCCGTGACCAAAATTTGGTTACTCTCGGTCAGCTTGTCTGGTCCCCAGGTCGGTCCCAGTAAACGTCCCCCCCGAGACCCCCCTGGTTCGAAATTAAAAAAAAAAACGCTTCGTCTTGATCTGGGGCCTGGACTAAGGTACCCGTGACCAAATTTTGGGAAATCTCGGTCCACTCGTCTGGTCCCCAGGTCGCACAGACAGACAGACAAACACACAAACAAACTCTTTATTTTATTTATATTAGATAAGATATACTATGTAAAATAGTCTCGTATCATAATATGTGATGTACAACAAATGTTACATTATATATTATCCGCAGCTCGTGATATGCTGCAACATATTAAAGCCTCAGAATAGTTGGGCAAGCGAATAATCCAGAAGTTACGTAACCCTATTGCGTTCATGGGAACGAAAACACAATAATTATAACTATGCTAAATTACTATACACTACCAACTGTTCATTCAGAGAATTTATGAAGTTCACTCTATCGCAATAGTTTTATACAAACTAGATTTAGACTACGGATAATAGTTTTATACAAACTAGATAATCAATTATTATTATTATCATTATATTTACAGTACAACCAAATACAACGACATTAACTATTAGTTCTAATTAACTGAATTGAGCTGAAAATTAAATCTTGATCTTTAAAGATTAACTATTAATTTTATGCGTTCTGTACCTTTCTAAAGAAATAAAAGCTGGAATTGGTTTCAAGGCTGTTTCTGAGTGAATACTTTCTTCAAAATAATATTAAAAATTATAGAAAGATTTTCGAGACATTCGAGTCGAGTCGAGATTTTTAAGAGCCGTCTCGACTCGACTCGTGTCTCGACTCGAAAATTCGAGTCGAGAAATACGTTTGTCTCGACTCGTCTCGAATTTTACAAAGTGTGTCTCGACTCGAATCTCGACTCGAATTCGAGTCGAGTCGAGTCGAGATTCGAGACATGTCTCGACTCGAGCGCATCCCTAATTGTAGACAGTTTCATCAAATTAAAAAATATCTATATAAAATAAACTTCAGAAACGAGAGGATTGTGACAGCCTTGGGCCCCCGAGCTCATTAGGAAGGTGCAGGAAGTGAGCTTAAGTTTGACTGCTTGTAATGTTAAAATAATTTGAGTGTAATGTCAGTCTGGTGATATCGACATAATGCCAGACTGGTCTTATGAGCGTGAGGTCGAAATAATATGAGCGTAATATCAGACTGGCGATGTGAGCGTGAGGCCAAAATGATGTTAGGATTCAGACTGGTTCTGTATGCTTGAGGCCAAAATAGTGTGAACATAATGTCAGACTAGTCATGTGAGCGGAGGTTAACATGGTATGAACGTGATGTCAGACTGGTCATGTAAGCGTGAGATCAAAATTATATGAGCGTGATGTCAGACTGGTCATGTAAGCGTGAGATCAAAATTATATCAGCGTGATTTCAGACTGGTCATGTAAGTGTGAGATCAAAATTATATGAGCATGATGTCAGACTGGTCATGTAAGTGTGAGATCAAAATTATATGAGCGTGATGTCAGACTGGTCATGTAAGCGTGAGATCAAAAATTGTATGAGCGTTATTTCAGACTGGTCATGTAAGCGTGAGATCAAAAATTGTATGAGCGTTATTTCAGACTGGTCATGTAAGCGTGAGATCAAAGTGATATGAGCGTGATGTCAGATTAGTCATATGAGAGTGAGGCCAAAATGATGTCAATGTGACATTGAGTGAATGAGATGTCAAAACTACTGATGTAAACGAGAGCTCAGAGCCCTCTTGTGAGTGGGGAAAGTGGGGCAGATGCCCGAGGCCCCATGCAATAAGAGGAATGAGTGATGATAAATTTATTTCAGGAAACGAAACAAATTAACTATTTCTAATCTATCCTTGGGATTCAAATATTTAGAGATGATGAATAATTGTAAGATGTTTTTAACTGCATTCTATTAATGTCGCGAAGTGCACTCACAACATTAATGACAGCTACATTAAAGATGACTCTGTGATGTATATTATTGATATTTAAAAAAAATCAAAGTTGGCGTATAATAATTTATATATGATCTAAAAAGTATACCGTATATAATGCGTATATTCATTAAAAGTATGAAATTCTCACCTACATCATTGACCTCTTGTTCGATGTAGTTCATTTTAACTCTTTCGCGCGTCAATTTCTTCTGCTATCTTCCAGGCATTCCCGAGAGTAATGTTAAGACTAGTCCAATCTTAAACATACGACTTATAGCCTAATATTTAATTTTCTGCTTATAAAAAGTTTTTTTTCTTTTTCTCTTTTGAAGTTCTACAATATACCTAGTCTTTAAGACATCTATACAAGTATGTGAGACTTCGTAAGAGTAGAACAACATTTCATCTCTTATGTATTAACAAAATATTCTAACTGTCCCTTTTGAAATAATATTGTGTTTAAGAGGCCTCATCCCGACGAAATTAAAATACCGCTAATTTTACAGTAATTATGTGATATCTTCACATAGATAAAAGATCATCGAAATATGGAACAAGAGCTCGCTAGACAATATTATTTTGCATGAGGCGCCGTTATCACGAGCACAACCGGACTGGCTACTAGTTGGCCCTGGAGGTTGACATATTGTGTTGGCCCCGAATTTTCAATCCCCTCAACCACCATTATCCCAACTGCCCACTGTTTTCCGACAATAAAAGCACACTATTATCTTAGATAAAGCACACTATTCTTTAGTAGCCACACTGCACATTATACCATAAAGATCATAAAATAAAATCAGGGTATATGTTTATGAGAATAACACAGGCAGTAAACATTAGTATACTATTTTTTCATCTCCCCTTGGAATGGCTCATAATTTGTTATTTGTTAATAAAGAACTACAGACAAATAAATGTAAAGTTAGCACTGGCGGTTTCAGTAGTCGTGAACAAGTGAACAAGGGGTACGATAAGCTGCAAAGGAACGCCCACTGCATGTAACCCGAAATATTTTCCCTGTGGGGATATACCTTCCAGAACAAGCACGAGAAAATCTTCTCGTAAGAACATTAATATCAGTAAGCACTTGCGGTCCACGAACTGTGTCAAGTACACAAATTGTGTGTATTTATGCAAATCGCATGCATATATTATAGGCCCACAGGGTGGTCGTAATGGAATTATCTGAATTATCTACTATGATTGCGACGTGATAAAACATCAGGAAAGAAATTATCAATACAAATCGTAATATTGCTGCTAGAAATTGATGTAATGAATTTTCATTTCAGTTTACGTGAGCTTTATTCCAAATTTACATGACCTCCTCTCTTTATTAAAAATTTCATTTGGCCCCCTTTTGATTCGGCCAGTCTGGGCGGCGATTGCCGCCTAGCCACCTGGGCCAGTTCGGGCCTAATCACGAGTAACCTGGTAGCTTTCCATTTGCAGCCATTTATAAAAACTCAACAAGAAATACCGATTTTCTAAATGGCTGGAAATCGAAAGTAGATAAGTGAGTAGTGATAACGCTATCTCATGTAAAATAATATCGTCTAACGAGCTCTTGTTCCACTTTTCGATTATATTTTATCTACTTGAAAATATCACATAATTACTGTAAAATTAGCGGTATTTTAATTTGGCCGTGATAAGGCCTCTCAAGGCAGATTTTCAGAGCTACTGAAAAGTATGTACAAACTTTGTCATTAAAAATTATTGTTTAAATTTCCCTTTTTCTTAAAAAAAAAAAAATGAAATAGTTTAACCCTATCTCCGCAATGTCTCTAAATTTCGTCACACCATCGTTTCGTCTGTAGCTCATTTGACATATGAGGTACTGCTATTTATATGATATATATATATATATATATATATATATATATATATATATATATATATATATATATATATATATATGTGTGTGTGTGTGTGTGTGTGTGTGGATTGATGTGTGTACCAGAAAATCAGAAGTTCCGACATTGCGTGATAAAGCTATATAAGTTACAAGTTCTTACGAAGTTTCTAAAATAGAGCCTCAAAATAAAATATGGAAGTCATATTTTGTTACATGCGTGACTCTTAATGCAACATTGTCCATGTAGATACATTTGCAATTAATTAGTTGCTAAAATATCTAAAACTTTGTTTCATGAAAAAAACAAACGATAAAAATCTTCAACCACAACTCATAATAACAATAATAATAATGATAATAACAATAGTAACTTATAATAATAGAAAATATTACAGGTTTTTCCGTTCCACCACCAAGCACAGACACTATACATCTTTTTAATTTTGTCTAGATATGACTTCAGAAATGGAGTTTCTTTTTAAAGTGGGAGGGCTTTAATGTCAAGAAAGGGGGCAGGGTAACGCCAGCTGAAGACCAACAGCTTTTAAGCTCACGGAAATGCACCAAAAGTTGCACGAATATGTGGACTATCTCAAAGCATGGAGGTCATAAATGTCCACGGCGGTTATATTCTTGTAAAGCAACTGATCTCTCCATAAATAGTCTTACATAGTTGTTAGCGTCCTTTCAAAGATTTTTCAAACCAATAAGTGTCTTAATATTTTTGCATCTTTTTCTTTTCATTACCCCGCCCTTCACGACGTCTTACTCAGCCCGCCTCACCCGCTTCCCCTTCCTTGTTGGTACTTTAGAAAAATCAAGTTCTTCGTAGTGTTAGACAGGAACTAATAATTCACTTAACTTGCTTGTATTTAAAGATTACTCAAAAGATACCGCACAATCTCTTTGTTATTACGGGATGCGTTCTTCAATTGTTTATAGTTACAATTTAGTACTTAACAAATACTTTCTACACTTTTTTCTTTTCAAGTACTTTTTTGTTAGGTACTTTTATGTAAATTATGAAATAGTGTTAGTGCTTTAACTTGCAGTCATATTCTTCCTCTACTCCTGTAAAATTTTGCAAGCATATCTATTTACTAACCAATAATTGGAGAAAATGTAGACAAAGTGCTATTTAGATATCTTTAGAAACCAACCAGCATAGACGAGTATGACAATATATCAAAAGTTTATCATAAGCTGATTGGCCAAAATTATCGCCATTTTGAATTGTTGTGTTAAAAACAGTTCGTTTTGTATTGTTTTCAGGTTTTCGTTTTTTTTAAAAATGGCTTAGCGTCTTTTGTGGTCATGGAGAAAATTCTCGTTTAAAAAAATTAGTCCCGGCCGTTGATTTTTTTTATCTGCCCATAAAGAATGTAATTTGCTACTATGTGTAACTTTCTGCGTGACATCATCACGCGATAGCATCTGAACTGAGTTTGGTACAATTTTGATCACAGACAGAACTTGGCTATGGAGGTTTGTAGTTTGTGTCACTTTGATGAAACAATTGTATTAATTGATACAATAAGGAAGTTACCAAAGTGTCCGTATGGTTCTGTTTAATACCTGACAAGTAGGCAACCCAATGCACAAAGGTGAACCATTGACTGCATAACATTATATAAAGAGGAACGATAACAATACGACCGTGCTATACCATTCAACTTGCGGCAAACTAATCTAATTTGCTACAAACAGAAAAGTAAAGGGGAAAAAATTGAAAGCAAGAAAAAAACGTATATGTGTGAAGTACATGATGAGGTGGATAAATACATTAATCTTCACTCAAGTTCTTTGCACTAGATTCTTGAATGATGGCAGAATTCACAGCAGTGCTAACGAAATTAAATAAAGATCAATTGGTAAAGATTCATCTATTTGGGACAATCCAATGTGACCCGAGTGGAGCTACAGTATCAAGTGGAATCTAAGCTGTTTTGATACAGTATGTTCAATGCCCGAGTGACGTACACTCATGTCCAAAATGATTGTCGCATATCTATAACAGTGTTCTTGTAAGAATATAATTTCATATTGATTTAGCAGGGTACTTTTAATACTGATACTATGTGTATAATCGGGAAATGTATATTTGTGGTAAATTTCATAGGAAAAGAATTATAAATACGAAAATTAGAATGAGTAAAACCAAATGTTGCTAAATGGACAAGAAAGTTTTATTCTCGTTTTAATGTTGTTATTTACTGCTCATTTGACATGAAATTTGCCACATACATGTTCTTGCCGATTATACACATACTAACATTATTAGAAATACCGGACGAATTCGTTATCAAATTTTATTCCTAGAACAACATATTTATAGACATGGGACAATAATTTTGGACATGAGTGTACATATGTCGTAAATTGCTAAAATTCTAAAAATATGAGCACTAGTCTGTTTTAGGAAACTTGTAGTTTAGGCATGGCCGCCGTCGAACAGTGTGGGCAAACACCCTCAGTTGGATTTGTGAAGAGTATTCAATTCTTAGAAATAGTTGTCAAAAGAAGTTAGATTTGCTTATTTACACTTTTAATTTATTTACACTTACTGGACACATCTGAAGTTCAGGTATGTTGAATATTCTAAAGGCAGTTCCTCAACCACTCTTAGGAGGGATTCTAAACACTAGGTAATGTGTAAAGTGTTCTCACCCTGTTTAAAAGTCGTTTCTGTGCCATATACTCATTGGATGCATCAGAAATTTACGTACATTTTGAACATTCTGAGGATAGTTCCTATTAACCACTGTTAGGAGGGATTCTAAACTTTACACTGCAAAAAATTAAGAAACTATTTTAGACACAGTTCGACATTTTACACATTACCGACACTCTTTGATCACCTTCAGATTACATATATTCACCCCTTTTAGATACTGTTATCCAAGTATGTTCCAGATGTATGTACAAAATATACAAAATGTATGTTGTCATGTTGTTTTCGAACTGTTTGCCTGGAAGAAGTGTTTTAAATATGTCGTGCTAGATAGACCTACTGTTTTTTTTTTAGAAGTAATGCTTTTGGACACGCGAAGCACACTTTATAAACACATCTTTGATATATTTCCCCCTCAACATCTGTACTAAAAGTGTTTAAATGGTGTTTTATTTTTTACAGTGTAGGTAATGCGTAAAGTGTTCTAGTAACCCTGTTTAAAAGTCGTTTCTATGCCGTATACTCATTGGACGCATCAGAAGTTTTGGTACATTTTGAATATTCTGAAGGCAGTTCCTATTAACCTCTGTTAGGATGCATTGTACACATTTTTGTTCACTGACTTCAGGAATACTCTTCAAGCTTTCTGGACACGTTAAACAATGATCCAAGACGGTCATTCTAAATGATTTCCAAACATAGTTTTTTTTTTTCAGACACAGCTCATGTCCCAGCTGTGTTTGGTAAGATCAAAAGATTACTACATATCTATACTATATACTGTATGTACGCAGTGACAAAGCCAGAGGAGAAGAAAGAAGGTCGACCCCTTCCTGAAAGAAGGTCTCCTGGACTGCCCATTCTCCCGAAATTCCTAAAATCATAAAATTATCTACATTTGATTTAGCACGTCAGTCTTATAACCAGTTATGTTTGCCCCTCCCCTTCCCCCTCCATTTCCCTATCCCCCCTCAAAGAAATTAAAGCCGCTGTAGTCACTGTATGCAAGCATGGTCATACAAATAAAACGGGTACTACACGATTCGAAGAAAGAATTTGATGAAAATAAAATGATTACACATGAAGAACGAAAAGCATTGTGCATGATTAAAAAAAATAATAAATTAAGTTCTCTGATATAATTTTTTGTCAGTCTTGTGACATGTCTTGACAAGTTAGTCTGAGAATTTCTTTTTTTAAAAAAAGAAGAAAGAAAGTATGCGGGCAATATCATGTAAAAATATAATAAAATACAACTGAAAAAAAGAAAGAAAGCTGTTCATTATAACTCTTTTGAATTTCTTTAGTGAAGAATGAAGGAATTTGATAATTCCGAATAATATATAGTGCATTCGTACACGCGACGATCTTACAAAGTTGTCTATTATGTTCTTGTCTGTTTGAAAGTTCTTTTTTCTTTCTTTCTTTCTTGGTCTGTATTTTGAAACTTGTCCACGTTGTCCTTGAGGTGTTATTATAAGTGACTAGTCGTCTGTACCCGAGTCTCCCTTCCTCTCTATTTCGTTGAGGTAGACAGAACGCATACAAGTACATATAAGACATTGAAATATGGAAATACATGCTTACGTACTGTAGTATAGTTGTTTCTTTTGAGTTACAACTCAGAATACTAGGAAAGTTATACTGTAAAATGTTAATGCTTTGTACTAGGCGTAGCGTAATCAAAAATTACTGAAATATTCAGTTTAACGTCCTACGCCTGTGTTTTGTAGGCTAAAGGAAGCGGATGACTAATGAAATAATTTGTAAAATGATAATGTGGGAGGAAACGGAAGAACCGTCAAACTCACAAACAAGATATGTATCATAAAGATACGTGGCCTGCAATCAAACCAGGGACACTGCACCTAGGGCCGGATCCAAGATTTTCTGTGGAGGTGCACCATTAACTACCAGAACATTTGAATAAAATTTAAATTTTTTAAATGCCTTGAGGCATCTGTGGTGTATATTAGGAATTGGCTTAAAACTATTGCTTTTGCAAAAATTCGCTTTCTTTTAAGACCGAAACGGAAACATGTCATGAAAGTTTCGGAATGCATTGCTGTTTTCACTGCCAACTTTTCACTTTAGATAGTGTATATTCACAACGGAGGGGGGGGGGGGGTACACGTACTCCGGTGCATCCCCCTAAATCCGGCCCTGACTGCACCAAATGTGAGCGCTCTGTCACTGAATCATTATGTTCTTCTTGCATACATTGCAAAAAAATAAAACACTGTTTCTGTTCTAAAGAAAATTGCTGTTACAAAAAAAAGTGTTCCTAATGTGTATTGCGTTTGTCCAAACAAATGTGTCCTGGCAAGACATAATTAAAGCACTACTTTACTTCGAGCATTCTTGAAAGCCTTTGGAAACATTATTAAGTTACATTTTTACAAACATACCTTGAACACTTGGTGAAACATACAGTGATTACACTGAAAAAAAAAAAAAAAACAGAAACTACTTTTAGACACAGTAGGACACTTTACACATTACCGACACTCTTTGAATATCTCCAGATTACACATATTCACCGTTATAGATACTGTGATGTCCAATTAGCTCCCAGATGTATGTATACAAAATATGAAAAATGTATGTCATTACTTTGTTTTCGAACTGTTTTCCGAGAAGAAGTGTTTTAAATATGTCATACTCAAAGGCGCCGATCCTGGGAGACCGAGGGGGACCGCCCCCCAAAGCTCATGTGGGCCCCCTATTGTATTTATGAATATACAATATTTGGCATAATTTGAGTGCAATTTGTCTTAAAATCTTCATATATATACCTTTGGCATCTAAATGGGCCCCCAAAATTTACAGAGAAATCCACGCCCTTGGTGATATACTACTAAATACTGTTTTTGGAGAATGAAAACTTTTGCACACGCGAAGCACACTTTATAAATGATCAACTTTCCGCTCATAAATTGACTTTTTTTTTTTTTTTTTTTTTTTTTGTGATCAATTTGCAGGCTACTTGAAATCATGCTGCGTGCAGGTTAACACACTTTCAGAAAACCGAAGTTCTATTGTGGCCTTTTTTGACGAACAAATTTTCCTTTTAAACACTTGATGTCTCTGAGAGCAATCATTTTACAGTCATTACCTTCTTTTTCTACTTTATCACCAAATAACCATTGTATTACGATTAAACAAACAAATGTAGGGGATTATATTGCTTACAGAAAAACCAAGATTTCTTGTTTTGTCTTGAGTTATTATTTGAAGTAAGTTTGTAATTTCCACGAGTAGTTTTCAGGATCATTAAAGTCATAGTAATTTAGCTAAGAATGATTACATGAGATTGATTAATTCGATGATTTTTGGTCTTTTAAGCGTCAAAAAATATATTAGTGTGTTACGTAATAATAGCCCATGAGACCAAATATTTTGTTTTGTTTTGAAAACGGAAAGACAAGTATCCACCTTTTTAAATTACAAAGGACTTGTTTTGAGTTTAGAGTCCCTTTTACCAGCGGGTGTATAAGACGTGGAACTACAGCTTAACGTGGAATCCGAACCACTTAAAAGTCTCTCCAGGAATTGAAGCCGAGTCTTCCCACGTCAAAATTGTGACGAGAAATATCACAATTCTAATCTCGTTCTAGTGAGACGAGATGAGAAATTCGACATTTTTTCGTGGTTAGTACTACTTGTGTGTGTAAGAGGTCAAAAGTTCAATCAGTATCTTTGGATTTTCATTTATTCTACGAAAATTTGTTTTATTCAAATCAGTTACCAAAATTTCTGCACTCTGAACAACTTTTTTATGATCAAGTGTGAATACGGATTAAAGAAACTGGGGATTTATTATTATTATTATTATTATTATTATTATTATTATTATTATTATTATTATTATTATTATTATTATTATTATTATTATTATTATTATTATTATTATTATTATTGATGACTAGCTGAACCTGCGCTCTCTACACAGCGCATCATTCACATATGAGCATGAATCTTCATGTCATTCCTCACAACCAAGGGCGCCAATTTATCTGTAAATTTGGGGGGGGGGGGCATTCAGAAGGAGAAGGCATGTATGAGGATTTTAAGACAAATTGCATTCAAATTATGCCAAATATTGTATATTCATAAATACAATGCGGGGGTCCACATGAGCTTTGGGAGAGAGCGGGCTCCCGGGTCCCCTGCGGTCGGCGCCCTTGCTCACAACATCTATACATATCCCATTACAGACACAAGTGCAGGACATCTTGATTAAAATCGGCAGGAATATAATTATTTTTTCAATATCTCTGAACGTTTGCAAGATTTGAACCTACTTCCGGTTGGAGTTTCTAATTCATGTATGACCAGTGTTTTCTTTCTTCTTGCATGCAGTATGTAATAAGCAAATACATTACACACACAATTAGTTATAATGCCAGTGATATAGGGTGTTCATTAGGCAAAACACTCCAAACAATAAAGATTCATCTTAGCCTGGAGAAATGGTTATCCTTCGTTTTTCATTATTATTTGGCCATGAAACAAACGCCTGAGAGGTATACTACTCCCATATACGTATGTGTGGTGTAAAATGTCAATACTACCCCCATATACAAATATGTGGTGTAAAATTTCAATACTTCCAGTGTGCCCCTAAAAAATTTAATAAAGAAATAACGGCCATTAAAAAAAAATCAATTAGAACTGAACAATCTACGCAAAATTTTCAATCGATCAGAGAAAACGGCATCTTTCTAGATCTCGGCACTTGTGGTTTCCGAGATTGCCATTGTCAATTATCAAAAGAATTGGTCAGAAACGCATAAACTTTTCTTGTCCATAAACACATTTAATATATAGATAATTGTTCAACAGTTACCACTATGAAGCATTTGAATTTTCTATGAGTAAGTGCAAAGTTCTAGCAGATTACTTTCAAAAGTCATGTATACAAATTTACAAAATGAGACGAAACGAGACGAGAAACAATCCTTCGAGAATTGAGACGAGACGAGACTTCTAAACAATATACGAGACCAAACGACAAAAATGTTACATCTCATTCCGTGGACGACACTTATACATGGAGGCTCGTGGTTTTAGATTCTAGGCTTGTAATACACACACGAATAAAATTCCTAGCTCCTTAGTGGCTAAGCGGTTAGCGTACGCACTTTTGGCGTGGGAAACCCGGATTAGATTCCTGGCGGGAGCTCTTGTGGTTCGGATCCCACGTTAAGCTCTAGGTTCGCGTCTCGTATAGCTTCGCTACTGAAAGAAACGGTAAGCACGAAATTAAAACAAAATCAAGAAATAAAATTCCAATTAGTCGTCTTCGCTGCTCTAGTGGTTACGCCAGCGCGTTTGCTGCAAGTAAATCCGGGCTCTATTTACGGTAGTATTGAATATACTAAGGTGGTTCAGATTCCATCTTAAACTGTAGGTTTCAGTCTCGCTGTTGAAATGTTACGCTAAACTTCAATAAAGAAATAAATAAATAAACAGAACTTCAAATTCTATACACTTATTGACCTATTCATGTGTTTATGAATTCACGAATTCTTATACTTCACTTATTTGGCTTAAGTAGCCAAACATATTAAAAGCTAAAACTAAACTTCAGACGCAACAGCCGTTAGGAGCCAAGCCCTACTACAACGATATTGTATATCTGACATCTGTAAATTACTTCCATTTCTAATTGTAGCTATTTTGGGCGACGGTGCTTAAAAGTGTACAATCTGTTGTGAAGAAGAAGAAGAAAAAGGTAGAATATGTGTGGAGATAGATAAAATAATCGTGTAAAGAGAGTTGCTGTAACTATTTCGCGTTGCTATGACAACAGAAGAAAGATTATTCATGGAGTTTTGAGAATAAAAGTTAATTGTGATATGCATTTGACGTGCTAATTTCTCTTGCAATTATGAGTAAAAATTAAGGTGCTGGATCGTGTTGACTTACTCGAACTGTGGGCAATAATTGTAACAGAAAGGTAAAAGAATTTAACGGTATGTTAAAAATATAGTCTCAAACGTTACACTACCAGTCGGCTTATAGCACTCACGACTTTTGGGCGATGCGTGGTCAGCACGTCAACTCCTCTCGCTCTTAACACTGGCTTTCTAGACCTGAGTTCACTACTCCTTTCTTTCAAGTAGCTCCTCAATTGTTCTCACGACGCTGGATGGACGCCTCAATACCAATGGATATGAATAGTCACCACTTTTTCTCGGATCATACCTGGCACTGCTTGGCTTGGCTGATTTCATGAGAACGGGTACTTCAGTGAGTCTAGTCCGTTGGAAGTGAAATATATGAATTGTGTTCAAAAACCTACAGCCCTATCTGTCATTACTTATTATTGTAATGCAAAGAAATCACAAAATAACGTTAAAAGGTTTTCTTTGTAATTTTGCAGTGAATAAAAGAAGCATACTGACAACATAAAATACTTAACTAAGTATGTTGTATGTACATAAATAGACCCTATCACGCAGTGAAATTTTTATGATCATTTTTTTGACTTTCGTAATTCCTAAAAACATGAAAAAATAGAGGATGAACAGATGCGCGCGGTACTCCATGTAGGATGTTATTTCCTAACTTAGGTGACAGCCCAGCACATTTTCCTGCGATTCGACGTAATTTATCCGAAAAATATTATTTTTATAGAAGATAACGACAATTGTGTAAAACTTTAATACAAAATTTTAAAATTTTAGCTTCAAACTCTGACAGCAGTGGCGTATTTAGGGGAGTGGCTTCCGGGCTTAAGAAGCCCCCCGAAATCTTACTTAGTATAGTAAAGTAAATGAAATATCTTGCAGAATTTTCACATTTCCAGGCAAAGCCCCCCCCCGAAAGTTAGCAAAGCCCCTCCCGAAACAAAATCGTAAATACGCCACTGTCTGACAGTAAATACTATTTTCCGAAAAGCGTTAAATTGAAATTTTGACTTATTAGTGAAAACGCTTGCAGTCCTATTTTACTGAAACATTTTAGGTTTTATGCAAAGTTCTGAGAATCTAAGGTGTCTTCAACCTGTTGAATGAACGTTGAAAGTATGTAATCAACGTGAGACTGAACACGTCCGAATGTATGGTAACTAAATAGATATAGGAGTGCCTGAGATGAGTACTAAGGCACATAATTTTTCGTTGAAAATACCACAAACTTTAATTATGATGCCTAAAGGAAAATGTTTTGAAGCTAAATAAAGTTGTGTCTAGAAAGCAAGTTGCCTTGGTTTTGTCACTACCATTTCCTGTCTCTTCTACTACTATTTTGGGGGAGGGGGTTAATTTGGGGGAATTGCACGCAAGGACCGATTGTAGTTTAACTAGACTAGACCGATTGTAGTTTAACGTCCCTTTTTGGTATCTAATGCATTATGAGACAGTATCTACTACTTTAAATGTAATTTTATCTAAGACAAGCAACCTCACCGGAGATCGAAGCAGTAAACAGGTGCTCAGAAATACGCTTGTTAGCCACTTAGTAGCAAAAGAACAATATACTACACTAAACTATACCAATAAAATATAAATAAATAAAGCTTATACTGTATATAAATATATTAAAATACATACCTTTCACCATTTGTATTGCTGTGATAACTTCTTCAATATCGAGTGAAGTGTGTGCTTCACACAACACTCGAAGAAGTTGAACTGTCTGAGGCTTCTTCTAAAGGCAATGATAGTAATCGGAGGGGTCAATAACCCTTAAGTGGTTGTTACGAAGGGTAAACTTCACCACTCTAAACGTTTTTAAAAAAATAGAGCGAAAAAAACGCGGAAGAAACCCCGAACACTATTCAACTCTAGACTTATAACTTCTTCTTCTTCTTTTATGATAGGTAAGGGTTGTTAGTTACATTGTCCATTCTTATTGTTGAGGTGTGGTTGATGGTTATTGTTTACTCTTTTCCAAACAGCCGTTACTTTCCGCTGCTTCCAGAAAAAAAAAGAAAAACGAAATAGTATCGATTGTAAAATCCTTTTCTTCTTCTGGACAATATACAGTTACTTCCGGCTATTTTTGTGTTGTGTTCTAGTAAATAACAAAACTGGAGCAAATGTTTATACCGTGGATAATGGAATATTGGTGGAGATTGTTCAGTAACTCTTGGGTTTAAAAGGAAAAAAATATCAGATTGATGCTTCAAAGTAGAGTTGGGCTCTTTGTGGCTACATTGTTTAGCGTACTTACATTTTGAGTGGGAAACCTGGTTTCGATGTGGTTCGACCAGGTTAAGTTGTAGGTTGTACCTTCACGTCTCATATAGTGTCACTACTGAAAAGGGACTCCAAAACAAGGAACCACCAATTGAATGTAGAATTGTCAAACCCGTAACTAGGACACTGAGATAAGGGAAGGGGTAGGAAGATGAATGGTGAGGGGGTGATGATTGACTGTGGTTTTCCTCATATTCATAGCTTTTTAGTACATAAATATTATTATTCTTAAGAGTCTTCATCCCGGCGAAATTAAAATACCACTAATTTTACAGTAATTATGTGATATCTTCAAATAGATAAAAGATAATTGAAATATGGAACAAAAGCGCCCTAGACAATATTATTTTGCGTGAGGTACTGTTATCATAAGTCACCTAGTGGCTTTCCGTTTTCAGCTGTTTAGAAACGCGAAAATAAATGCCGATTTTCAAAATGGCTCGAAATCGAAAGCAGATAAGTGAGTCGTGATAACGGTTTCTCATGTAAAATAATATTGTCTAGGGCGCTCTTGTTCCACATTTCGATTATCTTTTATCTATTTGAAGATATCAGATAATTACTGTAAAATTAGCGGTATTTTAATTTCGCCGGGATGAAGACTCTTAAGGAGTTAGATATAAACAAAAGCATTTGAAATGTGTTGAACAAATTACCACAGTTTAACCCTCCATAGCCCACGTGGTCAATTGTAACATCAAGGCACTCCGCAATATTTATTTATGTTATTTTAATGTGTAATTTGTTTTGAAGCGATATTACATTGTCTAATATTTTCTTTGCAATGTTTTTGACAATTGCCCACGTATATTTTTACAGCACAAACTTCTTTAACAGTTCTAAGAAAGCTAACATTTCTCTGTCCACGGAGTATCCGGGGAGTGGCGGGTGCTACGGTGGGTTAATGTGGTTTTAAAAGTTTCTGAAAATTGAAAATGATTTTTTTTTGTTTGTTTTACGTCCCACGCTTATGACGTGTTGGTTAAAGGAGACGGTGATGATGAGAATGAATGAAAGGGTGGAATGAAGAAAGTTGGAGGAAATGAATGAAAAAAACATGCACAGGTGTTCGTCCACCACAAAGTTCATTAGACGCGAATTGGGATCGAACTAGAGGGGAAGACTCTATCACTGAACCACCGGGGCTACGCCTTTTGGAACATGAAAATTGAATGAAATTGAATATGTAAGTGTATCAGGTGGTCATAAAACATACTTTCCTGAAGTTGACATACTCCTTTGCAACTTTAGCTACAAGAAGAAAAGGAAATACCGGAAGAGCCAGATTAGCACAACAGATGAAATGACTACTTGAATTTTTGGAAACAAGAAATGACTAAATCCCTGTTTCCTTTAGCGATGCCTTATGGCCAGTTGTAAGTTGCTGGTTTTGCCTAGTTATCTCCCTGGTGCAGCTAGCTCGCTCCCTCGCGTTGTACTTTTATTTATTTATTTATTTATTTTGGTGCTGTTTCATTAAAGACTCTGTCTATATGTTTCTCCTTCAAATAATTATGGGCGAACTGTGACACGGCATAGTAATAACTGTGGTTACGACAACACCAAACATGATTGCAGAAGTATGGGATGGGTTTGACCATTATCCTAGTGCATCAGAAACCAGCAACTTGCAACCAGTGCTAAGGGAAAATTTGAGTTTCGATGTGCACTTTAAGGCTTGTAGCAAGGTTCTATCTTCATTCATGTGAAACTTGTAGCATCATGAAATTAGGTTATTCTTTTTGAAACACCCTGTAGTTTGTTACTCACTATTTATTGCACTCACATTCACTCACCAACTTAGTTCCAACTATAACTGCTCTGATTTTTTTTTAAATACTAGATACAAACTTGGAAAAGAGTTTCCAGAAGGAAATCTATGAAGACTTACATTTGAAGTTATCATCTTTTTAAATTAAAAAAGAGGTGAGTTTTGAACAAATTATTTTTATGGTATAGTTTTCATGTTTTTGCTATTTCTACTGGAAATTAGGAAATCTTTCTTACAAATCATACGATTATAGAAGTGTTATGTTCTCCAAGTTAAACCAACATATTTATATCAAGTTCGAAATGTTAATGCATTCAAATTACTTCTCTGGTCTGGCCAAATTTGATTGTGGGGCTAGGCTTCTAGAAAAATATTCAGAAAGATATACATTTAGCTCAATCTTGTAATTGGGTCGCGGTGGCTTAGTGCTAGAGCGTTCACTTCTGGTGCATGGGGCCCTCGGTTCGATTCCAGATCGCGCCAAGTGAATTTTGTAGTGGACAAACACTGTATACGTGGGTTCTCTCGGGGTTCTCCCATTTTCTTGACTGTACCATTGCATTCATTTCTCAACATCACTGTCTCCTTTAGCGTAGCCGGCATAACATTCGGACGTAAAAGTTAAATATTTCATTTCATTTTCAATCTTGCAATGTTTCATTGAACTTGTATTTATAATTATTTTCAGGCTACTTGTAACTTTAATATTACAAAGTATACTTTCTTAATTCATAAACAGCTAAATTTCATTCTTTTAATAGTAAAACTTATATAACTAACTAACTCTATGGCCTATGGAACCCGGAGGTTCAATGCCGTGTTCACAAAAGCTCTCCATTGACTTCTATCCTTAGCCAATTGGATTCAGTTTCTACTTTGTATTCCTATTTATGCGAGATCCATCTTAATATTGTCCTCACATCTGCTCCTAGGTCTTCCTAATGGTCGTTTTCCGATTGGATTTCCAGTTATCACTTTCAAAGCCTTCCTAGTTTCTTCCATTCTGGCTACCTGACCTACCCGCCTGATCCTCCTAGACTTGATGACCCTAACAGTGTTTGGTAAACGATATAAATTATGTAGTTCGTCGTTATGAAGTTTCCGCCATTCCCCATTCCCGTTCCTCTTGGGTCCGAATATTCGTCTCAGAATTTTATTCTCAAATACTTCCAGTTTGCGTTCTTCCCTCAGAGTAAGCTACCGTGTTTCACAACCATACAGCATGGTTATCGTTTTACATATATTTTAAGCTTCAAATTCCTCCGACAGAATTCGTGACGACAAAAGATTTTGAACTGAATAATAACACGAATTCTCTGCTTTTAGTCGACATTTAATTTCTTCATGGGTATGGTTCTGCTCTGTTAATACTGACCAGGACCGGGTTTAATTGGGGCTTAAGGGTGCTATAGCCTCGGACCTCCAGGGGCCTCTACTCTGATCAAAATCTCAACTTGCTATCTAAAAAAGAATCACGAAGATTCAATCATCATCATAAAATAAAATATGAGAAAAAACATGAAACATATTCCTTTAACTTTCCTATTGTATCTTCACAGAAATGTATTAGGTGAAGTCAGCAGGAGCCACATATTTTTTCTAGCTCTGGGCCTCCAGATGGTTAATCCAGCCCTGGTACTGACTCTAGATATTTGAAAGTATCTACTTTGTCAATTAAAACTTGGAGTTTCTAATAACAATCCTTGTCACTGACTCCTCTCTCCATACATTGGGCACCTAGAAAGAAAAAAAAAAATAAACATGAAAGGGTACAATCTTTTCCGGACATTCTGTATATATAAAATAAACAATATGTACTACAATGAAAATTCGTTTTGAAAAAGCAAACGACATTTAATTAAACTTAAAGAAGGAACCAATAAAATTACATAATTAAAAATTTAGTTTATTTCAAAGAAATACAGTAGAATTAAAAAAAAAATCCAGATAAATCAATAGAGAAAAACAAAGATGACACTAGTAGTCAACGCAATTAATTTCAAAGCAAGTTTGGGCTGTTGAGGAAATAGAAACAGAAAATGCAAGTGAAAATTTTAGTTTTAAAAAAAAGCAGTTAATAGTAATATATTTTAAATTCGTGTAACAAAACAGAAACAGTGGATGAAATTGAGATACATTTGACTTAAGTGCCAACTGATTCCTGTCTAAAACAGAACATAAATAATGGCGATGCAAGCCAATGTACTGATTTATATCATTGAATATCAATTTAATGGATGAGTGAATGAATTAATTTACCTATATCAATGAATTTAATTTATTTTTATCAATAAATAAGTAAATTTCTGATACCCATCTCCCCGTGATACTACTAATAAATGTATCCTTATGGCTCCAGAGAAGGCGTTACCTTCTACGGCCCGCTCGTCTTCGGGCTTGAAATTGAAGCGCTCATCTGTGCTGCAAACGTCCTTCCTGGTTCGATTCCCGACCCCATGTGAGTTTGTGGTTAGGGATGCATTCGAGTCGAGTCGAGTCGAGATTTAAGCCTGTCTCGACTCGTCTCGAGAAAATGTTGTCTCGACTCGTGTCTCGACTCGAAAATATGGTGCTGTCTCGACTCGTGTCTCGACTCGACAGTCTCTGTCTCGACTCGACTCGAATTCGAGTCGAGACGTCTCGAAATTCGAGTCGAGACAAAATATACGAGTTAAAATATACACACACATCAGCCAGACTGTTATGACTATCTACCTAATTGTTAGTATGTCCAACTTTTGGCACGAATAACAACGGCAACGCGTCTTGGCATGGTCGCAATGTTCCTCGGTGGGTCGCTGGAGAGAGTTGGCACCACATATGCACACACAGGTCATCTAATTCCCGTAAATTCCGGGGAGGGGGTGATGCACCCTCGCGTTACGTCCAATCACATCCCAGATGTGATCGATTGGGTTCAGATCCGGAGAGTTTGGGGTCCAGCACATCACTTGGAACTCGCTCCTGCGTTCCTCGAACCACTCCATCACACTCCTGGCCTTGTGACATGGTGCATTATTTTGTCGAAAAATTCCACTACCGATGGGAAACATGGCCGTCATGAAGGGGGTGTACGTAGTCTGCAAGCAGCGTGCGACACCTCGACCGTTATGGTGCTTTGCTCGAGCTCCACTGGACACATGGATGCTCACCTGAATGTTCCCTAGATAATAATTAAGCCGCAGCCAGTTTGTCTCCGTCCCGCAGTACAGATGTCAAGGAGCTGTTCCCTTTGAACACGACGGATTCGCACCCACACATCGTCATGATGAAGAAGATATCGGGATTCATCAGACAATGCAATGCTCTGCCATTGTGCCAAGGTCAAGTGATGGTCACGTGTTCATTTCAGTTATAGTTGCCGATGTCGTGGTGTTAACATTCGCCATCGTTAGGAGTGTTCGGTGCCCTGTGTGTTCAGACTAGTGTTGTGAAGGCCTGTGAAAAAAAAACGGAAATTTTGGGTAAAAAAAAGTTTTTCTTAGGTTTTCCCGAGCTGGGAAAAAAACGGAAAATTTGGGTATTATCAGAATCATCATTTTTGTTAATCACAGAATCATTTTAGTTAATATGTTAAATCAAAGATATATTTCATAGAGATATCTTCATTATTCTATGTAAAATTCCGGAAATTTTGAAACCATTAGAAAAAAATCATTTGTTCGGAAATATTGGCAAAAACAGGAAAATGTAGTTTAAAAACTACTTGTTGGCCTGATGCTAGTGATCTTACTTGCTGTAACATGTCTGCAATATATACAGTGGGAAGTGGAAAATCCGAACTAATTGGGACCACAGGTATTCGAATTTTCAAATTGTTCGGATTTTCGAAAATGACCAAGAAAATGTCTTTTAGGCTTACATATACTGTACGGTATGTTCTTCTATCGATACAGTGGTTATTCAGTACATACAGTAATTACAATACCGTACGTAAGGCTACTTACATTTAATGTTTCTGAAGAACTTGCTTGTACTCTAAGTCACACTCAAAACTTATAGGCCTAAGAAAAAATAAAAATAAAAATACATGACAAACAATTACATATAAATGAGCTTTTGTAAAAACACTGACTTCACATAACGTCGATGGACACGCTATTGTTTGTTTATCGCTAGCGTTAAGACAAAATGTAAAAAGCTTCTAGGGACCGCGTTCGGATTTTTGACGTTAGGATTATCGACGTCCTAGTATATACAATGTATTTCGCTAACGGAGAAATACTTGAAGCAACAGGTTTTAATTCTACTGTACACACATATACCGCACAAGTGAGTAAATTTGAGCAGCGAGAAATATATTAAGTGAAACTTCCGTTAGTTATTATTACAGACTAACAGAATATCCGTTCTTCGCACGGGCAGAATACGTTTCATTTTTGGACACAAAGGGCACCAAAACAGTCACCAATGAACTTGTGGAGCCCCAAAACTATAAATTTGACATTAATATCGATAATTTTCAATTATCTTTACATGTCACCATCCTCCTTAGAGTACTAATGGGGCTGAATTTGTAGATTTAAACGGCATCTTCTGTTCATCTCAGCGAGTATGGATTCGAGGCCATTTTCGATCATGTATATATATATATATATACAGAGGCGGATCCAAGGGGGCTATAGCCTCCCCCTTCACACTCAAGTATACACTGCATAAAATGGGCTTCAATCCTGCTTTACACTGGATAAAACTGCAAACTATGGTTTAGCCCCTCCCTTGATCATATCCTGGATCCACCACTATATATATATATATACTGTATATAATGCTCAAAAAAATTAGGGGTTCAGCTGAAATATCACACAAGACCTTAAGATAGTGTATGAATAAGCTTGTGTTTGACTCATATTATCATACAAGAAGGAATGCTTTAAGATACACTAGAAAAATGGGGCACATACTGGTGTTGGGGCACGGAAAACCTTGTTCACATGGCTAATGACACATGACGGTTATGTGTGCACCTCTCGAACTGCTCACAAACAGGCAAGGCAACAACACTGATTATTCCTTAATATATCATATGATCACTTCGAATAGCCAACCGGGCCTCGCACCTGCGTGGCATGGATTCAATCAGATTATCGATGAGTTCTTGGGGGATGTTGTGCCACTCATCCAGAAGAGCGACTTCCAGCTCTGGAATGATTGTTGGATTTACTGGCCTAGCGGCAATTCGTCTGCCAAGCATTATCCAGACATGCTCAATTGGAACGAGATCCGGAGAGCATGCTGGCCACTTCATCCGAGCGATACCCTCAGCATCCAGCATCTCATCCACTAACCGAACTATGTGAGGACGAGTATTGTCATCCATAAAAAGGAACGAATCACCAATGACACCAGCATAAGGAAGAACAAGAGTTTTCGTGATCTCATCCCTATATCTGAGAGCCGTCTAAGAGCCATTTCGGATGATGTGGAGCTCATTACGCCCACCAATGCTGATTCCTGCCTACACTATCAGTACACCACCATGATACTGGGATGTTTCTCGCACAAACATGGGATTGTGTCGTGTTCCACACTCTCTCCAGATGAAAACTCGTCGATTATCAGGCTCTACACTGAATCGAGACTCGTCAGAGAACAGAACATTGCCCCATTCATTGCGTCTCCACCCACGATGTTCCGCCGCCTACGCTCTTTGATCAACACGGTGTCATGCAGTTAATGGGACACACACCATAGGCCTACGTGCGTACAGACCACCTTCTCGAAGGCGATTGCGGACCGTTTGAGTAGATACTGTGCGTCCTGTCGTTGTTCGGAAGACTCGCGGCAGCAGAGTTGTATTCTGACGTCGGTTTCGACGGGCTGTTAACAAGAGATAACGATCGTCTCTGGCTTTGGTTGCTAGTGGACGGCCCTGTCCTTGTCTTCTTCGAACACTTCCAGTTGTTTGAAATCGATTCCACAATCGGGAAATCACACTCTGTGCCACTCCTATGGCATGGGCCACCTCCCGCCATGACTGACCAGCTTCCAACCTCATTGAGGGCCGCGGTGGCTCAGTGGTAGAGCGTTCACCTCTGGTGCTTGGGGTCCCGGGTTCGATCCCAGCCCCTGCCAAGTGAACTTTGTGGTGTACAAACACCGTGTGCGTGGGTTTTCTCGGGGTTCTCCCGTTTCCTCCCACTTTCTTCATTCCACCCTTTCACTCATCTCTCATCATCACCGTCTCATTTAGCCTAACCGGCATAACCGTGGGACGCAAAACAAAGATTTTTTCCCTGCCCGCATACAATTATAGCTTAATTTGCAAATCATCGCAAATGGAAGTGTCACCATCGATATTAGTGACCGCGAAAACTATGGATTTGACACTAATATCGGTCATTTTGGATTACTTTTACATGTTTCGGTATCCGACCTCCCCTTCCCCCCGGTGAATAGGGTGAATTTGTAAGTTAATGTGATCAGAGTTTCACCATTGATTTCAGCGACCGCGAAAACTATGAATTCGACAGTAATATCGGCCATTTTCTACCACTTTTACATGTCCCTGTAAGCGCACCCTGAGACCCCTGGTTCGAATTTTGAAAAAAAAAAGATTCGTCTTGATCTGGGGCCTGGGCCAGAGTATCCTGACTAAAATTTGGTAACTCTCGGTCCACTCGTCTGGTCCCCAGGCTGCATACAGACAGACAAACACAAACAAACTATTTATTTTATTTATATTAGACTAGATAGATTCTTGCAAATTATGCCAGATTTTCATATTATCTTTCCGAACTAATTTTAAAGACCCGCTCCTACTTATCTTTATATATATACACAGTATATTTATATCTATGTATATCTATATATGTATATGACAAACGCAGGAATTACACCCTAAATAACGCTTCTGGAGGACCCCTTTCTAAAAAAAAAATGCTGGGGAAACACTTGTAGAAACTTCAGTTTTCGTGCCAGACGATTACCGAGACCTGGTGAAAAAAAAAAAAACTCCTTTAGCGATCGAATTAAAAAAATAGTTCTCCTCAGGTTAGTATTCACTGAGAATATTGCTATAAAATTTAAATTTGATGGGTAAATCAGTAGACTTTGAATACATCCACATCGTATCCACTGAGTTGCGAAATTGTGTACCTCCAGATATGGGCGGTCGAAGAAAATTTTCTAGGGGTCATCTTCAATGTTTGCTATATTAGTCTTGCATTTAATGTGCAGGGTTTGTTATATTACGTATACGTAAGCCAGGGAGGTTCATTCTTATCAAACACGGAGATTATGAAGGAGTAGATCTACTGTAAAAATATAATAAAAACATCTCTTTCGGATTCCTATCATCCCGCAGTCCAACCCCGAGACGGAAACATAAGAGATAGGCTTTTTGTTTTTAAACGAGTCTAGCGAATGCTTTACATTGTGAAGATTATATTAGTGAAAATTATACGAATATAATTTTACAACTTAATATACATATCACTAAATGTTGAGCTCCCCGTTGCTATGTGGTTAGCGTATGCGCCTTTCTCGAACGATTCATGGTAGGAGCTCATGTGTTTCAAATCCGACGTTAAACTGTACGTTCACGTCTTGTAGAGCTTTGCTCCTGAAAACGACGCTAAACTATAATCTAATTTAATATTACTAAATATTAAAAAATAATGACTTACCAAGGTGTCGTCAATTTGGCAGTCATCAAATCCATTTTATACTTTCACTTAATCCAATGGATATTAATATAACAATTACAAGACACACGCGCATATTAATAATCAGAAACAAGTACATACACACGTACACATACATAAATATGAATCCTCCAAATCTATTTACATGTGGTGGACTGCGCTGCATCAAGCACTGTTATCTTCGCATCATCTTCTCATGTATCTGCATTATTTGATTCATCCACAGATTTGTTATTTGTACGCATCATTCATTTTTGCATTTTCGGGAGGGTTCAGGGTTCTTTCTTCATTTAAAGAGTCGGTTCTCTGTATTGGAAAGAGAATCAGGGGAGGAAGGGGGAATTTATACTTTAAGAATGGATAACATTTTAAGAAATATATACAAAACATGCCGCTTCCGACGCAGCACTGAAGCGTTTCTTTTAGCGGTCATACCCCCTCCCCTCTCAAGTTGTAAAGTGAGAAGGGACTGAAACTCAGGGTTCAGTTGACAATAATAAAACTATGGGTAAGTAAACATCTTGTACAGTCACGTTTTGCTTATTTTTGAACATTTCTGTGAATTCAACAATACAACAGCGGAAATACTAACTGGTTTTATTACTCCAACCATCGCTTCAACTAAGGAATAATTTCCAACGGTCAGTGAGCCATCTAAATTTTCGTTCTTTTTCTGTTCTCCAGAGGAAAGAATGAGATTTTGCCAAGATGCTAAAGTCAAGATGTTATATGCTAAATGGGAGTGAATTATGCTAGATCTAGCACCAACATGCTAGATATGGCTTCACTGGCGGGCTTCGATATCTACAGAACTTTCTGCCAAAGAATAAAAAAAAAAATAGCACAATAGTTTCGATAACATATGTGTGGTCCTTCGGTAGGCTACACATCTGGTAAGAAGCTCATCCCAAAGAGTAGTTTGGACAAAAGTCTCGTAGCCGGCTTGTATAGATAATTGAATTCAAATATTCAAGTATCCATTTACTGAATGCCCATATCGTGTATGTATGCATTTGCATGCATTATTTAATAAGTAAATAAAGTACACAGACAATTAATTATATCACTGATAAACGGTGTTTATTGAAAAAAAACCCTCACCAAACAATGAAGATTAATCTTAGACTGGAGAAATGGTTATCCTTCGTTTTCATTATCATTTGGCCATGAAACAAACGCCTGACAGATATACAACCCCTATATACAACTATGTGATGTTGGAATATATAACTCGTAGGGTATGATGCTTTACTTTTTCAGAAATTTCAGTACTTCTAGTGAAATGAAATCTTTAGTTTTACGTCCCACGATTATGGCGGTTAGGCTAAAGAAGACGGTGATGATGAGAAATGAATGAAATGGTGGAATGAAGAAATTGGAAGGAAACGGGAGAACCCCGAGAAAACCCACGAGCATGGTATTTGTCCACCACAAAGTCCACACGGCGCGATCTGGGATCGAACCAGGGACCCCATGCACCGGAAGTGAACGCCCTACCACTGAGTCACCGCGCCCCCACAGTACTTCTTGTGTACCCCTATAAATGTAATAAAGAACTAATGGCCATGTTTTTTTATATAAAAATATTCAATTAGAACTGGACAATTTACATAAAATTTGGAATCGACAAATGAAAACGGCACGTTTCTAGCACTTGTGGGTTCGAGATCTCATTGTTGAAAGGATAGGAGACAAACATATAAACTTTTCTGTGAGGAGAAACATATACGCGTAAATCTAGTACTTTAATATATAGATAATAATTGGAATAGTTTTATTTTCGAGTGCTATTTTTTAATATTCGCAATATTGAAATTTTTGAACTTAAATTTTTCGCGTGTTTGAAAATAAAAAAGAAATATCATTACTAGTAAAATTAACCTAATACAAACATATTTATTTCTTTCAATTTTTCCGGAAAATCGAAAAAAGAAAGTTTTTCTTTTTTTTAAAAAAAAGTTCAAAATTTCCGGAAATTTGACAACACTAGTTCAGACACACTTGTACTTTGCCCAGCATTAAACTCTGATCTTAGTTCCGACGCAGTTCGCCGCCTGTTCTGTTTTACCAGTCTGCCCAGCCTACGACGTTCGACATCTGTAATGAGGTGGGGGCACCCAACCCCTCGACATTTGGACGTCTTTTCCCCTTGGTTTCGCCACTTGCTGAAGACAATCACCATAGCACTCCTCGAACACCTGACAAGTCCTGTAGTTTCCGAAATTCCTGTGCCGAGTGTTTCTGATCGAGCACTTTCTTCAAAATAATATTAAAAATTATAGAAAAATTTTCGAGACATTCGAGTCGAGTCGAGATTTTTACCAGCTGTCTCGACTCGACTCGAGTCTCGACTCGAAAATTCGAGTCGAGAAATACGTTTGTCTCGACTCGTCTCGAATTTTACAAAGTGTGTCTCGACTCGAATCTCGACTCGAATTCGAGTCGAGTCGAGTCGAGATTCGAGACATGTCTCGACTCGTGCGCATCCCTATTTGTGGTTAACAACATTCTGGACAAGGACGCCGATTTCTCTGTAAATTTGGGGGAGGGAGGAATTCAGCTGCAAAAGGTATATATATGAAGATTTAAAGACAAATTACACTCAAATTATGCCAAATATTGTACACTCATAAATACACTAGGGGTGCCCACATGAGCTTTGGGGGGGGGGGGCCTGGGCCCCCTCGGACCCCTCAGGATCGGCGCCCTTGATTCTGGATATGGGTTTTCTAAGAGTCTTCCCGCTTTCTCATTTCATTAATTATTCCTTACCGTTCATATTAATAAATGAATTGTTTTTCCTTAGTCTAAAAGCATAATCGTGGTACGTAAAGCTAAAATTTCATTTCATTTTCATTCTCAAGTAAAAAGAGAAATTCTTCTGGTTGACCATAGCCTTCATCCGCACTAGCTCTAGATACTTTAATTTTAGTTTAGTACTTAAATAAATTGGTTTTAAGAATGTATCTACCCTTATACAAAACATTATAGAATTGAGTGTTGTTCCTTCAAAATTAGAGAAAGATTCAGACATACAACTCCTCCCCTTTCCCTCCTTCTTCTCGTACACTCTCTATATACGTAGAAAATTATAAATTTATCTCAAGAGTTTCTTTCTTTTTTTTTTTTAATCCAAAGCAGTTTCTAAAGCATTTACTCTAACCTATTTACATGGGTCCGCTAAAGAGTCTCTCTGAATCTGAAACTGTATCAGCCATCTTCGCTGATCGAGTGACTAACACAAACGTGTATTCGATGCGTAGGGTCCGGGGTTCAATTCCCGGTACGAAAGCCATTGCGGTGATTCAGATTCCATCTTCAACTGTAAATCAACGTCTCATAAAAACTCTGTCCTGAAGAGGATATCAAATTCCAACCAACCAACAACTAAAACATGTACAAAAAATTAACATTTAAAGAACTGGAATAGAAAATAGGTTGAGAATTAGGAATATGGATAACAGAACTGAGTAATTATGGTTTCATTACTCATATATTCACTTGCAAATGTCAATTGATATTCCCCAGGAATAATTGAGAATTAATTAGTATTAAAGATACCACTCATACAAGAACTAAGTAATTATGACTTCATTACTCAGATATTCAATTGCATATGTCAGTTAATATTCCTCCAGTGTTAAATTGAGAGTTAGGATTAGGGGTACTTTGTCTACACGGACTGAGTAATTATGTCTCATTACTCAGATATTCACTTGCGCATGTCAGTTAAATTCCAGGGATAAATTGAGAATCAGGATTAGGAACACCACGAATACAAGAACTGAGCAATTATGGCTTCATTACTCAGATATTCATTTGCACATGTCAATTGATATTCCCAGGAATGATTGACAATTAGGATTAGGAATACAATGAACTCAAGAACTGAGTAATTATGGCCTCATTACTCAGATATTCACTTGTATATATCAATTGATATTTCCCAAGAATAATTAAGAATTAGAATTAGGGATTTCGAAAACACAAGAACTATGTAATTATGGCTTTATTATTAGGATATTCATTTGCATACACCAATTAATATTCCTTCGGGGTTAAATTGAGATTTAGGATTAGGGATACCACGAATACGTGAACTGAGTAATTATTTTTGTTATTACATAGGTGTTCAATTGCACATATGACGTTGATATCTCTTCTATATGAATCACTCTGACTTCCTTGTGTGTCAAAGAGCCAGGACACTCACAAACGATCAACAAAATATGGTCTTTCGATGCCGTTATCTTGACCAAGCTATGAGACCTTTTTTGTTGAGTTGTGAGTGCTGTAAACAAAAAAAAAAAAAAAAAAAAAAGGAACGGTCAGGTCAAATATGCTCCAGTTCAATTCTGCAGTCAATAATAGAACTAAAAACAGTGATTTATGACTTAACAACATTCCAACTTTTTTTTTATTGCTTTACTTCTTGGTCAGCCGTTACACCTTTACACCTTTCGCCTATTCTCGCCACAAATAAGTATAACACAACCGTATCCTTCAATGATTTGTGTTTTAAAATAAAAATCTCATTTCCAAGAGGTATTACTATAAACGTAGAACAAACTGCGTGTAAGAAATTTTTAAAGCTTGTATTTGCGTCATTTTCATGTATGGTTGAATGTTGAAGATGGCCACCATTGTTTCTGCAGGAAATATCCAACTTACATAAGTGGCCGGACGACTAAAGTAACATTATCAACGAAGTGAGAAATTTCTCTTCTTGTCTCATAAACGAGGCGAGAATGTAGGTTTTCAAATTCGAGGCGAAACGAGACAAAATACATTTCACTAGTTTCGTGGACAATACTAGTTCACCGAAGTCTTAGATCTCGAACACTATTTTAATTGTAATTCCTAAGAGATGGACTACTTTATCATTAAATTTCGTTCAGACCCAGCGAGCAGTTACCAAGAAATAAAGTACCATATACAAGATGAGACAAGCTGTCTCTACCACAAAATATATAAATTTTTATTCCCTAGACCATGGACTATTGTCCATCAAATTTAGACCAGATCCGGGGAGTAGTTACCTAGAAGTAAAGTATCTACAACATGCAAGGTGAGCCGAAACGAGACGAGCTTGCCTATTGCCAAATATAGCAACTTTTATTCTCTTGGCCATGGACTATTTGCCCACCAAGTTTCGTTCAGATTCAGCCAATAGTTACAGAGAAATAAGGTAAAACATACTCACTCACACATCTACACCTGGAGTGAGACTATATGCTTATGCTTAAGCTAATGAGTTGGCATTGCCTTCTAGAAACACTCAGACAATACTTCGGAGGAAATTACACCGAAACAAGCTAATATGTAACTCAGAGCTAAATTATTTTTTAGGAGTTCGGTTTACTAAGAATCCTTTATATACATATTTCCACTGATTATCCATGTGTCCGCCCGTCCATCATCAACATCATCGTAGGTATTCTGCCATTATTAGTAGATCACTTGCCGCAACTGAGAAGTTTCTATGTTCCAAGGTCTTCCGCTCACCTCTTCGTCTTCACGTACAATTTTTCTGTTTTGATATCATCCATCAATTGTAGTCTCCCTCTCCCTCTCTTTCCTGCCACTATATACTATAGCACGTCTCTCATGATATAGTTCCTTCTTAGCCAATGTCCCAAGCAGTTTCTCTTCTTCTCAATAATATCTAAAATTGTTTTTTTAATCCCCACCATTTTTAACACTCTCTCTTTCGTTTTTCGCTCGACCAAACTAATTCTCTCCATTCTTCTCCACACCCACATTTCGAAAGCTTCCAGTCGTTTTTCATCAGTCAATGTTTCTGTCCCATACAGTACAATACTCCACACGAAGCATTATATGAGTCTTTTTCTCAACTCTTTATTCAAGGTCTCACAAAATAGTATCTTCTTCATCTTAAAAGTTTCTTTTGCCATTTTGGGAAATAAAATATTCTCGAGAACTACGTGATGGATCACCACCAATTTTAGAGAAAATAGAGTAATAGAGTTCGTTGATGGTGATGACACTCACACCGAAAGTAGTAGAAATCAACCACTTCCGGTTTCCGCGTTAATCATTATGTAGCAATAAAACAGTAATAGATAGCGAGAAGCTGTTTCCTTCATACTATTAAGCATCCCAAGAATACTGATTTGATCTCCACTGTAATCTCTCTATTAAAACCGGAAGTGATATGAATCAACTTTAACTTCCGGTTTCAATATTGATATTCATAGAGCAAAACCGACAAGAGAAAGCGTAGAAATTGTTTATTTGGAATTAAATTAGCATTATAAGAAATGATTCCGTCTTTTCCTATAAACTATGGTGGACAACATCGTGTTCGTGGGGTTTCTCGGGGTACTCCCATTTCCTCCCACATGCTCATTCCGCTAATTCTTTCATCCTCGTTCACTTGGCTTAATCATTCACCTCCCTAAAGAACATAAACGTGGGACGTTAAACTGATAAGATTTTATTTCACTTTTTCCTCTCTTAACCACTTATTAAGTCAAAAGTGGCAGAAATCAACCACTTCCGGTTTTGTTATTGATCGCCATAGAGTGAAAACTGTAATGGGTAGCAAGAAGAGGTTTTCTGCAATTAATTATGTGTGTCCAAAAATTTGTCCCATCTTTACTCTAAACTCTCTACTGAAACCGGAAGTGGTACAAATCTATTACAACTTCTGTTTTCAATATTAATTGAAAAAAAAAATACCACAGGGTTAGTAAATGTTACAGTTACCATGGCAACACTGGAAGATTTTCAGTAAGGAATGGACGTGAGGGAAATCCATTGTTGAGAGGAAAGCTTCACAAAATCCTGCTGGGTTTTTTCCCCAAAAATTACTTATATCATATCCATGTAATTAGACATCTGACAACGTGTTTTGCATAGTGTGGACTTTTTTTTGTAAACATCGTTATGCAAGGTGTTTCATTATTAAACGGTAGTAAGCAGGGCAAGAACGTCCATCAGGGGGGCAAAGTGGGGCGCTTGCCATCCCTAGAGAAAATTGTACTTCAGAATATCGAAAATCCAATAGAATTTTTACATTAGTTACAGCAAAATTTAAAACCATTTTTGAAACGTCGCTTATACTTGCCCCTCCTTGGAAACCACAACATGGGCGCCCTTGAAGCAGAGGTAAAAGTGGATTTGAAAAGGTAGGGGGACGCATGATGTTACGCCGTCACCCATGCCTATCTTTTACCATTGAAATTTTTAGGAAATGGAGAGACGTCATGTATATTTTTGGAAGTTTGGGAATGGCGCCCACCTGTTCCCCCTTTCTTTTGACTGGTAGTACATAAATAAATTATCAATATCATAAAACAAAGTGCCTAAACCTCAAAACTATTGTAAATGATGGACCAAGATCGTTTATTTATTTTTCGTGAAATTAATAAATCAAACATATAAGTTTGTATAGGTTCTACGAGATAAAACTAGTTGGAATTTTATTAGAATATACTAGTAATCATCTTCAACTTGTGAATCATTATTATTATATTCATTCTAACAACATCGGCATGCCACTTATTTTCCTGTGAGAATTGACTGTTTCGATGCCATCCATCAATTGTAGTTTGTTCTGTCCTCCTTCCTTCCCCCCTTACCGCCACTATCACATATCTATCATACTTCTCAAGATTCAGTTTATTCTCAAATAATCTCCAAAGCAGTTTGTTCCTCTTTTTTTTTTTTTAAATAATTTAATAAAACTCTTCTCTTCCTCTGTTATTCCCACCACATACTCATTTGTTTTTCTTTCAACTCAGCTAACTGTATCTATTCTTCTCCATACTCACATTTCGAAAGGCTTTAATTATTTATTATTAGAGACCGGATGTTAGGCAAAATGCCTATTCTTTAATATTAAAGATATGATCAAAAATAACGTTTTGAAGTTTATATGGGGGGTTATAGTTTCGATTTAAGCCAATTTTATTTTGCCTATTTTGCCTATTTCGACCTTTGCTGCCTAAATAATTGCTTTAGTGCCTAATGTTGCCTATTCTATGCATTTTCTTCAAATTAAGCCTTCATTGAGAAAAATGTAATTTATATAACATAAATAATACACACATATATGTGTAAATTAGGTGTTTGTAAACACAAGCACGTGGTACGTTGCAATATATATACAGAGTGAACTTCAAAGATGTGCACATACTTCGAAAAGTGATTAGTGATATCAAAAGAAGACAAGCAGTCCTCGTGTATTTTGTCTAATTCCGTGTCATGTACAAGTGACAGGATGCCAACTTGGAATCGAAAATCAAATCCTGACAATTGGAACAGAACCGAAAAATGTGCGCATACTTCGAGAGGTGATTCGTGACATGAAAAGAAGACAAAAAGTCCTCTTGAATGTCACGAATCACCTCCCGAAGTATGTGCACACCTTTATGTCTCGTTCCAATTGTCAGGATTTGATTTTGGATTCCAACTTCGCCCCCTTGTCACTCCTACACGACTTGGAATTCGACAACATGCAAAACGACTTTTTGTCTTCTTTTCATGTCATGAATCACCTCTTGACTTATGTGCACATCTTTCAGGTTGTCCCAGTACATATGGAATGCGCAACAAGCTTCGTTTTTATATATACAATAAAAGAAGATAGTAACAAAGAAGTACGTTTCTATATTCTTTGAACATTATCTATGACTTGAATCTATTTTTAATTATATTGAGTATTTATCTTCATTATTTCCAGTAACATTTTAGTGCCTATTTTACTGCCTATTTTTAAAACTTTTAGTGCCTATTTGCCTGCCTATTTTCCATGTTTTTAGTGCCTAAACATCCGGTCTCTATTTATTATTTCTTTTCCGTAACACAAATAACCCACAGAAATCAAAGGAAATGGTATATATATAATGCTGAATGTTTGTTTGTCTTTTATACAAATTTACATAGCTATATTGGCGCATTTCTAGTATGTTATACATCTAGAAAGGGAAGAAATCATATTTGGAATTTAACAGGGATTCAAAAGTTACTCTGATTCTCGACAAGTTAGACAACCGAAATGACTTTACTGTGTGGCAGGTTGCATACTATGCAATCAGTATTAAGAACAGGTAATTCTTCTAGTTTGTAAATAAATTCAGCATCGAACTTAAATAACAAGAGGTGCTCCATAGGTGGCTGAATGGCTCCATTTAATATGCTGTCATAATAATCTTATAATATCTATCCTTTACTTTATTTGATTTTAGAATATATAAACGATTGATTTTAATTTGATATTTTTAGTACCTTTTATGTTCTGTATTCAAGTGAATAAGCTATTATTTACTGACAGAAATGGTGAGCGCTAATATTTGACATTTCTTCCGGCTTCTAGATCTGGCTTCTTGATTTTATAAGAAGTCAGAGTGACTTCTATCAAAGGAATATTAATTGGCATGTGCTAGTGAATATCTGAGTAATGAAGCCATAATTGCTCAGATTTTAAATATATAGTATATATCTCGAATCGTAGTTCCCAATCTGTTCCTCTTCTCCAATTCTTAATTTCCAGCTTCTCATAAAATTCTTTGATTCACAGGGAAACAAACTGGGCAACCTACCTATGCTCTATCGGTTTAGTAGCTTAACCGAGCTACGTTAGGGTAAGTAAGGTAGGGTAGGTTCTCATGCAAGAGAAGGCGAGATTAGTGTATTTTTTATTTCTACTAATCAAATTACATGTATTGAGATAAACCCTTTAATTTGTATGTTATCTTATATTACAGTATTCTCGACAGTCATGGAAGTGTTAAATGACCTTGATTTGGTTACTGATATGAAACGACGCATCCATTTGGATTCAAAAGTGTTGTCGCTACAAATAAATAAGGTTTCTTAGGACGTGAAAAAGGAAACAATATTTTGTATAAGAACTTTAATATTGCTTATTTTGGTTTGCACGTTGAAGAGAAAAAAAACTGCATTACTCAGTAATCTAGTGACTAGCAAGCATGGCATTAGTACACGAGATCCCTGGTTCGATTCTCGATGCGAGAGTATTGAACATACTACAGTCGATGCAGATCACATTTAAAACTGTGGGTCTTTCACTATATAACGTCGGTACTTGACAAAGGACATGAATGCAAATATCCCAGATCTAAAGAATCCGTCCTATTGAAATCAGCATATGAAATAGTCGGTATCGCCAAACGAATTTTCTTTATCATGCTTTTCTTTTTAATTATTTATTTATTTTATTTATTTTGCGTCCTTATGCATCAGCGATGTTAGGAAGGACGGGGCATACTAACGTGAGCTCCGAACTATTACCAGGGCATGTACGCAATACAGTACGATGCACTGACCACCATGCAAGATCAAACTTAGCAATACATGTCACTCCCCACCACACAATATCGCCTCCAATGAAGACTGGATTTTACAGGACCAAGCTACCATTTCGGAAAGAAGATTTTTGAAATAATTTGTTTTTGAAGTCGTCAGGGCTGCCGTGTCGTGACAAAACGCTGTAACTTTGGCGAAGTCGTTTTGCGAAAATGAGCCTTAAAGTTTTCATCCGTTTCAGAAAATGTGATCTGTATCGTGTAGAACCAGTGTAACTAGGCAATAATGGTCAACCAATCAATTTTCACCAAATTTAATCACACAACATGCATTTACGTAACATTACATGTAACCACGTGTTTCCAAAGTCAAGATACACTATTTCTACACGATACAGATCACATTTTCGGATGAAAACTTTAAGGCTCATTTTCGCAAAACTTCTTCGCCAAAGTTACAGCGTTTTGTCACGACACGGCAGAGGGGTGTGGTATCAATCAGTGTTTCTTTCAGATGTTCCGGGAGCACACTCAGTATTCGGTGGGACACTGCTGGTTCTATTTTATTATTATATTATAGACTTATTCTTCTTGTCTCCTCTGGGGGTAGGGCACTCTCAGAGCTCCAGAGCGACAGTGCCCCCCCCCCAAAAAAAACATGTCTGGAAGAAACATTGTATCAATTCTTACAACATTGCATCACATCTCATACTAATAAACAATCAATATGTTATAATTTAAACACAGTTTGTAATAGTTTACTTGGAAAATTTGTAAATACAAAGGAAGATGGGGAATCATGTTATCTTGACCTTTAAACGAAGAATTAAAACGAAACATTTCCAGATTTTAAATTAAATCCTTTTGCAAGTATTGCGTAGTTTTTCTTTGCATCTTTAGTTTTCTTTTTCCTTTATCGGCATAGGCCATGTCCCGTACCTCTAACGGGAATTTAGATTTCCGCTTGTTTGACACATTTTTTTTTTTTTAAGTGTGTCCAAGGGAAGACCTCTCTCATCTTAACAAAAGATGACCTAGTTTTGGAAATTTCTTAAAAAGATTGTCACAGATGGCGCAATTTGTCAACTCACATCAACAGCAGGACCAGCCTTCCTTTCTTTATGTTCTTCTATTTTTGAAAAGAAGGAGAAAAAACTACTAGATTTTTTCGATAGAGTACAAAGAACTTTGTGTGGTCACATGTGCTTCTGGCCAACCGTTACAGTTATCTCAGTAAAGTTTCGTACGGAAGATATATCATTTTCAGTTCATCACAACAGAAACGAAATGTTTCATAAGTTAGGAGATTTTTAAGGACTGCATCGATTTAATTTAGTTTTTTTTATTATTATTATTGTACAAACTATATTATGAAATTATTGTATTAGTGGATGATTCATGACCAAGTGAGTTTATTTTCCTGGTACTTTACTTTAATGTATTGAATTATCGTGTGGTTTTTACACTTCTTTTTATACGAAATATCAGGTATATTACCGTTTGTATGAGGAAAGACTGATTCTGTCTGTCTATTTGCAAACTTTCCTCACTTTTTTTTTAAAAAAAAAGGAAAGAAAGAAAAAGTCTTCATACAAGGTATTTCAATGAATCTTCTCAAATATATAGCCTGGGATATAAATAGCCTACTTTTTCATGTAACTTTCTCATATCAGTCTAAAGTTGAGGTCCGATAAGGTTCTCTAAATTAAAATAGAAACTTTTTTTCGAGAAAATCCTCGAATTTATCAACCCTGGTACTCGTGTTCGAAAACTTGATTCAATTCTAAAGATCATGAAATACAAAAAAATATAAATCTAAGAATTAGTGCATAAACAGCAGGTTCTCAAGTGAAAGCTTACAATTTATTGTATTTTGAAGTTTTGTCAGTTAAACAAAGTTAATATCAATTTTCACAAATAATCAAAAATATAATTAAATGCACAATAACAAAAAAAAAAGTTACTACCAAAAAGAAGGCATATCTATCTGTGGAAAACAAGGAAATATACTGCAGTTTCCATTCCAGTTTTCAAAGGATCTTTTTCATCTTGAATTGTAATCAAGTTGAGATATTAGGCATATTTGCTTGTTTGTAATTCGAGGTTCAAGAGGCATGAAAAAAAGTTCGAATTATCCAAAACTATGCATTGTTAAGTGTCTAAAATCAAGCAAACAAAATACTGTGCCTACAATGTAATAATAGGCGGTAGATTTTATTTAAGGAACATATTATTTGCATGATATAATACCTCAAGCAAATCACTTGGCGTGACAGACCTTTCGTGGGTCTGAGCCGCCATTAGTTAGAGGCCGGTTGAACTACATTCAGCCTAGTGACGAACAGGTGATCAGAGCGTGTCTTCATCAGATGTATCAGGAGTTTTCTAGACCTAGTAGCCGTCAGGTCTTTTATTCAGGCGACTCCCCAGTTTGCCTCACAACGCTGGCTGGACACCGAAAATTAGGAAGCACGTGCTCAAATCCGAGAAATCGAAATCGGAAACCTGGGACCACTAGCCTACCGTGTCCGCATACTGCAAATAAACAACGAAAAATTAAACCATTTGAGCCATGAAAAACATAAAATACCACAAGCACTGAATTAACTAAGGATTTACAAAACCGGTTTTATAAAAACCGGAAACCGGTTTCTAGAAAAACCGAAGCCCGAAAAACCGACATTTCGGTTTTCTCCAATGGTTTTGGTTTTCTCCAAAAACCGGTTCGTTTTTTTACCGAACCGTTTTCAGTTTTCTCCAAAAACTGGTTCGGTTTTTCAACGAAACCCTTTCGGTTTTCTTCAAAACCGGTTTGGTTTTCACCGAAACTGGTTTCGGTGTAAACTTTTGGAACACACACAAAACTATTTCTGTGGAAACGGATTCGGTTTACGGAGAACAACGAAACACTATTCTAGTCAGAAAGAGAACAAATTTTGGAAAAAAACGGAACCGGTTTTGAAGAAAACCGCGAAACCGGATCCGGTGAAAAATCAAACCTGTTTGGGAGAAAACCGATAACCGATTTCGGTGAAAATCGATTCGGTTTTTGAAGAAAATCGAAACCGGTTTCGGCGGAAAACCGAACCGTTTTTTTTGAAAATTTTCAAAACCGGTTTCGGTTTTTCTAAAAACTAGAATTACCCACATTAACCACTAAAATTAACACAAAATCCAATGTACGAGTAATAATCCTTAATTATCTGTTTTCACTTAAAGAAGTTTGTGATTTTGGAGAGGTTTGATTTAATTGTTTTTTACACAGTTAACAAAATGCTCTAGTTCATTCATTGCTTAATGTACCTTATTCCATTTCCGAAGCTTCACAGAAGATCGACACACGTTGGTTCTTCATTTCATCACCGATCTCGTTAGCTGCATCATCATCAGACGGATCATGCTTTTGCGTCAGTGTTCCTTACACCTGGCTCTGGATGAGTCACAACCATTCTTTTGTTTAGAATCTGTCTAATACTGATAATGCTTATACTGTATTTCTAATAATTCTAATTACCCGAACAGGGAGCTCAAATATTCGATTTACCCAAGATTTTTATCGTTGTTTTCGATACAATTTTCAAGGAAATTGAAGTTTTGGTTGAGTTTTCCAATATTTCGAATAATCTAAATTTGAATTAACTAGAGTCGATCGGAGAAATGAATAAGAGTAATTTTTGAGGCTGTAAAGAAACCTTTATCATGCTTCATGATGCTTTTTTTTTTCTTTTATAAACGAAAGTAACCCTGAAACATATTCGTAAACTTGGCGATGAATTCAACCCCAAGCTCTCCCAGCCAGTCGTTCTTTCAGAAAAAAGGTTCCGGGGATTCATACTTAGTATTCCGGGCGGCACTTCTGGTACTATTCTATTTATTGTTATATTATAGTAAATTATTTTGGTCTCCGGGGGGGGGGGGCACTCTGAGAGCTCCGGGGGGAATGATTCCCAAAAATCATGTCTAGAAGAAACACTGCTCCCAGCTGATCTGGTGGTTAGCGCGGGTAGCTTTGGTGCACGGAGTCACGGGCTCGTTTCTCGGTGGTAGATTATTCAAGTTTCAATGCATTACGGTGGTTCCTATTACACTTTGAGCCTTAGATTCAAGTCTCATATAGCCTTGCTGCTGAAAATGGACTCTAAAATTCTGCTGTTAAATAGGGAAAAGGGGTCCATTTCTATCTTTAAATTTCGACTCTTTGTTTTGAAGCTGCAAAATGTAAGGATAGACTCAAGTTAGAGGTGTGGAATTTTAAACTCTTAATTAAAAATAATAGAAATATGTTTCGGTAATTTCGCTTCTAATGAGGAAAAGAAACAATTTCTATTAAATTTAAATTTCCGATTTTTTTATACAGAAACATTTTATGTGAGTATTCGTTTAAGATGGAGGTAAGATGTCTGATACATTAACTTCTAATTGAAATTAATCGAAAATATGTTTCAGTCTTTTCAAACCTTCAAACTCTAAATGGGATAATTTTCAGTTTTAAAATTTTCGACTTTTTATTCACAAAATGTTTAATGTGAGTGTTTGCTGAAGTTTTATACGTCAAATTCAATCTATAAACTCAAATCAAATATGATCAAATGTACTACAGCATTTTCGACGATTCCCCAAACGAGGGACAATTTTTACAATATTAAAATTTCTGCTTTTATGTTAATTGAACTTTATTCTTTCTGTGTGAAGAATGGAGGACTTCTTTTTGCTCTGTTATAAGCATTCGTCATTTGCTTTAGTAAACATGTTGAAGTAAACACGTAACAGTCAAAATTCTATTTACGAGGGCAGGAAGTCATTTGGGGAGGGCTGGACCCCAAAGTTCCCCCTGAGAGTACACTCCTGCGTGGATTTCAGGCTCAATTGCAGGACACAAGTTTGTGGTGGACAACATTGGTGTTCGTTAGTTTTCTCAGAATATTTGTTTCCTCTCACGTTCTCATTTCACTATTTTTTTCCCAAATCATTCCATTAATCAACCATCTGTTTGAGCCCTAGGGGGGAAGCATAAACGTGGGACCTTTAAAATGTTCATATTCTATTCACGTATTTCCTTCAGTTATGTTTCCCATAACCAGAGGCGTACGCGGGAGGTGGGTCCTGGGGGTCCGGACCCCCCCCCCCGAAATCCCGACTTTTTTGTAAATGTATTCTACTTTTAGGGGCAATTTTAGAAATTTTGATATAATCTAGCCTCAAATTGTATTTGGACCCCCAAAACGCTTTAGACCCCTCCCGAAATAAATTCCTGCGTACGTCCCTGCCCATAAGTATTTGAGAATAAAATCCTGAGACGAATATTCGAACCGAAGAGGAACTGGAATAGGGAATGGCGGAAACTTCATAACAAGGAAATGTATAATTTATAAAGTTTACCAAACATTGTTAGGGTCATCAAGTGTAGGAGACTCAGGTGGATAGGTAATGTAGCTAGAATGGAAGAAAGTAGAAAAACTCTCAAAGTTTTAACTGGAAATCCAATCGGAAAACGACCTTTAGGAAGACCTAGGGGCAGATGTGAGAACAATATTAAGGTGGATTTCGCAGAAATAGGAATACAAAGTAGAAACTGGATCCAGTTGGCTAAGGATAGAAGCCAATGGAGAGCTTTTGTTGTTGCAGCATTGAACCTCCGGGTTCCTAGGCCATAGAGTTAGTTAGCTAGTTAGTTAGTTATGTTTCCTATCACAAGTTCAAAAAGTGCGTTTCGAGTTGTTAAAACTTTCGGGTTGCAAAGAAGAATAAGGACAAAGATAGAACATACTTTTGAAACTAATCAAGAAATCGTTTCATGCTCTTACCGTTTATGCTCTGATATCTGTCAAGAAACCTACAGTTTACGTGGCATTTGTGTACCATTCAGCGGGGTAAACGTTAGGGGGAACACAGAAACGCCAATCCACCACTTCAAAAAATAATTATGGCGTCCCTCGGCTTCCTAAAAATTACGATGGGTATAGATAGGTACGGACGATGGCGTAACGTAATGCGTTCCCCTATCTTTTCAGATCCACTTTTATGCCTGGTACTACTATTGTGGAGGGTTCGATGTTCTTCTACCGGTATTGTTGCTGTGTGTTAGTGTTACATATTTCTTCAGCACCGAGGCTATATGAGACACAGATGCACAGTTTAAGGTGGAACCACTATAATGCGTCCAAATTTCAATGCAATTTTACTGAGAATTGAACCGAGGGTAAGGTATACCAAAGGGCACTGTGTACCCGCTAGACACTAAGTCAGCGCATAGTTTTGTCCACAAGTTGATGCGAGACTAAAAATAAGGTGTTCTCGTCCCGTTCCGAATCCAGAAAAAAATTTCGTTTCGTATTCTAAATTTATCTGCTTGGTTGTTGGAAATAATCTTGGTAGAATTATAATCTTAGTAATAGGAAATTTTAATGCTATAGCCTATATGGATAATTGGAATAGTTAATATTAATTAAAAAGATACATATCCGCAAGTTTCTTAATCAATCTTAAGATCCAAATAAACACAAATGTTTTTACAGCACAGAATTACTAGTTACTGATTTTGACAAGGCAATTTAAGGAATATATGTGAAATAGAAAGTTATTGACCTCATTTCTGACTTCTTACAGGCACAGGTTATACGAATCTTTTTTTTTTTTTTTTTAATTTTTCCTGCAACGTTAACTTTTTTACAATATTATCGCATTTTGTTGCAAATTTTGCAATAATAATAATAATAATTTATATTTGCTAAGTTTTCGTTTACGTTAATTAGTTAGGCAACTCTTTACTTAACTAGCCTATATGTGGGCGTAGTGAAATGATAAAGTTTGTCACTCATTGAAATGTATATATTTAGGAAAATTCTTCTAAATTTTGTGAATTTATATTATTTCAGTACTGTTGTATTCTAAATATTCGATTTTGTCAATTGTGATAATGGATAATAAATATTTTCAAAAATTATTCACTCAGAAAGTTCGACGATTATGAAAAACAGGGGGATAATATTCACGGTCTCGTATAGACAGGGTGGTTGTAAAGTCAGTACCTATTTATAACAATAAATATTCCAAAAAGTAACCTATTACAGTTTTATTTCTAAAGAATGCATTATTAGGGTGTACAATTTGGTTTTTAAGTTACGTTTCAACGTAAACACCCGCATTATCCACATACTTTCGGAATCTTTTATTAACAGAATCCACGGCTCTTCTTAGCATCTCAACTGCAACATTTGCAAACACTTCACGGATATTTTGATCAAGACTCTTAATACCCCTTGGTTTTAAATTGCACACTCAGCCCAACCCCAAAGGAAGAAGTCGCATGGGGTTAGACCTTAGTTGTGTGTAGGCCAGTCTGTCGGTCCCCAGCAGCCAATCCATCTGCCAGGGAAATTGTCATGAAGCCATGCTCTCACTGGGGCGGAGGTTCATCTTGCATGAACAGCAATTCCCTTCCATTTTTGGTATAGCTCATGTGGTTCGGATTCCACGTTAATCAGTAGGTCCCGTCTCATATAGCCTCGCTGCTGAAAAGGACGTTAAACTCAAGATCATCTCAATCAACTCAATGCTTACATTTTCCCATTCTTGAGTCACAAGCCATACGTATGTTCGAAGCATCTTCAAGTATCGTTCAGCATTCATGGTGTTGCGTAGCACATATGGACCAATGGAACTGGTAAACGTCATTCCACGTCGTTACCTTTAGTCTTGATTGCATTTTTTCCGCCGTTACATTTCTTATGACAGCTTTTTATTGTCTTAAAGTTTAAGCGTTGCATTCCTACCTCGCTCGTACCTCCACCATCTAGGCACTTGCACTACCGCCCTCTATACTTCATACCTGGCACCAATCTTAGCTCTGTCTTCTACGCTGTATAGCCTACACCAGCCATTTTACTGTTTTCACTGGATCAACTTCTGAAATCATAAATGGTAAACCTCACATCAATAAACAGTATTACCTGCCAGATAGAGCTGATGCTAGTTTGTAGGGTAATCTAAATTAATAATAGGTTTTGAATTTACAACCATCCTGTATTTTCATTCCTATATGTTTTAATGTAAATGTTGTCATGAAAATAGGCGCGTAGACTCCTGATTTTCTGAAGACTGCCACTGTTGCCAACCTCGGAGAACAAAATGATCGATTTTTTGTCTTTAAATTTATCGTATATTACACAAAATTATCGTATATTCGTTATGAACGTGATAATTGTAGAAACAAATACAATACTCAGTGGCGTATTTAGGGGGGTGGCTTCCGGGTCCGCCCCCCCCCCGAAATCTTACTTAGTATAGTAAAGTAAATGGCAATATCTTGCAGAATTTTCACATTTCCAAGCAAAGCCCCCTCGAAAGTTAGCAAAGCCCCTCCCGAAACAAAATCGTAAATACGCCACTGACAATATTAATAATAGCAATAAAATATAATAAACGTATAGTATTCAGTTTTAAACTCCAAATCGGTGTCACTCTCCTTATCATATTTTGCATCCTTATTTGTACAGCCATTATGTTTGATCATATTCCCAATCATTAATTTATTGGGTTCAAATTCGACATAGTTCTTTATATACTGGGCAGCGGGCATTGTATCGCTAACTATACTTGACTGCAAAATTTGTTTCTTAACGGTGTTTTAATTAAGTTCATGTTTGAAAATACACGCTCACAATCAGCACTAGTATGTGGCAAAGCTAACGTATCTAATCCAACCAAGGATCTTATAAAATAGAGGATCTGCCCTTAGGGTATACAACAAAATCTTGAAGCCATATGTCACGGTCTCACCACCCCTACTCTGCCCACTCCGCCCAATAGGATCGCAAATTTTTGAGCCAATAATCATGACGGAAACGATAGTAGCCAATAAGACGATGTCAGAAACGAGAATAGCCAATCAGACATGCCGATGCTCGGTTATTTTTTTGGCTTCATCGATTTAATAGGATGAAGATACATATGGACAGATCCTCTATTTTATAATATCCTTGAATACAACCCTTCCCAATTCTAAAAATTCGTGATTTCCATGGGAATCTTTAGTATTTTTGATAAAAGTTTTTTTTTTAAAAAAAAGTCCACTTCTTTAGATCGTAGATCTTTCGCATAAGTTAGTACTAATCATCTATCACTTGTAATTATATCATGATTGTTTTCTCGGGGTAACTCTGTACAGCTCTCATTTGTGAAACAAATGTTCGTGATCTTGCAGCACGTTCTGATAATGCTACTTCAGATGTTAGCCAATGTAAACTTTGCAAAACAGTATTATCAAACTTATAGTTTTTTATTTGACAGCAACAAATTTTAACGAATTGTTGCATCTTGCAGTAGAAATATGTTATTTTGGATTTTTCTGCAGTATTTTCATCTTATTGATTTATTTTAGCGATTTAAAAACCTCGGTCTGTGTGTTTTATAATTCTTTAATGCAAACCTTCAATTTATTTGCACATTCATTTCTTTTTTAAAGTGTGCATTCTAAAATTATCGTATATTCACCTACTATCGCAAGAGCATTATCATATATCGTATTAAGACTTAAATTATCGTATGGTTGGCTACCATGCTGGGTATTCGTACATATTTCAAAATAAAAGTGAATCTTGCATAATTTTTACATATTGTGAATTCCAAATTTCGCTTTTATCTGTATGTCTTCAAGTATGGTACAGCTAAACCAAGTTTTTAATATGCCGTCTCACAGTTCCTCTTAAAGGAACTAATATGATCAGACTTGTACCGTTAATGCAAGGATTCCTGAAAGTGTAATAAGGTAAACTTGAACATTGTGTAACTAAGATTTTGCATTTCTAAACACTGTCAATTAAATTTCTAGATACTAAATTTGTGTTTATTTTCTACACCTAAACTGTAAGACATCGCCATCTTATGTACACCGTTGTCATTAGTGGCAAACAGGAAGGATTCCATGGTGCGCTTATCTGTTGTGTGAGGTCTCTCTTTCAATCCCAGGTCATTAATGAGCTAAAAGGGAGTTACCGTGGCCCCGTATTTTTTCAAATTTTTTGGGTTTAAAATGTAGATTTCAATGAGCTGTGTTCAAGCTGTGTCCCACTTTTGATTTTTTGGATCGACCACTTCAAGGTCAAATTTGGGGTCAAAAATATAAAGTGGTACCATTTGGGCAATGCGGACTACTGACTGACCGGGACAAAATGGGTATCATTCAATTCGTATTCACACATGCATGAATAACTGATATTCTACTTTCCCAAAAATTGTATTTTGACCCCAAAAATTGAGGAAAATTTGGAATTTTGGATCTTGTATTTTCGTTAATTTTCCAAATTGTTCTCGTAATTTTTATAGTATGAATCATGTAACCGCACAGGGTTTGAGGTCTAACAAGGGAGTGTCACGCAGTGGCTCCGCTGAGACCCGAACGAGATAATTGTGTTTGCATTTGACATGTTATAACTAGAAGAATCCCAGTTATATGTGCCATTGGGCGGGATATCGTGAATTACAACATATTTTGTAATGTAAAAGCTACAAAAAAATTACCTGCAAGAATAGTTTGAACCGAGTCATTTGTTCGGAAACGGTTGGGTAAATGGAAAACTCAGCCAACACGTATCCCATCTTGGACTCCACCTGGGACCCTGTGGGGCCCTGGGACAAGACGTTTTAACTTAAATTGTTGTACTTTGAAAATAATGCCACACTTCCTTTCCTGTTTTCACATTTGTCTCACCGTTTCCGATTTATAGGGTGACCATGGACTTTTCAATTAAGTTTTTGTTTAGATTTTGCACAGGGTTGGCGTAGAGGGTCAATACTTGCTCCATTATCTTTCATTTTACAACAGCTTTCAAATGATGTGCTACTTAAACCCCCTTGCCATTTGAAAATTTTGAATTGGACCCCGTCTGGGACCTTGAAGCAAAGCGTTTTACCCCAAAAAGTGTGTTCTTGAAAAAAATGGGATACGTGTTGGCCGAGTTTTCCATTTACCCAACCGTATCCGAGGAAATAACTCGGTTCAAACTATTCTAGCAGGGAATTTTTTGTAGCTTTTTCATTAAAAAATATGTTGTAACTCACGATATTCTGCCCGGTGGTACATATAACTTTGGGATTCATTTAGTTATAACATGTCAAATGCAAACACAAATGTCTCGTTCGGATCTCAGCGGAGCCACTGCGTGACCCTTCCTTGTAAGATATAGGTGAAGTAGTATTGTCCTTGAAACTCGTGAAATTTCTTATCTTCTCGAATTTAGAACACCTTTCCCTTCTCGAATCTCGTTCGGTGAGCAACACTTCCAGCGAAAGGACTTTCCCACCGGTACTCGAACCAGGAACCTCTAGCACCAATGGCACACGCGCTACCCACAAGTTCAACAAGGAAGGTCACAAGATTTTTTTTTTTTTTTTTTTTTTACAAGAACAATATGTTTTATTGAAGTTCGTATCCAGATAGAAGGGAAGTTTAGAAAATTATTTTTGCATGTCAGAAAAATAATATAAATTCAAGAGTTTTTATTTTTATTTATTTATTTGTTTATGGGGAATTTAAAAGGTGCACCGTGATGGACCGTATAGTGGGAATATATTCCTGCGTAACAATACTTTCTTTGATTAGATGTTCACTTTCCTTTCGAGAGTGTTTCAGAGCTTCCTTGTGGCTAAGCGGTTAGCATACGCGCTTTTGGCGTGGAAATCCCGGGTTCGATTCCTGGCAAGAGCTCGTGTGGTTCGAATTTCACGTTAAGTTGTAGGTCCAGTTCTCATATAGCCTCGACGCTGGAAGAGACGCTAAACTAAAAATCAAGTGAAATTGACTGTTTCACTCATCCTTTGACGGCGTGCGAGAATATGTGTGCGAAACTATTTCGGAAACCACAGAGAAACTTATGTATTTCTTCTTCTCTAAAAGGTATTATTATTATTATTATTATTATTATTATTATTATTATTATTATTATTATTATTATTATTATTATTATTATTATTATTATTATTATTATTATTAAGTATTGTGCCTTTTGACTGGTCCTGCTACATATGAGATTTTTTTCTTCTCGTCTTAATTTTCAGTTTAGGCCAGGGAATATTTCTTCCATGTTTCTCGATTTTGAGCTTCCGTTTTTAACTCCCAATATTTTTTTCTATTTTTCAAATCATCCATCAGTTGTGTTCTTCTTCCTATTCCTCGCTTTCCTTCCACCTTTACTTCTATAGCGGTATGAAGAAGACAATTTCTTCGCAAGATGTGTCCATCCAATTGGCCTTTGTACGAAGGATGGTGGCTAGAAGTGTCTTCTCTCCTATCCGCTTTAAAACATCTTCATTTGTTGCTCTCTCTGTCCATTTTATCTTCTCCATTTCCCTCCAACATCACATTTCGAAACTCTAAATATTTCTTCTCTAACTTCGGTAATGCCCAAGTCTCTGAACCATACAGTCCAATGCTCCATATATATATATACACTAGACCAAATTCTTCTTAAGTCCAATATTAAGTCTGTAGCTAAGAGTGATCTTTACTTGTTGAATGCTTGTTTAGCTATGGCAATTCTTGACCTGATCTCTTTGGTGCAGTCTCTCGTCAAAATACTTTCCAGATACTTGAAATAATCGACCTCTTCAAGTTCTCTTTGTTCTACTCTGACCCGTAAGAGTACGTTTCCACGAGATCTTCTTATGACTTTCGATTTTTCGATGTTAATTTGCATCGATGTTGAGTTCCAGATAAATTAACTCTTTGGCATTCAAAACGAAATTAGCAAATAAATAGACATTCTCTTCGAGAAACTGGCAAAAACCTCGAACATGGTTGCAATCATGATTCGAACTCAGTATCTCACGATTGAGTAACAAGAACGCTAGCCAATTGACTAAGTCTTTTCAACTTTCCAGAATGGAGACAGCCCCAACCACTCCCAACACTGATTCCTATCACAGTAAGAAGAAAGCTATCTTGCGATTAAAGTTTCATCTGTTATATGCTGTATTCATGTTGGATAGTGTTACGTAAAGTAACAACACTGTTAATGTTGGTACCAACGATGTTATAAATAGAGGATCTGCCCATATGTATCGTCATCCTATTAAATCGATGAAGCCAAAAAACAACCGAGCATAGACACGTCTGATTGGCTACTCTCGTTTCCGCCATCGTCTGATTGGCTACTTTCGTTTCCGCCATGATTGTTGGCTCAAAACATTGCGATCCTATTGGGCGGAGTGGGCAGAGTAGGGTGGTGAAACTATGACGTATGGCTTCAAGATTTTGTAGTAAGGGCAGATACTCTATTTTATAAGATCCTTGGTTGGTACGATAACAGCTGAAAAAAAAAATACAACTTATTGGTCTGCCTAGTAAATTAGGGGGGGGGGGGCACGATGGCTCAGTGTTAGAGCGCTTATCTCTGGTGTGTAGGATCCCTGGTTCGACCCCCGGTTAAGTATGTTTTTGGTGGACAACATTGAGTCCATGAGTTTTCTCGGGAGCTCCTGTTACCTCTCACTTTGCCATTCCACCAATTCTTTCATCATCATTCAATCGTTTTAATTATAGTCTTCCTTAGCCTAAAAGGGCATAATTGTGGGACGTTAAACTGAAAGATTTCATTTCTTTTCATTTCCTAGTAAATTGTTTCCTTTTTAGCCGTCCAAAAGAAATTTTTTTTTTTTAGTTAGTTCTTTTCTAGAAATGCTGTTAAAACTTTTAGGCCATTCGAATAAAATTTTGTGCCCGCCCGTGCCCCCTCCCGCCGATAGAATAAACAATTTGGCCTCCTTCCCCCCAAAAGAAAAGAAAACAATATGGTCCTTACTGAATTTTTTAGGTTTGCCATTTTATTTGAAAGCAATTGTGAAAAACTTAAGTTTCACTACCATGCATTTTATCGGTTAAAGTAATAACTTGATTTGATTTTCAGTTTAACGTCCCGTTCAGCACCCAGGCTATATGAGACGTAGACCTACTGATTAACATGGAATCCGAACCACATGAGCTCCCGCCAGGATCGAACTCGGGTCTCCCACGCCAAAGGTCCGTATGATAACCGCTTAGCCACGAGGAACCTCTTGCTTAAAGTAATGTTTATATAGGAGGCTCAGGGTCTCTGATGCGAGTAATCCCTGGTTCAATTCCAGATTATGTGAGATCGTGGTGGACAACTTCGTGTCTGAGGGTTTTCTCGTAGTTCTCCCGTCTCTTCTCGTATTAATCTTACCAATCCTTTCATAATAAATACTCACTATCATTAATAATTCATATCATTTACCCTACACGGCATAACCGTCTCACGAAAATTCAAGATCTTATTTCATAAATGTTGTTATATAAGAGCTTGATTCGCGTAGTTTTGCGTTCTTTCAGCAGTGAGACTGTATGAGACGTGGACATTAACCAGACGTGAGCTTAACGTGGAATCCGAGCTACACGAGCTCCCGCCGGGAATCGAATCCGGGTCTCTCACGCCAAAGGTGAGTACGATAACCGCTTAGCAACGAGGGAGCTAGTTTTATTCCCAAATGAGGCTGAGAATTTTCACCCGCAGAATCCAATTTGAAAACAATATGAGCAGTCAATTCAATACAATGCAATTTATTGCGTTCTTGTGAGACTAGAAATTACTACAACGGGTGCATAGGCGTCACTAGAGGGGGAAGGGGACCCAGGCCCCTCCTACAGTACTGTTGCTCTTCTAGAATACCATTGGATAACAGGTTTAAACTGTGAACGTTTCTTTCAATGTTCAGAAATAAGGGACCATGGTCCCCAATAGCAAAATATCCTTGTTATACCAGTGAAGAGAAGTCGTAAAGTGTAAACCATATATCAGTAAAGTAAAAGACACTTGACCATTACGCACTATAGCGCAATTAAGTTTTATTCCTGATAACATAAAATACTAATTCGTATTACGTATTTTGTTGACAACAATTACAAAGTAATTTCTAATATAGATTCTTTTTATTATTAATTTTGATTATTTATTGCTCGTTTATAGCCGATGCAAGTAAGTTTAAATCTATTAGCATTTTGCAAATACAATTTCGCATAAGTCTAGAGCAATTAATAATTTAATAACATATTACTTGCGTTTAACGGCTGGAAAGTACGTAAATCACATCGATGTTAATGTCAACTTATTAAAAACAGTTCATCGTGAACACATGAAATTAAGGTGGAACAATAAAATAAAATTTATTTGCAGGTAATATTGACAGATGAACATCCATTGTAATGTACGTACAGTTGTTGTTTCACTAATCCTGCCAGTGTCGTAGGTTGCTCGCAACTTGGCTTCTGAGTTGGTACTGAGAGTTTTCTATTTTCTCCCAATTCTCTATTCGAGCGAAATAGAGAATCCATGATCATCTGTTAATGTTCCTAGGTTGAGGGAAATTTCCCTAATTTAGAACAACCCAGGGACGCTCGACAGGATTCATAGATTCATGAAAATTTCCCTAATGAACGGAAATAGGAGAATCGAGAATTATCTGCCAATACATATTTAGATAAATTTCCTTAATCTAGGGAAACAGAACCAAGGACTACCCACCAACATTCATCAACGATGTAAGTTTTCCTAGTCTAAGGAAATAAAATCCAAGACCATTTGTCAACAATTATAGATTGAGGAAAATTTTTATAGTCTAGGAAAATAGAAGAGCGCAGAAGTATCAGCCAATACTCATAGATTAAATCAAATTTCCCTTATCAATGGATATAGAATATAGTAGAAACCCAGATATTCATAAATTGGGGAAATCTTCCTAATGTAAGGCAATAGAAGAACCCAGGACAATATTTATACATTGAGACAAATTCTCTTATCTAGAGAAATAGGAGAACCCTAAATAGGAGCACTCGCCAATGTTTATAGATTAAGGAAAATTTTCCTACTCGAGAAAATAGAAAAAACAAGGACAACCCGTCAATATTCATAAATTGAAAGAATTCTCGTGCATAAAAAAACAGGAGAACCCATAACTATTAGAAAAAGCCAGGACTACACGCCACAGTTCATACATTGATGAAAATTTCCTAACTGGCAGTACCGTAATGTGGAAAATCAGCGCCCGAGGGAAGAGAATACGACGACGCCCCCGTACATATGAGTGAGGTCGACAGACCAGCCGCGAAGCACCACCATGGTTGGCGCGAAGCGTAATAAAAATTTCAAAAATAAACCCTGCTTTTCCTTGATTTTGAGCACTTTTTATTACTTTTTCCCTTCCATTTTAATATGTACACATGCACATCGTCCCGAATTTTGCGCCCCCTTACTTCGGCGCCCGGGGCCGCCACACCGCTCGCCTCCTTCCACAGTACAGCACTGCCAAATCTAGACAAATAGGAAAACCTGGGATCACTTGCTAGTATTTATAGATTGAAGGAAATTTCCCTGGTCTAGACAAATATAAGAAGCCAGGACTGTGAGCCCATATTCATAGATTAGAATAAATTTCTGTAATATAGGAAAATAGGAGAATCCAGGACTATTGTCATTGTTCACAATATGATGGAAATTTCCCTTATACATGGAAATAGGAAAACTCAGGGAACCCACCAAAGTTCGTAGATTGAGGAAAATTTCTCTTAATCTAGAGAAATAGGAGAACCCATAGCCAATTGTAAATGTTCATAGATTTTGGGAAATTTCCGTAATCTAGGGAAATAGAAGAATCCAAGACCATTCAACAACATTCATAGATAGTGGGAAATATTTCTAATCTAATGGAATAGGAAAACTCAAGATCACTCGCCAATGTTTGTAGATTGAAAGAAATTTGCCTACTCCAGGAAAACAGAACACGGAACCACTCATCCATGTTCGTAGATTGAGGGAAATTCATTTATCTAGGAGAAGTTAGAACCACTCGCCAATGTTCGTAGATTGTACGAAATTTCCCTAATGTAGAGAAACAGGAAAACTCTCCAATGTTCATAGATTGAGGAAAGTTTCGCTATTCTAGGGAGTAGGACTACCCCCAGCATATTCATGGATTGAGGGAAATTCCTGATCTAGAAAAATACGGAAAACTTACGAACATTTACCAATGTTAATAGCTTGAGGAAAATTTTTCTAGATAGGAAAGTGGGAGGACCCAGGACCACCTGACAATATTCATAGATTGAGGGAATTTCCCTTATCTAGAGAAATAGGAGAATCGAGGTTCATTTGCTATGCAAAATCGGTAATTACAAATAATCTAGACACGTAATATGAGTTCTATAAAAGATATCTATAGATGTCTTAAGGAAACGGTACTGAACAAGATTAAAAAAAAAAAAAAAAAAAAGCAGCGTGCCAGATACAAACATTAGAACTGCTGGGACACTCTGAATAAATACTTTAAAAATTTTCTGCACGAAGATGTGTGTTTTATTATTTTAAGGTAACCTTGTGAGCTTTTTCATTGGAAAAGTGTATTTCATTGAAACACTTGTGCGGCATAAAGTAACTCAACTGATTTCTTTCCACATATTGAAATATATTAATTATATACATTAGTGATTCAATTCATGTACATGTGATTTTTTTCTACATGACAACGATATGGGTTATAGGGGCATCTACTCAACTACGAAACACTTTTTGATAAATTTTGAAAGCAAGGTTAACAGAAAAATATATACTTGATTATTTACTTCAGCTTCAAAATGAAAGCTTTGAATTTTACTTCCAACGGTTATGCCGGCTAGGCTAAAGAAGACGGTGATGATGATAAGTGAATGAAAATGGTGGAATGAAGAAAGTGGGAGGAAACTGGAAAACCCCGAGAAAACCCACGCACATGGTGTTTGTCTACCACAAAGTTTACTTAGCGCGTTTTGGTATCGAGCCAAGGACCCCATGCACCAGAGGTGAACGCTCTATCACTGAACCACAGTGAATCACTTCAGCTTCAAGTATAAATTAAAAGGGTATTGCGGCATTTAGAAGAACACCAGAGCAATATTTATCATGAAGACCATTGGTACGTAGGATACATATGAACGTTCAGAGATTGTTGGATCTAGAGACAATATTGATTCTACTTATAACCAGGAGCGCACCTAGGGGAGATCCCCCGCCCAAAACTTCCTAACTCAACATACATTTGTACACTTTCTCTATAAAACTATATTTGTTTAACAGGGGAGTGATTGGTGTAGCATGAAAATTTGATATTACACTTCATCTACACTCTTTCCTTATAAAAACAATCTAATTCTATCATTTTTTTCTGAAAATATAGGTGGAAGGTTTTTACAATTATTTTATCGTCTTCCGGGTGCAGAATAATACCCATTTAATACTATATAGACCCCCAAAGACCCCCAAAGTCTGGACCAGGCCCGTATCCACGAGGGGTTTAGCCCCTAAATTTTTGCTGTGCCCCCCTAAAATTTTCATGGTAGGCTTACAAATGAACTATAATATGGTTGGGTCTGGCGCCCCTAACTTCTTCTGGGCTCCCTGTACATTGTTGGGCTAGCTACCAACCTGGTCTGGACCTCTCCCAACAAAATATTCTTGGTGCTCGCCTCAGTACCAACTACTGCAAAGGGGAGTAACTAGGGAGCAGGGACGTACGCAGGAATTTATTTCGGGAGGGATCTAAAGCGTTTCGGGGGGGGTTCAAATACAATTTGAAGCTAAATTATATGAAAAATTTCTAAAATTGCCCCTAAAAGTAGACTACATTTACAAGAAAGTAGGGATTTCGGGGGGGCGGACCCCAGAACTCATCCCCTACATACGCCCCTGCTAGCGAGGCACGTTTTTTTGAGTACGAAGGCCTGAACTCCCTTTATTTCCACTACTGTTTTTCCTACGTTAGCATTCCACCAATTCTTTCATAATTATTAAACACCGAACTCGTTTAGGTAAACGGATAATCGTAAGGCGTAAAACTTAAATATTTATTTCTTTTTTACATATACATACTAGTAAGAAATAATTAATGTTTCGTCCCTCTATGTCTTTTCCAAAAACCAAAGTCGTGTACGCCACTGTTTTCATCCAGTTGACTCTTGAATATTTGAAAATAAATAGTGGATTATTTGGTTTTATTCTGGAGATAGCTTTGTGTGCTTAAAACTGTGTAAATGTTCCAGACACAATATAGCAATTAACACGCGATAACATAAAATACATTTAAAATTCCAGACAAGTTTATAAAATCTCTATTCAAAAAAAGGGTCTTTTTTTGTTTTCATTTTTATGAGAATACCTTGCCATTGTGTACCAGTTGCATTGAACATAGTTATCAAAGGAATGATGTTTTTATCCATTGCGCTGAATAGCTTTACTCACTTGGAAGCTATGTAAAAACGTACTTCTACCCTTCTACTAACGAAACATTTTGTGCGTTGTCAATATCACCATAATTTGCCACTACGCGGCAGCACAGCTTTATCACACCGCTGCCATCCAGCGGCGAGTTCCTGCAGCTGAAATTGACGAGCTAAATGGGAAGGCTATCCTTGCGTTCTACACTGTTGCCATAATAGGTAAAATGATGCCACCAGGTCGTTCATTGAATTTACCATGAGAGAGAAAAAGCATTCAATAGCTAAACTTGGACGGGAAATTAAGAAATATGTGTTTATACATACATACACATTATATGTCCTAATATGTTATTATATATGAAGGAAACACTCGATAAATTATTAAATTCTTTTAGAATCTATAGAACGGAATTTTTCAGTTTTACGTCCCATAGTTATATAGTTAGGAGAAAGAAGACGGGATGATTTAACTGAATGAATGAAATGGTGGAATAAAGAAAGTGAAAGGAAACGAAAGAACCCCGAGAAAACCCACATGTACCACAAAGCTCACCTGGCGTGAGCTGTGATCGAACCAAGAACCCCACACATCAGATGTGAATGCTCTACCACTGAGCCACCGCGAACCTTTTAAAATATATTAATCATTTGGTGATCAACATTATTAAAAAAGATTAATAATCATTAATAGGCAGGGCCATGCCGTGGGGGAGCGAGCGGGGGGACGGCCCCGGCGCCGAAGTGGAGGGGGCGAAAAATTCGGGAGGAAAAAGAAAAAATATACTGTATATAAAATGAACCTCACTTATATGTACGGGAGCGCTGTCGTATACTCTCGTCCCGGGCGTTGATTTTCCACGGCACGGCACTGTTAATAGGGACACCGTACTGTAGTGGTTAGAGTGTTTGACGCACGTCCAAGTGGTCCCTGGTTCGATTCCCATACGATGCTTCCCAATTTAGAGCGTCCATCGGGAGTCGTGAGGCAAACTGGGGAGTCACGTGAATAAAAGACGTGACGGCCACTATGTCCTGATACATCTGTTAGAGACAGAGCGACGCAGCGCGTTGATCACATGTTCGTCGCTAGGATGGACGTAGTTCTGCTGGTCGCTAACAGATGGCGTTGGAGCGGTTCAGGCTCGCAAAAAGAGCTGATAAGGCAAGTGGTTTGACTTTTTAATAATCATTAATGGACTATTTAAATATCTGTAAGTGACTATTGTATCTGGAGAACTACATATACTGTAGCCAAACCCAAAGTATCACTTAACTCAGTATGATGTGCTTATTCCGTAAAGAACACGAAAACACGAATTAGGGGCCGTTCAAAAATTTTGTGGCCCCTGATTCAAAAAATAATTATTGGCCAAGATCACAATCTTTTTTGATTCATTTTATGGATCATTCCCAAAATTCTAGTTAAGTCATTATTTATTTGTATTTGTGATATGTTTTACAATAAATAAATTTAAGACATCGTAAAGACAAGTTAGAAAAAGACATGATTGGCTTAAGGAATTCAATTAGTATTGTTTTCTTTACAGAACTTCCTCTTCACCCTCACTCTACAATATTGAGAGGGTTTTGAAGGTTACGTCTTCTCCATTGCCAATAATGTATATCAGAGTTGGAAATTGTTCACGAACTTATAGGTCCGTATCCCCAAAAACCCAGAAGCAGTGAGACCCATGACCGAGACAAACCCATGACTCGGAGCGATTCGGTGAGCCTGACAGATCTGTGACCCGGTATGACTCAGACAGACCCGGAGACGGAGACGATGAAACATCGTCAAAAGGAGGCTGTTAATGAAATTCTTTAAAAAAAAAAAAAAAAAAAAATTCTGTCTTTGTCTCTTCCCACAAAATCTCTACTTTTCTTTGTCTCTTATTTTATGGATCTGTATATGCCAAAGCATTGCAGGAAAAGATGAACACAGGTAAGAGAAATAATCATTAACGATGTACTACCTCAGTGGCGTATTTACGATTTTGTTTCTGGGGGAGCTTTGCTAAATTTCGGGGGTGGCTTTGCCTGAAAATGTGAAAATTCTGCAAGATATTTCATATACTTTACTATAATAATTAAGATTTCGGGGGTGGGCTTAAGCCTGGAAGCCCCCCCTAAATACGCCACTGTACTACCTGGTTATCAAACTGAAAATACTGAACTTCCCTAATCGAAAGCATACCTCACTAAATTTTATAGTAAGTAGCAGTGTCGTATTTAGGGGGGCTTACTTACTATAGTAAAGTAAATAAAATATCTTGCAGAATTTTCACATTTTCAGGCAAAGCCCCTCAAAACAAAATCGTAAATACGCCACTGGTAAGTAGAGTAATGGATGAAGGAATTTTGTGATCAATAATCGAAATTTCCTTGCTCATTTTAGTTATATTTGATTAATAAGTACACTTTAATAACATTCAAACAGTTATTTCCGATTTAAATTGTATATTTTTTTTTCTCGAGAGTAATGCGACATCTAGGAATTTTAAGTAACAGTCGCAAGTCGCAGTTATAAAAAAAATATCGTTCCAAAATCACTCGTTGAGTGCAGCACCAAAATGTGATGACTAAACATATTGCTTTTATCTGAAAATGAAACACTATGATCAATTCCCAGACTTCAACATTATTATTATTATTATTATTATTATTATTATTATTATTATTATTATTATTATTATTATTATTATTATTATTATTATTATTATTATTCAATCGATTTGGCGACTCAAGAGAACATGTCATCACTACCCACACAGCGCCGTAACTTAGATTTTTCTCCGGGGCCCAAGCATTAATACGCGTATTTGGGCCCCTAGAAAAGTTGTTTTTCTAATTTTTGGGCCCCTTCTTTCCATCTTATTGTTTATGGGCTCCCTGGAGCCTGTGGGCTCTCCCGCACAGCAAGGTCTACGGGACCTTTAGTTACGTCCCTGGGCCCATTTCATACATGGCAAATTACCTAAGGGGACAATATTAATTAATCTCAAAGCCATGCGAATAAATATTATTTCTAGGGCCCTAATAGTAAATATTTTTTACCGAAATGGGCCTACGACTCATTTTTGTTTTATTTACATTTTGTGTGCAGTTTTGTTTATGTAATGGAATGATCCTGTTTGATGCTTCATTTATAATTTCGTATCGTATATGGAGTAAAAAAGTTTTGTCTTGAAATTGGCCCCCTTCGAATGGCGGGGAGCTTAGCTGGGGGCACTTGTGCCCACAGCACTCTATGAAAACCGGAAGTGGTTCAAATTTACTGTTTCAAAACCGATTTCGGTGCTGATTTTCGTAAAGCAAGAGTAGTACAAGATATCGAGAAGCGTTTTCTTTCAATCGACTCAGAGTAGTCCCGAAAATAATTTTCATCTTCGTTAATTTCCTATTCAAACCAGAAGAAAGTACATCAACCATTTCCGGTGTCAACTTTCATAATCCTAGAACAAAATCAGTAATTGTCAGCGACAAGCGGATGTTTGTAATCGATATTGGTTGATATTTAAAGTACTTCCGGTTTCAATATTGGTGTCTATAGAGTGACAACAGTAAAAGATATCGAGAAATGGTTTAAGACGATTCTGAGGCTCAAGAATAGATTTCTTCTCCTCCATTAACCCTCTACTCAAACCGGAAGTGGTAGAAATGAATCATTTTTATATTTAATGTTGACCGCCATAGAACAAAATCGGGAATCAATAGCGATAAGTGGTGTTTTGCAATCGATTCAACATCTTAAGGCAACAGAGCACCTTTAGCTCGCAATACTAACAAAACCGGAAGTGGTTGAAATTAACTAGTACTTCCTGTTTCAATATTGATTTTCATAGAGCAAAACGGTGACAGATATCGAAAAGTGTTTTCTTGTAATAGAATCAGTGTCCCAAGAATAGGTTTCATCTCCTCCCATTAACCCTGTATTCAAACCGAAAGTGGTAGAAGTAAATCATATCCAGTTTTAACGTTGGCTACCAGAGAACAAAATAGGTACTAGATAGCGACAAGCTGGTTCTTGCAGTCGATTCAATGGCTTAAAGGAACATACCATCGCCACTACCCCAATCTATGTATATAAAATAAAAGTGACTATGTTTGTGATTTAGTAACTCTTTAACCACTCTGCCGATCTCGATCAAATTTCAACATAGAGAGGGGAACATATTAAAAATGATCAAAATTGACTGATACTAGTGCCGAATCCATAGTTTTCAGGGTCGTTGAGATGAACAATGACACTGCCGATGCCAGTTAAACTCAAATTCAGCTCTTTATGTCAAAAATGAAACATACTCTTCCCGTGCGAAGAACGAGTATTCTACTAAAACCGGAAGTGATTGAAATTTACTAATACTTCCGGTTTCAATACTTATTTTCGTAGAACAACAATAGTAAGAGATATCGAGAAGCGGTTTTTGGACGAAGATTCAGCGACCCAAGGATGAGTTTTGTCTCCATTTTTATCTATCCGTTGAAACCGGAAGTAGTGAAAATTTACAGCGACGATTCTACTGTCACCTATTTAGGAAATATAAGGTTACTTTTTCCCAGAAATGTAACCTTGTACGTTGGAAAATAAATTTTCTATGACAATGCAAAATGTGTATATGTGTTTTGACGCGCCAGTTATAATGAAATATATCCCCTTTTAAGAATAACCGATTGAATTGTAAATGGAAAGAGTGTGGTGTTAGCCTGAAATGTTATACAACCTTGCTTAAGAGTGTTGTAATGTTGGTTGTAGGAAGACAGGAGCACAATGTGAATTCCTGATAGTAAATGGCAATAGTCTGTACTTAACGCTAATTTCTAAAAGTAAAGAGTTCCTCTAATAAATGTCATTAAATGAATTATTATTTAACCTGCCTGACGCTAATAGATGTCGCTAAGTGAGTTATTATATACTTACCTGTGAGGTTTTTGTGTAAGTCTGAATAATTGCATAGAAAATATGATGTGCAGTTTGTAGCGCATGGTGAGTAAACTAACTGAATAAATAAGTTAATTACATTTAAACAGTTTGGATTTTGAAGCAGGCACGATTTTAATCTGCAATGTACGGCTTGCTAAAGGCTTGAGCGCAACTTGCACAAATGCAACGTAAAATTTATACCCATGCTAGTTTTTTAAGAAAATTGCCTGAAAAAGGCAAGTAAAATGTTCCGAAAGAATTTAGAGAAACGAGAATCTGAGAGAAAATGAGAGAACTTCGAGAAAATACACAGACAAATAAGCGCAATATAGCATCTCTTTTCAATTTATTCAAAACCAAATATCTCCTAATTATTACTATGACATAACAACAGGAGAAACTTCGATCGTTTGTGTCTTGAGATGACTGCTTTGTGCTGACATCTATCCTATAAATATCTCTCTCAGCTCAGCTCAGACGGCGTGCCGTGTTATTCTTCGTAAAATCCACTAACCACGGGAAATAATTTTTGGTATTCTTGTATTACCTACTCTTTAAAGTTTTATACAGTACAGCAGCATTCCTCTTCTTTTATTTTGCTTCGTTTTTCATCATCGTCATCATCAATTTGACGTTACTGGCAGAGTACTTGTCCGAAATTGAGAAACTTTGGTCCATTTATGGTCCTCATCTTATGTAGCAGAAGGAGTTATCCGTTATAATCAGCGGCGGCTAGTGAGGGATGTCAATTGGTAAATTTCACAATTTTATCCGTTGTAATCAGTGGCAGCTCGTGAGAGATGTCACATTGCTATTTTTTTTTTCAATTTTTATCAGTTATAATCAGTGGTGGCTTGTGAGGGATGTCACATTGGTAAATTTTACTATTTTATCCGTTATAATCAGTGACGGCTCGTGAACGATGTCTTATTGGCAAATTATACAATTGTATACGGTCTACGTTGTAATCATCGGCGGCTCGTGAGGAATGTCTTATTGGTAAATCATAGACCCCTACAACTGTATATAGGTCTACGTTATAATCATCGGCGGCTCGTGAGGCATGTTACATTGGTAAATTTTTCGATTTTCTCGCTACAAACTAATGACCATATACGTGTTATCCCCATAAACAAATGAAGTGTATAAACAATAATTGGGACAATAATAATAATAATTTATCCAACAATAAATGGATAAATTTTCTTCCCTTACCTCGTAGAGACAAAATTGTAATTTTTACCAAAGTAACTTCCTTCACGTATAACACTGCTTTGAACGTAGTTCATCAATTACATTATACTACTTCTTTCATCTTACTATGCAATACTTAAATCTTTCATCATATTCTACAGGGACCACAGTGGTTCAGTGGTAGAGCGCCCAATTCTAGTGTGTAGACTTCCTGGTTCGATCTCAGCTCCTGCCAGTAAAGCTTTGTGGTGAACAAAGACAGTGTGCTTTTTCGGAGTTTACCCGTTTCCTGTCCCTTTCGTCATTTCAGCAGCATCTTCATCTTAACCTTTGTGGATAATCGTAGGAAGTTAAACTTAAAAAAAAAAAAAAAAATAGAGTCGGAATTGTCTTCTAAGGATTCTGAAAGGAAGATAGGGTAGAAGGTAAGAATAAGTGTTGGAGGAGAGAAGAACAATACTCAAGACCAAGTAGTTCTCAACCGATGTGTCGCGACACATTAGTGGGTTACGCAGTCCCCTAAGGTGTGTCGCGAAATTTTAGAATTAAAAAATCATGAAGATTTTAATAATAATTAGCTAAAATCAAGACAAACTGTATCAGTCAACACCTCTAACTGTCGCAATAATGCTCAGTGCTATAAAGAGTCATTAAACAACTGTATCGCGATGTCCTGAACTTCCAGCAAAATGTGCAGTCAGTCAAAAAGGTTGAGAACCAGTAAAAATAGTTAAAAGGAGGAAAAATCGGTGTGGCTCAGTGGTACTCAGTGGAACTCACTTCTGGCGCGTGGGGTACCTGCTCCACTCCCAACTCCCGTCAATTGGGCATTGTGGTGAACAAATACCGTATGTGTGGGTTTTCCCGACGTTCTCCCGTTTCCTTTCACTTCATTATTCCACCATTATAATCTATCTCATCATAATGATCTCCCTTTGCTTCAGTGCATAATTATGGGACATTAAACTTAAAAAAAAAACTTTCTATCGCGTGCCTGAAAATACATGTTATTCTCATGTTACAAGAAGTCTTTTTGTCCTTTTTAATTATCTATACTAGTGTATACGCTCTATCTAAAATCGATGTTTCAAAATTTACCGGTACCAGCAAAACGAACGCACCACTAGTACTTAAAGGAGTATTCCTATACTTCATCTTCCTTTTTACAGTTCCTTTCATCGACAACGGAGGATGGTAAAACATGGATATTTAGATAGAGAACATACTAGTTCCTGTGTAATTCTTTAAAGGCTTGGGATAGGTCCTATAGTTTCTAAGTTAGGGAGTTTTGAAAAATGATTTTTCGAATTTTCAATGGATCATGACTCTGAAAGGAGGCATTTTTCAGCCCATGTTTATTAGAACTTTTTTCTTTCATTTTGTATAAGGAATCGCCTCCCAAATTTTGTTGGTGGAGTTACCTACCACCCTGGATATATATATATATATATATATATATATATATATATATATATATATATATAGCGAGAGAGAGAGAGAGAGAGAGAGAGTGTTCGGAAAGAGCATTAAACATCTCTTTGGGAAATGTATCCTTAAATGAAAATATAGAAATTAAAGACCAATATGAGTAAAAAAAATATGCTTTATTTTGGAGTTATAAACCAACATGGGTGCACAAATGCTTTATTTTGTAGCTATAAACCAACGTGAGTGCACAAATGTTTTATTCAGGAGTTATAGGCAAACATGAGTGCACAAATACTTTATTTTGGAGTTATAGATCAACTTGGGTGTACAAATGATTTATTTAGGAGCTATCGACAAACATGGGTGCATGAATGTTTTACTTAGGAGTTAAAGATTAACATGGGAGCACAAATACTTAATTTAAGAGCTATAGTCCAAAGTGGGTACAAAAATGCTTTATTTAAAAGTTATAGAACAACATAGGTGCACAAATGCTTTATTTAGGAGTTATAGATCAACTTGGGTGTATAAATGATTTATTTAGGAGCTATCGACAAACATGGGTGCATAAATGTTTTACTTAGGAGTTAAAGATTAACATGGGAGCACAAATACTTAATTTAGGAGCTACAGTCCAAAGTGGGTACAAAAATGCTTTATCTAAAAGTTATAGAACAACAGGGTGCACAAATGCTTTATTTAAGAGTTATAGATCAACTTGGGTGTATAAATGATTTATTTAGGAGCTATCGACAAACATGGGTGCATAAATGTCTTACTTAGGAGTTATAGATTAAAATGGGAGCAGAAATACTTTATTTACGAGCTATAGTCCAAAGTCGGTACAAAAATGCTTTATTTAAAAGTTATAGAACAACATGGGTGCACAAAAGCTTTATTTAGAAGTTATAGGTCAACTTGTGTGTACAAATGATTTATTTAGGAGCTATCGACAAACATGGATGCATAAATATTTTACTTGGGAGTTATAGATTAACATGGGAGCACAAATACTTTATTTAGGAGCTCTAGTTCTACCTGGATACAAAAATGCTTTATTTAAAAGTTATAGACCAACATGGGTGCACAAATGCTTTATTTAGGAGTTATAGAGTCACATCAAACCTCACTGAAATCTTTTATTTAGGAGTAATAGACCAATGTGGTTGCTCAAATCCATTATTTGGGATTTGTAGATAAACGTGGCTGCATAAATATTTTATTTAGGATTTATGTGCCAACGTGAGTGCGCAAATGTCTTAATTAGAAGTTATAGATAATCATGGGTGCACATATGTTTTATGTAGGGGTTATAGATTAAGATGGATGCACAAATGCTTTATTACGAGTTGTAGACCAATATGGGTGCAAAAATACTTTATATAGGAGTTATAGACAAACATCGGTGCACAAATTCTTTATTAAGTAGATAAGCACGCGAAAGCTACGAGAAAAGTCAGCAATACTCGATAACAAAATACAAAGTGAATATTTTAAGCCTAGATTCTGTTAGTGTGTCATCAAATATGTCATCTTCGTTTGTAAAAGATCTAATGAAGTTTCTTCTTTGTTTCGAGGCTAATCCTACCGCCACTCCTGTTCCACATCCTCTGGTAAATTAATGCGATCTAGGCTCAAAATAGTCACTGAGTTTTTTTTATTTTACCTTAACCCGACATTGCGTTCATGAATATGAACATTTGTTTTATTGTTTCGACCAATTTTCGGCGAGCTATACCTCCGAAATGAACTTGTGTGATAATCTACCTATCAAGGTATAATTTTTTAACGTGGTTGGTTTGCTGAAACTCCTTTACTATAGTGCTGCCAAAATGTCTTGAGCCGTGGCAAAAATGCGAACTAAAGCTCACACCCTCGACCCACCCACGCGTTGAGCCAATAAGGATTCAGTTATTGCTAAGCGAGAGATCCTTAGCAAAAGGGAGTGGAATTCCTTCAGCCGACAGCAGCGCTCGGAAGGGAAGATTAGGTGTCAAGTAATGTGGTGTATCTTTACAAAATATATTTACTCCGTCTCTGTGTGCCCGTACTTCATCTTCGGTAGACAAAACATCTCAGGATTACTTGATGGATCAGCATCAAATTTGGAAAGAATATAGAGGGTCAAAAATCAGATATTAAATTTGTTAATGGAGGCAATATCGAAACCGGAAGTTGTAGAAGTAAATCACTTCCAATCTTTACGTTAATCACTATAGAGTAAAAACGGTAATAGAAAGCGAGAAACGGTTTCTTTGGAATCAATTAAGCGTCCCTTCTTCTCTAAACTTAACTATCTCATAAAACCGGAAGTGATAAAAATCCACTACAAATTCCGGTTTCAATATTGTTCTACATAGAGCTAAAATGATAAGATGTAACGAAAAGTGATTTTACAATCGATCACTTTTAAGCTTAGGTATCACAGTCAAGGGCGCCCATGTTGTGGTTTCCAAGGGGGGCAAGTATAAACGACGTTTCAAAAATAGTTTCAAATTTTGCTGTAACTAATGTAAAAATTCTATTGGATTTTCGATATTCTGAAGTAAAATATCCTCAAGGGGGAGAGCGCCCCACCTTTCCCCCCTGATGGGCGCCCTTGATCACAGTGTCTCTTAACCTTCTATTCAAACTGAAAATCGCAAAAATCAACCACTTCCGGTTTTAACATTGATTGCTATAGAGTCAAAACGGTAATAGATAGCGAAAACATGTTTTCTTCATTAACTAAGTGTCCTATGAATATGTTCCATGTCCACTTTAATATATTCCATGTCCATGTCTGAATATATTCCATGTCCATGTCGACTAAGTGTCCTATGAATATATTCCATGTCCACCGAAAGTGGTAGAAATCTTTTTGTAGGATTGGGGAAGCTAGTCCCCGAATACAGATATACCAAAATTCCCCACTTCCTTTCATTGCGCAAACGTGCACAACCGATGTAATAAAGACTGCGACCACTTTATCGACAATCGGCGTTTGTGTTGAACTGGCGCCTAAACTAGGAACGCCAATATCTCACGTTTCCAGTTATGCACAAATGAAAATTTTGCGTGCACAAACGATGCCGATTGATACCATTTTGGAACTAATCGGCGGGGATGGGAGACTCCGTTTAGACCAGTGCTATTCAATCTTTTTTTTCTTGCGTACCCCTAGACACAGTTCATCATCCAATTGTGTAAACCTGAAGCTGTTTAAAAGAAATTAAATTGAAATAAACTTATTAAAATTAATACACATGTTCAGATATAAAGACTACAAACTACTTGATTTTTTTTTTTTTTGGTCAAGTTTCCAAGACCGTGGGATGATTTGCAGAGTTGTAAAAAATGGATTCATGAGTGTGGAAAAACAAATTCGGAGACTGTATGCAATAAATGTTAACTGATTAGTTAGAAATATAGACACGCGTGATGTCATCTCGAAAATCATCCATTGGAAAGAAAAAGAAAATTCTCCAACTTTGATCATTCACAAATATTGAAAATATGCTTATTTTAGGATTGCGTACCCCCGGTTGAATAGTACTGGTTTAGACAGTTCCTCTCCCGCAAATTAGTTTTTGAATACGTTAAAATTCTTTGTGCACAAACGCCAGTTTTGAGAGTGCTGAAACGCGCACAAACAATTGAGACTATTTTGGTGAAATTCTAAAAAAAAAAAAAAAAAAAAAAAAGTGTAGGGGCTGTTTAAACAGAGAGCTTAATTGATTGAAGAAATTTGCTGCTCGCTATCTATTATCGTTTTTGCACTATAGTGACCAACGAAAAAACAGGGAGTGATTGATTTCCACCCCTTCCGTCGACGAACTAACTTTTGTTCTTTTACATTATGGCTAAAATTGATACCTACGTAGGTAGTATCCATCAAGTGGTTCTTAAGATCTTTTATCTCCCGAGCCAGTGATGATTTCAGTGATTTCAGGGGATGGCCCGGAGAATTTCCACCTGGAGCTGTGAAACTTCCCCCCGAGTTTATATCTCCAATCATGCTCTCAATTTAGATTTCTGGTATTTTTACAATCCTTTTCACACCGCTATATTGAAATCCCCCTACCGGGTAAAATCTGAAATCATCTCTGTCTCGGATGGGCAGAGACAATACAGTGGTCTATATAAAGGAGTGCTGGTAAATATCTTTAAAATATAGCCCTTACTGTTTATCAGCAGACCGAGTCTGCTTTTTTTTTTTATCTTCTTAATGATGACACACACACTTCTAACGATAACACATATTATTTGTCAAATATCCGAGCACTTTCTAGCGTACACTAGTCAAAAATCTATGTTCTTATTGAACGAATTATTTGCAAGTAGACTTCATAATCCACCGTAAAACATGAGGCACTCTCTGAACATGTATGGCATATATTACATCTAGGTGACACGACTCACATTTTTTTTTCCTAGCGAGTGTTATATTCAAATAAACGAGACATTCTTTTTCTTTTACGGTATCTATTAATGTTTAGAAAACATGCAACAAAATGTTTATTCTCTTTTCGCTATTCTGTCTTACTTATATATAATTGTAAAATACTTCGCAGAAGGGAGACATTTAATTCTAATTATAATTTGGAATAATGAAATGTAAACTACGCTTCGATACGTGTCGATCTCCTCCTGAACAATTTTTTGTGATGTAATACAATATACAGAGAGTTATCAAAATTAATGGCAACATTAACACAATCCAAATTTAATTGATTAATACGGTGTCAAGAACGCAGTTATCTCGTACAAGACAACTAGTATTCATTCTTGAATTCAGACAGATAAACGGCGAAGCGTCAGCCATAATAAAGAAGGAAATTAGTGCCGGACTCGCTACTCTAAAAGCTTGACATGGGTATTCAATAGTGTTTAAATCGATTGATTGTGCGGACCAGGGAATGTATCCAAGTTCATCCTAATGTAACTCACACTCACATTCACCGCATTGTCACTTTGGAAGACTGTGTCGCTGTTAGGAAATGTTCCTGGATAACCATAAGATGTTCCTGGTTATTAAAAATATCCACATAATCACTGGCTTTGGTGAGTAGTAATAATAGCAAAATCTGCAAGAAAATTTATTCCTTGAGGAGAATATCGGTGTCACTATGCTTAACGGTACAAAGTAGGCAGTCAGGAGGACTGTGTGTTATTTCGATATCAGATCGATCAAGTTTCGAAATTTTGTCGATATCAATTTTTGATGTTCAAATCTGGATATCGCACAGCCCTACTTAGGAGATAGGCTATACCTCTTTGGGAGTTCCCCATACGTTAATTGTAATGCCATGAGACGAGACGAGAAATAAGGTTTCTCGTTTAGTTTCCTAAATTTTGCAGATGTCTCGTCTCCTTTCCAATTTGTAAATTTATGTACAAAATTTATACCCTGATTTTCCTCTTAATTTTATTTAGAAGTCACCAGGCCAATGTTGCCAGATCTGAAGATGAAAAAGTAGCAAGGTTCTGCTCCAAAAGTAGCGGATTTAAACTATTAGTAGCCCAAACATAAAAATATCAGATGTCTTGGTTGGCAATGGTCAGGCGGCGATAGCAGTTTCAGGCTGTTGGTGATGGTTTTTTATGTCAGCTGCAATAGAACTACAGTATGCAATAAACTGAGCAGGCGGTGATAGTATAAAATGGACGATTTTTTATTTTTATTTTCAAGAAGACATATTTGCTTTGTCATTTTTGTGGGCTTTGAAATGACTTTACAATCATTGTTATTCCTCACTTCTTTAACTTATTTGCTAAATTCTTTATCTGGTAGCCATGAATTTTCGAAGATGTATTGTAACTCCACGTACACATTATGTTAATATGGATAACACAGTAGCACAATTAAATTTTAGGATGTTCATGTTTACTTAGCTTCGCATAACTATTAAGTTCAGGCATTAACTGAAGCAAGGGGGTGCGGTGGCTCAGTAGTAGAGCGTTCACCTCCGGTGCTTGGGGTCCCTGGTTCGATCCCAGTTCGCGAAGTGTAGACTTTGTGGTGGACAAACATCGTGCTCGTGTGTTTTCTCGGGGTTCTCCCGTTTCCTCCCACTTTCTTCATTCCACCATTTCACTCATCTCTCATCATCACCGTCTCCTTTAGCCTAACCGGCATAACCATGCGACGTAAAACTTTAAAGATTTCATTTCATTTTTTTTAACTGAAACAGCAAAACGTTAGTGATACTACAGCAGCGCAAACGTAACAAAAATCTAGTGTTGCCAGATCTGGAGATTAAAAAATACTAAAACAAGAATTGAACGAGTATCGAACAAATTAGTTTTATTAAAACTATTGTTAATTATGAATAGTGTACTTAACCAACAATACTTTTATTGAATTATATAAAACTAATAATTCGTGAATTCATATATAAAAAGAAAACAGCGCATTCTTATGAGTTATAGTCTGCAGATAATATTAAAAGTAGCCCACAAAGTAGAATGTTGCCAAATTTGAAATTTTGATAGCAAGTGCACTTTAAAAATCGCCCAATCCGCTATTTGTAGTCCAATATGGCAACAGTGTGCCAGACTCTTTCCATGTCACGAGAGGTGCACGAAGGGTGTACTACAATTACATTTATACCATATTTATTATTAAAGTACTTACATTGTAATGACTTGCGTATTTTTAATCTTTAATAAATGCTCTCCACCAATATTCGTGAATTGAGATAAGTTTCCCTATTTGAGGGAAACAGAAGACCCCAAGAGAGTCGAAACAGAAAGTATAACATTAAATCGAAACGAGACGAGACGAGACGAGAAAATTGTCGTTTAATCGAAACATTATACCTAAACGAACCCTAGAAAAATCCATTCCAATCATTGGCAAATCCCGTTCTCTCGCATAAATTCACAGCGTTATCGTCTTTTATCGCGTTGAGTTGAGTTGATTGTGAGTTTAACGTCCCGTTCAGCAGCGAGGCTATATGAGACGTGGACCTACTGATTAATGTGGAATCCGAACCACATGAGCTCCTGCTGGGAATCGAACCAAAGGCGCGTACGCTAACCGGATAGCCACGAAGGAGCTCTGTCTTTTATTGCGTAGGCGGCGATGATTATACGTTTCGAAATCGCCTCCCGACCCCGGAAGTTAAAATTATACTGCTCTCGGTTTTGACTTCTAAATTATATTATGCATAAGTGTCGGAAATTTTTATAGAACGGCTATGCCCGTTCGTCTGCCCATCTGTCGACAGATGTCAAACCCAAAACGGTAGGGGATATCAAGAAACGGAGTTTTTCATTCGTTGAGTTGAGTTGATTTTGAGTTTAACATCCCATTCAGCTACGAGGATATATGAGACGTGGACCTACTGATTAACATGGAATCCGAACCACATTAGCATCCGCCGAGAATCGAATCCGGGTCTCCCACGCCAGGAAGGAACTCCTGTTTTGCAATCGCTTAAGCATCCCAAGAATAGGTTCTACCTCCTCCATTAACACTCTATTTAAACTAGGAGTGGTAGAAATCATCCATTTCCGGGTTCGACAGTGATCGACATAGAACAAAAATAGTAATAGATAGCTGTATTTTTATTTATTTATTTATTTATTTATTTATTTATTTATTTATTTATTTATTTATTTTTGCAATCAGTTCAACGTCTCAAGAGAACATACCTCACCATCCATAATCCTCTGCCGAAACCGGAAGTGGTTGAAATTTACGAGTACTTCCGGTTTCAATATTCTACTTATTTTCATGGTGGACAAACACCGTGCTCGTGGGTTTTCTCGGGGTTCTCCCTTTCCTCCCACTTTCTTCATTCCACCATTTCACTCATTTCTCATTATCACCGTCTCCTTGAGCCTAACCGGCATAACCGTGGGACGTTAAACTTAAAGATTTCATTTCATTTTCTACTTATTTTCATAAGGCAAAAACGGCAAGCCACTTTAAAGAGCGGTTTTTGACATAGATTAAAAATGAGTTTGGTTTCGAATTATAGCTATCTGTTCAAACCGAATCTGGGGAAAATCTATGATTTCCAGTTACACTAATCACATAATGGATCAAACGGAAATAGATATCAACAAACAATTTTATAAACATGCACACATACATAAGTATTAGAGACCGGATGTTAGGCAAAATGCCTATTCTTTAATATTAAAGATATGACCAAAAATAACGTTTTAAAATTTATATGGGGGGTTATAGTTTCGATTTAAGCAAATTTTATTTTGCCTATTTTGCCTATTTCGACCTTTACTGCCTAAATAATTGCCTTAGTACCTAATGTTGCCTATTCTATGCATTTTCTTCAAATTAAGCCTTCATTGGGAAAAATGGAATTTATATAACATAAATAATACACACATATATGTGTATATTAGGTGTTTGTAAACACAAGCACGTGGTACGTTGCAATATATATACAGAGTGAACTTCAAAGATATGCTCATACTTCGGGAAATGATTAGTGATATCAAAAGAACACAAAAAGTCCTCGTGTATTTTGTCTAATTCCGTGTCGTGTACGAGTGACAGAGTGCCAACTTGGAATCGAAAATCGAATCCTGACAATTGGAACGAAACCGAAAGATGTGCGCATACTTCGAGAGGTGATTCGTCACATGAAAAGAAGACAAAAAGTCCTCTTGAATGTCAGGAATCACCTCCCGAAGTATGTGCACGCCTTTATGTCTCGTTCCAATTGTCAGGATTTGATTTTGGATTCCAAGTTCGCCCCCTGTCACTCCTACACGACGTGGAATTCGACAACATACAAAAGGACTTTTTGTCTTCTTTTGATATCATGAATCACCTCCTGACGTATGTGCACATCTTTCAGGTTCTCCCAGTATATATGGAATGTATAACAAGCTTCGTTTTTATATGTACAATAAAAGAAGATGAAGATATTAACAAAGAAGTAGGGCCTATGTTTCTATATTCTTTGAACATTATCTATGACTTGAATATATTTTTTAATTATATTGAGTATTTATCTTCATTATTTCGAGTTACATTTTAGTGCCTATTTTACTGCCTATTTCTTAAATTTTTAGTGCCTATTTGCCTGCCTGGTTTCCAGGTTTTTAGTGCCTAAACATCCGGTCTCTAATAAGTATACATTTGGATACAATGATAGATTCAGTACCGCAAGGATGTGCTTCATCTCTGATTTTATTATTCTATTGTAACTGAAAGTGATAAACACCAATTAGCACTTCCGGTTTAAATATTAACCTCAATAAAACAAAAACAGTAAAAGGTAGTGATTAATGTCTTTTTGATATGCATTCAGCGTCCTAGAAACAGATTCTATCTTTCCTCTATTGCAACAAGTAGTTATGCTTGTACTATTTCAAGTTTATTCATTGAATTTTCGTAGTTTGGAAGTCTTCCGTAGTTTCACATTGTGAAACGAAACTCAGTAGTTTATTATTTTGTTATTCAATTTGTTATTTCTTTCATAGCCATTTTAATATCAGTAAATTTATTTACTGATTTACTTTTCATATTCATTTCCGTATTTCCATGTTTGTAAAATTAAAAGAATACTCTTGCCAGAAGTAACTCATTTTGTGAAGGTGAGGTATGCATATTCAGAGTACTTCATAATTAGGATAATGTGGGTATGTGAAGTAGTGTATCCTGTATTCTAGGTGATTCTTAGGTACTGATTAATGTTGTGTAGAAATAAAATATAAAGCTTCTATGAAAAGTGATAGACAGGAAATAGGAAACACCGTAGTCAAGTGGTTAGAGCGTTGGACTCACATACACGTGGTCCCGGGTTCGATTCCCAATTTTTGGCGTCGTGAGGCAGACTGGGGGGTCACATAAAAACAAGACGTGAGGGCAACTAGGTCTAGAAAGCTCCTGATAGGACAGTTACTAACAGGGTTATGCAGAGTGCTGACCACGTAGTTCAGCTGGTCACTAGCAGTGACTCAGGACCTCAAGATAGGCTGTTGCGCACTTTTTTTTTTTTTTGACACGAAAGAAGGAAAGGGATAGATCAGGAAGTTATCTTCTATGCTGGCCGTCTTTGTGCGTTGTGAAAAGTGGGCTTACGGGAGATGCGAGTTCGTTAGGACGGTCTTGCCAGAAAGACACCCAATTTGGACAGGGTTGCTAAGTCAAACTCCTGCTAGGCTGCAGTTGGTTTGTCTGATCTCGACACCTGAGTGGGCCCGCATTTGGACGTCAGTTCAGTCCCTAGGTAGACATTTTAACAACACTCTGCCGTATCACTGTAGATATAGATGTCCATTGATATACCATCTGCTTCCATCCCTTGGTTCAATTCCCCGTAATTCATAGGAAATCACGACTCAGCAATGGCTGCGGTAAGGTTTGAGGAAGAGACAGTATTGAGAAGAAAGTAACTAGAAGAGAAATGTCGCTGTCTTTTAACTTAAAATATAGAAGTGAACAATGATTTATGAAGAAATTACAAGACCTCTTCGTTCCTTCAGCTCCAAGCTACATTGAGGGCGGTTCATCAGCCACAACATGGAAGTAAAAGTTTTATGATCATTCACAATTTTAGCATAAGTGATCGTTTAATGTTCCACCATCCTAACTAAGTACTTCCTTTTGTTCAAAGTCTCTCCTCAATTCTACCAGACTAACGCAAGGATTAGCTTATTACATTTAAATAAATGTTTCCGATAATACAAATTCTATATTCTTTCCATATCCCATTATTTGTTGTTCGCAGGCTAAAATAATTGTACTGCCATAAACGTAAGTAAAATTACAACAACCTACTCGCATTCCACTTTGTTAAATTACGTACATGTATAACATAAAGTTAAAATAAATATTACTTGAGTGTTAGTGCCTGTTTTAATATCAATGCATTCTTCTTGCTAAGTATCTCTGGTTTTAATAAGGATATAAACCACTTTTGTTGCCTTTTCTGTGTAATTTTCCTAATGATCAAGCAGTGTATAGGAGATTACTAAACCAATTAGAGACCTGCACGGGCCGAATATTTCGGCCCGAGCCCAATCCAGCCCGAATGTACCTAGGCACGGCCCAGCACAGGCCCGAAAAGTTTCGGAGATTTTCGACCCGAGCCCGGCCCGGCCCAATAAGTTTTTTAAAATTCTTGGCCCAAGCCCGGCCCGGGCCCTATAAATTTTAAATGTTTCATTTTGGAACATTTTTCACGGGTACACTTCTTCAACGTTTGCCTTTATTCTAATTATCGTTTAACGAAAGTCAATAATTATTAAAGAATTACAATTAATCGGCCCCAGCCCGGCCCGACCTGAAGAGAAATCAGTTTCGGCCGCCCCAAAGAAATAACAGAGTCGGCCCGCCCAAGTTCGGCCCGTGGGTCTCTAAAACCAATAGAACAGGGGTAAGAAATTAAGGAGACATGAGTTAAGAATTATGATTACAGATGCGACATACCACGTAAAAAAAAAAAAAAAAAAAAAAAAAAAGTGAGTGTCCTTGGTTTGCGTCAGCCAACAGTTTGCAGTGTCTTGTAAGAATTTGTAAGATTTGTAAGAATTTATTTTCTATGTAAGTATATATATATATATATATATATATATATATATATATATATATATATATATATATATATATATTGAACTAGTAATATTACATTTCAGTTGGATACACTGTAAGTCACCAGTATAATTCGACAAGGCAGTCGCAGAGGTGTGTAGCAACAAGTAGGACGCTCGTGTTATTGTGGCAATTAGTGTACCTAATAAGAACAAAATATACTTAAAGGGCACCGTGGCTTAATGGTAGATGTCTTAACTCCGGTGTGTGAGATCCCTGGTTCGATACCCGGCCAAGTATTTGTGGTGGACAAAATTGTGTCCGAGTGTTTCCTCGGGGTCCTCCCGTTTCTTCTCACATTCTCATTCCGCCATTTTTCCCATCATCATTTTCTTGCCTTTAATCATATGTGTCCCTTAGCCTAAAGGGCATTCAAAATATACTCATTAAGAGGCTTCATCCCAGCGAAATTAAAATACCGCTAATTTTACAACAATTATGTGATATCTTCAAACAGATAAAAGAATCTAAATGTGGAACAAGAGCTCGCTAGACAATATTATTTTGCATGAGAAACCGTTATCACGACTCACTTATCTGCTTTCGATTTCGAGCCATTTTGAAAATCGGCATTTATTTTCGCGTTTCTAAACAGCTGAAAACGGAAAGCCACTAGGTGACTTGTGATAACGGTACCTCACGCAAAATAATATTGTCTAGGGCGCTCTTGTTCCACATTTCAATACTCTTCTTTCTATTTGAAGATATCACATAATTACTGTAAAATTAGCGGTATTTTAATTTCGCCTGGATGAGGCTTCTTAAGTATATTCTAGCCTATATTAATTTCACATAGTTAACATATCACTGTACATGCGAACTTTTGTCAAAATACGGATCAGATGAGAGAACATGAGATATATTTTTTTGTGAAATCAGATTTCTGAGGACGACACATTCTCTTGATAAAACAGAAGGCATTGGGACAATGCAAATTCCTCCAGTGAATGAATTCCATGTGCGCTCGGAACGTCAACAATGTAATAATATCGCAGTGGCTCAGTGGTAGAGCGTTCACCTCTGGTGCATGGGGTTCCTGGTTCGATCCCAGCTCGCACCAAGTGAACTTTGTGGTGGTTAAAAGCCGTGAGCGTGGGTTTCCTCGGGGTTCCCCCGTTTCCTGCCACTTTCTTCATTCCACCCTTTCATTCATTTCTCATCATCACCATCTTCTTTACCCTAACCGGCATAATCGTGGGACGTAAAACAAAGATTTCATTTCAGTGCACATTCGTTACATTAATACATATAACATACTCCTAGCTCTTCATCAAAACATTATCGGAAATAAATTGAATAAAAATACGCATTAGAATGTACTAAATTCAACATATAAATGTATGGACTTATTATATTTCTGTCTTGGAAATGCTTAAAATTAGACATTTTTCTGCATATTTTATCTGGGGATATTATTATCTTAATTTATCACGGACTTCATATTTCTTCCTCTACAGGTTTCACATTGATATTTTCTTACTAATAATCCAGTATGCCCAACAACCACTGGCACAAATCCCGGGGGGATGAGGGTAATATGTCCCACTGATCTTGGAACTGGGGGACTATTCCCCATAATTAGATGTAAAATATGTTTTTTTTTTGGGGGGGGGGGGAGAAATGTGATGATTTGTGCCCTCGACTGCCACAAAGGAAAGTGAAATGAATTGATGTCCCTTGCTGGGTAATATGCAACAGGCTCACCTCAGAAATCAGATTCATTTACCGTAATATGAGTATCATCTCCCCCTCCGCTAAGAACAAGCCTCAAATCTGCCCGCCTCCCAATGTTGAAGACAACTCTGCCTCCCCTGATCTTCGACAGCATTGTTTTTTAACTTCAAAAATATTTTGAACATCGCTTAAAAAAAAAATGAAACCGTCTTACCCATTCCCCCCAATGTTGAATACTGATTTGCACCGATGCCAACAACGACAAAAATTGAAGTTTATACTTTGCTACAGAGAATCAATTTATGCTCTCATGAAGAAAGTGTTCCTGTCTTCTGAATGCTGGCTAAAATATGTTAAATTTAAATATCTAAAGGGAGAAATAACGAAAGAGCAAAAGAGAAATAATAATAATAATAATAAAAGAATCTTTGAAAAGAAAATGCCAAAGTAAATCCCTCTCAGATATTACAGTGGAAGTTCAAAACAAGATACAATTTTTAAAGTTTTCCTTTAAAAGAAAAAAAACATCTCATTTGTTTTTGATGCGAAATTTCAAGGTGAGATGGGTCTGTTTGCGGAGGAACTCGCTCCTATCTGCTGATATTACAGAAGATACGCTGGACCAAGATTTGAAAGTTAGTTTCCGTAAAATTCTATGCTTCGCTGTTATTGGCAACCTTCTCCTCCCCCTCTCTCCAAAAAGTACAACCAATTTGAGCAACAGTGTATGCGTAGTATATATACATATAGGAGTCCGTGTATAAAAGTTGGATCCATAATAGTTGCATCTAGAATATGAAAAAGGGGTGAACTTCAAATGCAATGAGAAAAAGTTTTCTCTCCGGGAAAGTTGGGTGGGTTGCGTTTTTTATCTTGTTTTTTCTTCCTCTCTTCCTGTAATTCAAGTTCAGAGGAAGAAAAAAAAGAACAAGACCTGAGAAAATATTTCGAGTTGATCCCTTGCAGTCATCGTTTCATCCTGAAATTGTTTTTCATATTCTTGCGCAGACTGGGAGATGCTAGAATGTGAAAGAAAAATCGACTCAAGTCTATATATATAAGTTGGAAAACTTTCTTTTCTACAAAATCTAGAAGCTGAAAGTTGATGCTTACGTTCGACTCTAGACTTAGTGTGATTTTCTAGTAGGCCCTATACAACTTATGGTATGCTTACTCAGGTGATACTTACAATTAACCTTTATATGCAATGGCGTTCATAAAATTTCATCAAGAGACGTTTCAAAAACGCAAGTTCGTATCGCTGATACTGTAAATGATAATACAGTTGGACCTCGATGAATCGAATTCTTTGATAAGTCGAATTTTTTCACATTTTCTTGAAATTTCCATAACACTTAATGTTAAAATAACGTCTGTAAGTTGAATATTTAAAAATTACAACTTTGATAAGTCCAATTTTAAGGGTTTCATAATCATATTTAAAAATCTCGGTAACTCGAACTTTCGTAACTACGAACCTCTATAAGTCGAAGTTTACTTCCCTATATCTCGAATTTCTCTTGATGTGACTTCGATAACTCGAAGCTGCAGCCGTGTGCTTTTATGTAATTGTCATTGTGTCTAATGTGTACTGTAATTGTATTTTAGTCATGTCTAAATATGAATATCTCCAAAACAATACAAGTAAAGAATTTTATTTCCACTAGTTATCTTATTTAATTTAAGGAACTTCCACAACTTCGAGTTATAGAGGTTGAATGAATAAAATTTCGAGTTATAGAGGTTGAATGAATAAAACTTCGAGTTATAGAGGTTGAATGAATAAAACTTCGAGTTATAGAGATTAAATGAATAAAACTTCAAGTTATAGAGGTTGAATGAATAAAACTTCGAGTTATAGAGGTTGAATGAATAAAACTTTGAGTTATAGAGGTTGAATGAATAAAACTTTGAGTTATAGAGGTTGAATGACTTAAACTTTGAGTTATAGAGGTTGAATGAATAAAACTTCGAGTTATAGAGGTTGAATGAATAAAACTTCCAGTTATCACTGTCTCACTGTAATAACATTAAAACGTGTATTATTATTATGCTCTACATTATACAGGGCGTCTGAAAATATTCTTTCTCTACAAGTATCACATTATGAAATTATTTACAAGAGGTTCTCTTCGGACGTACGAACATGTCTGGATATATTTCTGCGTGTTATAATTATCGGGTGTATCAAAATTCTAGGGTCATAGGTCAACTACGTTATGAGTGAAGATATGAGAAAATGGTGGAGTGGTTGAATCAAACTAAAATGGAATGTTTCTAATCGCCCGAGCTGTATGGGTTCTACACTACAAAGAAGTCCAATATTAAATTAAAAAAGCAATGTTGCCAGTTCAGTAGCTTGTTTCCTAGATCCTCGTCATACCAACAATTGCATTGTTTAAAAACTGATTTGAGATATTCTAAGTTCGCCTATTTCATTTTTGTGTACTCTTACGTTCCGATCAATCAGCCTGCTGAATTAGAAACGCCACTTTTTGATATATTATAGATCACTTTATCAGTGTGGAGCAGGGTTGACAACTTTTCCTAAGAAAAAATCGGGATTTGAGAATCGGTGATGGAGCCTTCCCCTCCCCTCTCTCTCCCCGGAGACGACTATACATACGGCAAGTCATTAAAAACAGTATAAATAATCATCTGAATAACACGAATATAAATTAATGTGGCACCTTATTCTTTTATTTTCCCATCCACTCCTCATCACTAGGTATAAGCAATACATGCAACAAATTCAAACCAAAACAACTGTAATTTATTTAACATGAACAAAACACAACTTTGTTAAATTGATTCTGCACACACAAAACTGTGCGTGTAAAACAATGAGTTATCCTTTGTAAAAATGGCCCAGTAAAATATTTATTAAGTTTGAAAATCGATAAATCGGGACAATATTTGTCCCGACGAGTGGCCGGTCGGAACGCGGGACAAATAAGTCAGAAAACGGTACAGCCAGAAAACGGGACGGTTAGCAACCCTGGTGTGGAGCCGAAACAGCTGATGTCTGGAAAAATTCCAGCATTTTACATTGAGAAAACAGTTTTCTTCCTTACAATTTTTTCTGATCTTTACTGATAACGGAATTGGTCTATGGTCCCAGATACAAAATTAAAAAATACGCTTGGAATAACAGCTCTTTGTGGGCCTCAACCGCCCCAACGCCATCTCTTAGCGACCAGTTGAACTAGGTCCAGTCTAGCAACAAACACGTGATCAGTGCATTGTCTCACTCTATCTTTAACAGACTTATTAGGAGCTTTCCAGACCTAGTGGTCGTCACGTCTTTTATTCACGTGACTCCCTTTACGACGCTGGGTGGACGCCGAAAATTGGGAGGCACCGGCCTGGAATCGAAGCCAGGACAACGCAGACGTGGGTCCAACGCTCTAACCACTGAACAAGGGTGTCCCCCAGACTTTTGAGACAACTGGTATATATGTACACTCATGTCCAAAATTATTGTCGCATGTCTATAAATATGTTTTTGTAGGAATATAATTTGATAACGAATTCGTCCGGTATTTCTTATAATGTTAGTATGTGTATAATCAGCAAAGACATGTATGTGGCAAATTTCATGTCAAAAGAGCAGTAAATAAGAACAATAAAACGAAAATAAAAACTTTCTTGTCCATTTAGCAACATTTTGTTTTACTCATTCTAATTTTCGTATTTATAATTCTTTTCCTACGAAATTTACCACAAATATACATTTCCCGATTATAACATAGTATCAGCATTAAAAGTACGCTGCAAGATCATTATCAAATTATATTCTTACAAAAAGGCAGTTATAGATATGCGACAATCATTTTGGACATGAGTGTACATTAGAATGGAAATTGGTTTATAGACAGTAACGTTTATGTTTTGCTTGGGGGAGAGAGAGGGCAAGATTGTCGACCGACTTAAATCATTTCACGTTTTTGGTTACTATGTTACTCTACTATGGATTAAAGTGTTTATATCTTTCAAACTCAGAGCACAATTGCATCCTGCTCCCTAAATGACGCCCCTATTTACAGTCGTGCATTACTTACATAGAAGCATACATTCATAGCGCATAGTAACTTTACAAACACCCTGTATAATATAACTGCACGTCACCATTTTTACATAATAATTATGGTCATTTGTTTCTCGTTTGTGGGAGGTACCGTGTCTCAATGGTAAAGCACTTGTCCCTGGTGTGTGGGGTCCTTGATTTGATCCCCGTCCAAGTAATTTTGTAGTGAACAACATCGTGTGTGTTTCCTCGGGGTACTCCCGTTTCCTCCCAGATATTATTCCACTAATTCTTTCATATTCACTTGCCTTAATCATTGTCTCCCTTAGCCTAATGGGCATAATGATGGGACGTTAAATTGAAAGATTTTTTTCTCATTTGTAAAATACTGAAAGCCAATTACAAAGAACTTGATTAATTCAAGTATAATAAAAATCACGTTAAGAGATGACACCATGACGTCGAATTCACACACTACCCAGCTAAGATATTTTTCTAGTATAAGTTTCATAAAATTACTATTTAAAAAAAACAACTAGATCATAATATTGACGTTCCTACGTTATAGGTTGCAATTGCCTATAATTGCAATATGATTTCCAGCAATACAAAATGAATTTGCAAGGTAGAGAATTGCTTAGTGATAAAACCTTAGTAATCTCTAACCAAGCGAACTGCAAAATTACTATTTTTGAAAATTATACTTGTGATTCTTCCGTAAACCTGCCATATTTTCTCCATGAGAATACGGGACACCTTAGATCATCCCTGCCCCAACTTTCCAACACATTGCAATGAGCTGTAGCTCTGGTTATGAACAAAAGTATAATGGACCGCGGTAGCTCAGTGGTAGAGCGTTCACCTCTGGTGCATGGGGTCCCTAGTTTGATCTCAGCTCGCGCCAAGTGAGCTTTATGGTGGACAAACACCTTGTGCGTAGGTTTTCTCGGGGTTCTTCCGTTTCCTTCCACTTTCTTCATTCCACCATTTCATTCATTTCTCATGATCACCGTCTCCTTGAGCATAGCAGGCATAACCATGAGACTATACCAAAAGATTTCATTTTATTTTTTTCATTTTTTTAAAGAATATAATAGGCGAAAGTTCACTAAGTTGCAGCTGCTTTTCTCTCTTCGCACCCTGCAATTAATCGTAAGGACTGAAGATGCCTAAAAACTTAAGATGATGTCTTATAAAAATGCTTTACAGGAAAACAATAGGGGTCTATACAAATTATTTAAATAGGTGGTACAATCTATCTTCAATATTCTTCGAGCGTTTACCAATATTTATTTACAGGGCTGTATTTATTAAAATTACGTTCGTCAGTTTAATCTGATGAAAAACTTATTTTTCTCCTTGTGTCGTATGTAATTGTCAAGACCAGATTTACATATTTCTAAAACCTGAACCAAAGCATAATTCTGTGTCCCTAGCTTCTCAAAAAAAAAAAAAAAAAAAAAAAAAATCCTTTTAACTTATCTAATGTCTTGTTGGAGAAAAGGTCAGTCATCTTCCCTGTGCTTGTAGAAACACTCAAAGCCGTCTTATGTTTGTTTTTCTGATGTTCCGGAGAATGCCCGAGTCTCCACCAAGTGCAATGGAAAAAGTAGCATTGCAACTTTCACTCGCTATCAAGTCGAACAGGGTGGTGTAATAACTTCTCGAAACTGTTAATATGCTAGGCTTATTCTTCATTCACTAATTACAGGATTCCCAATCAATGTCAGAATTTTTTTTTTTTTTTTTTTTGTTTTCACTTTTCGAATAAGGTGATATTGATAGCAGAAATGGAACGGAATTAAAATACGGGACATTTCCCTGTCCCTACTAAATTTACGGGGATGCGGGACACTCGGTCCTTAAATCGGGACTGTCTCGTTTTTTACGGGATGTATGGCATAGAGACCTGCACGGGCGGGCCGACTCTGTTATTTCTTTGGGCCGGGCCGGGCTTGCACGGGCCGACACTGTTATTTCTTTGGGCCGGGCCGGGCTTGGGCTGGCCGACACTGATTTCCCTTCAGGTCGGGCTGGGCTGGGCCTGATCAATTGCAATTCTTTAATAATTATTGACTTTCGTTAAACGATAATTGGAATAAAGCCAAACGTTGAAAAAGTGTGTCCGTGAAAAATGTTACAAAGAATGCAATAGCTATATACAGTTTGTGTTGCTAAGCGGCTCCACTTTCACTATAGAGGATTGCTGGCATTATGCGGTAAATTGAGCTCTGACCTTGATTTTCACTGAACTCAAAATATAACAAGAAGGTGTGGGAATGTTTTGCCTGTCGCTAAACAATATTGCCATCTTCACTTTATGCTAAAAATCAATTAAGTTAGATTTTTGTTACAGGGAATGGAGTTTTTGTTCTCTCGATGACAGGCAAAGTTCTAGAAGGCAATGGTACCATTCGGGAGGCAAGCGTCAGGTTGTAAACCAGAGTTTAGTAAATGTTTCTGAGGTTAGGTCAAATTTAGTACTACATTTTGAGAAAGATTGGGGCTCGAGCTATTTTTTTTTTAATTATCGGGCCGGGGTCGGGCCAAAAACTTTTAAAATTTATCGGGCCCGGGCCGGGCTTGGGCCAAGAATTTTAGAAAACTTATTGGGCCGGGCCGGGCTCGGGCCGAAAATCTCCAAAATTTTTCGGGCCCGTGCAGGTCTCTAGTATGGCAGGCTTATGCTTTTCCAGAGTGTGTGAAAGATGATTCCATTATTGAAAAGAACAGTTTCTGACTTGTTGCTGTTTAGGAGCATCACATAGTTCTGAAAAGAGAGTCAGCTTAATTTGTTGGTTCCTATACAGAGTGGTCATCCACAAGTACTTTTTTCTTGCTTATATAAATTGATAATTGTTGAGATATCCCGGCAAATTGTTTATACTCATTGTTATGCGTAAGGTTCTGTGCAAAACACAGAATATTGAATTGTAACGTCTCCTGTAGGGGATCAAAATGTCATCGGGCTTTTAAAGTATTGGGGCGTCATGCTCTTTAATTATTTCAATTTTAATTTAGTAAACAATTTTACTTCTAAACATAAATTAGTTTGTTGTAATCCTTATATTATTTTACAACTTTTTTTATATGTCCGATGCCTCTACCTTCCATTTATTTTTACAAAATAGTACTAACACAAATCTACTTGGAACAAGCCAATTCGTCCATGTTGGAACGGGCCATCTTAAACAATTATACTTTTTATCAAAATATTTAAAGCAAAACTAGTGGAGCAGTCAACTGTTCCTTAAGGTTGGTGTAATGGAAAAAGTTTTCCCAATAGATGTCACTACAGTCTTCGTATCTCTCTCATGTATTATTATTATTATTATTATTATTTTTATCGTTGACGAAAATTCACGATTTCTCTCACAAATTTCAACCTAGAGATTTAAAATTTTTAGAGAATGAACTTCATAACGTATCAAAGGCAACAATCCTTGCCGATTTTTTTAAAATGTAGAATGTTATTCATTGTTGAAACAGTTACATTGTTAAAGGTTTGGATATCCATTTCAACAATCAAGCCATTTCAACAATGAAGAAATTTCTAAATAAAAAATCGGCACGGATTGTTGCCTTCAATAGGTTATGAAGTTCCTTCTCTAAAAATTTGAAGTCTCTAGGTTGAAATTTGTAAGAGAAATCGTGAATTTTCGTCAACGGTAAAAAAAAAAAAAAAAATACATGAGTGAGATACGAAGACTAGTGGCATCTATCGGCAAAACTTGTCCCTTTAAATCAACCTTAAGGGCTGTGACTTTCTTTACAAAATCCCCCGTAAGGGATATAACTATAACTGGAAGGTCTTCAGTAGGATGTTCCTTGCTGATGAGCAGGCAGTGTTTGTGGTGTTTTCTGTAAGTTCATCCAAGCTATGCTGAATATTGGTGTACATTTTTCTTTTAAATCTCTCCTGATATATGAGTCTACGATGGCCATAACGTCATAACAGTTCGTACTTCTGAAAATAACTTCATAAATCTGTGTCAGTGACACCCGTTCCAGGTGGCATGCTGTCCTATGTTATAAAAAAATATTCTTGAATTTCGTTAGTGCTGGTAACTGTAAAATTATATATACAACTATGTCGAGATGGATATGCCGTTGGTGCGAATGAAATTTCTTTTTTGACGTCTGACTCAATATTCATGTCAGCAACGAAACACAGAGATGTCACAATATAATGTCACACACTCAGTATACGTCTAGCAAACAGCGCCATGACCATGGAGAACACACAATTGTGATTTAGTTTTCTTTACAAATTCAAACTAGGTTATTCTGCATTGAAACCGAAAAAAAATTAAAAGAAATAATAGCTGTGTGTAATTGGACCAAGAATGGCGAATGAACGTACCATTCACTGTTTATCAGATCTTGTTCCAGATATAGTATTGCAAAATTAGTCCCGTGGACACCAATCAACATGTTCGGATTAGCTCCTTCGGAACACTCGGAAAGCTGAAGCACAGAAAAGAGTTAGTGCCAGTGATAGGCACCATAGGCGTACACACGGGAGATGCACCGAGTCCAGCCTTCCCCAAACTTCCTAACTCAACAATCACTTGTACATTTTGTCAATAAAATGCTTGTTTAACAGGGAAATGATTGGTATAGTACTAAAATTTGATCTTACACTTGATCTGTACTCTTTCTCTTATAAAAACAATCTAGTTCTATCAGTTTTTTTTTTAAAATATAGGTGGAAGATTTCTACAATTACTTATCCTCTTTTTGGATGCAGAATAATACCAAAAGATATTGCATAGACATTATGGCTTGTAATATTGGACCCCTCCTCTCAACGCTTGAACCCCATCCAACAAAAATTTCTACGTGCGCTCCTGGTAGACACTGAGCTACCCTCTGGAATTATCGCTGCTGAATGGAAGTTTTGGGGAGAATCTCCACTGGACAACCTTCTGAAATCATCACTGCCGAAATGGATCTTGAACTGTAAAGAAACAAATTTTTCATAACACTCTTTTGACGAATGTTTCTTTTTTTTTTTTAAAAAAAAAAAACATTTGTCAACTGCTTTAAAAATTGGAACTGTTTTGAACAACTATAACTCATCGGATATGAATTTTGAAAAGTTCCCTTTACACCCAGTACGATTAGATACCAGTACGAAATTAACTATGTTATTGACACAGAATAAATTATAGAATCCTTTAACGACGGTCGATAGTTCGTATTATCTCTTCGTTACATTTGCAACAGCCAATTCCATATCCATCGTCCCATCAGATATCTAGAATCCTCAGGGGGGCCATCTCGCCGCTACTAACAGTTGAAATTCGTATCTGAAAGACAAAATAAAACCCAAATTGAATTAATGATTTGTGGGATATAACGCACTTTAAATAGTTACAGTTTTGGTAAACATTGTAATTAGACCAGTCTCAATTGGCCACAAATGGTAAACAAAAGTGATCAAACTTCAACAAATGGCGAACTTACGAAGTATTATAATAATGAAACTTGTACAACTTGGCCACCCATGTATTACATATTATTTAGAACATGCCAAATGGAAAGAAAATTGGTCATACGATTTAAAGTAACGGTGGACACAAAAACAGTTTTTTTTTTTTTTTTGGTTTTTAGAAAACCGAAACGTTTATTTAAACTTTAGAAAATCTGTTTTCAAAACCGATTCCGTTTCTTAAAAATCAAAAACCGGTTTCGGTTTTCTATCAAACTGTTTTCGGTGAAAAACCGAAACTGATTTCGGTAGAAAATAGAAAGGACTGTTTTTCGGCTTTTCTAGAAACCGGTGCTGATATCTCTCTAGTATCGCTCTAACTGAGGCTTTTCCGTTTATTTTTCTACTTTATTAAGTGAATGCCGGGATGGTACTATTAACATAAATCCCTAGTTGACATTTTCCCCCTTGTTAATTGCTGTTATCAGTTGTTTACCAATTAAATTGACTAGTTTTGATTCAAGACAAGACTTTAGACTATCTCATCTCGAAAAGGTGTAATGAAAGCGATGTCTTGGCTCAAAAAGTATGTTTATATCTATTGAAAAAGCACTGTCTCGTCTCGTCTCGTGGATAATCCTAAAATTGATTTCGACAATTAGGAGCTTAGTAAATCATTACTTACAAAATACGTAGACGTTTCCTATATAGGAGCATTACCTACCGTGCATTAGTTTAATCCTCAATATCATTGACCCTTGCTATCAACATTTGAAAGTTGAAGGATTTTAAAAATGAAACTATATCGAGATTGAAGTTTTACCGGGCGCGTAATAGTGAAGTTATGGGACACAATTATAACATAATGTTTAATATTGTGATATATCAATCGATTGATCAAATATCAGTATCAACAATCACATCATTTTCGATATTCCATTAGTATTTTAATATTTTCTATATGTTAATTCTATGATATATTGAGCAAGTTTCGATGTCTTCAGCATTTGACATATTTCCGGCATTAGACACCAGTTTTGACGTTCCATATTCAAATACAAAGATCAAAATTTGATATACTTCCGGTATTAGTTTTGGTATCATAATCCGGATATAGTACAACCAGCGGCTCCGAGGCCTATTTAACTTTTAGGGAAGAAGCATTGAGGTGTGTTAAGATATCGAAGCAAATAGATCTATATCCAGTTTCAAGGACACTAAAGCTAATTTTCGGGGGCATATGCCTCCTCGCCATCTAGGTGCCCGTGCGCACAACCTTATTATCGAACAGAATGTTGCTGAGGAATTTTGGGATGTAGCGAGGTGGGTGATGAAAACATGGAAGTGCTCTGAAGCTGAGGTTCTTTGTGTTTCTACATCCCTCCCAAATTACAAAATTTTGAGTTGAAGAAATACTTATGTACACAAAGTTTATGTGCATCTATCTATAATTTATATATGGAAATGAAAGTGACTATTTTCCTAACTTAATAACTTTCGAACCACGCGACCAACCTACATCAAATTTTCAACATAGATGAGGTTCAGGTCTGGGATGGTTTTTATCATTCCACTTTGATGGTGGAACTTGAGGGAGGGGTAAAGATATATAAAAATGATCGCAAATGAGTGATAGCAGTGTCGAATTCATACTTTTCGGGGTCGCTGAGATGAACAGTGACACTTTCGATGTCGTTTAAATCCAAATCCAACCTCGCAGCTTGGGAGAAAGAGAATTATAATGGTCAAAAATGACCGATATTAGTGTTGAATTCTTACTTTTTGGGGTTCCCAAGTTAATTGCTGATTTTGGTATCCTTTATGTCCAAAATGAAACTATTCTCCCCGTGCGAAGAACGGGCATCCTGCTGGTATGTAGGATCTTCTCTGAGTCATTTAAATTTTTATATGTAACACTGACTTTCACCTCATCGTACGGAGTTACATCATAACGCAACACTGCATTTACACAAGCACAAAATATAAAAATAAAAGAAAATAAACCAAAATCAGACGGACGGAAACCTGTGCGAGAGAAGGAAATATACACCACACACACACAAACACGTGTGTTCCTCTGCGTTTCATAGCCTGGAATATGTTCTTTCTTACTACGTACGTGAGTATCTTTCTTCATATGAAAGGGTGTCATATGTGTTTGTGTGCTATTTTGCTAGCATTTGTCGGTAATGAAGTCTCATACGAGCATAGAGTTGCTGTTATTCTCATCCTCGTTTTTCTAACACCAGCATTTGGCGACGGCGGCGCTAGTGTCGAGGTGGCCATCTTGTGACGAAGAAAATGAGTCTTCTTTTTTCCCCTTTTTTCTTATGTGTACACGTCTAGAAAGGTAGGAAGAGAATGGAATGCGTCTTAAACGAGGGTTAAGAAGAAAATCATATCTTTTCCGTGTATTTTTTCCCATTCTTTAGGGGTGTTTGACCCTGTTTTTTCCCTTCCTTGATGGTTGGGTGTATATGTTTCTTATTACCGCTGCAGGATGGCGTTGAGGTACTGCGCGTAAAAAAAAAAAAGGAACTTCATTTCCTGTGACAGTCGCAATTTCTTCGGGAGGACTGTCTCCACGCTACTTTGGCACGTCGTTTACCGGGAAAATCGCAGAATACAAACAGTACAGGAAGTGTAGCAATGGGGAACAACAAACAGTACACACCCCTGATCAAACTAGGATATTTCTTTTTACTGTATAAGAAATGATCATGACGAAGATTGAGAGCTGAGGAGGACGGGCTGGTGGAAATCCTTCTTTTCCTTGTGATGAAATGACCTAAGAAAGGGTGAAAAATCTTTCCGAATTTCAGTGTGACGTAGATATATATATACGTAAGCTCTGAAGTGAAGAATTATGGAGTCGGCAGTACAGGGTTGATATATACAATGAAACAACCTCCTTGTACAAAAAAAAAGTATCCAATTTTTTTCCTACCATCTTCCTTTTGTTAAAAATAGCCAAGACTTGATGCCCATTTGGCAGCTTATACCAGCGTTCGTTATTCTTCCACGTTCCAAATGAGAGCAATAAGATCCTTCTTTCCCTCTCTCTCCGCCCTTGACAGAATAGAATAGAAAACAATTGTCTGCTTTGTTAGGCTTCGGGCATGGTTATAAGGATGGAACCATCTCTTTGCCGTCCATAGTATGGGAGTTCTTGCCTAACAGGCATGCTTGACTTTTATCACGCCTCAAAAAGAAGTATTTTTTTTTCTTTTCCTGTTTTGTTTTCCTATACGGACTTTTACAATTCTTCTGTATTCTTCTACGATGACATAAAAAAAAAAAAAATAAAACAGAGCAATCTAAGACGAACAAGCTAGGTTTGAAGCAAGGTCTTTGACTTCTTCGGCACATTTTTTTTTAAGCGTTCATTCATATACTCCCTCCTTTATATATCATCCTCTTGTTTCCATTGGACGCGAGTGTTTGTGTCAGAATAAACTGAGGGAGGGATTTTTTTTATATATATATATGTATCTATTTCTTGAAGAAAGCAAGAACAGTTCGAACCAGGAAACAAAAAAAAAAAAATACAATTGAAGACATTTTTTTTTCTTTATCTGGTATGTCGATATGGTTCAGCAATATCTCGTATTGTCTCCCAATGGAGAAGTTAACATAGGGGAAACTAAAGTGGCAGTTTTTAGCGCCATATATCACAGAATGAGGATCATTTACTGCGAATCACACAAAGTACCGACTTTACCACGCGTGTTGTCAGTAAGTCTCGGAAGCTTCAGTACAGCATGTGCATTTGTGGACACAGTTGTTTTCGGTCCCTTGTTGTGAATTCCAGTTCGCGTCTTGTAGACTGCATATTTCTTAGGATATATTAGGATTTAACAGGAGAGTTCCCAACAAGATTTTTGTAAGTATTTGAGATATTAGGCATCAAAATATTACATTACTTATTGATTTTCATAAACAAAAGTAGAGTGCTCATTCTGTAGTGCTAAATACTAAAGCTAAATGCATTTTATCATGTATAAATTTAAAACCCAAGGAGGGTTATAGCCTTGGTAGTCCTGTTGGATCCAGGATTCGCTGAAGGAAAGTAATGTGTGTTCATTTTTGTCTTGTTAAATATGCTCTTATAGTGAGACTTGCCTGGATTGGCCATTCTAAAGCATAACTTTCTACGTCCTGCGTTCTCCCCCCCCCTTTTTTTAACAAACTTCTTAAAAATTGCGTCAAGGTTAATGATAGTATGTAGTCTTCTATTTATGTGGGTTCTATGCAGTAGTGTCATTTCAGGTTTAGCTGGGGGAGGGGGGAAGACTCCACAGACATAAATAGTTTCACCCTTTTTATTGGTATATAGCCTAACTATACAATTGATTAAAAATTATTTATGTCTTAAGCTCAGGGGGAGCAATTATCCCCTCTGACCCCCTTGATCGATTGTTCCCAATATTTTTTTAATTGGCAACACACTTTACTGGGTGCACACGACAACCCGGCACTTGCTTGATTTTTAATTAATAGTAACGTAAGTTGCAGTAGTGTAAGACTATAAGTTTCTATGAAATAACGATTCTGTGTGTGTCGCGACACACCGGTTTGGAATCACTGCCCTAGATTACTGTGCCTGGTATCTCGACCCACCGGATTTTAAGTGCACAATGCACAGACAGAGGTGTCAACTTTTGTTTAACTTTAAAAAAAAAAAACAGAGTAACTTTAAAAAAAAAAGAGAGACAGATAACCAAGCAAAGATTCTCAGATCCTGATGGCAATAAGCAAACTTTGGGGATCGGACCCCTGCCCCCCTTCCCAGGATCAGTGCCCATTTGCACAGACCATCACTTAAGATCCTTTCGTTCAACATATATGTACGTCTACACCACGCTAATCTCTATTTCAAAGTAACAGTATTACATCCTTCCACGCGTTGAAATCTTCGAATACATAACTATTAACTGGGTTGTTTCTTTTATTACGGCAAATGACTAGTTAGAACAACTAAATATATAAGTGAATTAAATAAATTATTTGTAATTATTTGCACCAAAATATTCGCTTTTGCGAAACGAATAATAAGTTCGCTGGCACAATTCCCTGAGAAACAGAAAGTTTACGGTAGCAGCTTAACACTATGAGGAATTGGGGAATTAACTGAATTAAGATGCAACGAACTCCTGTGTAAGAAGCTAGAAATAGTAACGAAAGGAGTTCATGTTTCTAATCATACGTCTCCCAACTTAAAGCATTCTGGCCAGCCACAGACCGCAGATGATTGCAGGAAATGTACCTTTGAGAGTGAATATTTATGTACTTAAACTTTCAACTGATTTTAGCATTCCTTTTAATAACCTCGAATAAAGTTACTTTTTTTCTAGTGATGTATAACAATGTGACTTTGGAATTTGTTTTATTTACATTAATTTCTGATTAATGAATATTTTAAATATTAATTAATAATGAATTAGAGAAGTTTGTGATTGCTAGTAAGCTTCATAAATAAGTAAAACCTTATTTTTAAGTCAAATGAGAAAATTTTATGATTTCTGATTATATTAGTAAGTAAGTTCAATATTTATTATTAATTCGTATGAGAAAAGTTGAGCATTTTTGATTAGCTTAATAAATAAGTGTAATGTTTTTAATAACTCGAATGTTAAAACTTTAAATTACTGATTTGCTCGATAATTAATCTTAATTTGAATTAGAGAATGTTATGATTACTGAGTAGTCTAACAAATAAATTTAAGGCTTAAGTTTGGAGGTGCCTCTCCAGTTTCAAACCGACAAAAAAAAGCAATTAAAACATTAAAAATTGTTAGGTCAGGCTAGGTTTGGTTTGGTTAGTTTAGGCTAGGTTAGGTTACCTGATAAGACTTTAGTTACACTAGAACAGTGACTGGAACAGGTTCTTATAAAAGAGCTTCAATTATCACAAACTCAGTAATCCGTGGGCCTTACAAAATTTAATAGATTCTCTTCATTATTCTTAGATAATTGTATAAAACTCGAAGCGGAAATATCACATTCAACACACTGATTCGCCCCCTTATACGACTGCCATGCTGATGAATCATCGAAACGTTCCGCGTCTTGCAAATAGTACCCACTTCTACATATCTTTTCTTGTATTAAATACATAACTTCACTGCCAAACTTACACACCTAAACGTCACATAAGAACTCCAAATCGTTATTTCTTACCTCATTTCTCCTGTAAATTTTCCTAATTTTTATAAAAAACGGAGGGGCAACTCTAAACTTAACCCAAATTTAATATACATTTTTAATAAAACAAATGAAGAAAATATTGCTGATTTGCTTAATATTTAAATTATTTATTATTAAGTGAGTGAAATTCATGACGGCTGATTACTTCAATAGATGAATTTAAATACTTACTGAATCAAATACGGCAATTTTGTGCTTGCTAATTAACTTAATAAATAATCTTAATATTTACTAGTATCTCAAATGAAATGAAATCTTCAAGTTTAACGTCCCACGATTATGTCCGTTAGGCTAAAGGAGACTGACGATTAAGGCAACTGAATAATGATGGAAAAATTATGGAATGGGAATGTGGGAGGAAACGGGAATAACCTGAGAAAACCCACTGACACGATGTTGTCCACCACAAACTTAGTTGGTCGGAGGTCGAACCAGATAACCCACGCACCAGAGGTAAGCGCTCCTCCACTCACCGACCGTGCTCCCCTGTCCAAAGACAAGATACATATTAAACAATTATTTAATATAGTGTGATCAACATATTAAACATATTAAACACATTAAACGTATTAAACAATATATTGTGATCAAGCTTAACACAATTATTCAGAATAATGTTATCCAGAAGGAGAGACGAGACAGCTCTTCAAATAGAAACAGATACATTTTTTCAGACGAGACACCCCCAAGTCTTGTTTCGTGAGCAACACATTTAGAGTTAATTCTCATGTGTAGTTTCCGAGATCAATCATATACCCATAGATTATGTTACAATTTTGATGGCACTAGAAACAACGTTAGTTCTCAATAATAGCACAGCCACACACACACACACACACAATTTCTGTGCAGTGGACCCCACGCTATGGATTCGATGTATTATGTCATGCCGAATCCAAATTTCGAAACCCCAGGACGATTAAACGTGTTATTTTTTTTTTATGAGCGATAAACTTGAGCGATTTTGGATAGGGAGGATACACATGTAACACAACCAGATAAAAAATTTCAGAATTTCTGTGTAGCGGACCCCAGAGTATGAATTCGATGTATTTTGTTACACATAACCCAAATATCGAAACCCCAGGACGATTGAACATGTTATTTTTTTACGGGCGAAAAACTTGAGCGATTTTCGATAGAAAGGATACATATGTGTTTCACCCATAAAACAAAACTAACACGTTCAATCGTCCTGGGGTCGAATCCATACTCTGGGGCTTCTAAATTTGAATTCTGTGTAACAAAATACATCGAATCCATACCCTGGGGCTTCTAAATTTGAATTCTGTGTAACAAAATACATCGAATCCATATCCTGGGGCTTCTAAATTTGAATTCTGTGTAACAAAATACATCGAATCCATACCCTGGGGTTTCTAAATTTGAATTCTGTGTAACAAAATACATCGAATCCATACCCTGGGGTTTCTAAATTTGAATTCTGTGTAACAAAATACATCGAATCCATACCCTGGGGTTTCTAAATTTGAATTCTGTGTAACAAAATACATCGAATCCATACCTATCGAATCCATACCCTGGGGTTTCTAAATTTGAATTCTGTGTAACAAAATACATCGAATCCATACCCTGGGGTTTCTAAATTTGAATTCTGTGTAACAAAATACATCGAATCCATACCCTGGGGTTTCTAAATTTGAATTCTGTGTAACAAAATACATCGAATCCATACCCTGGGGTTTCTAAATTTGAATTCTGTGTAACAAAATACATCGAATCCATACCCTGGGGTTTCTAAATTTGAATTCTGTGTAACAAAATACATCGAATCCATACCCTGGGGCTTCTAAATTTGAATTCTGTGTAACAAAATACATCGAATCCATACCCTGGGGTTTCTAAATTTGAATTCTGTGTAACAAAATACATCGAATCCATACCCTGGGGTTTCTAAATTTGAATTCTGTGTAACAAAATACATCGAATCCATACCCTGGGGTTTCTAAATTTGAATTCTGTGTAACAAAATACATCGAATCCATACCCTGGGGTTTCTAAATTTGAATTCTGTGTAACAAAATACATCGAATCCATACCCTGGGGTTTCTAAATTTGAATTCTGTGTAACAAAATACATCGAATCCATACCCTGGGGCTTCTAAATTTGAATTCTGTGTAACAAAATACATCGAATCCATACCCTGGGGTTTCTAAATTTGAATTCTGTGTAACAAAATACATCGAATCCATACCCTGGGGTTTCTAAATTTGAATTCTGTGTAACAAAATACATCGAATCCATACCCTGGGGTTTCTAAATTTGAATTCTGTGTAACAAAATACATCGAATCCATACCCTGGGGCTTCTAAATTTGAATTCTGTGTAACAAAATACATCGAATCCATATCCTGGGGCTTCTAAATTTGAATTCTGTGTAACAAAATACATCGAATCCATACCCTGGGGTTTCTAAATTTCAATTCTGTGTAACAAAATACATCGAATCCATACTCTGAGGTTTCTAAATTTGAATTATGTGCAACAAAATTTGACAAAGTTTGAAGTCCGGTGCACAGATTTTTTTTTCTTGTGAGGCTGTGTAATTGATACATTTTGTTTATAATGTGATATATTGTTTATTCATGTAAGTGTATATGTGAAATGAATACAGCGTTAACTAGCACATTGTATCTCTTGGTGTTTATTTTCTAATGGCAAAACACGAATTCCTAACAATAGAAAATATAATACTTACAACAAAAGTGAAATAAGGAAATATCATAACAGTCAAGACTAATTGAAAGTATAAATGAGCTGTTTTGTTCGATGAGCTTCAGATGATGTTTTGCGTCGCTGGAGACCTTGTGATGTTCAAGGATTGTTTTTGTAGTTTGCATACTCCATAGCTCTGCCATGTTTCAAATGTATCATTGTTTCCTTTACACTAAAGCTATTTATTTAGTACGTGTATCAACAGTCACTACTACAACTAACGTGTTGCAGGCAGTAAACTTTATGAATTACAATCAGAACTTTTGTTCATACAAATATTATACAAGAAGCTACATACAAAGTGAGAGAAACGCGGTTTTCCCTCCCTCAAGAATCACGTTGGAAATTCTCTCATAGTAAATCAAATCTCTATCTTTTTTTTCTTCGGCAAAACGCGATTTCCTGTTTCTCACACAGTCAAGATTAGATTACTCATTCTGTAGAAGTAGATTTGCTCAAATGGGATGTATTATTATTATTATTATTATTATTATTATTATTATTATTATTATTATTATTATTATTATTATTATTATTATTATTATTACTATTATGCTAGTGGAAAATATAAGATTATACCGATAGCCGTCTGTCCTTACTTCACAAAATAACTCATGTACAAAAGCGAATTTTCAAATTCTGTTTTTTCCAGGGGGCATGGTGGCTCAGTCATAGATCGCTTACATCTAGTACGTGAGGTCCCTGATTCGTTCCCCGGGCAAGTAAGTTTATAGTGAAGAACATCGTGTCCGTGGAGTTTCTCGTGGTATTTCCATTTCCTCCTACTTTCTCATTTCACCCATTTTTCGTTCAACATTCACTTGCCTTAATCATCGTCTCTCTTAGCCTAAACTGAAATATTTCATTTTTACTTCATTTTGTGGGAAACCCTAGATTTTAAGATAAGCTTAATTGGGAAACAAAAATTTCACATTGACGTTATGTACACTTTCTCTTTGTACTACTTGTTTTACACTGCAAAAAATACAGAAACTACTTTGAAACACAGAACACTCTTTGTACAAATGCAGATGACCCATACTCACCCCTTGTAGATTCTGTGTTATCCAAGTATGTCCCAGATGTATGTACAAAATTTAGAAAATGTATATGATCACTTTGTTTTCGAACTATTTGCCGAGAAGAAGTGTTTTATATATGTCATATCTATTGTTTTCGGGGGATGAACACTTTTGGGCACGCGAAGCACACTTTACAAACACACACTTGATATATTTCCCCCTCAAACTCTGTACTAAAAGTGTTTCAATGGTGGTTTGTTTTTTATACTCTAGGTTTGAAACACTAATTAAAAATTGTAGTTATAGTCTCGGTGGGGAAACTTGTGAGAACTTTTGATTAATTGATTGATTGGTTTAATTAGAGTTTAGCATCCCTTACAGCACAGAGGTAAAACAGCTTTACCCTGAAATTTACCCTACGCTACCTATTAAGTGGAAATTGGTACTGAAGAATTAAATACGCCAAAATTTTCATTGTGACTGTAGTAAGGCGACAGTGCCGTTAACTGGACAGTCCAAAACAATGGTTAACTCTCAATTCTAATATTATCCAAAGACTAGCAGCGTTCACCCCGCTTCGCTGCGGTCACCCCGGAACGCAATAAACTTTGTTACTTAGATAATTTTTACTTTTTCGCTTTCAAGTGATATGATAAAAACCATAGAAGATTGCAGTAAATGTTAACATTATATCGCCTGTCATTTATGTTAACCCGCCCCGCTTCGCTGCGGTCACCCCCGAACGCAATAAACTTTGTTACTTAGATAATTTTTACTTTTTCGCTTTCAAGTGATATGATAAAAACCATAGTAGATTGCAGTAAATGTTAACATTATATCGCCTGTCATTTATGTTAACCCGCCGAGTGACACGGTCATGTGGGTTGCATATAAATACGTTTATTTTTATACCTATGATGAACTAACAAAGGATTTGTACCTTATGGACACCTGAATGGTCAATTATCTCAAGACGCTGGTAATTGAAAATTAAAGTGATATGATAAAAACCATCTAGGGTCCAAATCCTAATAACCCCCCAAAAATGAAAGAAATTGGTTCAGCCGTATTAGCGTGATGAGCGGACAAAGGATTTGTACGTTCTCTTTTATATATATAGATGATGAACTAACAAAGGATTTGTACGTTATGGACACCTGAATGGTCAATTATCTCAAGACACTGGTAATTGAAAATTAAAGTGATATGATAAAAACCATCTAGGGTCCAAATCCTAATAACCCCCCAAAAATGAAAGAAATTGGTTCAGCCGTATTAGCGTGATGAGCGGACAAAGGATTTGTACGTTCTCTTTTATATATATAGATGAGTTCATTTGAGCTTTGCGTCCCTTTTAACGCCGAGGCTGTATGAGCCGTGGACCTACAGCTTAACGTGTAATCAGAACCACGAGAGCGCTCCGACGGGAATCGAACCTGGGTCTCCAACGCCAAATTATCCAAAGATCAATCGATAAATGACATCAGGCTTAAGACATATCTTTAATGATGAACAGTCATGCGTAGTTTTTTTTAAAAAAATCCTGAGAAACGAATATTTATCGCGCTAAAAAGTGTGTCGTTTGTGTTAATAATACTGATATCTTTTTTATTGTATTGGGAAATATTATTGATTTATTTATGTAAGTAAAATAAGTACCATATTGTATCTAGCGCTGTTTATCTTCTTCTTACGGTGATACCATGGACGGAGCTATGAGGGCATTGCCCCTTCCCCCAACTTTTTGACAAAAAAAAAAGTGAGTTATTTATATTAACTTCTAAAATGTAAACATAACAGATATTGTTAAGGGGCATGTTGTCAAAACACAAAAATAACGTGCCACTGCAACATTGTCTGTAACGTATCAGGTGATAGGTTCGGCTGGACGATTTTAAAAATAAATACTTTGTGCTTTAGTTATGTAATACAAAAGAATTAATGAATCATTCGTTCATTAAGAGTATTATAAACCTGCGCCATCTCTGATTTTAGTTCATTTACTTAAATGGAGAAGAGTTCTCTTTTCTTAAAAGTGAATAGGAATTTTACTGATTTTTCCTTTAAATTTTCACTGCTTTGTAAAAAAAAAAAAAAATCTATATGAACAAAAATGAAAGTGACTAAGGAGTATGTTTAGTACTAGGGATCCAGAAGCACGTAAAAACAAAATTTACAGCAGAAATGAATGATGCAAGTACTTAGACTTAACATAACGTAACCAAATCTAACCTAACATAACATAAACTAACCTAAGCTAACCTGAACTAACCTGAACTAACCTGAACTAACCTAATATTAGTAGAAATAAGCGAAATTCTACCATTTCTTGGGAAATTATGCGGGACCCCTACACTAAGATAACGTAAACTAACCTAACCTAACCTAACCTACCCTAAACTAAGCGAATGTGAACAGAAATTATCAAAATTGTTACATTTTTTTAGAAAAAAGAGCTGGACCCCATCTGCTAAACATTGGCCATGACTATATTTATGACTTAATAACTCGAACCACGAGACTAATCTCGATCAAATTTACCACATAGATAAGGTTCGAACCTGGATTTTTTATTATTATTTCACTTTGACAGGGCAACTTAGGGGAGTGGAAGATATTTAAAAATGACCAATATTAGTGTCGAATCTATGGCTTTTGTAGTCTCTGAGATGAACAGTGACACTTCTGATGTCGTTTAAATTCAAATTCAGCCCCGCAACTCGGGAGAAAAGAGGGATATATATATATATATATAAATGATCGAAAATGGCCAATATCAGAGACCGTTTCAGTAATAGTAAAAAGAGACTGAATAACGGAACATTTTACTACTTTTTCTTATTTTAATCCAGCAAAGCAGGTAATTGATGCTCGCTATGTATATAATTAAGCAGTTTGGTTTACGAAAACTCCTTTTCCTGTCTGTCCGTGTATCGAACCGCCCGTCCGGGAGACAAAAATATCTCAAGAATTACTTATGGGTTACCATCAATTTGGGCCAATATGTAGATAGCCAGGAGGCAATACTCAAACTAGAAGTTGTGGTGGACAAACACCGTGCTCGTGGGTTTTCTCGGGGTTCTCCCGTTTCTTCTCACTTTCTTCATATCACCATTTTATTTATTTCTCATAATCACCGTCTCCTTTAGCCTAACCGGCGTAACTGTGGGACGTAAAACTGAAAGATTTCATTTCATTTTTTCATACTAGAAGTGGTACAAATCAACCATTTCCGGTTCTTAGGTATAACTTCTTTTCAGCCTCTATTTAAACCGAATGTGGCAAAAATCAATCACTTCGGGTTTCAATGTTTACCGCTACAAAGCAAAAATGGTAATGGATAGCGATAAGCTGTTATCTGCATTCAATTAAGCGGCTCAAGAACGCATTCCATCTCCTCTCTAATCTCTCTACTAAAACTGCAAGTCGTATTAATATACTAAAACTTACGGTTTCTATATTAATTGAGAAAATATCACGCCATATAAACCAAACTTCTTCACGTAGTGTACATATGTCGCTGCTACTTGCTTCAATATCTACAGTGGCGTATTTAGGATTTTGTTTCGGGGGACTTTGTTAACTTTCGGGGGGGCTTTGCCTGAAAATGTGAAAATTCTGCAAGATATTTCGGGTACTTTACTATAGTAAGTAAGATTTCGGAGGGGGGCTTAAGCCCGGAAGCCCCCCTAAATACGCCACTGAATATCTATAAATCGAATTTAAGTTATATTAAGTGCAAATGCATTTGCATAAACACATGGTTATACATTAGATTTGAAGAAAAAATAGTAAAATAAAATCATTAACACTCTTGATTACTTCAAAGAAAAAAATAATACTTCTCCATAGAAATAAATGAACTAAAAAGCGAAAGTTGCTCAATATTCGAGACCCTTAATAGGCCTAATCACTGCGAAATTAAAATACCGTTAATTTTATAGTAATTATGTGATATCTTCAAATAGATAAAAGATAATTGAAATATGGAACAAGAGCGCCCTAGACAATATTATTTTGCATAATGTACCGTTATCACAAGTCACCTAGTAGCTTTCCGTTTGCAGCCATTTAGAAACGCGAAAATAAATGCCGATTTTCTAAATGGCAGGAAATCGAAAGCAGATAAGTGAGCTGTGATAACGGTATCTCATGTAAAATAATATTGTCTAGCGAGCTCTTGTTCCATATTTCGATTATTTTTTATCTGTTTGAAGATATCACATGATTACTGGAAAATTAGCAGCATTTTCTTTTCCCAGTAATTAGGCCTCTTAAGTTAGTAACTTATTTACATATTAATTAAAAATGAAGCCTGCAATCAAGGTTTTTATTTATTCTAAAAGTAATATTTGCTTTTATTGTTAGTATTTTGATAAAATGTTATAATCTCAACGAATGTATATTTTCAAGACTGATAATACACAATTGAATCAGAAGATGGTAGAGCAAACTTCTAAATGTATTGTATAACGGTGAATGACTTTATGTTAAAGCATTTCAAGTTATATTACAAAACTTGATACGCATTTAAAATTTGTTTTACAAAATTTTAGTACGTCTATTTATTTTTTATCGTTTTTAATATTGTGAAAACACTTTTAATAAACTTCCAACTACTACCGAGGGAAAGAATATTAAAAGTCTAAATTTCATCAAGTATTTTATGTACAGTTCTTCGTTCCTGTATCTTTTCTTGGGAAGTAAATTCGTGGGAATTTCTTAATGTACACGGTTGGGAGACTCGGTCGAAAAGCTTTTCCAAGGTCTTCCACATTCATGCCAAACAAATGCACACTGAGAAAAATCCGTTCTCCGGATAATGCTATATTGTACAAATATACGGAATTCTTATGTTTACTATGGAAATCAGTACGGATTTTACGTTATCCATATCCTACATATGTACTGCCCTTAGATGTTACATCATGGCGCTGCAGGATATCTGACATCCAACAGTCTTCCGTATATTACATACGTATACGTATGCTATACCTCAGCTGTATGTTATATACGTCCGTATGTATGTGAGATCCTGATCGCCTGTATACAGTTCTTTCGTTCGTACGGAAAGTATGTTTATTCAGAACACTTATACGGATATGTCCGTATAGGGTATACTTTTTCAGTTGTACGTTTGCTGTACGTTAAGTCCAAACACTACAGGATATTCATATGTAACCCACGTTTTTGCATACGCCACATGCATTTTTTTCTCTCTCAGTGCAGGGATGGTACCCAACGTAATTGTCTTGGGACACTTTCTTCCTCACCAATTATCCAAGTAGTGTGACCACCGAATAATATCATCCCTCATATGTGAGGCGATAACATGGCTATAGATGCCGAAAACCCAGAAATCTAATGTGTCTGAGGAAGGCTATGTAATATAGCCGAAACTGTAACACAAATATATAACTTAAAATATATATACTGTTTTGGTCAGTTGGAGTTTTATTAGTAATCCAGAAATCTAATTCCTAATTCCTAATTCTAATTCTAATCGAAAGTAATAGCACAAAATTATCCCTACGTGTCATAATGCACTATAGAAACATATTGGTGGTTTTTTCTACTCTGGGTTCAAATACACGACTCAAAATCGTTTTGTAACTTAGTAAGTGTATTAATTAAATGATAATATTAATTTTACTATTGTACGTTTGGGAAATTATACATTTCACTAATTCAGTACAAAAGAATGAAAAGAGTTCACCTTCTCAAAAAGAAGAATCACAGCTCCTTGATATAACACAAACCAGTGCAGGAAATATTGCGAACACTAACCATAAGATTCGCAAAATTAACTTAGACAAGAGTCACTTGCAAATTAATGCATATTTAATTCACTTTATTTATACTTTTGAGCATCTCTTATTATTTTTTTTTTCTAATAGGATGCTGTGTATTTTGCATGAAAATAAGAACCAATCAGAAATCGAGAAAGGCCTATGGGCGGAGATACAGGGGTAGCGTGAAGTACCCTTGCCGTATAGAGTTGCATGTACAATGCATCTTATTAAAGTTAATGATGAAAATGTATATGTATATAAAGCTTCTTTTTAAATATATATAAGAATCTGGTTTTAAATGTTACTGTTTAGAAACACTACAGGATTAATGGATATAAGACTTACTTTATTTTATAATTTCTTCTTGTCAGGCAACTAGCAAAAGCCTCACGCAAATAGTAATTCATTATACAGATCAATTGAATGTTTAGACTTAATTATGCATTTAGTAACCTAATTACGGGAGGAAGGTAATAATATTTAATTATTTTGGAAATTAAGGACATGGTTCAAAACCAGATGTATCCTTAAGGTAACCAAACTTGAAATAACGCACTACACTTACAGCGAAACTCTATTCGTTTTAGTAGTAGTTCTGAAGTGGAATTCTTAAGTAATATTGTCGTCGCATCATCACCACCACGGTATGTTTATTTCGTTATCTTACATATATCTCCATACTAGAAAGTGAAGCTTACAGTGGAATACTGATTAGTCGTTACAGTAAAACTAATCGAATCTTAGTTTTCTTTTTTTCTTTTTCTTTTCTTTTTCGAGTATCACACGTCATTTCAGTGAAGACTGGTCGATTGATTACTACCTACACCCTTCGTTAGCAGTAAGGTTATATAAAACAAGGTGTAGATTTAAAGTGGGATCTGATTATTGCATTGTTGTGCGTTAGATTTTTTTTTTTAAATATTTTATCAGGACTGAGTGAAAATGAAATGAAATCTTTTAGTTTAACGTCCCACGATTATGCTCTTGAGGCTGAGAGACGATGATTAAAACAAGCGAATGATGATGGGAAAATTGGTGGAATGAGAATTTGGGAGGAAACGGGAGTACCTCGAAAAAAAACCACGAGCACAAGGTTGTGAACCACAAGCTCACTTGGCCGGGGATTGAACGAGGGCCCCCACGCACTCGACCACTGAGCCACCGTGTCCCCAAGGACCGAGTGGTAGACGAGACCAAACAGGAAGCCATTTCAGTAAAAAAAAAAAAAAATTAATTAAAAAAGCAACAAAAAAACGATATATGAGTAGAATCAATCCAAATTTGAGTTCTTTGATTGGACTGAACTTTAGCGTCCCTTTCCACACAGAGACTATATAAGACATGGACATACAGTTTACGGTGGAGTTTGAACATGTATTAAACATTGAAATTTCAAGGTCCTTCCACCGGGAGCCCAGCTCGGAACTCCGTGCTCCACAAATTATTATTATTATTGTTATTATTATTATTATTATTATTATTAGTAGTAGTAGTAGTAGTAGTAGTAGTAGTAGTAGTAGTAGTATTGTGGAAAAGATACTTGACAACCGATGTAACTCAAATTATATATATATATATTTTAAAGTTTCAACATACGGTACAAGATTGACGTCTCAGTGTTTTAGGGACTACAATAGGCTCTTAGGCTCTTATGCAGAGCCGTTTTCACGTACGCTTAACGTTAAACTAAAGACCTGACTACTGGAGGAAACATATGTTAGTCGAACTGTTTAGTATGGCACTAATCACGCGCCAGAACGACTCTACCTAAGGCATTTTATTAATTCATGTTAAAAAGCTAATAATTATTTCTCTCTTTTACTATATTGCAATGTTAAAATAATGTACAATATGACAAAATGATGAGTTTCTGCTCTCAGCTGTTCTCAGCACTAAATATTATTATTATTATTATTATTATTATTATTATTATTATTATTATTATTATTATTATTATTATTATTATTATTATTATTATTATTAATAATAATAATAATAATAATAATAATAATAGTATTATATTCTGTGTACGTAGTACATCTGCTATGATCAGGGTCAATAAATCTCGACCTCAGATGATCCATAATTGTTTTGAAGCGAGTGAAAATTGAATTTTCCTGAAATAATACTTAAGATAATTGGATTGATAACTTTACAGATAGTCCAAATATGTGCATAAGTGCTAGGAGTATGTGTATCAGTATTAGTGTGTATGTGTCGCCGTTAGGAGAACAATAATAATAATAATAATAGATTAAATTTCCTATTTAATACTGTACATTTTTAACAATTTAACAATTTTTTATTAATTTGGATTCAAATTTACTTCAAAAATTCTAATGAATCTTATTTTAGCTACAGACACTCATTGTTCTCCGTTTTTTTCTTGTGGGTGTGGCGTTGCTATACATATATATATATATATATATATATATATATATATATATATATATATATATATATATATATATATATATATATATATATATATATATATATATATATATATATATGTGTGTGTGTGTGTGTAATTTTTTCAATATAAACTCAAGCTAAAGGTTAGTGATGCTCACGAAACAAGAAATAAGATTTTGTTTGTCTCGTCTCGAAAATTTGACAGGAGTCTCGTCTCGTCTCGATTCTAGAAAAACTTTTCTTGTCTCGTCTCATTTTATAAATTTAAGTACGAAATTTATGCCCTGATTTTTTTTCTTAATTTTGTCCAGACTATATCAGAATCCCTCCGAGTAATGAAAGGTATAGAAGAGTATGATATAACAACATTTAAACCAAATTTATTATTGGAGTATAATGTATAATGACTCGGCATATCAGTAAACGTTGATAAATGCTCTTCATTGTGTTCGTACAATCACTTTATCAATTCTTAGTTTTTTATACTATGAATCACTTTACATCAGAACAATGAAATCTGACTTGCCTAAACTAGGGTTATCCACAAGACGCATGAAATTTCTTGTCTCGAATTGAAAACAGGTAAGTCTCGTCTTTTGGACAACACTACCTAAGATGTTAGGCTGGCGATAGCTAGATCTGTCTGTCACTGGTTCAAATCCTTATCAGGACATGGGTGTTATCACCATTCATTTCTCATCCCCTCATTCTGCTTTATTTGTGTGCGTAAAAACTCAAGAATACAATACAATACACTTCCTACATAAACTTATGTTTTTCTTTGATGCAATTGTAATTTATGACAATTTAATTTGATATATGTTACGGATGAAAGTCTGTGTGGAAGTGGGTATTCACATCAATATAGGTTTTTGCAATTATTTTATTTTATTTTATTTTATTTTTTGTGCGTATAGGTGAAAAGAGAATATATTTTTGTGATCATCGTTCAAAGTATTATTGACTCTTTGTAATAAGGTATTATTAATCCTTTGTAATAAGGTATTATTAGACCTTTGTAGTAAGTTATTATTAGGCCTTTGTAATAAGGTATTATTAGGATTTTGTAACAAAGTATTATTAGGCTTTCGTAATAAGGTATTATTACACCATTGCAATAAAATATTATTATACCTATGTAATAAGGAATTATTAGTTCTTTGTTATAAGTTATTATCAGGCCTTTGTGATAAGGTATTATTACGCCTTTGTAATAAGATATTATTAAGCCTTTATGATAAACTATTATTAGGTCTTTGTAATAATGTTTTATTAGGCCTTTGCAATAAAAAATTAATAGTTATTTGTAATAAGTTGTTATTAGGCGTTTGTAATAAGGTATTATCAGCCTACTCTTTTGGGTCAAACAATCGCCAGAGCCAAATTGCATTTTAATGAATTTGTCTTCCTTTTTCTATTTTCAAAATCCTATAATAAATACGAAATACTGATGTAAATTTATGCGACTGCCATTTGTTAGAGATGATCTTTATCATAGGAGCTTCTATCTCAATTTCACTTTAGGGTTCTAAACAGAGACGCTAATACCCTATGACTTGAATAGTCCACAATAAGCTTTATTTCTTGATAATTTTGCCTTATCCATTTCCAAATTATTTACATTTGCTTTTAACAAATAGTGGAACGCAAATATTATTTTAAATATTTTTATATTATGTTTCTTTATTAATCTTTTATCGTACATCACAATTTCTTTTATACCAATAAACTGAAATCAATTTTCTTTATCAGTATTATAAACTGAACTCTTCTGTGACAGCAAGGTATTGAAAGTTTTGTTAAAATACTAGCATACTCTATTTTATTAAAATTGTGCCTTATTTTATATATAGTATTATGCTTTTATGCGCCACTTTTTTTTAAAAAAAATAGTTTTATCTGCGCCTTAGGAAACTAATCATGTTCAGAGTAGCAAAAAAGGCCTAATTACTCGAAATTAAAATACTGCTAATTTTACAATAATTATGTGGTATCTTCAAATAGATAAAAGATAATCAAACTGTGGAACAAGAGCGCGCTAGACAATAGTATTTTGCATGAGGTACCGTTATCACGAGTCACCTAGTAGCTTTCCGTTTGCAGCCATTTATAAACGTGAAAATAAATACCGATTTTCTAAATGACTGGAAATCGAAAGCAGACAACTGATTGTAAAATAATATTGTCTAGCGAGCTCTTGTTCCACTTTTTGATTATCTTTTATTTATTTGGAGATATAGCATAATTACTGTAAAAATAGCGGTATTTTAAAACTGCGTGGATCGGGCCTCTATTGCTTTCTGGGTTGCTCAATCTTGAGTTAATTGATGTGTTTTGAAATACATAACGTATTACCAAATTGCCTATTTTTTGCCAGAAATTAGCATTTGGGAGAACTTTAAGTACAATGTACTTTATTGTTATTATTATTATTATTATTATTATTATTATTATTATTATTAGTAGTAGTAGTAGTAGTAGTAGTAGTAGTAGTAGTAGTAGTAGTAGTAGTAGTAGTAGTTGTTGTTGTTGTTGTCGTTGTTGTAGAGTAGTAATAATTCCATAATTTCAGTCTGCCTGAATTTTTATTGTATTTTGACCAGCTTTAGCTGACTTACAAAATGAAAGTGATTGTATTTAATATATAGCTTTAATTTGATTTATATAATGGAATTTACAAAACCATGAAGGAGACATTTACAATTATTATGGTAGAAATTACCTTTAAAGGTATGTTTTTGTGAACATATAAGCTTATATTATATCTACTATCTCATTATCTGCGAATTCCTATGGAAAATATTGCGGATGTGATATTTTATATCCAGACAGTGTCTACTTATGGAATACTTAATGATACTTCATACAATAAAAATATTTAAATGCAAAAACACAATTACAAAGTGTAATACCAACTTTCGAAAAATGTTCAATTCCGTCATTTTATCTTTAAATACTGTTGAAAATGCTTGAATTCAGGGTCAATGTCCTGTGTGGCTGGCCCAGTAAAACCCAATAAAAAACCGAAGACGACGATGAAATGGCTTTTGGGAAGGGAGTGGGGAAGCACCCGTACTAGTGTTTATGACTTGCCAAGCGGTACCTACGTAGACCGAGAAGAGGAAGACATTAGGGCAGCAGGGTCTTTTCCTAAAGGCGATCTCCTACAATCTAATGGCTTCTCAAAAAACAACCCAGCCAACTCTTTAAAACAACTCAAAACAAAAACAATGCTTTATTGAAATTTTCTTATGGCGGAAGTAAAGCAAAGTACCACTTACCTAGTTAATTAATAGATGATACTCGCTTTGTCTCGTTTGAGAGCGCTTGATTTACATACATAAAATAAATTTTATGCACTGTATAATATTTTTAGTAGATAAATAATAATAATTTATAGAAGTAAATACAACACTGATAACTATTATGTTTATAACGCAAGTAACATGCTTTTATGGATTTATTTATTTCTAGTAATAGATGTAAGAATTATTAGACTTCTGTTTAATTTAATTTATTTGTGGAGAATTGTAAAGTTGAAGGTATTGAGGGGCAACGCACTTTTCTTTAAAGCCTGTTATTTAAACGAGAAAGTTTTCTATTTTCTTTGAAACAAACCATACTTTTAATTATTTTATTTTGTTAAATTTCTTTTCAAGTTAAATGTTCCTTCATTCATGAAAATTAAAATCTGTTTTGCATAATTTTGAGTTGAGTTGATTTTGAGTTTTACGTCCCGTTCAGCAGCGAGGCTATATGAGACGTGGACCTACTGATTAACGTGGAATCCGAACCACATGAGCTCCCGCCGGGAATCGAACCCAGGTCTCCCGCGCCGTTGCATAATTTTAACAATTTAAAATCAAATTTATACAGAAAATAAATAATTTTAAAATCCTAGTAATAAACAGCAAACATCTCAGACTGTGCGTTCACGCCAATAGATGTCGCTACTTGTGCTATCGAGTGTTGAACTGTGCAGACAATTCGCCGATTTAAACAGTGGCGCATCTAGAAGGTAAAAACTGAAGGGGGCATTAAGAGGCCTAATCGCTGCGAAATTAAAATACAGCAAATTTTACAGTAGTTATGTAATGTCCTCAAATAGGTGAAGGATAATCGAAATGTGGAACAAGAGCTCGCTAGACAATATTATTTTGCATGAGATAGAGTTATCACGAGCCACCTAGTAGCTTTCCATCTACAGCCATTTATTAACGCAAAAATAAATGCCGATTTTCTAAATGGTGGGAAATCAAAAGCAGATAAGTGAGCAGATAATAATGATATCTCATGTAAAATAATATTGTCTAGCGAGCTCTTGTTCCACTTTTTGATTATTTTTCATCTATTTGAAGGTATCACATAATTAGTGTAAAATTAGCGGTATTTTAATTTCACTGTGATGGGGCCTCTTAAGAACTCAAGACTATCAAAGATATATCATGAGTTTACTATAAACTTTCATATATATATATATATATAGCTTAAATTATTTTTGTCACTCAAAATCTGAGGGCCTAGCCCCCGGCCTGGATCCGCCACTGGTTTTAGAACTAATATGACAATTTAATTGCCACACTGTTGTTTCAATTTAATTATTTTCAAAATGTGACACTTCAGTTGCAATCTAAAAAACTATCGTTTCAAATTACTTATTTCAAACTATAAAAAAGGTCGTAATTACATTTAGATTTGAGCATTCCATGCCACCAAGTTACCTAACTACGTGTAAATTTGCTACAAATATGATTTAGTTACTACAACCACTCTCATTTTATTCATGGACACAGAATAATATTTAAAGTATTGTTTGGACCGGCGCCTATTTTGATGTGTCGCTCTTTCATGGCGGATCAGGGCGAAGACTCGGGCGGAGTTATTAGTTTATATATAAAACCCAGTCAGAACTATTACTTTATATATAAAACTCAGCCGAAACTATTAGTTTATGTATGAAATCCAGGCGGAACTTTTAGTTTATATATAAAACCCAGGGGAAAATATTAGTTTATATATAAAACCCAGAGTCATTTTGAGAAACCACGAGACATTTAAATGAACTTGAAGATGGAATCAACAAAAAAAAAAAAAAATCTCATTATTAAAACTGCAGCTTATTTCTTAGAAAAGAGTATAATACCTGTTCATTTAATCAATCTGCTAGAAAAAAACAAACATGAAACAGGTACTCATAAAATGTCCATATATCACTCTAAATATAGTTAAGTAATATATGGATGAGTGTGCTTAGTTGTTATCTGTTTAATTTTTTTGAGTTTTATGTCTTACAATTAGCCTAAACGGGATGATTTTTTTTAAAAAATGAGTCATAATATTCAGTTTTGAAACAACAATTCAATAGACCTACCCTGAACGCTGGAGGAGGCTGTCTCGTCTCGAGAAGATATCGTACAAGTGATGTCTCGTCTCATATATCCTCAAGAAAATTCTATGTTGTCGCTTCTCGTACTGAATAAGATTCGAACCCGGCATTGAAGCTTCACAATTGTCAACTAATACCTGGTGCGTTTTAAGTAAAAATGTTCTTTGTAAAAATTTTATCAACTAGCAACTACCTAATTCCTGTTTTTCCTTATGATTTCGTGGTTCTGAGTTCGATTTTCGCTTGGGGTACTAGCACACCTCGTAAATGGTATCGTCTCATAGAGCCTCGATATTGAGAAAGGTCGTTAAATTCCAATAAATCCCATAAATCAATTCATGTAATGTGCATTACACATTGAGTATGTATTACATTCGAGCATATACAGGGTGCGGATAAAGTCCCGGAACGATTCAATATCTCGCGAAAAATATAGATCAGCAAAACAAAAAAACATATGTTAAATAGTTTTGAAAAAGCTATCCAGTGATAGCAAATGCAACCCCCTATCCCCACCCCCTTCGAGGGTACGGGCGGTAAGTTTAAAACTTTAAATGGAAACCCCTATTTTTTTATTGCAAATTTGGATTCTTCAGAAAAAGTGACAGTGATTCGGCCTAAAATTCTGAACAGTGCCTTCACGGATGACAATTGAATCGATACATGGCAAAAGGGGGAGGCAAAACGTTATGAAAATGTGACCTTTTAGTATCGTACTCTGCGGCCATACGGTTAACGTATTGGATTGCAGAGTTAGAGGTCGTGAGTTCGATTCCCAAGTAGAGTAACATTTTTATGTGGATTTTTTAGATCCAAATAATGAATCCATACATTTTAACTTCGGTAAAAATAATGTATTTGTCTATATTTATTAATTTGCAAGAAAATACAAATGGCGATAATAATTATTTATTTTTGTTGCAAATAACCCTATGAACTCTAACTCTATTAAAATAATTTCAGATACAGTTGTAAAATCATTTTATGATGGATAATATAAACATAACAAAATATGAGGAAAATTTCAAGAAGAAAGTCGTCCAGAAAGCGTATACAATAAAAAAAACTATCTCAGTATTCGACTGATGGAATTGAGGGAGAAAAAAATATTTCATGAGCATGGCCAACTGACCGCTAGATTCAAAACTGAGATGTCCTACTTGTGAAGCGAGAGCGCCAATCATTTCTCTACATTTTCATTAAATATCTAAAGAATATTAATATTATATCATCATATATTATTTTTTCTTCAAATAACAGTCTTTAGATAAGTAGTATTGTATATTTACTAAAGTTACAAGGATTTATTGACAAAGATACTGGCGTACTTTCTTTATAAAATTATGATTGTATGGTTCATATTAAAATAAATAATGGTTGATCGTAAATATAACTGACGGTTATTAATACGTGATTATCAACTAATTTCTGGTATTCCGCTTACCATAACTTATAAAAATTAAAAGTTGTATTTTAAAATAATTCATTGCAATTTAATGAAAAGTCTTAGACTTTGCGTTTAAAAATAATAGTCCATGATCCAGATAAAGAACCACATCAAGACACGTCTACCAATACAGGAATTCTGACTATATATTCTTCTTATGATTTTTCTGTGAATGTGTTGTAAATCAGCTTCCTACTATTTGTGTATTGGTTCCTAGAAGAAATGAAGGCAGTCTTCCCGTTTTTCACTGGTATTAGTATAACAATTCGATGAATTATTATTTAATTCCTTCTTCGAATAATTATCCGAAGAACTATTTCTTATTTCAATAACATTTAAATAATTATTAATTCAAATGTTCATAATTTAAATTATAATTTCTGCAATTATTCATTGTTTAAAGAATTATTTGTTATTGAATTAATTCTTCGTTATTGAAACGATTCCTCGTTGTTAGAGTAATTCCTCGTCATTTAAATAATTCCTCGTTATCGAAACAATTCCTCGCTATTGAAATAATTATTCGTTATTGAAACAAGTCCTCATTATTGAAATAATTACTAATTATTGAAATAATTCCTCGTTATTGAAATAATTACTAGTTGTTAAAATAATTCTTCATTATTGAAATAATCCCTCGTTATTGAAATAATTCCTAGTTATCGAAACAATTCCTCGTTATTGAAATAATTACTCGTTATCGAAACAATTCCTCGTTATTGAAATAATTATTCGTTATTGATATAATTTCACGTTACTGAAATAATTACTCGTTATTATAATAACTAATCGTTATTGAAATTATTCATCTTTGTCGAAACAATTACCAACTATTGAAATAATTGTTACTAGCTATTGAAATAATTTCTTGTGTTGAAAGAACTATTTGCTCAACTAATCGTTTTTGCGTATTCGTTATTCAGCTTTGACCATTTATCCTTTATTTAAATTATTACTACTCGAACAATTATTCGTTATTTAAATAATTAGATGTACATTATTCGTTATATAGATAATTGTTCCATAATTGTTTGTTATTCAAATAACTCTTCGAACAATTAATAATACTGATACAAATATTTGAAGAATATTCGGTATTCAAATGGGCCCAATTACTGATCAATTATTCATATATAATTATTTGTTATACAAATAATTATTTAAACATTTTTTTTTTAAAAAAATAAACATTATTCGATATACAAATTATTATTTGTAGACCTATTCATTCCTCGAACAATTATTTTTAAATTACAATAATTATTTGAACATTTATTTGTTCTTAAAATATTATTCGGACAAAGTTTCTTTATTGAAGTACGCCCAGTTATTTTTTCAATTCTTTGCTATTCAAATAATTATTTGACTAATTATTGTTGCTCAAATAATTATTAGAACAATTATTTGTTAACCAAACAATTATTCGATATTAAAATAGCTATTCAAACAATAATTAAATGATAGAAATAATTGTCGTATGTTTAATCGTTGATTAAGTAATTATTCGTAATATTATCCATTATTCAAACCATTTCTTGTCGTTCAAGTAATTATTCGTACAATTATTCATTATTAAAACCATTGTTTGTTGTTCAAATAATTATTAGTACAATTATCCATTATTCAAACCATTATTTGTTCTTCAAATAATTATTCAAAATAATTGTCGAATATTTATTCGTTATTTAAATAATTATATGTACAATAATCCATTATTCAAGCCCTTGCTGTTCAAATAATTGTGTACAATCATCCATTATTCAAATAATTGTTTGTTGTTCAAAAAACTATTAGAAATAATTGTCGAGTATTTATTCGTAATATAGATAATTATTCGTACAATCCTCCACTATTCAAACAATTAATGTTGAAATAATTATTTGTACAATCATCCATTATTCAAATCATTGTTCAAATAATTATTTGTACAGTCATCCATTATTCAAACCATTGTTTTTCAAATAATTATTCGTACAGTTATCCACTATTTCAACCATTATTTGTTGTTCAAATAATTATTTGGAATAATTTTCGAATATTTATTCGCCATTAAAATAACTATTCGCACAGCCACTATTCGTTATTTAAATAATTATATCTACAATAATCCATTATTCAAACCCTTGCTGTTCAAATAATTGTGTACAATCATCCATTATTCAAAGAATTATTTGTTTTTCAAATAATTATTTGAAATAATTTGTCAATTACTTATTCGTCATTTAAATAATTATTCGTACCATAATCCATTATTCAAACAATTTTTTGTTCTTCAAATAATTATTCGAAATAATTGTCGAATATTTATTCAATTAAATAATTATTTATACAATCATCTATTTTCTAAACAATTAATTGTTGTTCAAATAATTATTCGAAATAATTGTCGAATATTTATTCATTTAAATAATTATTCGTGCAATCATCCATTATTCAAACAAGTATTGTTCAGATAATTATTTGTACAATTACCATTATCAAATCACTGTTTGTTGTTCAAACAATTACTCTTACAATTATCCCTTGTTCAAAAAATTATTAGTACTATTGTCAATTATACAAATGATTATTCGTTGTTGGTATAACTTAATAATTTTTAGGAAGTATTCATTATTGAAACGATGATTTTTCGTTCAAATAATTATTCGTACAATTATTTGATACTCAAATAAATTTTTGGCATTCAAGTAATGATTCGTATAATTATTCATTATCCAAATGGTTAATCGTTTGCAAGTAATTACTCGTTCAATTATTTTTATATTTAAACATATTAATCACAATTATTTGCTACTAAAATAATTATTAATTCAATTAAGTATTAGTCATATAACTTTTCGTACAAATTCATTTTTCAAATTATTATTTGCTGTTCAAATAATAATTCACATAATTATTCATTATTCTGTCAATTATTGATATTCAAATATGTATAAAGATATTAGATATTCAAATATTTACTTCTTAATAAAATAATTATTTGTACAATTATCAATTATTGTTCAAAGAAGTGTTCATTATACGGATGATTGTACGAATAATTATTTGAACAGCAAACAATGGTTTGAATAATTGATAATTGTACCTATAATTATTTGAATAACAAATAATGGTTTGAATAATGGTCGATTGTACGGATTATTATTTGAACAGCAGAAAATGGTTAGGATAATGGATGATTGCACATATAATTATTTGAATAACAAATAATGTTTTGAATAATGGATGATTGTAGCATAATTATTTGAATAACAAATAATGTTTTGAATAGTGGATGACTGTACGAAAAATTATTTGAATGGCAAACAATGGTTTAAGTAATGGATGATTGTATGAATAATTATTTGAATAACAAAAAATGGTTTGAATAATCGATGACTGTACAAAAAATTATACTTACAATCATTCATTTTTCCAATAACTATTGAAAGAATTACTCAATGTTTAAATTATGATTGAAACAGTTATTCGTTACTTATGTTGTTAATGGAACAATTATTCAGTATTTAAATAATTTCCATAATTTGTTCAATATTTGAAATCTGTTTTTAAACATTTATTTGCTATTCGTATGTATGTTCAAATAACCTGTCGAATATTTCGGACCATATGTTATTAAAACGGTACCATTAAAATTTTAAGAGTACTCTCAAAGATTAATAATGTTGAAATTCTTCTAAACATTCTCCCAGTGAATAGATAATATTATTAGTATCAAATTTATTCTTTTTGAGTTATTTTTATTTTAAAAATATAACCAAAAATAACATTCAACTCTAGGTCTGGTTGCTATGTTTGATTTTCCTTACAACATACTCCAGAATGAAATTGAATAATAATAGCGACAACGCGTCTCCTAGTTTTAGTTCATTCTCGACGTGAAACTTTGTGCACAACTAACTATTTTTCTAGTTGGTTGAAACCTTTTGCTCTCTTTCTAATTATTATTATTGATCATTAGATATCGCAGGATACATCTCGAAGTTAGTTAAATAAATAAATAAATTGAATACCTTACGAATCCATAATAAACAGTGTTGTTTCGCAAATCCTGATTTGTTTGCTTGTTAAGAGCCTGCTTTACTAAAAATAACACAAAATTTACCATTTTTCTTTTGTTTGTTTTTCGTAAGTGAAAGGAGATAATGAAATGCAACTTACCACAATCATAGATAATGTTATTCTACAACAGAAAATATGAACCTGAAGAATTTTCAGTGTTGCCATTCATAGAAATTACAGTGTTGCCAGAATAACCTTTCCCCCCAAATCTAAGTTAAGGTCTGCAACTAGAGGAACGAACTCAACTACATTTGATTATGTATCATGTTGTTTTGGTATCCTGTGAACTATTTTTTTGTAAATAACAGTTGTATTTAGTTTGCAATAAACAAAATAATTTTAACATGCAGTCAGTAAAATTAAATAATAACGTTATTTAAGAAGTAGTTCACAGGATACCAAAACGAACATGGTACGTAATCAAATGCAATTGAGTTTGTTCCTCTAGTCGCTGCCTTAACTCAGATTTTGGGGGAATTGCTATTCTGACAACACTATAATTTCTATGGATAACAACACTAAAAATTCTTTAGGTTCATATTTTCTGTTGTAAGATAGCATTATGTATGAGTGCAGTAAGTAGGATTTCATTATCTCCTTTCGCTTATGAAAAACAAGCAAAAGAAAAAATGGTAAATTTTGTATTATTTTTAGTATGTCAGGCCCTTAAGATACATACTAGATCACTAGACTATCGCTTTTTAAACGTTAATTTCGTAGTTATGAGCTAAAGAGGATTAAGTATTTTTTAAAAAAAAATCCAACTCAATTTGTGTGTATCTGTAGACCTACTAATAGATTCACACTTCATTTCGCTTTACAATACACATGAAATCTACTATTAATAGAGAATTTGTACATTTATGTAAAATTCAAATCATTCCTTTCCTTTTCGTCTATTATAAGTTTGTTTAGTACGTTTTTCGTTTAACTACGTTTTCATACATATATAGGGATATATATATATATATATATATATATATATATATATATATATATATATATATATATATATATATATATATATATATATACTGTATATGCTAACCGATTAACCACGAATGAGCTATTATTATTATTATTATTATTATTATTATTATTATTATTATTATTATTATTATTATTACACTAGACCCTCGCTAACCCAGCCCTTACTAGTCCGGTTCCACATCTGACTTCTCCTGCATGTCGTAGCAACAATCTGTCAACGATTATATTTGTTTCTACTGTAACTGCGGAAAAATACATTCAGTACTATTGTGGCTTCAGTTTCTTGTCGTTCGTAAAACGATTTGTGTGATAATGTATGCCGCCATCGAGCATCTTCATAGCAAACTGCAGAAAATTCGGGATAAGTTTCATAGTGAAAGTCACTCTACGTACAAATTCGAGGACTAAGTTACAGGCCGCGGTGCTTCAGTGGTAGAGCGCTCACCTCTAGTGCATGGGGTCCTTGGATCAATCCCAGCTAGCGCCAAGTGAATTTTGTGGTGGACAAATACCGTGTGCGTGGGTTTTCTCAGGGTTGTCCCGTTTCCTCCCACTTTATTCATTCGTTTCCTATCATCACCGCCTCCTTTACCCTAGCCGGCGTAACCTTAGGATGCAAAACTTAAATATTTGATTTTGAGACGAGACGAGAAACAATACTCTGGGAATCGAGACGAGACAAGAAAACAAACTCGAGAATCAAACTGTCTTATTATTTACGACACAAGACAAGAAAATTCTATTTCTCCTCTCGTCTCGTCGGATTGGAATACTAGTAGTGTGTACCTCGTATATTTATTAAATATGAAACATGATATTTTATGAATGTTGGAAGCTCTTTTAGTAAAATGCTTATAGGTAACCAGATATTTTGGGTAGGTTTTAGAATTCAATAACAGTTGTAAGCGTAAATTAGCTAGTTGGTAATAGTTTTTTTATCCTTGCACAACGACATAATATATATATATATATATATATAGTTTTTTTTTTTAAGTAACAAGTAACACCTCTCTTGACATTAGATGTCAGAGATTTCAGTATCGTACTGTAGCAACTATATTGAGACAAAGATTAAAATATTTTAATAATTTTGCCATGTTTTTAATTGCGCGAAAAAATGTGTTTAACAATGTTTAAAACATGTTTAGTAAACTTAAAATAGTTCTAGCATATTCAACATGCTGTAAACTATCTGTAATAATTTTAGTCTCTAACCAAACATTGACCGCTGTCTGTCTTAAGCACTTACATTTCAACAACCTTCAACCAAGGTTTCTTTGAACAAATTCGAATGTACTTCAAACATTATTGCGACGAAGAAAGTTCAGTTATTTACTAATATATTATCAATGGATTTGCAGATAGGAGTAAACATGGAAGTATAGAGTCGCTTGTATAATATACTACCACGAACTGTCCTGATTTTTCAGACAAGAGTTGGGTTCGAAAGTATTCAAAACTTTACTGACAGCCATATAAATATTTACCAGTTCTGCACTCGAAAGTAAGAACTGGTTTCGCGATGGCTCAGTCGTGAAGCGTTTACTTCTAGTGTGTCGGGTCCATGATTTAATTTCAGCTTGCGCCAAGTGAGCTTTGTGGTGGACAAACAGCGCCTACGTGTGTTTTCTCGGGGTTCTCCCGTTTCCCTCCACTTCCTCCATACCACCATGTCTTTTATCTTTTCATGTCCCTTGAACTCGGTACATAATCGTGGGAGGTTAAACTAAAAAAGGATAAAAACTGGCAGTTCTATCTAAATTGGAAACTCTACTGGATTTATACAGGTTCCCTGTATTAAAAAGCAAGATAGTGCAGAGGATGGAAATACTACAAAACAGTGGCGTACGCAAATGGATTTTGGCTTTTAACCCCCTTTGAGCAAGATGTTATAGAAAATAAACATTTACTATATTAAAATACAAAAAGAATCACACGCAGTGGCGTATTTACGATTTTGTTTCGGGGAAGGGGGTTGCTAACTTTCGGGGGAATTTGCCTGAAAATGTGAAAATTCTGCAAAATATTTCATATACTTTACTATAGTAAGTAAGATTTCGGGGGGCTTAAGCCCCGAAGCCCCCCTAAATGCGCCACTGCTCACACGTGTCCTGAGAGGATATGACATTGAATGAATTCTTGAACAACCCTCTGCTTGATGAAATTCTGCGTGCGCCACTGCTATAGAAAATCATTATTATTACAAAAGATAGTAAAAATGACGAGAATATTCCTTCTTCCTTTGTTGTAATGTATAGAAAAGTTACATATAAAGTACATAAGATGTACAAAGTAATCTCTTTGCGTCACCTCGATTTCTGGGGTCAAACTTACCCATATCCAGTTTCTGGGATAGATATCTGTCGCTACTTCGAAAATGTGAGAATTAGGCTGGCCTACGAGACAGAAGGTGAAGTTGTCTCGTCTCGAAAGTGTTGTCTCGTCTCGAAATGAGTTTCGGTTTCTATTGGAAGACTCATGTCTCGTCTCGTAGTCAACGCTAATAAGAATTTGTAATGAAAATTTAAATTTATTATTCTTCAAACTTAGCATAATTTAACAGTGATAAACATGGAAAGCTTTTAATTCTATTAATAATTTAACTTAATTCTATTAATTTTAATTCTATCTGAAATTTATGGATATTTCTTGCATATATGTATGAATATTTCTTATATTTATAAGCCTCAATTCAAGAAACATTTATCATTAGCTATTGTATCCATTATGTTTCATTCGTAGAGAAATATATAACTTTTAAGAGTGTTGAGAACTCGCGCCATCTTTGTTTTTTTTAATCCAATTGATGTATATGTGGGATTATTATTGTTTTCTTTGAAGTGGACTTGAATTTTAATTACCTAGGAATTTGATTTTAGTAAATATACCTTGGTTTGTCAAAACGCATTAACGTTATAAATAAATTTGATATTTAAAAAAAAACTAAAATTTTATTTATGATTAGGGTCCGGATTTCTGTGACCTAAAACTTTTGAATATATGCACGCAGTTATCTAAAAAGTCACAAAATATGATCTAAAACACATGAGAAATGGTCCACAATAAATAAACAAATTTTTACTTATAATATTAAAATAATTTTTGCATCAAAAGATCCAATATATTTCAATCAAAAAAAATTCTTATACATCTTATATCTGTAGAACTACATATAATGTAGCCAAACCTAAACTATCAGCTAACTCAATATGATTTGTTTATTCCGTAGAAAATACTAAAACTTGATTTAGGAGGCGTCCAAAAATTTTGTGGCCCCTGATCCAAAAGTTAATTTGGCCAAGATCGCAATCTTTTGAAGCTTTTCTTCTTCTTCTTCTTCTTCTTCTTCTTCTTCTTATTATTATTATTATTATTATTATTATTATTATTATTATTATTATTATTATTATTATTATTATTATTATTATTATTATTATTATTATTATTATTATTATTATTTTGATATTTCTGAAATTCTTGTTTAAAAATAAAATGTTATGTATATATGAGGTTCGAATTTCTACGACTGAAATCTTTTGAAAATATGCATGCATTAATGCCTTAAAAATTTGAAAAAATATGACCTAAAATACATGACTGAATGGTATACAAAATATTAATAAATTTTTGTTGAAAAAAATATTTACATTATTTTTTAAATAAATAAGTGCCTGAGAAAATCAACTTTCTAAGATTCTTACGAAGTTACTTTTCCCTGAATAAATATTTTCTTAACTTCTGAAGCATTGACCATAAACACATTGTTGACCCCATAAGAGAAAAGCTGATTACTTCTCTTGTCATTGCCAGTATTGCCAAATATATTTTTGAACAATAAGTGAAACTGGTCTAAAATGTGACCAAATATACACTTTTATTTCACTTGAAGCCCAAACATAAACTAAACCTAAATTTTTTGTTCCAATATCAATTCTTTATGACCAATAAAAAACAGTGCTTTTCTGTTCAAAAAAGCCAGAAATGTTTTTATATTCAATTACATACACAAAAAAACATGCCATGATAAAAATGCTGTATCAGAAATCAGAGCCTTATTTATAAAAAATTAAAATTATAGACCTTATAATTTATTTTCCCGAAAGCAAGATACTTTTAAAGAGATTTGATTAAATAGATTTTATTAAATAAGTTTGATTAAATAGATTTGATTAAATAGATTTGATTAAATAGGTTTTATTAAATAGATTTGATTAAATAGATTTAATTAAATAAGTTTGATTAAATAGATTTGATTAAATAAGTTTGATTAAATAGATTTGATTAAATAGGTTTGATTAAATAGATTTGATTAAATAGATTTGATTAAATAGGTTTGATTAAATAGATTTGATTAAATAGATTTGATTAAAAGATTTGATTAGATTTGATTAAATAGGTTTGATTAAATAGATTTGAAAAAAGAAATCAGAGGAATCAAAACATTTTGTGTAGTTTTGCCCATGATGCGAGAAATAAAGTTTTCTAACTAAACTCGTCTTAAAAAAAAAAAACTCTCAACTCGTCTCAATTCTCGGAAAGGTTTTCTCGCCTCGTTTTGTAAATTTATGCCCTGTTCATTTAAACAAAAATCATCTAGAAGTTATTAGAATTATTCCCATCACGAGAAATGTATAAAGGATGTGATATAAAGATATTTAAACCATATTTATTATTGGGATATATTGAGTAGTAACTTGCATATCTTTAAACGTTGATAAATGTTCTTCATTATGTTCTTACAATGCCTTTATCAATTTAATTTTTTATACTTTGACTCATTAACACCAGAACAGCGTTTGAGATTTGAGACTTGCATGAATAATGTTACCAATGAGACTTGAGAATCTTCTCGTTTCGTCTCGGAAACGATACAAGAATTGTTATGTTTCTCATCTCCTCTCGAACTTGAATCTCGATGACCTCGGAAACGTGGACAACTGTAATTATATAGCCTATGTTTAAAATTTCATTTAAATTTAGAGAAATGGATAAAGAATACTTCACTATTATATATGTATGTGATTACGGCAAGATGGCGCAAGTACCTTACACTTTTAATTTATAATTATCTGTTACGTAAACTATCATTAAAAATGTGTTCATTTTTTTTATTTACAAATTTTTAATTTCATGTTTTGTCATTAGTATGATAAGTAAACATTTTTTAACAGTATTCAATGATATAAAAACCAAACCGCAGTGTTTTCTAAAAGCAAGAAGTTCTTTGTGTTATAATGTGAAAAAAAAATTTGATTGTTGGCAAACGGATTTATCAATCTGTTATAAATATTTAAAAAGTAAAGATAAAATAATTACTGATTTTTTATATATTTATATATTTATTTTTAGAACATATATTCAAAAGTTTCTTATATATATTGTTTCTTCTTATATATATTGTTTATTGTTCAAATAAACAATAATTTCTTATATATATATTGTTCAATATATATAAAATTTCTTATATATATTGACAATTGTCAATATATATTGTTTATTTGTTTCTTGGAGTTTAGTCCCCCATTTCAGCATCGAAGCTGTATGAGACCTGGATCTACAGTTTCTAAGGTGAAATCTGAGCCACTGTAATGCATGCAATGTTTCCTACCGGGAATCGAGCCTGATACCACTTGCAACAAAGGCGTGGGTGCTAGCCACTAGACCGACCAGTCAAGAGGATCAATATCTACTGTTGTTACATTATTTTAATAGTTGTTCAGAAACAAAAAAATAGAGGATATGTATTCAAAATGTAAGTCAAAATTATCAATATTTGGAATTGAACTTCGAAATTTCTCACATTGCAAGCAAAGACCGTCGCTCTTTGTATGTGAATATCAGTTTGTATACGGTCTAATGATACGATAATTTTTAAATAAATATTTTTAGGTTAAAATCCCGTGTTTGTAGAAATCTATCGAAATAGTGTTGTTTGTGTTGATTAAGAATATAGGGAAAAAAAGAACCATTTTTACTCACCGCCAGGTCCCTCCATTATACCAGGTGCAATGGTAGGCGACGAATAGGAGAGCTCCAAACGGGAGTGACGTCATCTGTAGACGTATCATCACGAAAAAAGCAGGATAGAAAAACCTTTGAGTAATAAAATGAGAAAACTAGGTAGGTTAAATGGTAGGAAGGTATTTCGTCTCGTATCTTCTTCAGAAGACCGATGCCTTCTATATGTTTCGCAACCTACTCTCTCTGTATGTGCTTTTATTCTGTTTTTTCCTGCTATCGTCTTCTTGCTGTTAGTACACTTTACCTTTTTTTTTTAAAAAAAAAAAGCTTCCCTAAGGCGGAACTTATGTGTCTCATCTGAACAACGCAATGAGAGGGCGCGGAGAAAGAGATAGGGAGTCAGGGCAAGCTTATATTCTGCTGTCATTGCCCTTTACTCAAAGGGGGGAGGTCCAAAAAAAACTTTGGGGGAGGGACGAGTGGTTAAAAGACGTCAACCTGGAAGTATTTTTTTTTTTTTTTTTTACCTCTCTCTGTTCCAAAGAGCCGTTACCAAACAAGATAGTTTCTCTTACTTTTCTTAGCATCTACACTGTTAGGACACTGCCGTAGGCGTTTTTAGGATTTTTTTTCTTGGTTTTCCGAGACAAGAGAAGATATATTTTGTATAAAAGTAGATATATATATATATATAAAAAAAAGACGCCCAGAAACTATTTCTTCCCCTACAGCCCTACAGTGTTCACTTTTCTTGATGTTACAGGGAACATATGAACTTTTCAGGAGAAGAAAGAGTTTTTGGAGGAAGTTTGTTGTTGTGTCAATATATATATATATATATATATATATATAGTATATATATATATATATATATATATATATATATATATATATATATATATATATATATATATATATAGTAAATGGGTGCGATTGTCCGCGTCTTGTTCGGAACTAATGGACACGACGCATAAGGCAAAAGAGCTTTCAAGAAGTTAGGTCATACACTGTAACATAAGAAGTGTGTATCTGGGGTGTGTTTTGTGGTAATGTCTTCCCGTTTCTCTTAGAAAAAAATGTTTCTTCATTTTGTTTTGCTGTACCACCCTTACAACGCAATATCTTCGCATCTGCACAGCGTTTGCCAAAAGCCGTTTTCCTTCTACTCTCAAAGTACAGAAAGATCCATTTCTTTCCGTTGAGTTAGGCCGTTTTCCTGCTGGATTTCCTTCATTCTGTTCTATGTAGCGGCTGTAGTAACTTCTTGTGTTGTCGATATGAGCATCTGGTATTGCGTATTTTTTTTTCTTCTTCTTGTGATACCAGTTTCTGGAGTCTCCAGGTTTTTTACGCCCTCTTAAGTCTCACCTATTGTTCGTCTACGTGCTTGGATCTTGCACAGCTCTATTGCTTCCAAGTTTTGCTTCAAAAGTTCAGAAAACACATACCAAGAACCGGGAAAATGTACGGAAAAGGAAGATTACGTGATATGAGCCTCTCTGTATATCGCGGGTATATACATGTTTTCTTCCTTCACAAGAAAAAGAACTTTCTTGATAACATTGGCGACGTGCTTCGGCTGTATGTATCTCTCCTATTCCATAGATATGGCCCCTGCACATGTTGTAGATACGAAATTTGTCAGTTGGAGTAAAGTTTATCTTTAAATATTGTATCGAGAAGAGTAGGTTCGTGATATGAAAGCCGAAATAGCAATACATAAGATCATGGGTTTTTCTCCCTATGATATTATTTGGTATCTTCTGTCCTCGCAACCTTGGTATTTCTGTCAGCTCACTCAGCTCTGACTTGAAGAAAACGAATGTCAATACGGTTCGTAATTTCTAAGTAGAAAAAATAAATATACTGCTAGATGACGGGAGTGAGTATTATTAGAATTTGCTAATAATGTTATCATTAAAAATACTTAGACACCATAATATATTTAAAGTTATATTAAGCAAAATATTTATGAAGTACGTACTTTCCGTTTTTCGTAAGATAGTAGTTCTAGACAGGAATTTGATAATTTCAATATCAATCCATATGTTTTCTTGAGATTTTGGAATAGAAATAAAATTGTTGATACAGTATGACTAGAAAATATAGTGTCTATGCTCTCGACATGAAAATACACGTAAATTCTAACGCTAAATATTTAGGAGCCATTTTTGAATGTGGACATAAATAGAGAACTCACCCAGCAATGGCGGATCTGGGCTTGAGAAGCCAGAACCAAGACTGATAGGTATACCCAAAGGCGGATCTAGAAAGGTGGGGCAAGTAGAACCCAGACTATGATAGATATATCATATATTTACTATAAATTTTCCAAAAATATAGGGGGTCTATAAGTAATAGCTTCAATTATATTTGTCACTCAAAAACTAGGGGGTCTAGGCACCCGACCCCGCACTATATCCGCCTCAGGGTATATCATGAACAAAACTTTGAAAGGAAATGTTGTAACAATTAATTTTTGCCTCTCGTGCAAATTAAGAGATACCTTTGATGCTTTTTGACTTCATTTTCTTATATTTTGCTACCATCACATATTGACACCGTGATCCATTCAGGAACTAATTCCTTGATTGCCTGTGTTTACAAATTGATTTACATTTTTTCATGTGTCTTGTGGAAGTTCCCCAAAATCTCTCCTGATGGATATTATAGCTAGATTGCACGTTGACATTGTCTGACCTCAAGCATTGTTTTACACATTGCATAACAGAAAACCTGCAGCTGACACTATATCTAATGTTTCAAAAATTCTCCAATAAAGAATAAAGGGCGACGATTAATATAAACTTTCAAAAATATAGAAATAATAACTTCAATTATATTTGTCATTCAAAAAACTGGGGGGGGGGCTCGGCTACCCCGGCCCTGGGCAAGATCCGCCACTGCATCTAAGTAGTATTACAGTCAATGTAACGAACAGACAGAATTTTTAAGTGCTTGGCGGCAATAGTAATTTCAGATTCCTTCCGGATAAGGCTTCCGTTACTGGGGGAGAGTGAAAATAATACTGTGAAATACTTAATTGTAAACTACTTAAATATGATCGGAGTTATGTCCAGGGAGGGTGAATTTCTGACCTAAGTCAAGTCCATGAAATCATCTATATTAGACCCCCTACACTTAGGGTTAAAAAAAGAGAGAAGTTTTAACATGCAATCAGCTGTTTTTATTGATTACACAACAAATCCAAAAATATTCAACGCATCTTGATTTGGTTTGATTTGATCCAACACCAAATGTAAATGTGTTATAGCAAACAATGTGTATCAAGGGACAAAGAATGGCATTTGACAGTCGTGTTTCCCACAAGACGAGAAATTTTCCATTTGTCTCGTAAACAAGACGAAAAAAATTCTCATATTATCTCGAAAACGAGACGAGAAATTTCTCATATTATCTCAAAAACGAGAGAAATTTTTCATATTATCTCAAAAACGAGACGAGAAATTTCTCATATTATCTCAAAAATTAGACAAGAAATTTCATAAAAATCGTGGTAATCCAAGCCTTACATCTTAAACACTGTCTCAATGATTAATAATGTTTAAAAGCTATAAATTAATAAATTGATTGTACGAACAGAATGAAGAGGATTTATTTACATTCAAAAATAGACAAATCAATACAAAGTATACTCCAATAATAAATATGGTTTAAATGTTGTTCTATCACACCCTTTCTGAGCCTCTTGTGACGCGGAAGGATTGTAATAGCGGCTAGATTAAATTGATTTTAGAAATCAGGGGATAAATTTTATACATAAATTTTCGAAATGAGGTCAAAAAATTTCGAGACGAGGCGTGAAAGGTGTTTTGAGAGTCAAGACGAGGTAAGACTTGTATAAAATTTACTAGGCTATTGGAAGACATTTCAAATACGTATTTCTCTAAGTTAAAGCTTTATAGAATTGGTAGTTGTTTTACTGTTATTTAAGGAAAATGGTTAAACATTGATTTTTGCTGCTAATACTGTCCTCAAGTTACCACGAGCTCGTAAGGGAAAGAAGCTGTATCCACTTGCTTATAAAATTCAGCAATCTGAACTAATTTCATGGCGATGTGAACTTTTACACAATTCGGAAGGGAAAACTGTACTAAGAACTCCAACAAGCGGTAAGAATATTCATTCTTTGCGGGGAAGAAAAAAAGTAGTGCACTTAGTTTACGAACTCACGTCCATTTAAAATCTTGTCTGTGTGCTGCTGTAAGTTCCAGTGGCCCGTTTTAATTATACACGATATGGTATTCAGGAAGTTGGAAGAACTTTTCCCCCAAAACGAAAACGAGGACGTGAATTCGCTGACTCCAGTTCTCGCCAACTTTAGCTGAACGGCTGGTTTTCGTGGTCCAAAACTCCTTTCACAATGGCGTTCAAAATCGGTGTCGCTTGTAAAGTTTGTCGCTTCAGCACCAAGTGTAACTACCTGGACGTGGTTTTTTAATAAGCAATATTCTAGAGAAACTTCACTTCTTCTACTGAATATGTTCTCCTATGAATAAGAGTAAGTATGTGTTCCAGTTTCCATCTTTTGGTATAAGGTCATTGCTGAAAATTAGATTGTTCCGCTCTTATAAGATTGTTGCGAGAGAAGAGTTTGTTCAACTTTCTTTATTTTAATTAAACTAGCAGTTCTTTGTGGTGACACGCCAGAAAACGCAAGATGATCAAAATTCTGCAGAATGTCTTGCAGGAAGTATATCTCCTTTAATTTTACTATGTATCATACAATATTTGAGTTGTTTCAAACACTTTCTTTTTGGACAAATGCTAACAACGGTGGTTTGCACTAGGCTTTCTGCAGTCACGTCAGAAACGTCTTCATTAAATCTTTTAGGAAATTTTTTTTTTCTCGTAACGAAATATAATCTATTGTCCGTTCCGTTTTACTTCTACTCGATTATAAACAAGGTCATGGGCAATTAACTCACTTTGATTTGTTGCTAAGGTATTCTTACGTAAAATATTCACAACTAGAGAAATAATTTGACTACGAAAGAACCTTTTAAAAGGAAAACACTAATGATAGTTAAGAAAAAGATTTTACTTAACCAAAATTAAAATAATAAATCATTGCTAGAAAAGATTCGTAATTAAAGACTTCCTCGTAACGAAATCAAATCTATTGTCCGTTCCGATTTACTTCTACAGGACTATAAACAGTCATGGGTAATTAAACCACTTAAATTTGTTGCTAAGGTACTCTTATGTAAAATAGATCACCACTACAAAAATAATTTGTCTACGAAAGAACCATTTAAAAGGATGATCTAAAGATAATAAAGAGATTGATTTTGCCTAACTTAATTGAAATAATAAAGTATTGCGAAGAAAGATTTGTAATTACATACTTCCTCAGCATAATTCATTCCAATGAAATCACAACTTGCTGTTTATTTATTTATTTATTTATTTATTTATTTATTTATTCATTTCAAGGACAATAAGAGTACTACTATTCAGCTGCAGTACCCAGTACAGTAATCACAATTGCACATATATGTATAATAAAATATACTAAATTCATATACATAAGCAATGAGTTCCATAAATTTTTACGTAACATGAATTTTACGTAATCAACGTTGTAACTTGAATAAATGTTATTTCGTAAGAAACTGCAATATTTATTATACTTATATACATTTATAATACCTACACAGTATTATTTTATAGTATTAACGTCACTCAACAGTACTGACTCGACAATAAAAACATTTTTTTAAAAATGAAATGAAATGAAATCTTTTAATTTTGCGTCTCATAGTTATACCGGCTAGGCTAAAGGAGAGGGTGGTGATGAGAAATGAAGGATATGGTAGCCTAGAGTGAATAAAGTGGGAGGAAACGGGAGAACCCCGACAAACCCACACACACATGGTGTTTGTTAGCCACAAAGTTCATTTGGCGGGAGCTAGGGTTGAACCAGGAACACCACGCACCAGAGGAGAACGCGCTACCGCTGAGCCACGACGGACCAAAAACATTAAAAAGCATACAAGGTTCTTTTAAATATATTCCTTTACACACAAAAAAATATTATGTTGTTGTGTATACTGACGCAAACATATGTATATATTGATACGCGCTAATATTGTCATTTTCGAGATTTATTACTAGGGATGTGTTCGAGTCGAGTCGAGACACAATTTTCCTGACAAAATTCGAGTCGAGACACAGCTCTTCCAATAGAAAAATATATATTTTTCGAGTCGAGACATTACTTTTACAGCACATTTTCGAGTCGAGACAGTCTCAAATCTTGTCTCGTGCGCATCACTATTTATTACGTAACTGAGAATCGACGTTAAGTTCCGGGAGGGGAGTTCTGTACACGAAATTGCTGTGCAAACATGAAAATTTTATCTAAATCTTATCCAGCTTGCAATGAATTACATAAATTGGGTTAGCTGCTGTATCTTCGGACCAATTTTAGGAAATTTACTGGGTCAATTGGAGAATTTATTTAAGTTTGTGAGGAAGAATGAGTGAAAGTCATGTAAGGGGAATAATAAAAGTTAAGAAAATGGTTGTATTTTTTGGTTGTTTTTGATGTAAAACGCACTGTATGTGGAGGTGGATAGACTATTTCGCGGAGAAGTACACTTTGTTTTACTATACGGATCCATAGATCGTAAAATGTACAGAAAAAAATGGGCAAGTCTTTAATATGACCATTTCATGTCGAGAACAGAACCCAACCAACCCCTGCGGAGCTTTTAACCCGTTCCTACTACTACTACTACTACTACTACTACTACTTATACTATGGATCCGTATAGTAAAACTGCATGTCTAAAACGTATCTTAATGTAATCCAACCAAATACAACCGGATGCAGTACATTTTGACAATTTTTTTTTTTTTTGATTTTCAAATTGTCCGGTGATACAGCAATAATGCCCATAAATTTAATTCAACATGAGTTAATCAAGGCTTAGACTAATTTGGCTGGACATTCCGCATTTTATTCTCCGTAGAGACGGGATCTCAAGTCGCAAGTAACAGACACTAGACTTTCCAGAATTAAAATATACATGATAAGAAGACTTTTCAAATTATCTACTGTAAATTTAACTAAAAAACTCTATTAAATGTCACTTTTTTCACTTTTGTTTTAGTGGCACAATTTTTCACATATGATTTACTAAACTTTAAATTTTCGAAAAAAAAAAAAAGATAAATGTAGAATAATATAATCAGGCAGAATCCTATCTTTGGTAATTTTAAGGATAGAGTATGCCTGTTGTACAGTTGCTGATCAACCACATACCATAGCTCATAGCACTTAAAATTGACTATTTCCCAGTCAGAGCGACTTGCTTCTCGATTTGCATGTGCTATCAATTTTGCCAAGTAAGTTTTGTCTAACAAAGTGCACTAACATCATAAACCATATGGACTTATCAATATATTCTGGTTACAAGAGAATAAAACTTGAGGTGGAGTTCGTTCTGTCGGGTGCTTAATCCGTATCAAAGGCAGTTTCTCCTTATATGTCTTGTAATTCTTACTATATAGAAACCAATATTGAAAACGGAAGTTGTCTTGAGGTTTCAGCGTGAGAATTAACTCTAAACTTGTGATTCAGAATCCATATCAAATCCGCCGTGTCTTGCCCTATTACTATTCTCAGTCTATAAGAATAAAAATTGGAGCCGGAAGTGTGCTATAGTCCACGTCACTCGAATTGGCGTGTGGCATCAGTCAATAAGCTCGAAGGAATCCGAACCGCATGAGCTCCCACCGGGAATCGAACCCGAGTCCCCCATGCCAAAGGCGCCAACACGTTTATAATGAGAAGTTTATTATCAAATTATAAGTATTATCTCCCTAACTTCAGGAATACTGACGTACTCTATTTCTTACCCCCTCCCCCAAAAAAGAGATAAAACTTAGGATAGATAATTACTAGTATCTTAAGAGTCTTCATCCCGGCGAAATTAAAATACCGCTAATTTTACATTAATTATGTGATATATTCAAATAGATAAAAGATAATCGAAATGTGGAACAAGAGCGCCCTAGACAATATCATTTTACATGAGAAACCGTTGTTACGACTCACTTATCTGCTTTCGATTTCGAGCCATTTTGAAAATCGGCATTTATTTTCGCGTTTCTAAACAGCTGAAAACAGAAAGCCACTAGGTGACTTGTAATAACGGTACCTCACGCAAAATAATATTGTCTAGGGCGCTCTTGTTCCATATTTCAATTATCTTTTATCTATTTGAAGATATCACATAATTACTGTAAAATTTGCGGAATTTTAATTTCGCCTGGATGAAGACTCTTAATGAAATGATTTGATTGTCACACTGATAAATCATGAAATTAAAAAAAAAATGTGTTTATTTCTATTTGAATACACTACTGTTTTCACTCAAAAATGTTATCCAATTTTTCAAACCCTTTCGTTGTTAAGTTTCTGTCAAATTTGTTATTATGCAACTATAACGATACAGATCTAATTGAGGCGGGAACGTAAGCAAGTGCTAATCATCTTCCTCCTCACCCAACCCCTCTTCAAGTTTCATTATTCATTAGCACCAACATCATTCTCATCATCATCATTTCTGAAAAGAGATTTCACTAAATGAAAATATTTCATTTTCACATAAGAACAACCCATTTCCAACATAACTATGAAAACATATTTTTGTAATTAAATTTCAATTTTGTCCTCATAACCGATATTACGTTTGTGTGTGTGAGAGAGTGTACTCCACCCTATCCGTTTCTACTTTCCAAACGTCCGTTGTCATAGTAACGGTTAGTCCTTCACCCCTCTCTTTCAATCTTCTTTTTTTTCTCTCCAGCACCTTTTCTTTCTTGTACAGTATCTTTCTCTGTTTGTGTGTGTGTGTGTGTCTCTGTGTGTATTATTTCATTTCCCAAAGCAAAGCCATGTCCGCTTTCCTCTACTGAAAAAGAACTGCGCCTGCGTCGTATCTATTCTGTTTTTTCTTTTCAACGATCATTTCTTCTCTGAACATTATCTGCGCGCGCATCCCGTACGGATTTCCATTTTTGGTGCTGGAATAAGAGTACCGTAACGGGGTGGGGGTTAAGGGGTTGGGTCGAGAGACGTGGAAGCTGGTGGAGGGGAGAAGAGAAATACGGATAGTTATGAAGAAGACAAGAAAGGCATCCCATACAGGCAGTGGCCTTGGATAGGACTATTACGGAGAAACCCAGTCGGAATGCACAATCCCAATGGTGACCATTTTGGACCAGGTCTTGGATGAACTTAGATCGTTCATTCCTTTCTTTCATATATATTTCTCTCTTTTTTTTTTCTTGTATGTTTTTCTTGAGTTGTATTTTTCTGTAGAAACGAAACAGTCTTTCCACAATTCTGCAGTGTTTCTGTTATCCGATGTGATATTACTTTGGCTCTCCCAGAATCCCTTTGAAATCTCCGTCTCATCTTTTCCAGAGTTCATTTCATCTTATTCTTTCCAGTGTATGTTTTGGTCTGGAAAAATCTAATATGTTTTCCCTCTGTTATTTACCTTCCGGACGTCTCTGTGGTGTGTTATGTACAACATACGATACATCTATATATATATATATATATATATATATATATATATATATATATATATATATATATATATATATATATATATATATATATTGTTTTGTATTTTTTATACTGAGTCATAAGTAGTAATGAAAAACGGAATAGAATAAAAACACGTTGAGTTAGCTACTTTTCTAATTGACTTATCTCTTTAATTTATCATCTTCGTAATTTGACCACTTATCGGTATGCAATAAGCTGTATTCAGTGGCGTATTTAGGGGACTATTGGGTTCAAACTTTCCACTCCCGAAAAAAAATTTGTTAGTTTTTCGCATTCTACGTACAACAAATAATCCTTCTTACCATTTCTAAGAATTTCATTGACTTTTCATTTTCTTATGCTCTTTGTTCAGAAATAATATTGTATTTGTCAAATTTCATTCCATGTAAGAACTGCGTTCTTTTTTCTTTCTTTCTTTTGTCCATTCTATTTTTCTGTTTCTTTTCCTTAGTTGTTACTTTCTTTCGTTTCTCCTATCATACTTTCAACCGTTCTTAATTGTGATTCAAATCGGCCGTCTTCAGTAACACCAAAACTAAGAGAAGCTGATAAGCGAAACTGGTGTTTCATACCAACTTGCACGGACATCAACATAAAGGAACCTTAGTTATTATAGTAAAGGAATATTTATATCGTTTAGTTATAAACAAAGTTATCATAAATGTTTGAATTAAAGACAATCAAGAGGGGGGGAATAAGTATCCCGGGAAATTAGGTAGGCCAAGAGGATGCTTCGTTTTTTTTTTCTATGAATAGAATAAAAGGTTAGATTCACTGCTAAATTTTTGTGTCTATCATATCACAAAAAATTCACCAGCCTGCAATTCTTACCATTAAAAGTGGAATCAGTATGTTTCAGCTTCAACTTGTCTCAAGTAAAAATTTACACAGATAAAACTAAATATTTCCACTTTTTTGTAAAATGAAATCAGTGAGATTACAAACATTCAACGTGTATTTACAGGAGCGTCTGGGGGTAAGGTCCTCCACCGACATACGAGTTTCATATTTTTTCTTAATATATTAGTAGACAATCGATTAAAATATATTTAATTCTCAAACTCAGGAGGGTAATTGCCTCCTTGCTTCCCCGTGTTGTGCATAACCCCTCCCCGAAACAAAATCCTAAATACGCCACTGGCTGTATTGATAAAGTTATGGGTTATTATTTTCTAAAGTGGTCATTTCTGACAATAAGTTGGCTATATTTGTGAAACCAATATGATCAGCGTAGGTTATATGGTCAACTGATTTTATTTGTAGCTATAGCGAAAGTGAATGGGCCTTATGCAGAGTAGTTTTGACGTGTGATTAGTGACATACTAAAGAGTTCGACTAACATAAAATGTTTCCTGCAGTAGTCAGCCCTTTAGTATGACACTAATCATATGTCAAAACGACTCTGCATAAGGCGGAATATGTTTAGTTTTACTTTACTAATAACTTCGAAATTAATTTACTAATTTGAAAACGTTTTGGGGGAATTACTTTCGTTCTACAGTGAACAATTTATTTCAAAGTTGTTGGAAGAGAAAATCATGTTTCTCTTACAAAGGTCTTGTTAGCCAGTTCTGAAATATAATTTTAACACTTTATTTAGCACTGTTGCTCTCAAGCAACATTGCATTCTATTGCGTTATCCTCACGAATTATAATTTCAGTGATCATTTAATTGGTATTATTGCTTTCATACAATATTCATATACATGATTTGTGGGTCGCTTCTTTAGATACTTCGTCAACAGGGGGCAGTCAAATTTAGTATTGTAGAAGCTTTATCTACTACGTTCCGCGAAAGTTCTTTTTTTTTTTTTTATTTGTAGTTTCTTGCTCTGTAGGAAAATATTTCAACAAAACTTTTGGTAATTACTGAGAGTATTCTTACGATATTTTACCATAATAGGGCAATGCTGCTCAGTAGCTACACATAAGACCTATTTTATGGCAATGTTACTTTTAAATAAACATTCTGTATTTTGTAACCAAAGTACAAAATTACTTTAAAAATTACGAAATTATGATCAGGAAGACATGGCTCAACCATAAAAGCAAACTAAATATTTTAAATGTAATGTTATTAATGCTTGCCAATTAAAGGGTTAAGTTGCTTTTTTAAAAGTATATTTTTATTCTCTCTTGTTAGCGTTTCTTATAAATTGAATCTAAGTTCAATGATTTATCGTAGCTGAAATAGAGATGTCCTTAATTAAATAGAGAAACCTGTTGGAAATATAATCTAGTTCCCTAAGGATTACTTCTAACATAAAGCTTAGCCTATAAATGCATAACATCGTTTCTATTTATTTTATTTTATTTTATTTATTTTTTCATCTTACCATCTTTACATATTGTCCTGTTAATAATAGCTATATTGAAACGCTGCACAGCTACAGAATTAGTCTATATAAATATTTACATATTTAGTTATAGCTTTGTTCCTTCACAACTACTGTTCACATACATTCTTTTATTGCGCGGTGGCTCAGTGGTAGAGCGTTCACCTCCGGTGCTTGGGATCCCTGGTTCGATCCCAGCTTGGGCCGTGTGGACTTTGTGGTGGACAAACGGGTCTAGGTCAAAACCCCCACAGCCAAAACCCCCACACTCAAGAAATGTCAAAACACCCACACAAACGGTCATAACCCCCACACAAATGGACAAATCTCCCAAACGCACGAACGGTCAAAACCCCCACAGCCAAAACCCCCACACTCGAGAAATGTCAAAACGCCCACACGATCGGTCATAGCCCCCACACAAATGGACAAAACAGCCACACATAGCAACGGTCATAATCCCCACATAAATGGACAAAACTCCCACAAAATCGGACAAATCCCCCACACTCTGAAATGATCATCATTTCACGTCTTTGTTGCGGCTCTTTATGACGCCCAAGAAGAATAGTTGCAACATCAGTTTAAGTGGAATAAAAAATGTTATTAAAAAGTACAAGGGCAATACATGAGTATGGGGGTTTTGTCAATTTGTGTGGCAGTTGTGACTATTTCTGCATTTGGGAGTTTTGTCCATTTGTGTGGGGGTTTTGTCCATTTATGTGGGGATTGTGACCGTTGCTATGTGTGGCTGTTTTGTCCATTTGTGTGGGAGTTATGACCGTTGGAGGTTATGACCGACTACCAGTGTGGGGGTTTTGGCTGTGGGGGTTATGACCGTTCGTGTATTTGGGAGATTTGTCCATTTGTGTGGGGGTTATGACCGATTGTGTGGGCGTTTTGACATTTCTTGAGTGTGGGGGTTTTGGCTGTGGGGGTTTTGACCGTTCGTGCGTTTGGGAGATTTGTCCATTTGTGTGGGGGTTATGACCGTTTGTGTGGGTGTTTTGACATTTCTTGAGTGTGGGGGTTTTGGCTGTGGGGGTTTTGACCGGTTCCCGGACAAACACCGTGCTTGTGGGTTTTCTCGGGATTCTCCCGTTTCCTCCCACTTTCTTAATTCCACCACTTCATTCATTTCTCATCATCACCGTCTCCTTTAGCCTGACCGGCATAACCGTCGGACGTAAAACTTAAAGATTTCATTTCATTTCATTTTTCCATTCTTTTATTATATTTTTTAAAGCAGATTCTTTGGTTCTCGGTCAATTTGCCCGTTTTCCCATCTTTTCGAGTTTCTCTAAATGTCATGCTAAAGAATCATCAACGATTAGTTTCTCTGCAATCTCTCGTGACGTTTTCCGCAAATCTCTTCGGGGATCTGCTTCAATTCCTAATCTCCAAAAAAATAAACGACGTTAGTGATGTATCTTCTCCTCCAAGCGTAAATCATCACGACAAAATTTTCAAAATCAACCTTCTGATATATATATTTTCTCACATTGTTCTAATTGAACCCTCACTTTCATTAATGTTTCGAGTTCTGTGTATTCCTCTCCAACCGAATTGAAATAGTTACGCTGAAATTGATTTTGCATAATCGTGTTTTGGCTTTCGATGCAGTTACCGTAATAAAGTAATAAGAAGAAACCGTAATAAAGTATAAAACAGCTGTCCCAAGCGAGATAAAAGTTTTAAAATTTCCATGTTGCCCAACAACCTGTGGTTGAGGTGAACAAGAGAGAGACATCTTCTCAGGAATGAAAATGAGTAAACAGTAGTTCTTATGACGTATACGTATATCTGCAAAGTGCTAAACATAAGTTTTCGGATGATATTAACAAAGGCATACAGTCAAGGGCGTCGATTTCTCTGGAAATTTGGGGGTGCCCATTCAGATGCAGAATGCATATATGAGGATTTTAAGACAAATTGCATTCAAATTATGTCAAATATTGTATATTCATAAATACAATGAGGGGGCTAAATGAGCTTTGGAGGGGCCCAGCTCCCCTGGGATCGGCGCCCTTGCATACAGCCAGTATGTTATATAACCACTGATATGTGTCGAAGTAAATATACTCAATTTCCTGTGTTAATTTTGTGAAACGCAAGCAAATAGAACACGGGAATATCCTCCAGTCCTTGAGAATGTTATATACTTGAAAGCCTCCAGGAAATTGTCACTTCATTTTGCACCGTGTCAGCAATGCTGGATTTAGACACGAACCGCCACTGGTCTTGTTACTAAACTAATCTAGCAAGAATGTTGTTTACTCTATTTCTTAAAGTCAAGTACAGCAAACTCAGATTATCTATTCTCCGTACTATCTGCTCTGATTAAAAAGAAAGAAAGAAAAAAGGGAAACTCCGTCATAAAATAAGGAATATTTGTAACAGTTACAGAAGAACGTGATTGTGCGAAACAGAAGCGGTCATCCACAAATCAACCTGGAATGCTTAAATGTTTTGGGGGTTGCATATTAGTGTTACGCAAAATGCACATTTATGAATGAATGGGGTGTGAATAGTCATAATTGCCTGTTAAGATGTTAATGGATTAACTCCATTAACGAACTCGGACGAGATAACCACTCTAGCTATTTATTGCAAAAAATATATATAAACAAATAAATAAAAATTAGCTATTGTTCAAGTCTTGTGTGGAATAACAGACGGACGGACGGACAAACATTATATTCATACAAAACCCACTAACGTGATGCTAATAGATACTAGTAAACTTAGGCATAATTATAAAAGAAAAATCGTTCTAGATTATATCTATATTTGACACATATAACCTAGGAGCCAAAGGTCCGTAAACCTCAATATCTCACAACCCTGTATAGTAGATCAAGGTCTGTAAGCATACCAAGTTTCATTCAGATTGTATAAGTTCGGTTGAACTCGGACGATGTTGGCTGGAAACTCCTTATGACTGGCTTTTCTAGAAAAAGTCAATTGAAGAACGAAAACCAAATGATTAACACTGGAATTCACTTAAAACAAAAGGCAAGAATAATTGTACATGAAATCCAATGGGCTAAGAAAAATTATAATGGCGACGTTATTTAACACCATTAATTAAAATTTACAATAATTTGAGGCAAAAAAAAACTTTTTATTTATTTTTAATGGACAGTATTGTGCCATACTTATTTAATGAACTGAAAAAACAAATTTTAATAGTCGATAAGAAAGATAACCTTTTATTGGGAGATTTCACAGGCGTCTCTGGCGGGGGGTCTCCCCCCAATATTTTGAAGTACAAAATATTCAATATTTTATTCTAATTTAATTTATTTACTAACGACAGAATATCATATAAATAATAATAATTATATTTATTTAGAATATAATATTCAGGCTGTGAAACGATTGTAATCGAGTTCTTGATATACCTCAGGGGGTCCGTGAAGGTAAGCAGAAAGGTGGCAAATGGAATCGAAGTTAATAAACAGGTTGGCTAGGTAGTACCATTTAAATCACCTTCTGTGATATCCCCCCCCCTAATTTTACATGCCAGAGACGCCAGGGGGAGATTTGTACTTTTAATATAATTGACCGTTCCGATTCATTTGCTGAACTACTGCTCTTGAATTCAATATATAATAACAGAACTATATTACAAACTACGGATTCACACGAAAGTTTGTAACTGGCTTCTAGTAAGATGAAACTACTAGGGAGAAGACGAGTCAGTTCGTGGAAGAATTAATCACAATTCTGACTTAAGGTTATAACTTATGCGTTCCTTCTTTTATATCAGTTATTACAGTTGGTAGACCATCTTCTAATATAGATTTTATTATTATAAATTTTCCTCTTTGATTTTAACTTAAAGGCCAATCCTGGAAATGAAATGAAATGAAATCTTTTAGTTTAACGTCCCACATTTATTCCTTTTTTTTTTTAGGCTAAGTGAGACGTTTAATTAAGGCAAGTGAATGATAATGGAAGAATCGATGGAATGAGGATTTAGGGGAAAACTAGAGTACTCTGAGAAAACTCACCGTTCGATTTTGTCCACCACAATCTTACTTTTCCGGGATCAAACCAGGGACCCGGAGTTAAGCGCTCTACCACTGAACGACTGTGTTCCCTTAAACTATCGTGAAATCTGATCTATAACTACAAAAAAATGAAATCTTTCAGTTTTACGTCCCACGGTTATGCCGGTTAGGCTGAAGGAGACGGTGATTATGAGAAATGAATGAAATGGTGAAATGAAGAAAGTGGGAGAAAATGGGAGAACCCCGAGAAAACCCACGAGCACGGTGTTCATCCACCACAAAGTCCACACGGTACGAACTGGGATCGTACCAGAGGGATCCCAAACACCGGAGGTGAACGCTTTACCACTGAGCCACCGCGCCCTCCTCTATAACCACGAGGTAGTAGTTGAGTCAGAATACACATTACATATTAAAAACTTGGATATTTTTATTTAATTATCTTTCTAAAACTTTAAAACAAAACTATTACAAGTAACGATGTCTACGCCTATAGACGAATGGTCTGCCGTCGTAGTCGAGTGGTCTGAAATTTCTGGAACTGATCGTGGGTTCGAACTAAGATAAGGATGTTTTCTACCGTCATCGAGCTATCATTAGATCGAAACAAATCCTCATTATTGGATCTTAGCTAGTGGCTCGATGATCGATTTTGGATTGTTAATACCCATATCCCTTAGGATTCTACTTTATTACAATCACACTGGGGGCCTTATAAGATTGTAATATTACTATGCAGTCCGTTTTCCCGTTACTTCACACGATAACTGTTGGACGTAAGCGAATTTTTGAACTTCGTTTTCTGCAGTACATAGCTATAGCAATTATTCTGACCGAGTTGGTTAGTGATATCACTCCGTTATCATTTTCAAGGTTAACGGTAACCTTACCGGTTGCTACTCATATTTATTCATTCATAAATGTGCATTTTGCGTAACATAAATATGCAATCCACAAAACATTGAAGTATTCCAGGATGCATAACCATCTAGATAAATATTTAGGTATTCTTAATCCTTATGATAAACGGAAGCCCATTCATTCATAATTAACTTACACATGTCGCTGATCTTCTTTACAGACCTTGGCAGGATTTACTTATTTATCTTCCCACTTTTTAGTGTAACGTCCCACGATTATGCACTGGGGATGATAATGAATGAAATAGTGGAATGAAGAAAGTAGGAGGAAACGGAAGAACCCCAAGAAAGCCTATGTTGATAGTGTTTGTCCACAATCAAGCACATTTGGCGGACCTGGGATCGAACTAGGTACCCTACCCACCAGAGGTAAGTAGTCTACCACTGAGCTACCGTGGCCCCTCCCTTCTTGTTACAACTAAAAGTCATGCCACACATGCTTCCCAACTGACATTCTATGCACCCCAAATATTTTCGATATCTCCATTCCTTCGTTGCACCAGTATTTAACTATCTCCTACCAATCAGCAATGTAGTACTTAGAATATTAAATAAATCAATTGTAGTTTCTCTGCAAACAATGTGAAACCAAAAATCTAAAACAGAGTCCCTGTAATCAATCTTGGAAATTCTCCCTCATGTACCGCCCGCGCGCCCGCTAGAAGTAGAATGAATTTTCGCAGATGATTGTTGGTTGCTTGGATTGTAGATTAGCGTCTCTTTCAGCACCGAGGCTATATGACACGTAGACCTACAGCTTAACGAGGGATCCAAACCACAAGGGGTACATTTGACTTCAGCTGTTAAAAGACCAGAATACATTAATTATATGGGACATTAAAAATTTTGAAATGTTATTCTTAAATACGTAGGACATAATATAACAAGGGAGCGCGACTACTGGGTTATTTTATATGTAATTAAGAAAAACCCTTTATCACTGACTTAATAATTCTATTCTTAAAAGTATTACGTAAGTTATACACTTAAAATATTAAATATTAATTAATTATACAGATTAAATATTACGGTTAAAAATATTACATATTTGCCCTCGAATCATGATTCCTTTTAATTACGCACTATGAAGTGATTATAATTAAAACTTATATGTAACAATTTTACAATTAAATCACCTTTAAAATGGTTTACTATTGGCGCATTTACTCTATACACAAGGGCTATTTTTGTTTCAACCTCCGAATAGAATTGCGAATGAGGCAAAGCTTCCTGTTTTTTGGACGTCATTCACTTTATGAAATTTGGTAACACACAAAATTTCACCTTTTAAAATTGAGCAGTAATTACACAGGAAAAGTTCATCATTAAATATCCAATTAATGTCAATTGGATATTTGCGTACTTAAACTTGCACGTATAGTTTTTGTGTTGGGACTTTCAAAGCAAAATAATACTTCGTGCTACACTTGAACCAAACACTAAATCATTAAAAAAGAATAGACATGTTTCGCCTAAAAGCAAACAAAATTTAATTATCTCTAAAATATTGCCTTAAATGTAATTGTAGATTACAGACTAATTCAATCTGGTTGTCTGGCATCTATACTGAATCTGTATCATGATGTACAGTTATTTGTTTTCAATCCCTAAGGATTTTTTTATTCACTCTGCCCTGATTCACTCTACGAAGTTTTCTATTACCTACACATCGCTAGCTTTACAGAAAGGTGTATCCCTCAAAGATCTGACTTCTTTTTTAAAATACTTTTTTTAAAAAGAAAGTCATTTATCCGGTTTACTGCGAATTCCTCACAATGGTACAATAAATGGTCCTAATTCTTATAAAATACTTGCCAAAGAAATGACGTTAATACACTGTATTTGTGCAAAGAAGGCTGTAGTGTGATTTCATGGAAGATCTCATCCAACGATACAATTAAAGTTTCAGATTTCCTACTTACAGTAGCTTTATTATTACTTTCTTCAGAGACGGATCTAAAGGTAAAAACTGGGGGTGCAGCTAGAACCCAGGCTATGATAAGTATATCATGAATTCACTATAAACTTTCAAAAATATTCAAATAATATTTTAAATTATTGTCTCTCAAAGAACAGGGGGCTAGGCCCCCCGGCCCTAGGCTAGATCCGCCACTGACTTTCTTCCTCATTTTCTATGAACGCTAAAATTCTCGTAATTAATTTTACTCATAAATAATATTAAACAGTTACGAGAATAATATTTTTGTCTCTTTTACAGGTAGTGGTGTTGTCCTAAAAGTCATGACTTCAGGAACGGAACGGAATACCAGGGTAAGCACTAAGCATTTCTCTTCAAATTTCTCTTACGTTAATTAGTATTCCAATTTTCTTGTGTGTATTTGTGTGAATTTTATTTATTTATTTTTACTTGAAACATTTATTGTTAAAATACTAACTTTAAGTACGCCCCTGGGTGTCTGCTCTGCCAACCACAATGCGTTACTTGTTTTAGAAGAACATGGAACCAGAGCCGTTGCAATCAGCGGGGCCCATAGACGAAGGGGCTCAACATCCGCTATTTGAATCTTAGTATGTACTAGCAGAATGTCCGTTCTCCGCATGGAGAAAATACGTTTCATTTTGGACATAAAGCGCACCAAAAATGTCACAAATCAACTTAGGGACCCCAAAAACTATGAATTCGATACTAATATCGGTCATTTTCAATTATTTTTACATGTCACCTTCCCCCTCGGTGCTGAAAGAACGTTAAACTCAAAGTCAAAACGAGTAGTAATAAGGGCTGAATTTGGATTTAAACGGAATTGCAAGTGTCACTGTTCTTCTCAGCGACCCCGAAAACTATGGTCGCGTATCATTTTATCGATCATTTTTATATGTATCTCCCTCTCTCCCTCCCCTAAGTTGTAAAGTCAAGTGAAATGATAAAAAAACATTCCAGGCCCGAACCTCATCTATGTTGAAAATTTCATCGAGATCGGTCGGGTGGATCAGGAATTATTAAGTCACAAACATAGTGACTTTCACAGACACTAATTGTTTGCTTAGCAAAACCATATATTTTCATTAAAAATTAAATGTGTGTTACAGTTTCACCAACTAACTCTTTGGCTTCATCAATTATATAAAAGATTGTACAATTTTCTTGTATCTCATAGTATCTGATGAAGCCAAAGAGTTAGTTAGTGAAACTGAAACACATATTTAATTTTTAATGAAAATATATGGTTTTACTTAGCAAACAATTAGTGTATATGTAATTACATACAAAGCAAAGCTTCTACTTATGGAAAATAATCACTTCATTTTGTATATTGAAGATTACTGACTATTTAAATTACCCTATTATTCATTTTGTGTAGGGGTATGTGAGTTATCAACATTAATAAAATTTCAGATTAGTAGCAAACTTATTTTGACACTTTTTCAAGTTAAACACCTTCAGCTTAGACTAGGTCCTTCAATCCAGAACAGCATAAAAGTCATTGAAGCGACATAACCCGGCAGCGTTATTTCAGATTTTGCTTCGGGGGGTCAAAACCCTAGATGATAGAAGACTTTCAACTTTTTTATTGATATATTATGGTACTTGTACCGATTATGGGCCGGGTCTCTAATATGGCCCACCCACCATATCTCTGCAGACTTACGTTGGTGCTACAAATGACAATATAAATTATGTCCTCTGAGCCGCGCAACTATGTTTACGCTTGTCATGAGGACATAGTTTATATTGTCATCTAGTAGCACCAACGTAAATCTCCACAGATATTGTCTGTGGGCTATATTAGGGACCCGGGCCATAATCGGTACAAGTACCATATTATCTTATAATTAAAATGTATACATATGTTAAACTCAGGGGAGCAATTGCCCTACCTGGAGCCCCAAATGACGCCCTTGCTGAAACCGATCATCGGTATATCATTACGAGAAGGATTAAGAATTACAATTCTGGGCTGTCAGCGTTTATGGCCGTGTTAGCCCGTTATGTATGAGGGAATACGTCCTTCGGCGATTATAGTATCCGAGGAAAGGGGAGGAAGAAAGCGGTCTGGGACCTTTATGTAAGGTACCATCCCGACATTTGCCTGGTGTGAATGAGGAAAACCTAATTCAGGGTGGCCGGCCTGAAAAAGCTTTTAACACTTTTACGACCGAATGTCTCCACCCAGAATCGAACTCTTTACGATAGTTATCAAAACTTTATGCGTTATATATTTTTGCTGGAATCGAAATATTTTATTTATTTTATTCATGGGGTCTGTTCATGGGTTGCAGAGTAAGAGTGAAGAACTGTAGCAAGGCGTCCCGAGAAGAGAAGCCATTGCAAATCCAATCGGGGTACCATATATTTATGCAACTCATTTCAAATTAGAGAAAGGCTCGTTGCTATTGCTTCCGGCGAGGGTCAGGTTATGGAAGCCTTGTAGGTGTACCCGTTTCCTGAATATCTCATTTATTTCATAATTTAGTTTTATATTTCAAGTAGCAATCGTAGCTCTCTTCAATATAAATGTTTTACAGTATTTAGATGATTTCTTTAAAAAAATCACTTATTGTACACATGCACCAGTGCCTATTGCAATATCCCCTCATATTAGTAAACAAAAGCACAGGGCTCAGCACAAGCACCAGCAGAAAGCTGACATATGCCATCACCACCATTGAACACAAGAGACACGAAGAAGATTCCTTCGACCTCTCCGCAGGATCCTCTTCCGAAGACTGGCTTATAAACGGACACCTCAAAGCAGAAGACAACTGTTAACTGCTCATATCTTACCTATCTCTCCAAGCTGCAACGGGCGAAAGATACTCCCCTAACCTTATCTCTGAGCTGTAACGAGCAGGAGATACCAACCTACCTCTGAGCTGCTGTGGGCAAGAGGTTCCTTTAAACCCAGCTATAACGGATAGTCATTCTTAATCAGCAAATCTCAAACCTCCGAGCTGCAAAGGGCAGGAGGTCCAATTATAAAGGGAATAACTTTTTAAAGACTTATTTATTTGTAATCTTGTATAAACATATTTTATAATAAAAAAAAGAGAGAAAACCCGCGTTCCGTTCTCTACCGAATATTATACTACTGTAAACGCGTTAATTGGGGGACCTCACAAATAACCCCTTGCACCGGGGCCTAGAAGAGATTTTTTACGGCATTGCTTAGAACGCACAAAATTGGTGAGTTCCTTCTGGAATGGCCTGTATTTTAATTTTATATCAGCCATGGCCATCTTAACGTATTTGCCCGATGGTCACTTGCTCTGGAAAGAGAACAAGCAGAATTACATATATATATTACGTGAAAAATTTAATCAGAGGAGACCGAACAAACTGGTTTGCCTACGGTTCAATAATGTTGTTAGGACGGCACTAATATCCTTAGATGAAATAATTGCTTTCGAGTGTACGCACAGAGATTATTAAGAATTAGAGAGAATATATGAAACACGAAATTGACCTGACAATTATATAACAGACTGTCATGATTCCGTTGGAAAACGTAAAATCTTACCGTTTGAAAGTTGTGAGGAAATTTCTACCCTCCTCGACTTTTTTGTTTTGAGAGGGTGTCGTAAAAGTGCTGTCTCGTCTCTTTCTATCGGATTAACTCTCTCTCGTGTCAAATTTCGTCACAAAAATTCTGTCTCGTCTCATTTTGTAGGTAACACTCAGTATCTTTATTTATAATATAGATATTATTTTTCAAACATAGTTCGGAAATCATCTTCATCGTTATTTTTATTTATTTATTTATTTATTTATTTATTTATTTGCCATCAACACAACAGGCATAAGCCCAATTATAGTGTTAGTGTATTACATAATACATTTAAAACAGTTTTCTTAAACATAGAGTTCATATTGCAGATGTCAATTTCTTTGTGTTTGATACATATTTTGTTATAAGTAGAACACATTCTCCAAATTGGTGATTTCAATAATACGTTGGTCCTTGCTTTTTTGCAATAAAACAGACCAGAGTTATTAGCACGAGTTTTAAGTGTCGGGACATGAAAATTTAACGTTGATATGAGATCCGTACAATTAAATTCGTTTTGTACTATTTTATGGAGAAAAATCAAATCTGTCATATTTCGCCTTTGTTCAAGTGTAGGGATACAGAAGTTGTCTATTAATGTTAGATAATTTTCATAATATCACGAGAACATCGAGATTGATCGATTCCAGTTGTCTTGTACGTCAAGTATTTGATAAATTTAGATTGGACCTTTTCCAGTTGGTGTCCGTATTGCTGTTGTGATGGGTTCCAAATCACAGCAGCATATTCCAGTTTTGATCGGACATAGGCATAATACATTTTTGTTAGTGTAGTACTATTGTTAAATTCCTTTCCAGTTCTAATTATGAATCCTAACATCTTGAGAGATTCGTTAACTATGTTCTCTATATGGTTATTAAATGTCAGTTTCGTATCAAATGTAACTCCAAGATCTTTGACTGAATTTAATCTATTTAGTAAGATCTGATTCATTGAGTAATCAAACTCTATTGGACTTTTGTTTCTGGTAAACGATAAAATGTTACATTTGTTTATGTTTACATTAAGTTTGTTAAGAGAACACTAATTAGCAATATTTTCCATGTCACGTTGTAAATCAAGACAGTCATGGATGGTCCTTATCCTACCGTATATTTTGAGGTCATCAGCAAAAAGCAATTTGTTACTTAATAATATATGATCAGGGAGATCATTATTGAATAAAAGGAACAATAATGGACCTAGATTGGAGCCCTGGGGAATTCCAGAATATGCAATATAATCAGATGACTTATATTCCTTGTAGATAACAGTTTGTTTTCGATTATTTAAATATGATGAAAAGAACTTGATCAAGGGAGAAGAGAAATTATATTCGCCTAGCTTATGTAATAGTACCTTGTGATTGACTCTGTCAAATGCCTTTTCAAAATCTATATATATTACATCAACCTGACATCCTACATCTAACGAACTTGCTATAAAGTCTGTGATAAGTGCAAGGTTTGTTGTTGTTGATTTGTGTGGGATAAATTTAAGTATAATTATATACTATAATTTAATAAGTAGTCTATATGTGTATGCAGCAACATATTGAACATCTTACACTAAAAGTAAAAAGTTGTTACCGAAGGTTTTCTCCGGGAAGACGTTGCACCGCGAAGTTTTGACCAGGCAAGTTTTAATACCGTGAAAGTTTGAACGACGAAAATTTTGGCCAGGCGAGAGTTTGCCCAGCAAATTTCTGGCTGCGACATTTCGGCCTCGAGATTTTGTACCCACACCCTATGGCCAGCATCACACTTCCTGACACTTTCAACCTCAGGTTTCTCGAGGACATTGAATCTCTTGGCGCAAGCATTTGCGGAGGTCGGACATATCAGCTGGCTAGTAATACTCGTGCTTTTTGATAGGGGCAGGATGGCTGGGTCAGCACATCGGCTCCTTTCTCTGTTAATGCTGACTCTCTAAATCGGAGTTCGCTTCTTCCGTCTTTCAGGTATAGCTCCCCAGTTGTCTTCATGACGCTGGTTGCATGTTGAATGAGCACGAATGATTACTTATCTTTCTTCTGACTAGACCTATTACTACTTGAGTTCACTGACCTCATCAAAAGTGGGATTACACATCGTCGCCAGGATATTCATAGGCTAGCTGGTCTGTATTTGAACATGGGTAGAACGCTCCACGGAGAATCGAACTCCACCCATCCATTGGGATTAGACCGACTACACTCCAATGATGTAACTTGTAATAATAATATACATTTCTAGTGAAGTCAGATGACAGTTTACTATGAAAATAGAGCGGTGGTTCTTGAGTTAAATATTCCCATATACACACAGTTTTGTGAATTAATATAGATGTACTTTTTAAAGTTTTTTTTTGTTCCTGAAACAAAGAAAAATATAAAATGGGAAAAACTTAAAAAGAAACATTTTGAAAAGTATTGGTTTAATTATCGTTGCTCTGGTTAAGTCCTTTGTGGAGCTGAATTGAAGAGAAAATTTTCGTTCCCGCGCGAATTAAGACGCTTGAGACGGGTTAGTGGAAGCGAAATTGAGTTTAAGCAGAGGAAAATGTTCAAAGTTTTGCCTGCCAGTCTCTGCTCGAGTCGTCAGCTCTCTTAATTTCGATTTAGATTGTGTGTGTGTGTGTGGATGAAAACTTTGGTAGTTTCTGGGTCTCGTTTTCCCGCCTGCAGAACTGCACCAACTACTCGGAACGAGAGTTCTGCCTGCATTGGCACCAACAGTATTTTGAATCAAGTTGAACATAAAAGAAAGGGAAAAAAAAGCAAGAAAGTTAGTTCATACATTCTGGCCTTTTCTAGGGAAGTGAATTTACTTACTCCAACAGACAGCTAATAATTGCTGCCGGAGAGAAAACGCTCTCAACGCATTTTCGAATGCGTTAATGCCGATAAGAAGAAGGGAAAAAACTGTTCGTCATCTGGTGCTAATTTGCAACAGTCTCCTCACTTTCGACATTTCTCTAATTCGCATCTGTCGATTTTGTCTGCTCTTTCAAGTTCTCTTCCCTCCCCCGTCCCCCACTTCCTTTTGTTCTTTTGTAGTTAGAATTCAATAACTTAAGTTTCCCTGTTGAATTCGCTGGGAAACGAATCAAAATGAGGTAATCTTAATTTTGTGACAAGTAAATTTGGGTAGATATTCTACTTGAATTACATTGACACTCTAAATAGTCTCTACGCTATATTCTTAAGTTCATAACAGTCACGTAAACCCAAAAATATTGTTCTAATTAGAAGGCAAACCGCTTCTTGCTCGCATTTATAGCAGAAGTTTTGGAGTAGATTATACCGTATATATTGTTCTGCAGATTACAGGGTGTATACATATTTTTACAAATTGAATTTTCACCATTCTTTGATGGTAGTTATTCAAGTTACGGTTTAAACTTGTTTCTAACAAATTACAGGTTATCGATTAATTTTAATTTCAGTTTTATTAAACTATTAACCAATCTTGTTTCCATTTTCTGCTTTAAAAAATGTATAAATCAAATAAAACTACTAAAGAACTACCTCTCTTGCCAATGATGAAAATCCCCATCAGGAGGACACCCACTGGATCCAGACTGTCCAAAATTTCGTAACTCGACTAACATTTGTAGATCTTCTTAACAGAATTATACTTGTTTAACAGAGAAGTGATTGATATATGATAAAGATTCGATTTTATGCCTCATCTGTACTCTTTCATTTCTTATAAAAATAATTAGTTTTTATGATAAAAAGGTCCATCTTAAACACAAATTACATACACTTTCTTACTAGGCTGTCTATAATCTTTATTATAAATTAACTAGATATGTTACAGTTTCGGAAGTATATCACTTCCTTCTTCAGACTAATTCTCCAACTGAAATCATAAATAATATTATATCATTACATAAATAAAAAATGATGTAATATTATTTATGATTTCAGTTGGAGAATTAGTCTGAAGAAGGAAGTGATATACTTCCGAAACTGTAACTTTTCTAGCTGATTTATAATAAAGATTATAGACAGCCTTGTAGAGTTTGTTGTGAAAGAAAACTTGTAAAAAGTGTGTGTAGTTTGTGAATAATTAGTTCTGTAACTTTTTCTAAAAAAAAAAAAAAAAAAAAAAAAAATAGGTGACAGTAATTAACAATTACTTTTCTTTTCGGGTGCAAAATAAAAACAGGTTCAATATTACATAGACGTATTGGATCTCCCTTCCCCAAAATACTTTGGATCACTCCCAGTTTTTTAAAAACTAATTTGTGGACGCGGGAGCCAATGCAACTTTAGTTAAACATTTTCTCCCATGACACAAGAGAAAAAATCGGAATGTTGCGATATAAATCTTTGTTTACAACTCAGATACTATTGACCATAAAGATGTAATTCGTTGAATGTATCATATTACAAACATTACTTAACCGTTTAGAAGCATCTTTTATTAATAAACTTCTGGTTTGTTACACAAAAAGATCAATTAAAAATAGTATACTCATATGAACAAATGTTTATAATTACCTCTATGAGACGTCATTGCACTGCATTGTCAATGTTTAAGATTTATTGCTTTTTCAATTACTTTTTGCTAATTGAGCGATCTAGTGACAGAGGAAGGTATGCCATAAATCTTGAAATTTTCAGTTTTTGCCATTTCTTGTCTTCTACTGCCGTATGTCATCTATCATGTGAACTAAAATCACGTGACATAGCTTCCGCGTTTTCTGCAGCACATATTCTGAGTTCATAAATAAGTCTTCAGCAGCATTTTAAGAGTCTTCATCCCGGCGAAATTAAAATACCGCTAATTTTACAGTAATTATGTGATATCTTCAAATAGATAAAAGATAATCGAAATGTGGAACAAGAGCGCCCTACACAATATTATTTTACATGAGAAACCGTTATCACGACTCACTTATCTGCTTTCGAGTTCGGGCCATTTTGAAAATCGGCTTTTATTTTCGCGTTTCTAAACAGCTGGAAACGGAAAACCACTAGGTGACTTGTGATAACGGTACTTCACGCAAAATAATAATATTGTCTAGGGCGCTCTTGTTCCATATTTCAATTATCTTTTATCTATTTGAAGATATCACATAATTACTGTAAAATTAGCGGTATTTTAATTTCGCCGGGATGAAGACTCTTAAATGAGAGAAGAAGCAATGCCACTTAGCGATGGTGTGCTGTACGGCAGTAGATGAGGTACCAACACTTGGGCAGTAAAACAGTACAGAATGATATTGCAATATCTGGTTACGAAATAACTCCTGTGAAATTCGATACAACACTACCAAGCATACTCTTCTTCAAATACGCCTATTTTGACATGGAACGCTTCAAGATACCATTTCGTTGCACCAACACCAGAAGATATATCGTGGTTGATTATCCTTATGTGACTACACTATTTCAAGAAGACACTCTATTCACATGGACGACCCATATTAGCCCTGAAGTTAAAAGATCTCATGGTAATAATGCCTTGAGATACTCGTCCAGTTTTTCATGGTGTTTACCAAAACTAACATCGCTAGAAACAATGGATAGTGAAGATACTCGAGAAGACATGATGTTTTTCTTTAGTTCATATGTAAATCAGTGAATACTCAGACAAAAATATTTAAATCATGTTAAAGCTCTTTGATATACTATATTGGTTTCTTTTCATATAGGTTTACTACAAACCTTATATCATGCAATTCATAATAAATGATTTTTTACATTGAAATTCGTATTTTTTTTCCTTTTGCATAATTTACCTAACAATAAGTTAAGAAGTAGAAAGCTGACTCTTTATTACACAAATTATGATGCAACACAATACTTTAGAAAACTAAGTTTATTTTCATCTCTTGTCGAAGTGGCATAGCTCCCTTCTCTTATTAGACCCCATAATTATTTCTTAATTATCGTATTTGTAATTTCTAAACTAAACTGTACTAAAATTGTGTAATTTAGTTGTACAAACATTAAGAAAGAAAAATTGTTATCAATAATATCTTAATTTTTAAGATCCAAATTTGAGGTCTCTTTTACTCGTGAATCCATGGACAAATATTATTAACAATAGTACCAATGGATTCCGTATCCACAAATTAGTATAAAAAATAGAATTTTATCCAATCATGGTCACTTTAGCATTGGTATGAATAATAGTACTTTCTCTGCGAAATCTCCTATCCAGTACAAAATACTACTGACTCAAATAGCCAGTGTTTTGAGATGTCTTCGTGCCTGCTTAGTTACCCCTCTAATCCTACGACGTAATGATTTCTTTGAGTGTTCTTTGATACCCCAGTAAGTTTTATTTATTCAAGACTGATAAATGATTAACTAATTGACCATTGTTTTAAACTAAGTAACTAACTCTATGATCTATTGAACCGACTGATAAATGATTAACTAATTGACCATTGTTTTAAACTAAGTAACTAACTCTATGATCTATTGAACCGACTGATAAATGATTAACTAATTGACCATTGTTTTAAACTAAGTAACTAACTCTATGATCTATTGAACCGACTGATAAATGATTAACTAATTGACCATTGTTTTAAACTAAGTAACTAACTCTATGATCTATTGAACCGACTGATAAATGATTAACTAATTGACCATTGTTTTAAACTAAGTAACTAACTCTATGATCTATTGAACCCGGAGGATCAGTGCTGCATTCATGAAAGTTCTCCATTGACTTCTATCCTTAGCCGACTGGATCCAGTTTCTACTTTGTATTCCTATTTCTGCGAGATTCATCTTAATATTGTCCTTCCGTCTGCGCCTAGGTTTTCCGAATGATCGTTTTCCGATTGGATTTCCAGTTGAAACTTTGAAAGCGTTCCTACTTTCTTCCATTCTGGCTATATGACCTGCCCACCTCAACCTCCTAGACTTGATGACGCTAATAATGTTTGGTAAACCGTATAAATTATGCAATTCTAAGTTAGGAAGTTTTCGCCTTTCCCCATTCCCGTTTCTCTTGGGTTCGAATATACGTCTCAGGATCTTGTTCTCAGACACTTTCAGTCTTTGTTCTTCCTTCAGACTAAGCGACCATCTCTCTCAACCACACAGGACATCATGCATGATCATAGTTTTATATATTTTAAGCTTAAATTCCTCGACAGAATTCCTGACGACAAAAGATTTTGAATTGAATAATAACACGAATTACTTGCTTCTAGTCAACATTCAATTTCTTCGCCTTTGTGGTGTACAAACGCCGTGCTCGTGGATTTTCTCGGGGTTCTTCCGTTTCCTCTCACTTTCTTCATTCCACCACTTCACTCATCTCTCATGATCACCGTCTCCTTTAGCCTAACCGGCATAACCGTGGAACGTAAAATTTAAAGATTTCATTTCATTTTTTCAATTTCTTCGTGAATATGGTTTTCGTTTGTTAATATTTGTAAGTATCCACTTTATCAAAAGTATTATTTGATATTTTAACACATCTGTAATTTGCAGTATTAGAATCCTGACGAACCTCCATGTATTTAACAGTCTAAATTTTTTTTATCTATCTCAGAGTAAAAAGTTGTATTAATTGATTATTATTTTAAATTACAGAAACAATTTTATGTACGTGAAAGGTAAAAATGACATCCATTTGATTACTGTTTTCAATAATAATTATATAAAATATTTATATATTCGAGAGCAAAACGTAATGTTGAGGACCCATCACGGCAAAATTAAAATATCGCTAATTTAACAGTAATTATGTGATATTTTCAAATAGATAATCAGAAGATAATCGAAAAGTGGAACAAGAGCTCGCTAGACAATATTATTTTACATGAGATACCGTTATCACGACTCACTTATCTGCTTTCGATTTCCAGCCATTTAGAAAATCGGCTTTTATTTCGCGTTTATAAGTGGTTGGCAACGGAGTTACTAGGTGACTCGTGATAACGGTACGGTACTTCATGAAAAATAATAGGGTGTATTGTCTAGTGCACACTTGTTCCACACCTCGATTATCTTTTATCTATTTGAAGATATCAGATAATTACTGTAAAATTAGCTGCATTTTAATTTCGCAGTGATTAGGTCTCTTAAATAACAAGGAAATTTGATATTCAATATTGTTCTAAATTATATGTTAATTTATCTATTTGAGAGTAAAATCGATTTATTAATTGATTGTTATTTTAAATAACGAAAATTTTATCTATTGAAGAATGAAAGTTATCTAGTAATTGAGTATTTTTTGAAATAACGAAAAGAACACTTTCCGGTCAGACTGAATTACTAATAATTTGTTGAATTTCTTCAGAATATCAACTCTTATCACTGTTATTTCTTACAGTAGATTAGGGTTAGCTATCTCTTAATTGACGTAACTCTCTCAATTGCTTCATGATGATGGTCAATGCGGAAAAATATGCTTCGGGAAGAATATAATCCCAGACGAAATGCAGCAAACGTATGTTTGCTTACTGTTCTGATATAAGGAGTCCGAAATTCTTGAGAATGTAGATATAGTGGATAGATTGTTGGTCTTTTTAAGAAGTCACCTTTCAGAATTGGTTTCTCTATTGATCTTTCTACCTTCCTCTGAGTTTCAGTGGGAAAATATCACGCATGGCTGTATCTATATATTAAAATGCTAGATTTATATATGTTTGCGGTCAATAAAAGTTTATATGTTTGTGGTCAATTCTTTGGACAATGAGATCTCGAAAACCACAAGTGCCAAAAACGTGCCGTTTTCGCTGGTCGATTCCAAATTTTGTGTAGATTTCCCGCTTCTCATTCAAATTTTCAAAAAAAAAAAACTGTCTTTATTTTTCTATTCCACATTTTAGGCATCGTTTTGACCCTATTAGTTTAATATTACCACTAGGACGTTAAGATTGATATCCTTGTGAAAGGCAACCAGTAGATTAGCTACGTATAGCGGGTTGATGGACATTTCAGGCGTTTTGCTTCAAATCTGAATAATAAAACCTATTGCAAGCTGGCAACTTCGAAGGCTTGTGGACCCACAATGAAGCGTACTCGGATATGGAATTATAAGAAAAAAAAATATTAGCATTTGGTATCATCTATCACTTGTCCAAGTTTCCCACAAACTCATCCCAACATTCTATATATTAAAATACTATATTTATAAGTTTGTCTATAGCAATTCACTTCCTTTGAGGATCTTGCTGTGCTTTACTTGTGTTCGTAAAGGGACTTGCACAGATATAGTGAGACGTGGGAAGGAGATTCATGCCCATATTAGAACTATGCAATGTGTAAATAGCGTAGGTTTAGCTAGTTTAGCTAAAATATTAAAAGAAAAATCTCAGTATGTGTTTCAGAATATATAAATTTTGAAATTATGTAATAACTAATTGAAGAATTTATCTATTTGTAGATACATTAAGAAAAGATTTATATATCCATCTAAAATATTAATTTTAAATCCTTTTTTTCTTTGTCCAGAATCATAAAGTAAGGATTTTTTTTTAAAAAAAGGAAAAACGATTATCACTCAACGCTCTGGCCAAAATTCACCCCTGATAAAAAACAATCTACTAGTTTTAACTTATTGAAATTTCCATTAAGAATATATTAGATTGTCTTATCACTGTGTTTGTACTATCTTCGCATAAATGTTTTGTTAATTGATTGTCAATTCTAATTTGATAATGGAAAAGCCTTTATTTTTTGTAGTATAAATACGGTTATGTGATATGATAATGTGTTGTTCTGTTTTTATGGCACAATAAGTGAATGAGAAAGATTATAAAAGTTGACATTAATTAAGATTTATGGCTAGTGATGACGTCACGCGCTCACTTCTTCATCTTCTACAGAAAACCCGTCGTGTAAAAAGCGCGTTCCACAATGATGATGATTACAGAGAACACCAAGTAGATGAAAGTTTGGTATTGTGTGCAAGCCATACTATTATCAAGAAACTAGTGCGGAACCCTGTTCACGTATATTCTCTATGTCTTAATCAGAATCTGTCCTGATAAGAAATCTCTCTCTCTCTCTCTCTTGGTATATATATACCTAGAATACAGAGTTGGTGGACGGAATGAAAGAGTTGAATGGCACACTGCATTCTCTCCACATCCCGTTCGTAGGATCTTATTCTAAGGATCCACTTTTTTGCGAGAACAACGACGAATTCTGTACAATGGGAAGATAATAGAGAGGCGTTTCCGGGGCTTACCAAACTCTGGCTCTCAATGAGGGTAATTTGGCACAGTCCAGGCCAAGCAAACGTTTTTTTTTCCTCTTTCTCTTCTGAAAAATCTAGTTATAAAAAACGGAATAAAAAATCCGTCGCATCAGCGCATGCGCACGAAACTTAGCCGATAATAAGACAGAAACCTCAGTCGGGTTCATTCAAGAAATTACTACCCCCCACTCTTTACTCCTGCCACCGCCCCTGCCTCAAAAGAGAATGTGAGGTTCATTTGTATACAAAGACCATGCATGATATAGAACAGAGGGTTTTACAGCGAATCGGTACTCCGGTGCACAAACTACCGTCGTTTCGTCCCGTTGTATAGCTCAAAACATCGCAGCTGCTGAACGGACTCGGCTCTCGTTCCTAATATATATGCAATACGTATAACCATCGTCCCTGAAATGAGGGACGTACGGAGCGGTAAAAGAACTCAATTTTGTGGAATTCTTTTAACAAATTTCGGTAATTTGCCTGCCAAGATATTTTCCCAAGTATTTTTCGCTACAGGAGAAAAGAATAATAATATTACACCAGGATACGCAATACGAATTTTATATTTTATTTTTCAGCCTGGATTTTCTAAACTTTTCTTCTTTGTAATTCATATTTGAGTTAACTTCGGTTCAACTAATTCTCAAAGTTATATATATTAAACATTTTTTTCATTTACTAGTTTTCCTTTTCGCCTCCCACAGCTTCTTTTACTGGCACAATATTATGGTTCTTTTCTAGGATTAAAACAGTAATCAATTCGTATTTTACTTTTGTCATTTAATTGGTAAGAAGTTCCTGTTAATTCAAACAATACTCTATTCATTTCCTAGCATTTAATAGATAAAAATCTCATAATTTAAAAATCCGTACTTTTTCTGAACCCTTTGTTCTACGAATATATAAAATCCGATATTTAAATCAACGCTGAATTACTAGAACAAGAATTATAGAAAAACCAAAAATAGATCAAAAGATTGAGATCTTCGCCAATAATTAGTTTTTGGATCAGGGGCCACAGAATTTTTGAACGGCACCTAAATCGAGTTCTCGTTATTTTCTACAGAATAAGCACATCATACTGAGTTAAGTGATAGTTTAGGTTTGGCTACATTGTATGTAGTTCTCCAGATATAAGGCCTAGAAGAAACTTTTTGTTGAAATATATTGGATATTTTGGGCCAATTGGATCAGGGGCCACAAAATTTTTGAACAACCCCTAAATCAAGTTTTCGTATTTTCTTTGGAATAAGCACGTCAAACATCAAGTGATAGTTTTGGTTTCGCTACACTATATGTAGTTCTGCAGATATAAGGCCTACAAGAAATGTTTTGTTGAAATATTTTGGACGTTTTGGGCCAATTGGATCAGAGCCCTAAATCGACTTTTCGTATTTTCTACGGAACAAGCACACACATCATACTGAGTTCAGTGATAGTTTTGGTTTGGCTACATTGTATGTAGTTCTCCAGATATAAGGCCTAGAAGAAACTTTTTGTTGAAATATATTGGATATTTTGGCCCAATTGGATCAGGAGCCACAAAATTTTTTAACAACCCCTAAATCAAGTTTTCGTATTTTCTTTGGAATAAGCACATCAAACATCAAGTGATAGTTTTGGTTTCGCTACACTATATGTAGTTCTGCAGATATAAGGCCTACAAGAAATGTTTTGTTGAAATATATTGGACGTTTTGGGCCAATTCGATCAGGGCCCTAAATCGACTTTTCGTATTTTCTACGGAACAAGCACACACATCATACTGAGTTAAGTGATAGTTTGGATTTGGCTACACTATCTGTAGTTCTCCAGATATAAGCCGTACAAGAAAATTTTTGATTGAAAGATGTCGGATCTTGAATCAGGGGGCACAAAATTTTTGAACGGCCCCTAATTCGAATTTTCGTATTTCTATGGAATAAGCACACAATATTGAGGTATGTAATAGTTTGGGTTTGGTCACCCGATGTATAGTTCTCCAGATATAAGACGAACAAGAAAATTTTTGTTTGAAATATATTGGATCTTTTGATTCAAATTTTATCCTCGAATAGATAAAATTTTTCCTTTTATTAAAAGAACATTCACGATCATATATCATTTTCAGATTTGATCTTATTGATACTCCAAGATCAGTTGTAGTTATGGTGAACTCTGTTGCAGTTGTATGTCATTAATATAATATTCCAATTCAAAGTTATTTCGTTAACTTGTATAAGACATTACATTGCACCTCTCAATATTTAATGGTAACTTATTAAATGTGCACTATTTATAAAATGCATTAACGTTATTTTTCAAACTAACGGAGTCTCTTTTCGAATGTATGGCT